>NW_026606629.1:6372500-6980000 GCF_029890125.1 Rhinichthys klamathensis goyatoka
GTTTTCCATTCATCATAGTGTTTTACATTGAGCACATCAGTGTTCAACTGGTTGTTATAAATGTCTATTTATATGATGGTTTGTGTGTGTCATTTGAAAACAAAACACCATTTTGAGAAGAAATAACGTTGTTTTGAATGTAAAGTTTTATTTTGCAGGAGAATTGAGGGGTTTTGCCCATTGTGTGTTTTTTTTTTATTGGTGTGTAGAGTTCTGAGAATATGAGCCATTCTTTCAGAAAATGTGTGTAAACAATCGAGAAAACCTGTAAAAAGAAATGCATCAAATTGCCTAACATACAGATAGAGTTTTCTGAGTGCTTCCATTTTGTAAAAAGGATGTGTTACAGTAATAAGAACTACTTTTTTTTTCTTGGACACAGAGACGATGAAATGGAAGAAGTGTGAAATGTGCTACACCGAACCGACCCGGACCCGTCTATTATTTCAAAAGTTGGACCCGGACCCGTGCAGATCCGAGAAATGCCATAAATGTACTGTCCGGACCCGACCTGGACCCGTCTATTATTTGAAAACTGGACCCGAACCCGGCGGGAAGACACAAACCCGACTGGACCCGATTGTCACATATTATTTCACACAAGTTGCGAAAAATACCACTTTTTGTCTTACCTAATTTTAGTAGCCGTTGTTTCACTTCCTTGTAACGTTAACGTTACCTGACACGAGGCTGAATCCAGCTTCTTATTCGCAGCTTCTTATTGACGCTATCCGTTCCACCTTAAATGACGCGAACTTCCGCGTTTGCTGGCTTCTTATTGACGCTCAACTTAGGGACCGTGCGGTTTTCTCTTTTTCGCGTTTTTAAAGGGATTGTGTTACTTTTGGGTCTATATTCCGAATAAAATGATAATAAAAAAGTTTAAAAGCAAATAACACTGATATATCAGCGAAAATGGACTGTACAAATATTATTAAAGCACATAAATATAATTAGGCTACATTATTCTTTAATTATTGTATGTCATCAGCTCAATTTAGGGACCGTGTGGTTTTTCACTTATTCACACTTATTAGAGACCCTGTTTGTATTGTTTATATTTTTCCAGAAAAGAATAATAAAGTATTTTGAAAGGTAAATAAATAATAATAACACATAAATGTCTGTAAAAATATAATTAGGCCTACATTATTCTTTAATTATTGCAAATAACATCATTTGAATGTATTCAATACATGTTTTTTTTTATTGTTATTATTATTATTACAAATTAGAATTTCACAAGGTACTGAGATTATGCTCCAGCTTGGATCCAGCCTCTTATGAAGACTTCAGATGACCCAGCACATTTGAATAGATGAAACCTATACCCTTGCAAGGACTCCAGAACATCAAACATGAATGATTATACAAAATGATCTATTTATAATTGCTTTAACACATTAATTTTGCTTAGATGCATATATGATATTTGTAAATACTATAATTTGTGGTATCTTATAACTGTACTTTCTGATATCATCTCATTAAATCCTATTGTGGTTTTGTAGCATAGAAACCTGCATTTTCTGTAAAGCTGCCTTGAAATTATATGTATTGTGAAAAGGGTTATACAAATGACTGTATGAATTAAATTCAATTGCATTGACTTGAAAGTGCCATTGCATGGTTACTGTACATTAGAAAGATATGGACCCAATCTGACAAAATACAGAAGAGTTATCACATTGTTGGCCTATTTGGTTTTACTGAAGTTTTACCCTGTATCTGCTTGAATATAATCATGCACAATTTCACGTTTTACTGTATAAAAAGCCATTGCATTGTTGGCTCAATTGGGGGCTCTATATCTTAGCTGTATTTGATGGAATTTTTTTAATTTTGCACTTTAGACAGTGCACAATAAGCCGCCTAATGCATTTTCTGCCCATTTCGTGGCGCTGTTTCTCGGCCGCCTCAGAGGGTGCGTTAAATTTGACAAAGTCCCAATAGAGTAGAGCTACTACTCTAACGAAATCCAAATTTTGAGCAGTTTTTACTGTAGAATTTTATTTTAATGAATTTTTGAATTTTGCTTTTTACAGTGCACAATAAGCCGCCTAATGCATTTTCTGCCCAATCTGCGGCGCTGTTTCTCGGCTGCCTCAGAGGGTGCGTTAAATTTGACATTGTCCCATTAGACTAGAGCTCCTACTCTAACGAAATCCACAATTTGAGCAGTTTTTACTGTAGATTTTTTTTTTAATGAATTTTTGAATTTTGCACTTAAGACAGTGCACAATAAGCTGCCTAATGCATTTTCTGCCCATTTCGTGGCGCTGTTTCTCGGCCGCCTCAGAGGGTGCGTTAAATTTGACAAAGTCCCATTAGACTAGAGCTCCTACTCTGACGAAATCCACATTTTGAGCAGTTTTTACTGTAGATTTTTTTTTTAATGAATTTTTGAATTTTGCTTTTTACAGTGCACAATAAGCCTAATGCATTTTCTGCCCAATCTGCGGCGCTGTTTCTCGGCTGCCTCAGAGGGTGCGTTAAATTTGACATTGTCCCATTAGACTAGAGCTCCTACTCTGACGAAATCCACATTTTGAGCAGTTATTACTGTAGAATTTTTTTTTAATGAATTTTTGAATTTTGCACTTAAGACAGTGCACAATAAGCTGCTTAATGCATTTTCTGCCCATTTCGTGGCGCTGTTTCTCGGCCGCCTCAGAGGGTGCGTTAAATTTGACATTGTCCCATTAGACTAGAGCTCCTACTCTAACGAAATCCACAATTTGAGCAGTTTTTACTGTAGAAATTTTTTTTTTATGAATTTTTGAATTTTGCTTTTTACAGTGCACAATAAGCCGCCTAATGCATTTTCTGCCCAATCTGCGGCGCTGTTTCTCGGCTGCCTCAGAGGGTGCGTTAAATTTGACATTGTCCCATTAGACTAGAGCTCCTACTCTAACGAAATCCACAATTTGAGCAGTTTTTACTGTAGAATTTTTTTTTTATGAATTTTTTAATTTTGCTTTTTACAGTGCACAATAAGCCGCCTAATGCATTTCTGCCCATTCTGCGGCGCTATTTCTCGGCCGCCTCAGAGGGTGCGTTAAATTTGACATTGTCCCATTAGACTAGAGCTCCTACTCTGACGAAATCCACATTTTGAGCAGTTTTTACTGTAGAAATTTTTTTTAATGAATTTTTGAATTTTGCACTTTAGACAGTGCACAATAAGCTGCCTAATGCATTTTCTGCCCATTTCGTGGCGCTGTTTCTCGGCCGTCTCAGAGGGTGCGTTAAATTTGACAAAGTCCCATTAGACTAGAGCTCCTACTCTGACGAAATCCACATTTTGAGCAGTTTTTACTGTAGAATTTTTTTTTAATGAATTTTTGAATTTTGTACTTTAGACAGTGCACAATAAGCCGCCAAATGTATTTCTGCCCATTTCGTGGCGCTGTTTCTCGGCTGCCTCAGAGGGTGCGTTAAATTTGACATTGTCCCATTAGACTAGAGCTCCTACTCTAACGAAATCCACAATTTGAGCAGTTTTTACTGTAGAATTTTTTTTAATGAATTTTTTAATTTTGCTTTTTACAGTGCACAATAAGCCGCCTAATGCATTTCTGCCCATTCTGCGGCGCTATTTCTCGTCAGCCTCAGAGGGTGCGTTAAATTTGACATTATGCCATTATAGTAGTGCTGTTCCTCTAATGGAATCCAGATGTTGAGTAGTTTTTACTGTAGAATATTATTTTTATGAATCTTTGAACTTGGCACTTTACACAATGCACAATGAGCTGCCTAATACATTTTCTGCCCAATTCGCGGCACTGTTTCTCGCCTGCCTCAGAGGGTGCGTTAAATTGGACATTATCCCATTATAGTAGAGCTACTACTCTAACGAAAAACAAATTTTAAGCAGTTTTTACTGTAGAATTCTTTTTTGTATGAATTTTTTACCTTGACATGTTAAACATAGCTTGACTAGATACCTGTTAAAGACAGAGAATAATCATGCTTTACACAGGTTGCAGTGAGAATACACAATCAATTATTGCTACAGGTGCAGCTTAAATAGAACATCACATGGCATGGACACATGACAAACACACCTGAGAGGAATCCACAATAATTGGGAGCACACTCATTAACCAATCAATCAATTAACATGACACATTACACAATGCACAAATACGCCTTTCTGCAGTGTGTTATGAGTTCAAAGCTTCACAAAACAATAATTCCACAGTAAAAACTGCTCCAGATTTGGATTTCAATAGGAACAGCTGTCCTATAACGGGACAATGTCCACTTTAACGCACCCTCTGAGGCGGCCGAGAAACAGCGCCGCCAAATGGGCCTAAGGCGCAATACGCCTCTTTGTGCATTGGGTTATGTAAAGTTCAAAGCTTCACAAAACAATAATTCCACAGTAAAACTGCTCAAGATTTGGATTTCATTAAGAACAGCTGTCCTATAACGGGACAATGTCCACTTTAACGCACCCTCTGAGGCGGCCGAGAAACAGCGCCGCCAAATGGGCCTAAGGCGCAATACGCCTCTTTGTGCATTGGGTTATGTAAAGTTCAAAGCTTCACAAAACAATAATTCCACAGTAAAACTGCTCAAGATTTGGATTTCATTAAGAACAGCTGTCCTATAACGGGACAATGTCCACTTTAACGCACCCTCTGAGGCGGCCGAGAAACAGCGCCACCAATTGGGCCTAAGGCGCAATACGCTCTGTGCATTGTGAAAAGTCAAGTCCAAAGCTTCATAAAACAATAATTCCACAGTAAAACTGCTCAAGATTTGGATTTCATTAAGAACAGCTGTCCTATAACGGGACAATGTCCACTTTAACGCACCCTCTGAGGCGGCCGAGAAACAGCGCCACCAATTGGGCCTAAGGCGCAATACGCTCTGTGCATTGTGAAAAATCAAGTCCAAAGCTTCATAAAACAATAATTCCACAGTAAAGAAAAATCTACAGTAAAACCTGTTTAAAATGTGGATTTCGTTAGAGGAGTAGCTCTACTATAATAGGATAATGTCAAATTTAACGCACCCTCTGATGCGGCCGAGAAACAGCGCCGTAAAATGGGCAGAAAAATGTATTAGGCGGCTCATTGTGCATTGTGTAAAGTGCCAAGTTCAAAGACTCATAAAAATAATATTCTACAGTAAAAACTGGTCAAAATTTGGATTTCGTTAAAGGAGTAGCTCTGTTATAATGGGACAATGTCCAATTTAACACACCCTCTGAGGCGGCCGTGAAACAGCGCCCCGAACTGGGCAGAAAATGTATTTGGCGGCTCTTTGTGCACTGTAAAATGCAAAATTAAAAGATTCATAGAAAAAAAATTCTACTGTAAAAACTGCTCAAACTGTGGATTTCATCAGAGGAACAGCTGTCCTATAATAGGATAATGTCCAATTTAACGCAACCTCTGAGGCGGCCGAGAAACAGCGCCGCGAAATGGGCAGAAAATGTGTTAGGCGGCTTATTGTGCACTGAAAAATGCTAAATTAAAGAAATCATTTAAAAAAATGTATACAGTAGAAACTGCTCAAAATTTGGATTTCGTTACAGGAACAGCTGTCCTATTATGGGACAATGTCCAATTTAACGCACCCTCTGAGGCGGCCGAGAAACAGCGCCGCGAGATGGGCAGAAAATGTATTAGGTGGCTCATTGTGCATTGTGTAAAGTGCCAAGTTCAAAGACTCATAAAAATAATATTCTACAGTAAAAACTGCTCAAAATTTGGATTTCGTTAGAGGAGTAGCTCTATTATAATGGGACAATGTCAAATTTAACGCACCCTCTGAGGCGGCCGAGAAACAGCGCCACGAAATGGGCAGAAATGCATTAGGCGGCTTATTGTGCACTGTCTAAAGTACAAAATTCAAAACTTCATAAAAAACTAATTCTACAGTAAAAACTGCTCAAATTGTGGATTTCGTCAGAGTAGGAGCTCTAGTCTAATGGGACAATGTCAAATTTAACGCACCCTCTGAGGCGGCCGAGAAACAGCGCTACGAAATGGGCAGAAAATGCATTAGGCAGCTTATTGTGCACTGTCTAAAGTGGAAAATTCAAAACTTCATAAAAAAAAAATTCTACAGTAAAAACTGCTCAAATTGTGGATTTCGTCAGAGTAGGAGTTCTAGTCTAATGGGACAATGTCAAATTTAACGCACCCTCTGAGGCGGCCGAGAAATAGCGCCGCAGAATGGGCAGAAATGCATTAGGCGGCTTATTGTGCACTGTAAAAAGCAAAATTCAAAAATTCATTAAAATAAAATTCTACAGTAAAAACTGCTCAAAATTTGGATTTCGTTAGAGTAGGAGCTCTAGTCTAATGGGACAATGTCAAATTTAACGCACCCTCTGAGGCGGGCGAGAAACAGCGCCACGAAATGGGCAGAAAATGCATTAGGCAGCTTATTGTGCACTGTCTAAAGTGCAAAATTCAAAAATTCATTAAAAAAAATTCTACAGTAAAAACTGCTCAAAATGTGGATTTCGTTAGAGTAGTAGCTCTACTCTATTGGGACTTTGTCAAATTTAACGCACCCTCTGAGGCGGCCGAGAAACAGCGCCACGAAATGGGCAGAAAATGCATTAGGCAGCTTATTGTGCACTGTCTAAAGTGCAAAATTAAAAAATTCATTAAAAAAAAACTCTACAGTAAAAACTGCTCAAATTGTGGATTTCGTTAGAGTAGGAGCTCTAGTCTAATGGGACAATGTCAAATTTAACGCACCCTCTGAGGCAGCCGAGAAACAGCGCCGCAGATTGGGCAGAAAATGCATTAGGCGGCTTATTGTGCACTGTAAAAAGCAAAATTCAAAAATTCATTAAAAAAAATTCTACAGTAAAAACTGCTCAAAATTTGGATTTCGTTAGAGTAGTAGCTCTACTCTATTGGGACAATGTCAAATTTAACGCACCCTCTGAGGCGGCCGAGAAACAGCGCCACGAAATGGGCAGAAAATGCATTAGGCAGCTTATTGTGCACTGTCTTAAGTGCAAAATTCAAAAATTCATTAAAAAAAAATTCTACAGTAAAAACTGCTCAAAATGTGGATTTCGTCAGAGTAGGAGCTCTAGTCTAATGGGACAATGTCAAATTTAACGCACCCTCTGAGGCAGCCGAGAAACAGCGCCGCAGATTGGGCAGAAAATGCATTAGGCGGCTTATTGTGCACTGTAAAAAGCAAAATTAAAAAATTCATTAAAAAAAATTCTACAGTAAAAACTGCTCAAATTGTGGATTACGTCAGAGTAGGAGCTCTAGTCTAATGGGACAATGTCAAATTTAACGCACCCTCTGAGGCGGCCGAGAAATAGCGCCGCAGAATAGGCAGAAATGCATTAGGCGGCTTATTGTGCACTGTAAAAAGCAAAATTAAAAAATTCATTAAAAAAAAATTCTACAGTAAAAACTGCTCAAATTGTGGATTTCGTTAGAGTAGGAGCTCTAGTCTAATGGGACAATGTCAAATTTAACGCACCCTCTGAGGCAGCCGAGAAACAGCGCCGCAGATTGGGCAGAAAATGCATTAGGCGGCTTATTGTGCACTGTAAAAAGCAAAATTCAAAAATTCATTAAAATAAAATTCTACAGTAAAAACTGCTCAAAATTTGGATTTCGTTAGAGTAGTAGCTCTACTCTATTGGGACTTTGTCAAATTTAACGCACCCTCTGAGGCGGCCGAGAAACAGCGCCACGAAATGGGCAGAAAATGCATTAGGCAGCTTATTGTGCACTGTCTAAAGTGCAAAATTAAAAAATTCATTAAAAACTAATTCTACAGTAAAAACTGCTCAAATTGTGGATTACGTCAGAGTAGTAGCTCTAGTCTAATGGGGCAATGTCAAATTTAACGCACCCTCTGAGGCGGCCGAGAAATAGCGCCGCAGAATGGGCAGAAATGCATTAGGCGGCTTATTGTGCACTGTCTTAAGTGCAAAATTCCAAAATTCATTAAAAAAAAATTCTACAGTAAAAACTGCTCAAAATGTGGATTTCGTCAGAGTAGGAGCTCTAGTCTAATGGGACAATGTCAAATTTAACGCACCCTCTGAGGCAGCCGAGAAACAGCGCCGCAGATTGGGCAGAAAATGCATTAGGCGGCTTATTGTGCACTGTCTAAAGTGCAAAATTAAAAAATTCATTAAAAACTAATTCTACAGTAAAAACTGCTCAAATTGTGGATTACGTCAGAGTAGGAGCTCTAGTCTAATGGGACAATGTCAAATTTAACGCACCCTCTGAGGCGGCCGAGAAATAGCGCCGCAGAATGGGCAGAAATGCATTAGGCGGCTTATTGTGCACTGTAAAAAGCAAAATTCAAAAATTCATTAAAAAAAAAATTCTACAGTAAAAACTGCTCAAATTGTGGATTTCGTTAGAGTAGGAGCTCTAGTCTAATGGGACTTTGTCAAATTTAACGCACCCTCTGAGGCGGCCGAGAAACAGCGCCACGAAATGGGCAGAAAATGCATTAGGCAGCTTATTGTGCACTGTCTAAAGTGCAAAATTAAAAAATTCATTAAAAAAAATTCTACAGTAAAAACTGCTCAAAATGTGGATTTCGTCAGAGTAGGAGCTCTAGTCTAATGGGACAATGTCAAATTTAACGCACCCTCTGAGGCGGCCGAGAAACAGCGCCACGAATTGGGCAGAAAATGCATTAGGCGGCTTATTGTGCACTGTAAAAAGTGCAAAATTAAAAAATTCCATCAAATACAGCTAAGATATAGAGCCCCCAATTGAGCCAACAATGCAATGGCTTTTTATACAGTAAAAAGTGAAATTGTGCATGATTATATTCAAGCAGATATAGGGTAAAACATCAGTAAAACCAAATAGGCCAACAATGTGATAACTCTTCTGTATTTTGTCAGATTGGGTCCATATCTTTCTAATGTACAGTAACCATGCAATGGCACTTTCAAGTCAATGCAATTGAATTTAATTCATACAGTCATTTGTATAACCCTTTTCACAATACATATAATTTCGAGGCAGCTTTACAGAAAATGCAGGTTTCTATGCTACAAAACCACAATAGGATTTAATGAGATGATATCAGAAAGTACAGTTATAAGATACCACAAATTATAGAATTTACAAATATCATATATGCATCTAAGCAAAATTAATGTGTATGTTAAAGCAATTATAAATAGATCATTTTGTATAATCATTCATGTTGGATGTTCTGGAGTCCTTGCAAGGGTATAGGTTTCATCTATTCAAATGTGCTGGGTCATCTGAAGTCTTCATAAGAGGCTGGATCCAAGCTGGAGCATAATCTCAGTACCTTGTGAAATTCTAATTTGTAATAATAATAATAATTTAAAAAAAAACATGTATTGAATACATTCAAATGATGTTATTTGCAATAATTAAAGAATAATGTAGGCCTAATTATATTTTTACAGACATTTATGTGTTATTATTATTTATTTACCTTTCAAAATACTTTATTATTCTTTTCTGAAGAATATAAACAATACAAACAGGGTCTCTAATAAGTGTGAATAAGTGAAAAACCACACGGTCCCTAAATTGAGCTGATGACATACAATAATTAAAGAATAATGTAGCTTAATTATATTTATGTGCTTTAATATTTGTACAGTCCATTTTCGCTGATATATCAGTGTTATTTGCTTTTAAACATTTTTTATTATCATTTTATTCGGAATATAGACCCAAAAGTAACACAATCCCTTTAAAAACGCGAAAAAGAGAAAACCGCACGGTCCCTAAGTTGAGCGTCAATAAGAAGCCAGCAAACGCGGAAGTTCGCGTCATTTAAGGTGGAACGGATAGCGTCAATAAGAAGCTGCGAATAAGAAGCTGGATTCAGCCTCGTTTACCTGACTGACTGTGATGCATTACAATCCACCGACAAGAAAGTTCTATCCATGTTATTTCTCTCGTTATTCCAAGCTTAATCCACTCATTATTTCAGCTTTAAAAGTCCACTTGATGTCACGGTGATGGATGACAAATGCAACTTTGCACATGTACATTCTGACTCGAGTTAACTCGCATAATAACTTTGACTGTTTGCCCTTTTGAACTATAATAACGATTGCTCTTTCAGTGCCATGGCCGCTGACGTTATTTGTTTGCTATCATATCTGTGCTCTCTGCTCTGCATTGAGTCTGAATCTGACCACCAAAACTTTAAGATTAAACAAGACGGTTCATTAATGTAAAGCGCTTTATTAATGTAAAGCGCGGTTTGGCGGAAGCTCTGGTTGCCATAGAAACATGACACGCGCTTGAGACTGCGCGCTCTGCTTCTAACGGCAGAGAGAGAGAGAGAGAGAGAGAGAGAGAGAGAGAGAGAGAGAGAGAGAGAGAGAGAGAGAGAGAGAGATGAGAGAGAGAGAGAGAGAGAGAGAGAGAGAGAGAGAGAGAGAGAGAGAGAGAGAGATCGCTATTGTTTTTTTTTTTGGCTCACACTTTTTTTCACCTAATTTTACAAGTTGCAAAAAAACACAAGCAGTGCTGACTGACTCATTCTGACTCTGATCGAGTCCGATGACTCCGATCGCACGGGTATTACACACAATGTTAAACAGACCCGGGACCCGAAGTAATAGATTCGGACCCGACCCGGACCCGGCTGATCATTTAAAATATAGACCCGAACCCGTACGGGGGTCGACGGGTCTCGGGTGCACTGTGAAGACCTCTAGTGTGATGTCTGAGGGCAAAGGTTGTTTTTTTTTCAGCAAAAGTTAATGGTTTTGAGTGTAGAGCTTCATTTTGACCTGAAAATAGGATGTTTGGGGAACTGAGTGAGACGTTATGGATTTGTGTTTACTGTTTTGAGAATACAAGGCATAGTTTCAAGAAATGTGTTTAAGTAATCAAGAAAAACTGTAATCAGTTTTATCGACAATGGAACAAACGAATGTTTGTAGCGATTATGCTTGCATAACGGGACCCTGTATCTCCTACCAGAGTTCATCAGCACATACTCTGAACACAACACCGATAAAATGAAGGGTCCGATAAAATCTTAATGGCATGCTGTGTCATAGACATCTCAAAAATATCTTGTAAGGTATTGAGTGTCTGTATTCCCACAATTTTTCCTGCTACTCTAACAAAGCTATTTGAGCTTTCATTTCACCGTTAGGTTCCCAAACCAAATGATGATTAGCGTAAGACAAAATCTATTGTGGCTCTGTACAAAAATCTACGGACAGTTCAACGCGCTGCAACTTAAGAAAACACATGCAAATAGAAAAAAACGCATGCAAATAGAAAAAAAACACATGCAAATAGAAAAACACGCGTGCAAATAGAAAAAAACACCTGCAAATTAAAAAAAACATCTTCATCAGTTTCACAACACACATGTGCTCCAAATACATAAACGCGCTGCAAAAGTTCACAACACAACCAAATACAGAAAACGCGCTGCAAATAACACAGACCACAACGGAAATGTTTCCAGGGGAACCAAATAAGTGACGAACCCGGCTGGGACGTGCTTATTGCTCGTGAGCTTCCTACTCCCTTCGAAGAGCAGATTGCAGAGCCCTTAAAGTGGGCCTTTGGAGTGAGCAGGGCTCTAGTGTGCTGTTAGGCAGCCGTGTGGAACGCACTTGAAGGAGCAACGAAAGACAACGTAATTTTCTCATTATTTTCACCCGGGATGTTCCCATGACAACGCAGCACGGTGTCCATCAGCTGAAGAGCTGGGGCATGTTTAAGATCACAACGGTGCGCAACGTTTTGCTACGGTTTCCAGGTTGAACGTCATGTTTCCTGGAAACGGCGTGCACCGGTGTGCAACGGGGTTTGAGATGCGTTTTCTCTTGTTTGGTGGGCGTGTCAGAACTGCAGTCCAATCAGCAGCAACATGTATATAAAGCACACGGTATTAAAGAGAACTCGCACAATGGAAGTAATTTACAAATGTGTTCGATACGCAACAACTAAGGATATCAGAAGACATGTTTGTCATAAGTATTATTGTAAAAATATAGGATATCAACATAATGATGTAGTTGTTTATATTTTTAGCTTCATTGCAAGTGTGTGACATTTGGTATAGAAATAAACAATGCATGTAAAGTGCTTTTCCTAAAAATGAGAAAGAAAATACAGGGTATTAATAAAACATTATGAACAACAAGAATGTGAGGCTAAATAGATGTGTTTTAGTCTTTATTAGGTAAGATGTGCTTCCATTTCAGTTTCCACAAATCCCTTCACTCGATTGGGATGTTCTCTTGTGTTCTGGGCGGCAAGTGCAGTAACTGTAACATCGGGCATATTTTGTAGTATTAAACATATTTATACCGACTTCATCAGGCTCCGAAAATTCTTCACAAAGAACACAAAAAGCCTTCTCAGCTGCCGTAGTTGCAACTCTTGCGTCATCACAACAGTGCGTTCAACGCATCACCGTTTCTGTTTAAAAAACGTTCTGCAACGTTTTGTCGGCGCTGAACGCAGCCCTGATCTTACGACACAGAAATATAATGCTGTTAACATAACGGATGCAAATACATTTTTATTTTTAGTTTACAAAAAAGCTTTTAAAATATGTTATATATGGTGTGTCTCAACTTTAAAATTTTGGACCCTACATTACCTAACATTTCTTACGAAACCTTTCTTTATGAAAATGTAATAACATGAAACAATTTGTACAGTGTAACTGATGTATAGATACATATCTTTCCTTCATGTTTTTCTTCTTTATCTTTTTTATTTATTTCTTTTAGTTTCCAGCTCATTGTTCTTTTCTCATTTGTATTCTGATGACATTGAACATATTGTTAATACATTTTGTACAATGTATACAAGTTGTATGTCATAAAAAAATGTAATCTCTGTATGTTTTGCACAAATAAATAAATAAAGTATCATTTTAAGCTGTAAGCACCAGCACGCATAGATTTATGGATATCTATGCCAGCACGTCCCAGCCGGGTTCGTCACTTATTTGGTTCCCCTGGAAACATTTCCGTTGTGCTCCGTGTTATTTGCAGCGCGTTTCTCTATTTGTGTTGTGAGCTTTTGCAGCGCGTTTCTTTATTTGGTGGTGTTGTGAGTATTTGGAGCACACGTGTGTTATGAAACTGATGAAGATGTTTTCTTAATTTGCGGGTGTTTTTTTATTTGCACGCGTTTTTTTCTATTTGCATGCGTTTTATTTTATTTGCATGTGTTTTTTTCTATTTGCAAGCGCGTTTTTTTCTATTTGCATGCGTTTTATTTTATTTGCATGTGTTTTTTTCTATTTGCAAGTGCGTTTTTTTCTATTTGCATGCTTTTTCTTCTATTTGCATGTGTTTTCTTCAGTTGCAGCGCATTGAGCTCTCTCAGCCACCGTAAAAATCCCATAATACTGACTCCATATAATCTCAATCTTCTTAAAAAAAATGTAGTCGCTGATGGACTCTTAAACAAACACTTGACACATGTGTGCCATTTCAGCTCACTGTCGATGTGGACTCCCAAATATTTGTAGGAAGCCACCTGTTTAATATCCTGTCCATGTATCCCAACACAGCTCCTATCGCCCACTGATCTGGGATCTATAATAACTTCTTCAGTTTTCTTGACATTGATCAAGAGGTAATGGACAGCCCACAAGCCTTTCCACAGCTGCTTTGTACTCATCAATGCTGGAATCCTTTGTTAGCAGGTTCATAATTACTGTATCGTCCGAAAATTTCAATACAATTTGATTTGGTTGATTACTAATACAGTCATCTGTGTATAGAGTAAATAGAAATGGTGAACTAACACATCCTTTTGGGGCCCCTGTGGTGCTTACTGCAACATTAGACAGCACTGAGTTAATTTTTACTTGTTGCGTTCTGTTTGTCAAAAAAAGAATAATACCAATCAAAGAAGGATTAACCTTTAAATGAACTATTTTCTCCTGCAGAGTATGTGGTTGAATCGTGTTGAACGCAGAACTAAAATCGATAAAAAGCAGCCTAGCATAGGCAACCGGACTTTCCAGATGTTTCAAAACATGGTGCATCAGTGTAGAAATAGCATCATTATTACCGCGGTTACTCTTGTATGCAAACTGATAATGATTTAAGGATGGCTCCACTTGCCTTCGCAACTCTTCTATAATACGTTTTTCCATTGATTTCATGACATTAGATGTCAGGGCCACAGGCCTGTAGTCATTATTATCCTGCGGACATGAATTTTGTGGAGTTGGAATTATATTAGATTTTTTCCAAAGCTCTGGTACTCTATGCAAATCAATAGAAAGCTGAAAAAGGCTATGCCAGGCTGGTGTGAGTTCCTCTGCAAATGTCTTTAAAAGAAAACATGACATACCATCTGACCCCATTGCTTTGTTGCATTGTAAAGTTTTAAAAACCCTTGTAACAGCCCCTCAATCTATGAGTATTCTGTCATTACAACTATTATAATTTACTTTGCTTAATATTTAACAGCATTCATTAAAAGTATCAGTGTCAAATCTCATATAAAAATTGTTCAGTTCATTAGCCCTATTGAATTCATTGCAGGCGAACATTGCTTTCCTTTTTGGGGTCATGTTAGTCATTCCCCGTATTGAGTTCCACAGTTCTTTTGCATCTGATTTTGACAGATATTTTTCAGCCCGTTCTTTATATTGTGTCCATGCTGACCTCAGTTGCTGGTTAAGTTCCTTTTGTGCTGACCTAAGTCCCACAATGTTCCCAGACTTGTAGGCTGATTTCTTCCTTTTTATGCAGTCTTTAATTCCCTGTGTTATATATGGCTTGTTGTTCTGATACATCCTCACGACTCTATGAGGTATGATTGAATCCACACAAAAAGAAATACAGTGGTATGAAAAAGTTTGGGCACCCCTGTAAATTTTCATGATTTTCTTTTATAAATCATTGGTTGTCTGGATAAGAAATTTCAATTAAATATATCATATATGAGACAAACACAGTGATATTTGAGAAGTGAAATAAAGTTTATATGATTTATGGAAAGTGTGCAAGAATTTTTTTTAACTAAATTAGGCATGTGCATAAATTTAGGCACCCTTGTCATTTTATTGATTTCAATACCTTTAGCACTAATTATTAGAACTCAAAATTGGTTTGGTAACCTCAGTGACCCTTGACCTCCATACACAGGTGAATCCAATCATGAGAAAGGGTATTTAATGAGGCCAATTGTAAGTATTTCTTCTCTTTGCATCTTCTCTGAAGAGTGGCATAATGGGAGCCTCAAAACAACTCTCAAATGACCTGAAAACAAAGATTGTTCAACATCATGGTTTAGGGGAAGGATACAGAAAGCTGTCTCAGAGATTTAAGCTCTCAGTTTCAACTGTGAGGAACATTGTGAGGAATTGGAAGACCAGAGGCACAGTTCTAGTTAAGGCCAGAAGTGGCAGACCAAGAAAGATCTCAGATAAGCAGAGGCACAGGATGGTGAGAACAGTCACAGTCAACCCACAGACCAGCTCCAAAGACCTACAACATCATCTTGCTGCAGATGGTGTCACTGTGCATCGTTCAACTATTCAGCGCACTTTACACAAGGAGATGCTGTATGGACGAGTAATGCGGAAAAAGCCTTTTCTCAGCACACGCCACAAACGGTGTCGCTTGAGGTATGCTCAAGAACATTTGGACAAGCCAGCTTCATTTTGGAATAAGGTGCTGTGGAGTGATGAAACTAAAATAGAGTTATTTGGGCAAAACAAGGGGCGTTATGCATGGCGGAAAAAGAACACCGCATTCCAAGAAAAACACTTGCTACCTACAGTAAAATTTGGTGGCGGTTCCATCATGCTGTGGGGCTGTGTGGCCAGTGCAGGGACTGGGAATCTGGTTAAAGTTGAGGGTCGCATGGATTCCATTCAATATCAGCAGATTCTGGAGAACAATGTCCAGGAATCAGTGACAAAGTTGAAGTTGCGCCGGGGCTGGATTTTTCAACAAGACAACGACCCAAAACACTGCTCAAAATCTACTAAGGCATTCATGCAGAGGAACAAGTACAACGTTCTGGAATGGCCATCTCAGTCCCCAGACCTGAATATTATTGAAAATGTGTGGTATGATTTAAAGCGGGCTGTCCATGCTCGTAAACCATCAAACCTGACTGAACTGGAGATGTTTTGTAAAGAAGAATGGTCCAAAATACCATCCGCCAGAATCCAGACTCTAATTGGAAGCTATAGAAAGCGTTTAGAGGCTGTTATTTATGCAAAAGGAGGATGCACAAAATATTGAGTTAATTATTATTTTGTGGTGCCTAAATTTATGCACATGCCTAATTTAGTTTAAATAATTCTTGCACACTTTCCATAAATCATATAAACTTTATTTCACTTCTCAAATATCACTGTGTTTGTCTCCTATTTGAAATTTCTTATCCAGACAACCAATGATTTATAAAAGAAAATCATGAAAATTTACAGGGGTGCCCAAACTTTTTCATACCACTGTATATGCTGTAATTGATTTAGTTATCATATCTATATTTGTGTCCTGATAAAAAATGTCCCAGTCCGTGCAAAGAAAACATCCTTTCAGCTCCTCTACACTGTCACTGGACCACACATTTACAACCTTAGATGTTGGTTTACTGGACTTAAAAACTGACCGGTAAGTAGGGAGCAAGTGAACAGCATTGGCCTGGCCTTGGCTACATAAGCATCCTTAATATTACCATAACACTTGTCAAGAATATTATTTTTCCTCGTACCACACTTGACAAATTGAAAAAACCCTGTTAAGGATCTCTCCAATCCACACTGGTTAAAATCGCCCAGATTCAATAAAGGTTCAATATCAGGCTTTTTTTGTAGGGGCTTGTGAACACAGTCTGTAATTTGACTGGCTGCTCTGTTACAGTAATATTCCCACTAGGTGGAATATACACAGCACAGATGAAAATGTTGGTAAATTCTCTTGGTAAATAGTATGGCCGCAATGTAATACACAGTAGTTCTAGATCAGGATTACATATGCTGTCTCTGATTGCGAAGTTACGACACCAGCTATCATTTAGGCTATATAAACACAAACTCCCCCTCCCTTCTTTTATGCTGATTTGCTGCTCAAGAAACTTTTTTTCTTATTATTATCAAATTTGAAAACAGTTGTGCTGTTCACAATTTCTACAAAAATATTACAGATTTTTTAATGAACAGAAAGTTAAAAAGAACAGAATTGATTTGAAATAGAAAGCTTTTGTAATATTATAAATGTATTTACTGTCAATTTTGATCAACATAATGCATCCTTTCTGATCAAAAGTATTAATTTCCTTAAAAAAAATCTTACCTCATCTCACCTGATCGGTTGCGTATGTTATCAATGATTATGTTTGTGTGGCAGAATAATATACTGAACCTCAGTTGGAAGTCACAACAGATCTATTTCCCGCAATATAAAACAATTTACTGCGTTACATTTCTTACATTTTTCATGGGGGTCATTTAGCCCAAACATCAGGCTTAACTGGGATTTTTACTCTCACCTATTCAACAGTGGATTATTAGTGTAAGTCTTTCTGTCTTGTGGTAATTTCAGAGATTCTCAGTATCTACACATATATGCAATATTTTTTTATAAAAAAACATATATGTTACATCAGCTTACCTAAAAATAGCCCTAATCAACTTGTTGATTACAAGTTGATTATGACACGACCAAAATAACGCATAAAAATCAAGTGATAAGTGTGTTTTTATGGATCTCTTTGATTTGATTGAAATCAGTTGTAAATAATTGTTTAAAAATGTCTCTTCATGATTAGTAGAGTCATCTCAGGCATCGAGAAAAAACAAAACAAGCAACACGACCACCATCTGTCACTGGAGCTGTATATATATGGAGGACCCTCCTTTGGCGACTGTTAGACTGCCAACACCAGCTTACCCAGAGGAGACTTCAGCAAGGCCTTGAGGATTTAGGCGGGACTTTGTTTGAGCTCTAGCCAAATCCAATCGCATCATTTCCTGGTTCTTTCTATAGCAAAGCTCCATATGAGCTGTGCTTGCAGCTGAGGGAGAGACTATGCTAATTCATAACACTGAGGTTATACTGCAGTGTGTGGCTATTAACCTCACTAAGTGGATGCAGGGCATTTTTTATTACAGACCATCCTCAGAAAACACCTTCTGTTGTGCAGAGATGAAACTGTGGTGAACATTTTCCTTCTCAGAGTAAATAGATACAGAGCAACCGTTTGAAATAATACCATTAATTTATGTTCCTTAAAAAAAAAATCTATCATTTTTTTATGTTGTTTTTGTAAAGAAAAAGGCACACCTAGAAAGTAATTTGGGGGGTTGGGGCGAGAAGCTTATTTTCTTACCCAAAATGAATCAAAGCCATCATCAGTATTAATGATGCAAATAAGAAAACATTATTTAAAGGCATACATTATTATTGCTGGCAAGTAAAAGAAATGGATGGACACACAGATTTTTCTTTTTTTTTTTGGTAACCATGGAAACACCTAGGGGAAAGTCAGTGCTGTCCTTGGTCAGGCATGACTCACAAACTTCCAGGACTGTTTATTGAAGGACTGAACAGAAAATCAAAGCTGTTATATTTAATCTGGATTGCATTTCTCATAACAAATACTGTAGGCCTATGCCATGGAAAAGTATTAATAAATACTCAAAATCAGATAAAGGGTCTTAGTTGGGTTGGTAATTATGTTCATAAAAATGAATAAAAATATTTTTGATCAATTTAATGCATCCTTGCTGAATACAATTATTAATTTATTTTCTTACTGACCCCAAACATTTGTGTACATTAATGACGATGTTTGTGTGACAGAATTGTATCGTTACTGAATCTCAGTATAAAACTGAAGCACATTATGAATATCAAGTATAGCTTGTTCTTGAGGTTTTAAACCACCAACCCTAAACCTAAAAATAAACCTATTCCAAATCTTTAGCTGAAGAAAGACATTTTTGGGAATGGATAATTTTAAATAACAGGCTCATTGGAGCAGCATTGTTTAACAGATGTCGTTAAAGGAATATTATGGGTTTAATAACTTAAGCTCAATCGACAGAACTTGTGGCATCCTGATGTTGTTTACCATAAAAAATCATTTTCATTTGTCTCTCAATTCCTTTAAAAAAGAAAAATCTGGGTTACACTGAGACATTTCCTGTATAGTGGAAGTGAATGGGATTAGTTTGTAAAATGAAAGCAGCAAACAAAATAGTAAGGTAAGTGATTGGTCTATTGAATTAATCTGGATTGACTTCTGATAACAAATACGTAATGGGAAAATGATAAATAAATGTTCAAAATTGAATAGGTCATCATATGTCTAATTGTGTTCATAAAAAAGGTATACATTTATATTGGGAAAGTACTATATTACAGACATGCAACCATGCTGTGCACCAGAAACTCAGCATCTATCCATGTAGCTCGTACAGAGAGGATCTGCAAAGCTGCAAAATGAATCGCATGTAGCCTCAAGATTGTTCTGTGTGTGGACCATCACCAGACCCTGAGAGCCACTGACATCCCTGATTAAGCAAGACAGCATTAGTAATGAGGAGTTCTTCTCTAGCATCTACTAGGCTTCTTTTAATTAGAACTAACATGACATTTTACCGCAGAACTGGTCAATACTCCCTAAACCACGTGGAAATCCAATAAGCCTGGTAAAACATATCTTTGAGATAATAATCACTTAATTACCTGGGCTGTAAACAAGTCTGTCTCGTTTAAAAAGTCACACCTTCTGCTCAGTGGGAATTTTGGTTATCTTACAGCAATTAATAACCTCTCTTGAGTATTGCTTTTAGCTCTTTTGATTAATCCTCTTTGGAAGGAAGGTAAGAACTGAATAAATTGCTGGAGGGTCTGTACTATCAGGCATTTGCAACTCTGAGGAAGTACAACTTCAAACTTCTATTTGGTGGTGGAAAAAAAGTTCATGATTTCCCCCATTTTCTTGTAAAAATGTTTCAAGGAAGTTTTAATTCATCCTGATACTCCAAAACACATATTCTGTAATATAATACATATTTGGGTGAATGGCCCCTTAAGAGAATTTAATAAAGAAAACAAATTTACCATGAAACCTAAAAAAAAAAATTCTCTCTTCAACTTGCTGTTAAAATTTCTCTGTTTAAATGGCCAAAAACAAGTTGTCGACAAGAAGGTCTGACATGCTCTGGAACAAATTGATTTTTTTTTTTTTCCTGAGGTTCCTTCCGTTTAATAATTCCCTCTCTTGGCTTGGGGAAACTCCATTTCTGACCTCAGACAAGAGCTGTGATAAAGCAATTAAGTGAATTTTGTGTGGGTGGCTCGGGTTGACAGGCCTAGTCTTGGTAATGGCAGACCCACCAAACTGCCAGAAGAGAAGCCTGCTGTCAGTCCTTCACATGCACAGGAATCCATTTATCTGATGGCAGTTAGTCAGTCATTTAGACAGGTTGGTATGTACTTAATGGACAGCATAACTTACATTTTAATATGATTTTCTACCTTTGGAATAAATGACCAATATGTGCCGTTGACATTTCTCCTATAGAGCATTTGACTGGCTTGCAAAATTCCTTAAAATGCAGTTTTTGCTTTATATTTCGTCAAATTACATCATTCCATCCTTAAAGTAACAAATATGTCAGATGGGTTTCAGAAGTCATTTCAGATTCAAGAAATCTGATGAAAATCAGAATGAAAAAAAAAATGTTGAAAACTGACATCGAATCAATCAAAAATCTAGCCAGGCTAACATCAGACCACGTCTCATTGACATTGAGACGTGGTCTGGGAACCACATGTTCATTTACTCGTATTTGAGGCGTGGTTTATGAATGCCCAGAGCCGTTTATTGGGTGCTACGAATTTCTATCAAATGCGCCTGTACGTAGCTCATAGCCAATCGTTTCAATTATACCAGATGACGTATGTAGAGCGAAAGAAATTAGACGAGGAAGAAGACGATGGGTCAGAGATTAATTTGCGCTCTAAACTACTTAGAACAATGTCTAAGGCTGCATCGAAAGGTAACTTCGCGTCTGCTGCCATGTTTGATCCATAGGTATAAACAAACTGCTTCGGTGTGTCGCATAGACGTCGTCATCGTCTTGCTGCTCCCTCCCCGCTCTGTGATTGGTCCCCTCGCTGAGGCGAAAATTTGGTCCATGGTATCCAGACTGCCTAGCAGTGTGAATAAAATCGCGCTGCGCAAAGGCAGTACGGGGAAACCCAGGCTATCAAAAATCGAGAATTTTCTCAAATCAGAAGAGTATGAGTGTCTCTCAATATTGAGATATTTTTGTAAATACAGTGTTCATGCTTGTCATTAGCCCCTTTCACACAGCAATCCCAGTAAATTACCAGAAAATAGCCAGAATGACATTACCGGAAAATACACAAATATGCTGTTCACATAAGCAACGACGTTCTGGCTTTTACCGTTAAGAGACCATTCATATTGTACATCAGCTCCAAAATACCAGTAAATTCTGTGATGTCAGTCATCGGAAGGGATCTTTAAACACCGTGCCGTTGTCTTTATCCGCCCGCAGGATGAGAGGTACAACAGCGCTGAGATGGAGATTTCAGAGAATTCAAACGCTTCTCACTGCGAGATGAAAGAAAGATGAAAAAGTGCAGATAGGGCCTATTCCCAACAACATTGAAGCGGAAAACATGAGAAACATTGTGCAAAAAATAAACAATTAGTTCATGATTAGTTAAAGAAAGTTTGTTATGTTTTCCAATACACAGATTACCTTGATTTTCTGAAAATATTTCTTTTTGTCTGCTTCATTCTAACACAGGAAGGAGTAGATGAAAGTTTTACGCTGCTGGATGACAATGGTTCTCAACTCTGGTCCTGGACAGTGTACAATAGTACACATTTTGGATGTCTTCCTTATCTGGCACCGGTCTTGGAGTCCCTCTACAAGCAAGCTGGTAAGTTGAATAATGATTAGACAGACCAAATGTACAGTGTTGGGCCTACTACAGATTCAGGTACAGTTAATTACTTATGTTTGTTTGTTTTCCAGCTGTCTTCCCTCATTTTAATACAGTATGTTTTAATGTCAATAGAGTCTGAGCTGTCTGATGACTCACAATGATTGAGTGGCAAAAGAAGGCAAGAAGTCCTCACAGCCAAGTCGAGGAGTTCATGAGACACACACACACCACCTCAACAAACTGCAGTGCATGTAATTGATCCTCTGGAACATAAACTATCGAAGAAATCGTTAGAGAACACCCCAGACTTCATAGTTTTCTTGGAATGGTGAGTTTAATGATGTTCAGTATAGAGGGTATGCGCGTGACGTCACCGTCGAGTGACTGTGGGTACGCCCACTGAGTGGCAGAATGACTGCTGTGAAAAACACACAAAACTGATAAAAAATGGGAAACAGCTTTTCGATTGACTGCACAAGAAACTTTGTATTGAACTGTACAAGATTTTACAAGAAATCTGAGGTATATTTTTACAGACTGCCGAAAGCTACAGTACAGTTAGTAGTGGGAAGTTCGGATCATTTTACTGACTCGGATCTTTAATTCTCGTTCATAAAAATGAACAAATCTTTTTTCAAGTCATTTCGTTCATTTCAGCAGAATGTATTTAAAATGTTACATGTCAATAGCCAAATTCACCAAACACATCAAATGTTGATCACATTTAGAATAAGAAAAAAAAATTGCAATGCAAGGAAGAGGCCAAATTATGAGAAACAGAAACGATTAATTTACTTCAGGCTTTGCAGTAGTTTACCTCACCACCATCTAAGCCGCTCTTTCATCCCGTGACATCCTCATAAACTGAGGTTTGAGGTCTGTATTACCGGATAGAGAATTGATTAGTTCGTGTTTCGAGACTATCGACTTTGGGTTCGAGTCATTTCTTTCAAAACGTGACAGCCACATAAGCTGAGCTATGCAATCGGTACTGGATACAGAATTGATTAGTTTATCTCTCAGGTTCGAGTCGTTCAGTTTTACGTCACATAACTGTGTGTTGTTATTAGACTCTCTCTCTATATATATAATATATATCTTTATCAAAGTTATGTTCCCCATCATAGATCAAATTTAAAGCATTACCAACTCTTTAGTACCACATTCAAATGGAAAAGAACCATCATAACAGAAATTCTTTAAAAAATTATAAATTGAAAGAAATTAAAAAGCTATAATTTGAGACCAAAAACGCAGCATGTTACTGTTAAAAAAGATTAACTCATTTATGTGTCCAGCGCTGTCACATCACGTCACGTGACAAAAGAACGAAAGACTCCATCACTACAGTACAGAGAAACAAATGGATCGCATAATTGGATGTTTTTAAATAAACACTGACAAAAAACTATAAAGTTTTAGGGCTGGACGATATGATATAACATTGATAGAAGTGATCACCCGGACTTAGACCTACCTTGTATTTATATAAAGCGTTCACAGGCAAATTTGTTTTTTTGTTGAAATCAGTCTCATATAAATGTCAGGAAACACGATTCCTGGCTGCATGTCAATATCCACAGATCACTGGATCTTTGGTAAGTTGTAAGGAACACTATATCGAGTCCAACCTTTAGTTTAAACTGATAATCATTTGTTTATTCGCGTTTTTGCAGTTTCCCCTATTAAATTCAGTCACGCAGCAGCTCTACGGCGGGAAAGTGACGTCAATGCATAACCTCTATAGCAGGGGTCTCAAACTCGCGGCCCGCGGGCCATTTGCAGCCCGCGGGGTGATATTTTGTGGCCCCCTACTTGACATTAAAGTTTAATGTTAGTGCGGCCCGTCGTTGCGTGTGCCGCGAAAAAAAAAAAAATGTATCCCTTATGAGCTACCATAGATAGTCTCGTGACAGCTTACGGAGGGTTTGTTGTCAATAGTTGTCATAGACAACCGCGAAGTACAAACATACTGCGCCTGGAAAAAATGAGCGCGTCGCTTCAATTATGAGCGCGCTTGCCGCGCGCCTACATTTGAAATTACGAACTTGAGCGCGCAAAATATGTGAGCGCGATATGTGAACGGCCCCTTGGCGAGCTACCACCAATCAGGCCACGAGCTACTGGTAGCTCGCGAGCGACGTGTTGGAGAGAGACCCTGCTCTAAAACAATGTGAGAATAATCACTTTGAGCTTGTAATATGTGTCCAACAGGTTCATAAGAAGGTTTGCTTTGATTTGTGCAGTCAGTAATTTGAGACACTATACAAAGAATTCAATAAGACGGGCAGACATGACTGCAAATATTTGTATTTCAAAAGCAATAATTGTTTTTCTAAGTATAATAAAAGGAAATGTGCCTTCCAAAAAAAAACATTCAATATCATTAATGTGTTGTATAAAGAAAATAAAAAGGACATAAGCAAATATAAATATCACAAATATGTGTTATAGACAAAGAAAGTTTGTAAAATGAACTTCAACTGTCAGAAGGACAGCTCATAAAGAACCAATCATGTACAGAAAGGAATGTTCAAATTCAGAGGAACTGTTCAGAAGAAACGTTAATAAATATTGAGAAGATTGGATCAGTTGTGCTCCTTTTTTGGAATACTTGAATACTATTTTTTTGTGGAATACTTGATGCGGCCCAGCCTGACCCAGACTCTACCTCTAGCGGCCCCCAGTTAATTTGAGTTTGAGACCCCTGCTCTATAGGGAAGTGCCAGTGGTGTCCTATTTTGGAAAAATTGTCTAAGTGCATATGAAATTAGGTTCACGCACGTGTGGTATAGATAAAAACTTTGTTTTTTTTAAAAAACCTGTCTTTCAAAGATGATCATGGAGAAATGGGCTTTAAAAACCCTTTCTGACATCCTGCCATCATCGCCATACCTCACAAATGGAAAAATGGTGTGTCCAACATATGCTGAAATGAAGCGCAGCTTAAATGACATGTAGCCTGTAAGTAAAAGCAACACTATCAAATTAACTTTGATAAATTACACTGCTCTGCGGCTCATGTTCATCCACTTCTTTTCTTCAATGACAGTAGCTGTCAATGGAGGGACAGAAATCTCTCAGACTCATCAAAAAGATCTTTATTTGTGTTCTGAAGATAAACGAAAGTCTTAGAGGTTTGGAACGACATGAGGGCAAATAATCAATGACAGAATTTACCTTTTTGGGTGAACTAAGCCTTTAACAGCAGGTGTAATGACTAATTAGAGTGACCATCATTTAATTCAATACAGCACTGCTTTGATGTAACTTTTTCATAATTTAACACTGTCGATGTTGTCACAGTGCATGCCCAACTGAACTTTGTTTATTCTTTTAAGGTTGGAACTAACCTGGTGCATTACCTGAACAGTGAGACAAGCCCGGATCCACATGACTTGATGCTTTGGTACAAAGAGAACTAACAAGTTATCATATTCAGTGTGGAAGCAGTTGAACAGAAGACATTATTTCAAGCAATGGATGTTTCTCAAAAATGACAAACTATTTCAAGACCTCTGCACCCATTTTGGGAGTTTTTGTAGCATGCAAACTTTAATATATCCGAAGGATATATTATGTATTTGTACTCTATGTACTTTTATGTATTTGTACTCTATGTACATTTTTGTGTAGGTTTTGAATGCGTACTGTTTGTACATATTTGCATAGGTTTTGAATTTATTATGTGTGTTGTATGTACACTTGTGTATTTTGAATTTATGTACACAATTATGTATATTTACATTGAAAGCTAGACTCCCCAATATATAGTTTGTAATTTAAAAATATATTTGTTGAAACATATGTATTGTTTTATACAAATAAACAATCTGTATTTGAAAATAATGTGTATTTTATTTATTAAAATAAGGTCATAAATAAAAATATATATTTAACTCAACTGTTGGGTTATTTTAACCCAACTGGAGTTTAACGCAATGCATCGAGTTAAAATAACCCACAGTTGGGAAGGTGCTATACCACTGTTATGATGATAGCAGAAGAACCCAAGCGCAGACGGTAGACAATTACACAACGTGTATTATAACAGAAAAACAGGGGAAAATAAAGCCCACAAGGGGGCAAAACAGAGGCAATACAAACGAGGGATAACTAAACTAGATAACACTTGACAAACACTATACTATTAAACAGCAAATACAAGATCAAGACGTTCTTCAAAGACAAGGTACTCACAGGTAGACTCTCACAAAGTGTGACACAATGAACCAGCACAGGACAGCAAACACAAGGGGATCAAATAGGGAACACTAATGACGAGGACAGGTGAAACTGACTAGACAAGGACAGGTGAAACTGACTAGACAATAATGACGAGACGAGGATAACAAGGGGGCGGGGTAACGTAACGAGACAACACAAGCACATGGCCCAAAACACAAGACCATGTGCTTGCACACAAAACATGATTCTGTCATGATCCTGCCTCAAGACTAGAGAAAATCAAGGACACGAGGGCATAATCATGACAACCACCCCATAGTTGGGTTATTCGTTGGGTTATTTTTAACCCAACATTTTGAAGTGAGTGTAAAGACTGTATGTGTGAAAAGGGCTATTCTAATCTTATTCTAAAAGTTTCCAACCAAAGGAACATAAATATATGCTAAATGGTCAATGCAGAGCCTTTTATAATGACCATTTTGCATTCAATCACATTACATGTGATCTTGGGCTTTTTCATAAATCTCTGTGAAGTTAAGCATTCATATTTCTAAACACTGTATTTTGAAATCCAATATTATTACTTATATTAAATTCACATGCACACATCTGTCATTATTTATGATGCACCCTCATCATGATATTCTGAACCTGCGTGACTTTCCTTCAAATTTGTGTTTTTGTATAGTAACTCTACACACAAACCATCAAATGATTGGCCTTATACACGCCAAACTACACACAGATGTGAAAAATGTAAAACTACTATCTTGTGTCTTTTGCTTGTTCAGGGTGCAGTGAAGTGCACAGGCATATACACTCACCGGCCACTTTATTAGGTACACCTGTCCAACTGCTCGTTAACACTTAATTTCTAAGCAGCCAATCACATGGCGGCAACTCAGTGCATTTAGGCATGTAGACATGGTCAAGACAATCTCCTGCAGTTCAAACCGAGCATCAGTATGGGGAAGAAAGGTGATTTGAGTGACTTTGAACGTGGCATGATTGTTGGTGCCAGAAGGGCTGGTCTGAGTATTTCAGAAACTGCTAATCTACTGGGATTTTCACGCACAACCATCTCTAGGGTTTACAGAGAATGGTCCGAAAAAGAAAAAACATCCAGTGAGCGGCAGTTCTGTGGGCGGAAATGCCTTGTTGATGCCAGAGGTCAGAGGAGAATGGCCAGACTGGTTCGAGCTGATAGAAGGGCAACAGTGACTCAAATAACCACCCGTTACAACCAAGGTGGGCAGAAGAGCATCTCTGAACGCACAGTACGTCGAACTTTGAGGCAGATGGGCTACAACAGCAGAAGACCCCACCGGGTACCACTCATCTCCACTACAAATAGGAAAAAGAGGCTACAATTTGCAAGAGCTCACCAAAATTGGACAGTTGAAGACTGGAAAAATGTTGCCTGGTCTGATGAGTCTCGATTTCTGTTGAGACATTCAGATGGTAGAGTCAGAATTTGGCGTAAACAGAATGAGAACATGGATCCATCATGCCTTGTTACCACTGAGCAGGCTGGTGGTGGTGGTGTAATGGTGTGGGGGATGTTTTCTTGGCACACTTTAGGCCCCTTAGTGCCAATTGGGCATCGTTAAAATGCCACGGCCTACCTGAGCATTGTTTCTGACCATGTCCATCCCTTTATGGCCACCATGTACCCATCCTCTGATGGCTACTTCCAGCAGGATAATGCACCATGGCACAAAGCTCGAATCATTTCAAATTGGTTTTCTTGAACATGACAATGAGTTCACTGTACTAAAATGGCCTCCACAGTCACCAGATCTCAATCCAATAGAGCATCTTTGGGATGTGGTGGAACGGGAGATTCGCATCATGGATGTGCAGCCGACAAATCTGCGGCAACTGTGTGATGCCATCATGTCAATATGGACCAAACTCCCTGAGGAATGCTTCCAGCACCTTGTTGAATCTATGCCACGAAGAATTGAGGCAGTTCTGAAGGCAAAAGGGGGTCCAACCCGTTACTAGCATGGGGTACCTAATAAAGTGGCCGGTGAGTGTATACAGTATGTACAATTGTTGCACAATTGATGAATTTTACAGTTATTGAGCTGAATAATGACACTTTTGGCTTGTTAGAGCTTCTTTTCAGGAGAATTTGAATTTGTTACTATTGTGTTGTAATGTATTTTATTGTATAAAGCGCTGTAGAAATAGTGGTGACTTGACTTGATCTGTATGCATATTCAGTATCTATTTACAAACTAAACAGAAATGCAAGGTTGAAAAATTTATTTGTTTCTTAAAACAATGAATTTTTTATTTCTAAGTGAACAAATTAGAAATAAATGTTTTCACACATGATCACTGGGTCTAGGTAATCAGTAAATGAGTGTGGCATTTAAATCGCAGTATTTTCAAAATGAAACACTAGGGGCCCTATTTTAACGATCTGAAACGCAAGTATCAAGCGCGAAGAGCAAGTAACTTTGTGGGCGGGTCTTGGGCGCTGTTGCTATTTTACCGGCGGGATAAATGACTCTTGCGCCCGACGCAAGTTTAAAAGGGGTTGGTCTGAAATAGCTTCATTATTCATAGGTGTGGTTTGGGCGTAACGTGAAATAAACCAATCAGAGCGTCATCCAACATACCCTTTAAGAGCAGGTGCGCATGTTGCATGGCGGATTGCTATTATAACGGCGGATTTACCAGGCGCGCGCCAGGAGCGGTTCACAGCCGAGGAGACCGACGTTCTTGACAGGACCGTGAAAGACAGAGAAGTGACGTTGTATGGGGATGGGAGAAACCCACCCAAATCAGCGTCGGTTAAACCAGCCCGATCTCATGAAAGTGCGTATCTATACCACGAATGTTATTTCTCGTGCCATTTATACGCCAAAACTGGTTTTTGCGTGCATATGCTACGCAGTTTTCGCGTGCATATGATACGCACTTTATGGCGTGTAATACGCACGCATCCCCCACCCCCCCCACCCCCCTAATCCTACCCAAGGGTTTTCAGTGCGTAGCATATGCACGCAAAAAACAGTTTTGGCGTATAAATGACACGAGAAATAACATTCGTGGTATAGATACGCACTTTCATGAGACTGTGTGGTTAAACAGGCGTGGGAGGAAAAAAACTACATTTTTTTACATCTTCATGGACACCACAATGATTTCCCTCATGTGTTAATATTTTTCCTTGTTATAATGTATGATTTGCAAAAATAAAAACTGCTGCATCTGTGTTGATGTCAAAGTGTATGCGCGTTGTGCACCCGCTACATAATGGCCAAGCATGCGCGCTTAAAATAGCATTATGAACAACGCGCAACGCGCCACTGACTTTAGACTAGGTTTTTTCTGGTCAGTGGCGGAATTGATTTCTGGAACTGCAAAATAGCACTAGGGAATGTTTGCGCCGAAACACGCCTCCTTTTTGCGCCGACCCGCCCAGGGAGCGCAAGTTCATTTCCTAGTTTACCGACGTGCGTCTGTGGAGGGAAAAGCCCGCTGTGCGCGGGTGCAAAATAGGAATGATGCATGCGTCAGTGTACAAACTCATTTGCGCCGGGTGCAAGATAGGGCCCAAGAGCTGTTAGTTTTGAGTGGTGTGTCTAATGTAGAGAACTGTGTTTAGAGTTATGCGAAAAGTTTGTTTACAATTTGCAAACTGAGTGTAAAGCAGATAATGTGTTTGCAGTTTTGCAGACTTGGTCTCAAGATTACATGAGTAAATGGCGTCACTGAGTGGGCCTCAAGTACCACTTTTATAGTGTGTAAGCAATTTTAAAAGTATCTTCTATTATGTTCCACATAAGAAAAAAAATCATACAGGTTTGGAACAATGTGAGAGTGATTAAATGATGATATATCGTAAGGAAACCCAGACTAAATTTTCTTGATTGCATGATCACCATAATGCCATAATATTAAGACAACAAATTAATTGTGGACAATCTGTTTTAATTTTTACCACATTATTTTGAATCTCCAACCTGGTACAGCCTTGCAGTTCCCAGAGACCTAAGGGAGCACAAAGACAATTTTCTGCCCCACCACTCAACCCAAACAGCCCATTGGAGGAGGGAGGGACGATAAATAAATAAACAAACAGCAGAATTTCAGATTGAGCACAGAACGGAGTGACTCGTCTTTCTTCCTCTTCAATGCATCACTACAGCACATCCCAGCAGCAGCTTCCCTGAGACACACCAGCATAGGATCTTTTTAAGCTGATAGAGCTGCTGGCTCAGCAGCCAGACCTGAATCCAAGCAAAGTGCTTTCTAAAAGGCCCTCAGAGTCTGCGATCGTCCACACATCCTCAGGGGCCACCATGCTAATGCAGCTGCAGAGTGGGTGATGCAGCTGTGAGCGAGAGTGCTTTCTGATGAACAAACACCCGAAGGTGTTTATCTTCAGCTTGCTCCATCTGCCAGAAAGCGCCTAGATCTCATTCAGCTCTCTGATCAGGACATCTTGGAGTCTCATGTGGTGCTATTCTGAACTAGTACAAAGGTGATAATGAGTCATTTATGGCTTCTGGTGGTTTGTGCTTCTGAAGATGTTCATTTCATGCGCAAATTAATGATGCATGTGTATTCAAAACATGTTATGAGCAACTTCTCCCTACTTGTTATTGTGACCTCTGCCACAAATGGAACGAAGCATTGGGAATTGAACACTGGATCGTGTTTGCGGTGAAGAATTTATTTTACAACAGACTTGATAACATGATTATCTATTCATATCATCGCTTACCTAATTGACAATGGAATTAGACATTACTTTTAGAGATAATAAAAGTCAGTATTTCAAGCTGAACCTTTCATTTTCACACATGTCTATACACATAAAACAGAGATCACCTATCATTTTAGACAGCTTAGAACAAATATGCATACACTATTGCAACAATGACAAACCATGTGTGACATATTTGGAGGGAAGGTTGAAGGAAAACAAAGATTGATGTCCGTATCAGGGCTAGAATTATTACTGTGACTGACAGTTATCTAATTATCAGATGCTGCTGGTGGTGGTAGTGAGTGTTGGGGGGGGGGGGGGGGGGTCTGTTCTCTGAGCAGAGGAATCATAACAGCCTGGCAAGTCATTAAAAGATCTGAGTGAGAAAAACACAAAATGAATATTAATATAGCAGACTTAAATAAATGCAAATTCAGATTCATTCACAGTTGCATCTCACACAGTCATTTTCCAGAATGGAATTTAGCAGCAATAGTTTGTTGTGTGTTTTGGCTAATGGATAGCAGTTCATGCATATTTATGCATAATATCAATTTATGAATCTGTTGTGTTATTGGCTTTGATAAAAAACATTTGTCTCTTGTTTCCTTGTAGACATTTGTGAGTAATTTGAAATGGTGACATAAAGGCTACTAACAATTTCAGACACCAAGAGAAAAATGAGATATGCTCAGGTGATGTTTCCGATTGTGTGTAAATACATATTCAGTGTCAAACAATACATTCAGAGATGAAGGCTAGTTTTAAAGCCTCATTAAATACATATTTATTTATTCATTGGCATATGAATCAATGTAGTTGAACGAACCTGTGTTTGAGTTTTATTATGCTGTTTTATACTGTGATTTTTTACAGTACTTTGGTCACCACTGGCTGGTTTTAAATGTGCTTTAGAAATAAATGTTGCCAGATTGTTCTGTTCAGTATATATTATACGCAAGCTGAAAAGCACTGCATATGGAATATTATGCCTTCTATGTAAAATCAATCTATATTTTATTAGTATTATAATGATAAATCATTATAAATTATTATTATTAGTTAATAATAATAATAATACCAACAAAAAGCTAAACTCTGTAAAAGATGTGAATAGCCACTCATATTTAAACTGTAATAGCAACACCTCTCAAGCAGTTTGTTTTGATACTAAGAATAATAATAATGATCGGATGCTCAACTGGAATCTATTGATATGATGCACGTGTTGCCATAGCTAAGACCTGCTCGGCCGTTAAATGTTACAATATTCCAATAATAGATGGCCTGCAGCTGGGAAGAAGACCTGAATACCAATAGCCTGATTAGATGGATTGTGGCTAAACTGAAAACTTGATTTCCCCTCTCTTCCCCCCAAACCCCCTGCTCTGTACTCTCTTTTTCTGCTCTCTCTCTCTCTCTCTCTCTCTCTCTCTCTCTCTCTCTCTCTCTCTCTCTCTCTCTCTCTCTGGGTATGTTTCGTTCAGAAGTGATCATGTCTTATAGAAATTATATGTGTTCCATTATTAAATAAAATATCACTGAGTATGCTTCTAATTCACAGTATAATTATACCAATTACCACCTTCGAAACAACAAAGAGCCAGAGATTCAAAATTGTTTTAAAAAGTAAATAATAATACTTGTAAATGTAAGACTTTATAATAAAAGTACAGAGATTAGGGGCTTTTCACAGATTTTTATTTACAGAGTGTGTTTGCAGGATGAATTGATAAGATTTTATCAATATCAATGGCACTGACAATTCTGCTTATCGATCCGATTCTTTAACGTTTCTCTTATCAATTCCTGATAGCATTGTGAGGAAAAAAGTAGTCATATGCTTTTTTGGCAAAAAAAAAAAAAAACATGTTATATTTGTTTTAAAGCTTACACTTGAGTGAGCAAACTGAATAATAAATAAGATTTTCAAAATAAATAAAAAAGTCTTCTGTAAACACAAGCATGCAGGTCAGAAACTCTTCCTCCTAATATAGAATTAAAAATATTCTCTATAAAAACAGGGATGGAATAGTTATACATAATACAGTGTTTTCGTAGAATATGCCTGTTATATGTAAGACGCCAGTGATATTTAACATTACATTACCCTGTTCAACGGAGGTTACGGTGCTGCTAGCTTGGGCAGTTGTACGCAGCGGATCAAAAACACGGCATTCCTGCAATTCAGTACCATGGGTAGATATATGTTTAAGCATGTTGCTTGTATTTGCACCCTTACACGAAATTACAGTTATTGCAAACGGCATAATTTTCATCTTGTTTAGTAAAATAAACCCAAGCTTTAGATCGTCTCTTCCTCTCCATGATTCCCTCCTTTGAGGGAATCATGCGTAGGACGCTGTGCTATGGTGCCTGATAAAGGACAAAAGGATTCACGATCTGGATATATGGCTGGGACTCGGAGCAGGAGCATCGATAAGAGGACTCGTTAACGTTGAACTGGTTCTCGAGTGGAACCGGTTTTCAATTTCCATCCCTAGTTTGCAGGTGCAGCTGGTTTAATTTACGCTGACGAACCTTTTGCTGATTTATGCCGATTGATCCCTAGTGAGAGGTTGTGATGAAAGTATCTTGGGAGCAAAGTGTTCATCAGGTGAACTCTACTAAAATGTTCAAAGAGACCTTTGAAGTGGTTATTTTTTGCACATCTGTTTAGAATGACACTACACCATGGCTGCTATGATTGTTCTCCCAGCAAAGTGCCCTGTGAAGGCATCATTTATGTAGTTTGGAATGTGCTTTGTAGTTTCAGTCAGTTGCAGCTTGTTTGCTGAAAGGGCGCTTAATCGATTTGTTTCATTGTGTTTTCATGAGATGATTAGTTCTGAGTCAGATGAGAATTTATTTAGGCTATTAACTTTATCATCAATATTATCAATAAGGGATTGTTCACTTTGAAGGCTCACACTGAATCTTTCCCTGCTGTCATTTGCCATGTCATCTTTATTTAATCAAAGTCTAAAAGCCCTGATTCATCAAAGCATCCGAGTTTTCTTAACTTAGCTTTGGATTCTGAGTTTCTAATCTACATGGACATTATTCTATAAATCCCATTCATTTCTTCCACCAATATCAGATTCTTCTTCTATTTGCTCAAAACTGACTTTTATATAGTACAATGCAGATTCAATATTACTCATCCATCTCATCTCATTTATTTCCTTTCTATCTGCCTGAATCCCCACAGTTCATTCTGCTGAATTCAAATTGAACATATAATGTGAAATCAGGCAGTGTAGATGTTTCCTTTGCTGCCTAAGATAACCCACACAATAATGTTTATGTGATTCAGCGGAAGAATAGCAATGAAATTTGGCTGAATGAAGTCAGTTAAATATCCAGTTCCATTAAATTAGAAACGGGCCTAGGCATTTTATATATGATTCACAGCTATTGGGTTGAGACCTTTAGTGACCTTTTGACCTTCCTTTTCACGTTTGTGTTTCAGGCCTCCATGGTCCTTTGATCAGACTCTGCTTTTTTCCAGTTTGTTTACATCACAGATTGTACACATGCAAAATTTATGAACATTGCAAAAGCAGAATCTATAAAATTCTTTGAACTGAAACTATTCAAGATCAGTTAGTAAGAGCACTCTAGACGTTTTGTTGTAGACGTTATGTTCTACAGATGGTGTTATATTCATAGAAGCAAGTTCTGCAAAAATCTTTCTCTTTGTTCAATGAATTATGGCCATACCATTATAAGTTTAGCTCATTTTAGCTCAATACAGCTTGAAACATGCATTGCAGTAATTGGCCCCAAGATGAGCTCTTATTTTTGTGTTACCTGGCCAGACTATCTGTCCAAATGTCACTGGAAACATATGCCTCTCATATTAAAGGAACACTTCACCCATTTGCATTAAGCTTTGTATTGTTAGAAACCCAGTCATATATTGTAATGATCGTGGATTTTTCCTTTATTTTTCCCTGAGATGGGAGAAATAAGGATTTAAGTGTTTTACTTCCTGCTTTTTATGACGTAAAAATCGTCATTTTGCGTCATAAAAAGCAGGAAGTCCCATTTCATTGAAAAGTGTAGAGACTACAAACACAAGCTCATCATTTATTCAGGGCGTGGGACTCACTCACGCTACAGACCTATTACAGATCAGTGGGTGGGACTTCACTTGCAGATACAGAAAGCAATATCAGCCATCTTGTTTGGAAGCTAAGCTGACAAGCGCTGTGGAGATAGGAAGTTACGACAATGACGGAAGAAACTAAACATGATATGGAAGAAGAGGATTTTGAAATTCTGCTGCTCGAATCCGGTGTTCGTGGCTATCTTTACGAGCCGCAGTATAGTGAAGAGCAGCTGAGGCTGAGGAGGAGCACAGGAGCCCGGACTGGCTCGCGCTGAGGCGGACTGAAGCGGACGAGGAGCCCGGACTGGCTCGAGCTGAGGCGGGCTGCTGGTGCGTGTGCTCTCGCTGTGCGCTACGGACAGAGTCCATCTGCTGCAGAGAATTTCAACGATCGCAATTTCTCCTGGACGAAATCTCTGGATCAGACGAGCACACGGACGTTTGTGTTGTGATGTGAACAATCCTAGTGTCGCACCGCATTTGTTCTGACTGGAACATACAGGTATCATGCAATAATTCACCATATAGAAAGAAATACAAACGAGGAGTAATTCGCTAATGAGTTTGCCAATGTAACGGGGTTCGTTGTTGTGGGAAGAATGAGACGGGAATCGGCGAACATTTAAACATTTTAATAGTAAAATAAACAAATACAAAACAAAAGTATAAGCCAGCAGCCCCTCACTGCTGGCCACACACAACAGAAACAAAACACACCATAAAATCAGGCCTGTTCCTCTCTCGATCTGGACTGTCGTCGCTCCTCGTTTTATGCGTCCGCTCCTCGGTGAGAGACGCGAGCGAGACCGGTGCGTCTTACAGATGTCGATCATTATCACTCACGCCACCGGCCTCGCGCCGCTCTCACGTCCCTCGTCCTGCTCGCCACAGCCAACTAACTATACATTTTGTGTGAAATGAATTTCTAACTCTGGTGGCAGCTCACGTTAGCCTTGTAGACGAGTGATTTATCTGATGTTTGCGCTGTTCTGGAGTAGTGGGAGTGGCTTGCGGAGCTGTGCAATGTGGTGCATTGTGGGAGTTGTTGTCTTTCATACAAATGCGCCCTAAAGTTATTTTCTGTCTTTTCTCGGTCAAGAGGGCACCAAATTCAAAATTTCTTTTACATGTCGACTACATATATGACCCACTTTCAATAAAGATTAATGTTGAAATGGGTGAAGTGTTCCTTTAAGAAACTTCAGGGAGAACCTAATTTAGGTTGGTAAATAATTTATATTTCATACTAATTGAAGCAACAATGTTATCGGTTTGGGAGCTCTTGTGTGGAATGGGAACATGGCTTATATCGGTGCATGACTGAACGTGGCTAGATTAGTAATAGAATGTGAAGAGTATCCAGAGTGCGTATCAGAATCAGGTCAGGTAAACAAACAGCTCTCCGGCTATTTACGGTAAAGACTTTGGTAAAGATGTAGAACAGCTAAACAAGTTTTCAGGACAAATCTTCCAGTGAATAACATTTCATTCTTGAAGGTCAAAAAAACATCCATGAATCATTACCAGCAATTCATTATGATACACCATATGTCAAAGGTATGCTTACACCTAATTAATTTATCTATCCAGTGTCCAGTTAGGCCAGTCAAGTTCTTCCATACCAGACTCAGTAAATCACTTCTATTTGGACCTTGCTTTCTTCACAAGGGTGTTGTTATAATAAAATAAAAACTGGCTTAAGGCCCTCACAACCTGCTGCAAAGAAAGCTGGAAACACAATTCTCTAAGATGGCTTTATATGATCTAGCAAAACTATTTGTCCACACAGAAATTACTGTAACAGTCAAATCTGTTAATTATAAGCTTATTTCTGGTATGAATTAGTATGAATTTTGTATGGATTTGTCTTGTTTATTAATGGAGGAGAAATGCTTTATGACCTTGTGGATGCACCAAAATGTCATGGCATTCAATGAAGAATGAACTAAACTCAGTTGCAATGTGCTTTATACACAGGCTGAGAGTCATGTTCAACATTTCTTAAAATCCATCTTATAAGAAAACCCTTTGAGAAGGGGCTAGTGTAAGTATTTCCTGCCATAAGTCAAATATATAGCATTATAAAGTGTCATTTGAGTCACCCAGAATGTCTAGAGTATGTAGAGACATGTTTCTGAGAAATGGTTATGCTACAGGGCGGAACATTGTAAATGTAACCCCAAAGAAAATATATAAAACCCTTTATAATGCTAATAAATATGGAGTCATAAGAAGTGAACAAGCAAAAGCAGAGTAAATTGCCTCAGATCTGAAACAATATTTCTGACCTCTTTTGAATGATTTCGAGGAGTTTTATTCTATACTATTGTCACAGGTCGGGGGGGGGGGCAAACCAGACTGCACCCACCCCTCAAACCCAGGACCACTCTGAGGAGCGTACCAAAGACCAGACAGACAAGTAGAATTAAAATTGAACAATCTTTATTGAATAGTAAAAAGGAAATTAAAAGTCTTGACGTGAGTCTGTGTCTCTGTCCAGGAAGGGGGAAACCGCTTTGGACCCTGGGAGGCGAGGGATTCGTCTGCCGTTCCAGCAGCAGGTAAGTGTCGGGGTAAGTAGAACTTCTTAACCACGATGCAGACGGACAGATACCCGGGCAGGGCAGGACCGGGACTGAGGACTAGGAGACTCCTCCACCGGACAGGTGAGTAGCAGGTACGTATACCTCTCAAGAAGGCGAGCAGACGGAGGGGCCTCACTGGAAGACAGGTGGGTAGATAGGTCGGTGTGTTCCTAGACCGTCGGTCGTTCCGAATATGCTCAGCACAGAAGAATCATCCAGTTGAACAGACAGAGCAAATTATACAGGTGCAGGCACACTCCGCTGCAGAATCGAGCTTACGGCTGGACTGTGTGGCTCCAAGCGGACAGCGCTGGGACAAGGGTGAATCCTTCCTTCAGACGGGCAGCGCCCAAGAAGACAGCGGCAGACGAATCATCTAGTTAAACGGACAGAGCAATTTATACAGGTGCAGGCACGCTCCTCTGCAGAATGGAGAATCGGGCTTACGGCTGGACTGTGTGGCTCCAAGCGAACAGCGCTGGGACAGGGGTGGATCCTTCCTTCAGACGGGCAGCGCCCAAGAAGACAGCAGCAGACGAATCATCTAGTTAAACGGACAGAGCAATTTATACAGGTGCAGGCACGCTCCTCTGCAGAATGGAGAATCGGGCTTACGGCTGGACTGTGTGGCTCCAAGCGGACAGCGCTGGGACAAGGGTGGATCCTTCCTTCAGACGGGCAGCGCCCAAGAAGACAGCAGCCGACAATTCGTCTAGTTAAACAGGCAGAGCAATTTATACAAGGCAAACACACTCCTCTTCGGTATCAGAACGAGAACTTATAGCCCGAGCGGGACATGCACGTCTAGCACTGAGGCTTTGTTCAGCAAACACTGGGCGGAATTAGGCACTGGGGAATACTGGCAGTTAAATATACATATCCACCCACACACTGCAACCTCACGTCAAGTCCAATACGGTGTGACACTTCAATTCGGGCACTGCATATCCACTCTCACTCTCAGTGCAATAAGGCCAGCACTCACCCAATAGTCAATCCTTCCACTGTTATGTTGAATCAGCACTCAGACGATAAAGAGATGCAGATGACTTCTCACAGCATGGAGAACAGCGTCTTCAATACTCTCTCACTCTCAGACGGAGATACCAGGATTTCAATGATGACTCAGTCCACACTCTTAAGTGGCAGTTACGCTCGTGATCAACGCACTTCACAATTCTTTGTTCAACTCAGAAGATGAAGATATCAGAATTTCAATGGTGACTCAGTTCACACTCCTATGTGACAATTACACTCGTGATCAATACACTTCACAATTCTTTGTTCAACTCAGTGCAGGACATGCATTCACACAGATTCGATGTTTTATTACTTAACTTCCTCTCAGGAATGATGGCGTTCTCCAGTCTTGACTGTATCTCCCCACTTCTCCGACTTTCCATCCAGTTCACGTTTCCAGCGTGTATTCACACAAATCACCGTTGCACCCTTCAGCCCGCCAAATCCTCACAGCCCTCTCCAAAGATCCCAGCGAATTCAGCCACAGTCAAAGAAACTAATTCTCCCGGGGGAGTACCACACCCAATTCCCTCTTCCCTTTCCTTTTAATTGTTTCCTCCAGCCCCGAAGCCCTATCGCTGATCCTCAGTTCAATCGTCAGCACCTATTACCACTTGCCTCATCAGCTGCCGCTGTCATGGCAACTGACAACAAGTGAACCAGCCCGGTGTGCCGGCGAAATCGTCCCGGGGGGAAACACACTCATAGCGGAAATTGGTTCCGCTAGACTTGTCACCTTGTGACATACCCCCCCCACCAACCCGTTCTAGTCCCTAGAACGGGGCTCGGCAACCCAGTCTCCATACCGCACTGGGGGCTGGCCTCGATTCCCCCGCTGGGACCGTCTCGGCGGTGAGGCAGGGTCCACCTGAAGCGGCTCTGCGCCCAGTCCCCTTGGGACCACCGCCCAACCTAGCAGCAAGGGCATCGGTGGCGTTTCAACCGGGGGATTGCTGTCTGTTGGTTTCGGATAATTTGGACATGGACGGATCAAGTTTCGATGTAGCACTCGCTCTGGGCCAGCTCTCCCTTCTGGGCGGATAGCGTATACCGGTTGATCTGGGTGCGGCTGTCGTTGAACCACGTATGGTTGGGACTCCCATCGATCGCTCAGTTTTCCCTTCCCTTGACGACGATTGTCCCGTACCAGCACTCTTTCTCCCGGTAGTAACGGTGCCTCCCGAGCTGTTCGATCGTACAGCCTCTTATTCTTCACTGCTGCTTGATTTATCCGGTCCGAGACCTGTTCGTAAGCATTGTGAAGGCGCTGGTGATGCCTTGCCACCCACTCTGTCAGGCTGCCCCCCCCCTCCGCTGGAGCAGCTCCTAACAGCAGATCGGTAGGCAGTCTCACGTGTCTCCCGAACATCAGGTAGGTCGGGGCATACCCGGTGGTGCTATGCACGCTGTTATTGTACGCCTGGACCAGCATCGGAAGTTTGTCCGCCCAGTGGCCTTGCTGCTCTCCTTCCAGGGTCCCCAAGAGACTTAGCAGTGTCTGATTCATCCTTTCGCACCCCCCATTCCCTTGAGGGTGATATGGGGTGGTGTGGGTCTTCTTACACCCGTACAAGCGACACAGTTCGTGGATCACCCGAGACTCGAAGTTGGACCCTTGATCAGCGTGGAGTATTTCGGGACACCCGAATGGCTGAATAACATACCTCCACAAGGCATTGGCGGTGGTAGTGGCAGTCTGATCCAGGGTTGGAATGGCCCAGGCGTATTTCGTGAACAAGTCAGTTACTACAAGGATGTTCTGTATCCGATCCATCGGTCGTCCCAGCGTCAAGTAGTCCATGGCTACGATGTGCAGTGGGGCCTTAGCCCGAATCGGCACCAATGGGGCTCGTACCTCCTTCCTTGCCTTGAATAGCATGCAGCGTGGGCACCCCTGAAGGTAAGTCCTCGTGGTCCCCTCCATCCCAGGCCAGTAGAAGTACCGCCGTAGCAGAGACAATGTCCTTTCTTGCCCTTGATGTCCCAGTTTGGAATGATATGCTTGTAACAGGGAATGACAACGCCCTTCGGGGACTACTACCTGGCAGACCTCCTCGCCCCGAGCCGGATCCTGGAGGGACCTACAAATCACCTCTTCCTTCAGGAAGAGCCTCTCTTTCTGTCCCAGCAGCCCCCTCACCACCCGTGTCTGGTTCCGGCGTTCCTCTCCTTCGGGCCAAGCTCCTTTACTCAGCCAAGTTCGTACCAGCCCAGTGTTAATTTTGTCAGCAAATTTTGATTTAGTTTTAGTCTTAGTCTTTTGACTAAAATGCCATTTAGTTTTAGTCATATTTTAGTCATCTGAATTGTTTTAGTTTTAGTCTAGTTTTAGTCGACGAAATACAATAACATTTTAGTCGACTAAATCTACAGTAGATTTAGTCGACTAAAATATAATGGGTTTAGTTCAATTGTAATGCGTTAATTTAGAATTTCTCTAAAATTTCCAAACCCATATACTCCCGGAGAAAACATCTATTAACCTATTAATATGAATGATTTTTAAGTTTGAACATGCAATACAGATACAGATTTAACTGCTGTTACTTAAAAAATATCTTAAAATGAAATAAAACCACTTTTCCTAAAGTACAACACAGTCTTCTTTACAATGAATGATATATTCATTCCTTATAACTACTTACACATCATTCTTTATTCTTTCAAGCAGACATATTTATTTGTATGAATTCAATATAATTAATCCTCCTTATTAAAGCTATTAACGAGCAGTGAATGCTTTTCTCTTTTTCTTTTGTTGCTTGATCAAAATTAAGGACACGGACCGCATTAGGTTTATTGCCACTGTCACTTTAAGACGTCGGATCATGTCCAATGACATGCGGATACAATTGCACTGATGCACATCCGACACACTCACAGTTTAAGACATAACCAGCATAGTTTACATGAATACTCTCCAAAAAGGACATTTAGACATACTGTTGTGTATTTCTCCATTCAGACACGAAAGAGAGCTCAATTCAGTAGCCTACTCGCGCGCTGTAGGTGTATTGTGCATGACTGCACGCTTCGGGTTAGGTGTGTGCGCACAGAAAACCGCACCGAATAGAGCTCTTTTTTGCATCGTCACTCTTATTCAGAGATCTATATGTCTGCCCTACTCATTCTCCCAGACATTCACATTTTTTAACGTTTTATGACCGCGGGGTAGATCACGTTACAGTAGCCTACAAATGTGCGCATCTACCACACACGCAGGACATCAGTTCTGACGGATCGCTTCCCAAATCGTCACTATCTAACATTTTCGTCTAGTTTTTATTCGTTGACGAAAATGTCAATAGATTTTCGTCATAGTCTTTGTCATTCAAAACTAGGTTTTATTTAGTTATCGTCTCGTTTTCGTCTGTGAAAAAATGTCGTTGACGAATAATTTTCGTCGTTATTTTCGTCAACGAAATTAACACTGTACCAGCCTCTAGTCTTCGTCCTCCTCCTGCCACATCCTCCAACGCTGTGGGTCCCATCCCCAATTTGCAGGGGGTTCGACCGGTGGTTGGCCTGGTGCCTCCACAATGCCCACCATCAGTCCTTCCTCACGTCCCACGTTCAGCGCTGATGTTTGACCCACAGATCGCGCTTCAGGAAGTCTGGACAGTACATCAGCGTTGGTGTGCTCTTTTCCTGGCCGATACTGCAGCTGGTAGTCGTAATTGGCCAACTGTGCCACCCACCTCTGCTCAACCGCCCCCAGCTTGGCGGTCTGTAGATGTACCAGGGGGTTATTGTCAGTCACAACGAGCACCTTCGCTCCCCACAGATAGTCCTTGAACTTCTCGCTCAGCGCCCACTTCATCGCCAGCAACTCAAGCTTAAAGGAACTGTAGTTTGCATCGTTTTTCTCAGCCGGATGTAAGCTTCGACTGGCATACGCGATGACTCTCTCGTTGCCCTGCTGCTTCTGGGCCAGTACAGCTCCCAGACCCAGGTTGCTGGCATCGGTGTATAGGATGAAGGGTTGAGTGAAGTCGGCATAGGCTAGAATTGGGGCTTGCAGTAGTTCTTGCTTGAGCCGCTGGAAGGCAGCTTCGCAGGCTGGATCCCACTGGATTGAAGGAGATCCCCGGCCCCGGGACCGTCCAGTGCCCCCTAACAGCTGGTTTATGGGCTTGGCGATGTGGGAGAAGCCTTTTATGAACCGCCTGTAGTATCCTACAAAGCCCAGGAAGGATCTGACCTGGCGTACGGTCTTGGGCGCGGCCCACTCCTGGACAGCCGATACCTTCTCTGGGTCCACCGAAATCCCTGCAGCGCTCACTATGTGGCCCAGGAATTTCACCTCCTTCCTGAAGAGCTGGCACTTATCTGGCTGAAGCTTCAGCCCGTACTTCTCCAGAGAGCGAAAGACCTGTTCCAAGTGCCGAAGGTGGGACTCGAAATCTGGGGAGTAGACAATCACGTCGTCCAGGTATACTAAAGTGGACTCCATCAGCTGGCCGCCCAAACAACGCTGCATCAACCGTTGGAATGTGGCTGGAGCGTTGCACAGGCCGAACGGCATCCGGTCCCACTCATAGAGCCCAAAGGGGGTAGTGAAAGCCGTCTTCTCCCGGTCCCGCTCATCCACCTCCACCTGCCAATATCCACTGGCCAAATCAAGAGTAGAATACCAGGCCGCTTGTGTCAGGCTCGTGAGGGAGTCCTCCACTCGGGGCAACGGGAAAGCATCTCTCTTAGTCACCAGATTTAACTTCCGGTAGTCCACACAGAACCGCCAGGAGCCGGTCTTCTTCCGTACTAAGACAATGGGCGCAGCCCAGGGACTACTGCTCTCCCGGATGATTCCCTTATCCAGCATCCCCCGCAGGAGGGTGCGGACCTCGGAGTACAAGGTAGGGGGTACAGGCCGGTAGCGCTCTCTACTGGGTGCGGCATCTCCAGTTGGGATCTGATGTTTGACTGCATCCGTGCGACCGTAGTCTTCGTCGTGGGTGGAAAATAAGTGCTGCCATCTCAACAGAAAGCCTTGAAGCTGTTTAGTCTGACCTCCTTCTAGACCCTCTCCCCACAGTGACTCTCCCTCAAGATGGGCCGGGACTCCCTCCCCGGCCTCCTCCACGTACTGGTCTGTCTGTGCCAGAGCCACCTCCACTACTGTCGGACTCACCCGGCTGAATTTGACTTCTCCTGGTTCTCGAACTTGCTGTAACTTCACCGAGGTAACTCGGGCTAAACGTTGGTTACGATATAAGTGGACAGGGAAGGAGTTCGTGTTCCTGACTTTTACAAAGACCCGGCTTCTCCGTGCGGACGCCAATCCTCGGGCGACCTCCACCTTGGAACAATCTGAATGGGGTTCCAACAAGACCCACTCCTCTGAGCGATAGAGTCGGGAAGGCAGCCTGGCCCAGACCACAGCCTCACTCCGAGCTGGAATTTCCAGAGCATAGCGACAAGCCACCCTCCCGGTGCTCTCACGATTCCCCTGTGACTCAGCCAGGCAGACCCGACGACAATCGGCCTCCACACGACTCCATTCTCGGCCCTCCGAGGTTGATACTGCTCGACTTGGTCCATTCCGGAATATCTCCTCCCAGCACTCCGAAACGACATTCATGCCCAACAGTGCGCGGTGCGACCCCAGGCATGTATCCCGCACAATCACCACTCCCTTCTGAGGCACAACGATCCCATGTATCTCCAAGTCGGTTACTAGGTATCCCACGTACGGGATGTCGAGGCCGTTGGCTCCCCGCAAGGTGAGCCATGGGGCTTCTGTCATGGGCCGGCCTTGGGCACCAAACAATTCCCGAGACAAACTTTCTGAGAAGAGTGTGACTTGTGACCCGGTGTCCAGGAGGCATTGTACTTTCTGGCCATTTACCTGGACCATCACCACGGGGCAACGCCCCACCAGACTCTCTTGGGAAGTCCCAGACGAACATGGGTCTAACGAGGGGGTCCCGACCACTTGACCCACAGTGGCCGGTGACACTAAAAACCCCCTTGTGAGGCACGGCGAGAGTGGCACTGGCGAATAAAGGAAGCGGGCGCGCGCACCCACTGTTTTTCACTGAGGAGCCGAGATAGTGACGGCCGTACAGCGATGGTCAGCAACTGTGGCGGCGGGACGTCACGTCTCCCGTTCCCTCCCTCGGGGAACGAGGGTTACATCAGTAACCGAGACGTTCCCCTTCAGTCGCTCACGTTCGACGTGACGTCGACGTGACGACGTTAGGGGATCCCATGGAAAACGCCATCGGTTGCTGCCACATCCAGCGCCCTACGCAAGACTCTGAGACCCCCAACTGATGGGGCGGAAGACCTGCGTAGAGGGAGTACAACTGCTGTTCCATATACCCATACAGTGAACTCTTGAATAACACTGGGAAGCGTGCCTTTCCAGGGGAGAGGGACGCTGCGGAGCCACATCCTGCCCGAAGGGAGGTACCATGTGGAGAATACACATATGGACTGGCCGGTTGGGGCAGTGCAACATATGGAATGTCACTGGGGTGGCTCCAGCCTAAGAAGGGGGAGGCTACACCAGACAGTGACGGCAGAGCGAGCTCTGCCAAGGGAAAGACACGGGCTCACCGCAGGGAGCTGGTCGTGGAAGAATACTCATATGGGATCGCCGCAGGGATCACACATGGAACCCAGCCTAGCACAAGTTACACAAGCATACAAGCACTAGACCTGGCGTCGGACGCTCCGCAACGTCCGACTGCCGAAGGGGTGTGGAGGAACTCACAGGGTTCGCCTGGGTGGGGAACTCGACTGGAGCAAAAAAGCGCACGTATCCGCTCCGTGGAGGGGAGTGGCGCAGCAAGCCGACACTAGAGCGGGAACTTCGGTGTTACCGGCTGGTTGAAGCGAGCACACAGGAAGAAACCGGCTCAACACGTAGGCTATAAAACCTAGCGAACGTGTTAGGTGTCGCCCAGCCCGCAGCTCTACAGATATCTGTCAGCGAGGCGCCGTGTGCCAGCGCCCAAGAAGAAGCTACCCTCCTAGTGGAGTGGGCTCTCAACCCGGGCGGGCAAGGCACGCCTTGGGCTTCGTAAGCCAAGGCGATGGCATCCACTATCCAGTGGGCCATCCTCTGCTTGGAGACAGCCTTTCCCTTCTGCTGGCCTCCGTAACAGACGAAGAGCTGATCTGAGGTCCTGAGGCTTTGCGTTCTGTCCACGTACAAGCGCAGAGCGCGGACGGGACAGAGAAAAGCCAGGGCTGGGTCTGCCTCCTCCAAAGGCAGCGCTTGCAGGTTCACCACCTGGTCCCGGAAGGGAGTGGTAGGAACCTTGGGCACGTATCCGGACTGGGGTCTCAGGATCACGTGAGAGTTATCCGGGCCGAATTCCAGGCACGATTCGTCGACCGAAAATGCATGCAGGTCCCCTACCCTCTTGATAGAGGCCAATGCAACCAGGAGAACTGTCTTACAGGACAAAATTTTTAACTCAGCTGATTGCAGAGGCTCAAAGGGTGGTCTCTGAAGTGCCGAAAGGTCCAGAGACAAATCCCAAGAGGGTATAGAGAGTGGGCGAGGAGGATTCAGTCTCCATGGAGTCGCCATTCTCCCGGTAGCACCTGCTGCCGTGAGAGCTCGTCGGCTGCACGGTTGAGCAGGCCCGGAATGTAAATGGCACGAAGCGACCTCAGATGCTTCTGACTCCAAAGGAGGAGATGGCGGGTGAGTTGTGACATGCGGCGGGAGCGTAGACCACCCTGGCGGTTGATGTACGCAACGGTCGCAGTGTTGTCCGTACAGACCAGTACATGCTTGCCTTGTAGCGACGTTTTGAAGCGGCCCAACGCAAGATGTACTGCTAACAACTCGAGGCAGTTGATGTGCCAATGCAGTTGAGGCCCCGTCCACAGACCTGAAGCTGCATGCCCGTTGTACGAGGCCCCCCAGCCGGTGATAGAGGCATCCGTGGAGACCACAGAGTGCCTGGACACTTGTTCTAGGGGAACACCTGCCCGCAGGAACGAAGGGTCCGACCACAAGCTGAGAGTTTGGCGACAGTGCGGGGTCACTGGAACCCGGCACGAGCCGCTCTGCCACGCCCATCTCGGGACTCGATCGTGGAGCCAGTGTTGGAGCGGTCTCGTATGAAGCAATCCGAGCGGCGTTACCGCGGCTGCAGATGCCATATGCCCCAGGAGCCTCTGAAATAGTTTTCAGTGGTGCCGCTGTTCTGCGTCTGAGCGTACTCACGCAGTTCAACACTGACTGGACGCGGGCCTTGGTGAGGCGCGCTGTCATGTTGATTGAGTCCAACTCCATACCGAGAAAAGAGATCCTCTGCCCGGGGGTGAGTTTGCTCTTTTCCCAGTTGACCCGAAGCCCTAGGTGGCTGAGGTGACTGAGCACCATGTCCCTGTGTTCGCACAACTGCTCTCTCGACTGGGCGAGAATAAGCCAGTCGTCGAGGTAGTTGAGAATGCGAACACCACGCTCGCACATGGGAGCAATGGCCGCCTCCGCGACTTTCGTGAAGACGCGGGGCGACAGGGCCAGCCCGAAGGGTAAGACTTTGTACTGATATGCCCGTCCCTCAAACGCAAAGCGAAGAAACGGTCTGTGTCGAGGGAGAATCGAGACATGAAAGTACGCGTCCTTCAGGTCGATCGCTGCAAACCAATCTTGGGGACGGATGCACTTGAAAATGCGTTTCTGCGCAAGCATCTTGAACGGCAGCCTGTGAAGGGACCGATTCAGGACGCGCAGGTCCAAGATTGGCCGTAACCCACCTCCTTTCTTGGGTACAATGAAGTACGGGCTGTAGAAGCCGGTCTTCATATCGGCTGGAGGGACTGGCTCGATTGCCTCCTTCGCCAGTAGGACTGCAATCTCCGCCCTGAGAACAGGGGCACTGTCCGCCAGAACACGGGTGAACAGAATGCCCTTGAAAACAGGGGGGCGCCGGACGAACTGAATCGCATAGCCGAGTCTGATGGTACGGATGAGCCAGCGAGACGGGCTGGGAAGCGTTAACCAAGCTCCCAGAGACCGAGCAAGCGGGACCAGCGGGACCAACGGCACCACAGACGTACCCGGAGTGGGGCAGCGTGGCGGAATGCAGGGACCCGACTTGGACGGCATAGCGGCCCGAAGTGGGGTCTGAACGTGTGGTGCAAAACGTACCTGCTTCCGTCGGAGGGCAGAGTGAGTGTGCGGAGGCGATAGTGCGTTCAGGACACAGCCACTGCTGCCCGCTGGCGATGAAAGAGGGGCTCGGGAGTGACAAGGCATAGCGTTGTCGACTGCCAAGCGCGCCCTCTTGGGGCCCAGAGGTTTCAGAAATTGCTCTTTCTTTGAAAAGGTGGGTACCACTGACCCGGAACTCAGTGGCGGAACAAAAAGAAAAGGAAACAAAGGATTCTCCACCCGGCCCTCCACCGGGGGAAGGAGTGGCACGTTCGCCATCTCCTGAAGAGCAACTTGATCCACCTCTGGGCCGCCCGTCTCAGGGTCGTTTGCACCGACGCTTGCCTCCTGGATTGGCAGCGGCCTGGACGGGCGGGGTCGGCTTCCTGCGGCTTGCTCCACGCTGAGGCCTGGATGGTGGCTGCTGCTGGGGCTTAGCGGGAGCGGAGGACGCTGCAGGAGGCCGACCTCGGCGACGAGTAGACGGAGGGGCTGCGGCCGGCAGACGGGTGGGAGCAGCAGCGGTCCGCCGGGGCAGGATGTGTCGAATGGCCTCCATCTGCTTCTGTGCGGCTGAGAACTGCTGGGCAAAGCTCTCGACCGCGTCGCCGAACAACCCAACCTGGGAGAGAGGGGCATCCAGGAACCGATATTTATCGGTGTCCCTCATGTCCGCCAGGTTGAGCCAAAGGTGGCGCTCCTGGACCACCAAGGTGGACATCGCCTGACCGACTGAACGTGCGGTTTCCTTCGTCGCCCGGAGGGCGAGGTCAGTTGCCACACGGAGCTCCCGGAGGAGCTCTGGGTCAGAACCACCCTCGTTCATGTCCATGAGCGCTTGGGCCTGGTGGACCTGCAAAAGCGCCATGGCATGGAGGGCGGAAGCAGCCTGTCCACAGGCCTTGTAAGCCCTCGCCGTTAGACCGGACGAGAACTTACAGGCCTTTGGACGGGAGGCGTGGATTACCCCGCCAGGAGGAGGCGGACGCCGGACACAACTGCATCGCGACAGCCCGCTCCACTGGGGGGATCTCCACATACCTGTTAGCTGCCCCGCCGTCGAGGGTGGTGAGGGGAGAGGAGCCACTAGAACGGCTTCGGGCACTATACGGTGCCTTCCACGTCCTAGAAAGCTCCTCATGCACCTCCGGAAAGAAAGGTACCAGGGCGGCGCACTGAGAACCAGCACGGCCCGCCCCGAGAAACCAATCGTCCAACCGAGAAGGTTCGGGACGTGGTGGAGGATTCCACGCAAGCCCGACCTTCTCGGCGGCCCGGGAAAGCATAGCCGCCCATTCTGGATCAGGCTCGGACAACGCTACACACCCCAAAGGGGGCAACGCAGCCGAGTTGTCATCTCCAGAGGACTGCTCCCCCTCCGATGCTGCGATCGACATCTGATCGTCAGCTGGCGCCCCAAAGGAAACGACTGGTCGTTCCGGAGAAGGACCGAGCCGTTCACAAAGGGGCGCCGATGGCAACAGCACATGAGAGGCGTGAGGGGCCCGCGGAGATTGCCTCGGCGGGGAAGCCCTCACGGTGATCCTCAGATCACCCTGGCCATGCGCCGAAGTAGGCCTATTCTGCGGGGCAGAATAAGCACTAGATCGGGGCATAGGCGAGGGGACTGCACCTCCCTTGAGGTAAGCGAGTCTCGATCTAAGTGCTGCGATAGTCATATTCCCGCAATGGGAACATGAACTATCCACAAAAGCTGCCTCAGCGTGCTGAATGCCCAAACACGAGATGCAGCTATTGTGGCCATCTGCTGGCGCCAGGGAACGACGGCATCCAGAAACGCACAAGCGGAATGACATCTTGAAAAAGACGCAGGGTCCGCTTGTGTTGCTCTTTTAGTAAAATAAAAAAGGTTGGAAAAATGCTCTCACAGTGCTGAGGCGCCCAGGGGTAGCCACTGTGTGGACACACACTCACACACACACACACAAACAATAGTGCTGTGAGAACAGCAGTTGAGAGCTGCACTGCTCGCGGCCACCGCTGATCGCGCCGTCACACCAACACTGCAGGCAGAGAGATCTCCTTGAAGTCTTCAAAGCGCTGAATTCTTAGACAGAAGTCCCAGGAAACTCGGCTCCGAAATGAAAGACAGTGGGTGCGCGCGCCCGCTTCCTGTTTTATACCCGCGCTGCCGGGCGGGGGCGCCAGGGCCGTCCATAAGGGGGGATAAAGGGGAACGTTTTCTGGGGCCCAGCCGCTAGAGGGGGCCCATGCAGTCAAGCAATAATTATGTTCATTCTAAATATAAGCAAAGGTTACCATATTTTATTTTTAACCAAAATAGCACCATTTATTGTAGAAAGTGAGAAAAATGGATTTTATTTAATGTTGCTTGAGTAAAATGTAGCCTGTGTCATAATGAAACACCCCTCTCCTGAAAATGGTCTGAGTATGCAAATTTTTGTTGTACGTAACGCAAAGTCAAAACGCCAGTGCTTCGCGCCAGTTCGCGGTCAGCAGCGCAAGTGAGTGACACACGATGGAGTGCGCGAATTGACGCGGTAAGACCATAGTAGACAGTAAAAGAAAAAGTAAGACATATTGCTCACCACCTCCCCAGTGTGATTGAAGCAATCGATTGCCTAAAATCGTCCAGTAAATTATCTAATGAGGCCTTATCAGATGCGCGAGGACGAATATGTCATGTCATTTACAGCAGTTGTCATGTGAACTGTCCGGCTAAAACTACTCCAACATATCGAAGATAGGATGGAATTTGCTTCTGCAGAGTGGCAGCCTTATGGTATGTCCACAACGGACGCGAATAGAGCGTCAAATACGCGTCTAGTTAGACGCTTGAATCTTCCACTCAAGTTCAAATGTTTCAACTTGCGTGGAAGACGTTCGCGGCAAACGCGTCGCCCAATTCGCGTCATTCGCGACGCCCGGCGCGAATGATGCGTCTATTCGCGTCTTTGCATTGACTTTGTATGTAATCTACTCGCGCAAATAATTAAATTCGCGTTCGGTGTGAACACACCATTATAATCAGATTCAGCGCGTTCTTCATCTTCAATCCACAGCTGCGCCGAGCAGAGAGCACGTCAGAAACAGAGGACAGGGTGTGTGTGTTCATGTGTGTGTTAATCTGAGCCTCATTGGTCTGTCACTGCTCGTCAATGTCAGAATATTTGAGATGACCAATCAAATCAATCAAAGTAGGCGGGCTTTATGTTCACATACGCTGCTGAGCGCGAATTTTAACAGTGTGTGACTCGACGCGTACGGTCAAGTGCGAGATGAGATGTAAGTAGCTAAACTTAACATTTCATATTTTACTTTTTATTAGGTCATGTTAAACGAATGACAAAAAATAATCAGGCAAACTAATAGCTTTGTCTAATTTCGCCATTTTGAACTGAAAATAGGCCTATATGTAACGTGACTCGTGTAATGTAATAATTAGTTAACAAGAAACATTAACAAAGCCGTTTTCATCATGTTAGGCACAGGATTAATAATGAATGTGTACATATTGAGAATATAATACAAATTGTAGCCTTTAGTAAATTAAAAAAGCTCAGCTTTAGGAGGGGAAGAGAAAGGGATGAAGAGACTGAGAAAAAAAGAAAGAGTGATGGAGATGAGGAGAGAGCAGGTATTGACAAATAATCTACTGCCCACTGACATGGTTTTAAAGCTATTTCTTAACTTTTTTTTGGTCTTCAAACGTCTTGAAATGCACATATCAGAGAAATAAAAAAACAACCTCAAATTTAGGACCTCTGTGATTATAAAGCCCTGTCTACGGCCCTGTATTAGGCATAAGATCAATAATGAATGTGTAGCCTACATATTGTGAATGCATTTAATAAACTTAATTACCTTTAGTAGCTTTCAGTAAATAAACGCGTCTGAGAAAATGATTTATAGGCAAAATCAACCTATCAGTTGACCCTATGTTTACTTTCTTCACTGACAGACAAAAATGAAAAGCTTATATCAGTCAAAGCTCAGCTGGGCAAGATAAAAACAAAGAGAAAAAGAGTGTGATGCTGATGAGGAGAGAAAAATAATCAGCTGCCCCCACTATCCAAGTTTTTTGGCCTTCAGAACATCTTAAAATGCACATATGTAGATCAGAGTTCTCGGGGAGACCTAGAACCCCACTTTTTGCCCTACCTCACATTTGGGACCACAGTTATTATAAAACCGTGCCTTTGCATGGTAATGAAAATGGTTAATATGGTGAGCTTTAGATCCTAAACTGAAGTGTTACCTTTTTTTAATAATTTTTTTAAAAAGTCATATTGGGGGCTTAGCCCCCCCTAAAATGAAAATCCTAGTGACGCCCCTGCACACGATATATTGCAGATTTGGGGAGGGCCCATTCACTGGACCTTTTCAGGGGCCCAGTCATTTCTGTGGGCGGGCCTGGGGGGCGCGTGACGCGTTCACGCACGCCAACGTTCATTGGCTTGTTCTTTAGATACTCGAAGTTGATAGGGCTCCCTGAAGTGATCCCCTAACGTCGTCACGTCGATGTCACGTCGAACGTGAGCGACTGAAGGGGAACCAATACTTACCAACATTTAGAAGCTTTTTTTTCACCCCTTTGGAAGAAATATCCTCATGCATACGTTTCCTAGGACTTATCAATCTGTCACACTATCTGTGCAGAATTTATTTAACTATGATACTGCATGGGTTTCTTGCACGTATGACCTACCATTTGTTGTACGGCCACCAATGGCCTTTATCTATCATTACTATTGTTGAAATGACAATGCAGTATCTTTTTTTTTAAAAACTACATTTCCAAGGTGTACTTACTTTTTCACAGCACTGTATTAAGTGCAAAAACTAAGCAATCTAAATACAGAAACCCACAGACAAGGCACAACTGGGAGAAAAGAGGGATGGAGAAAGATTTTTATTTTCACCTGAAATGGTGAGAGAGAACAAGAGTGAAAGAGTGACTGGCTGTCAGGCAAATGATGGCCATTAAAAACAGGGGGCCTATGCGTGCTGTCAGGCCTCAGCCTCTCTGCTCTGCTTCTCCACACTCACTAATTAGAGTCCCCTGTCTCAACACCATTCATTCCTCTTACTTCCTTCTGAGGTGTGTGCTTGTGCTCGGACAGACATCTGCGGCAGCCGTACTGAACTCTTATGCTGTCCATGGTGTCAAATTGCACACCGCTCAGAGTACCTGTGAAATAAAACCCACATTACAGCTTTTGATTCATGTCTTCAGAGCAGATCACAAACAATATTGTAATGCATCTCTGGTTATGAACGGCAATTTAAAAAAAAATAGTTCCAGTATGAATGACTGAATTGAACATTATTAGAAAATGTGTAAAAATATTTCAAAACATTTTAAAACCATTTCTTGTGACAATTATTTTCAAGCAGAAAAAAAATATTGGTAACACTTTCTGTGAAGTGCATGCATAATGAATCATAGCCCCATTTATACTTATTTATAAGTATTACTATTCTATAAATCTATTTATAAAGACTCATTAAGACCTATACTGCATTATAGGAACAGTTAATTACATTTATATCATTTTTCATAATTATAAGTCATGCATTTGCTTTTTCAATTCGCATCCTCATAATCTATTATACACTGATTTATAAATGATCACATATAAGATAGTTCCAAAGACACTTGTTTGCTGTACCAATTAGTTATCAATTATGTCTTTAATGGTTAATGTTTGCATTAGAGGTCATGAATGGTAATCTCCTCAGCCGTATGTATGGTATTGCTTATAGCAATTTGATATTATACGTTTACCCTCTGGTGCTCCTCATGTGGGTGTAGCACTTGTTACCGGACACCTAGAAATGAAACTTCCTCCACCCCAGTAAAACCAATGTAATTTATTTTTGTTCAGTAATATTTTTTTCTTTTGTATTTTGAGAGGATTTGATGGTACTTATTAGTATTTATGAAATAATTATGGTTAATTTTTGCCATTGGAAATTATATAAGGAAAATCAATGAATGCATTATTTCAGATTAATATAGGGAATAGGCCTTTAAAATCCATTTTTTGAAGTCAGATTAGCACCATCTGTTGAGAGAAAATAAAATAAAACATGTAATTTCATAGTGTTACCACTAGATGCCTATAGCTATGGAGAGGCTTGTGAATTCTCTAGTAGTTTTTGGACAAAATTACTTACTTTTAAAGGCACACCGCGGAACTTTTGGCCACTAGTGGCGCTCGACCTGTAACTTTCACGTCTAGCGTCCCTAGAGGCCACAAGCTCCGCAGCACTGTCGCAAAAGTCAACAAACAGTCAACCGGTCAGCCCATAGACAGTGGGTCAGCCTCCCGTGTCTTTAGATTGTGTGCAGTGTTTGAGGCGGGCAGCCTTGCCGCGCTCGATTCCCTTACCCCTCATTTACACTGCACACGTCTGCGGCGCATTACGGCTGCGACACGGCTACCGGAGCTGATCGCGGCCATTCTAGTCAATGCGTGTGTTTACACCGGCCGCGAAGCGGCGCGTTTCAGAAGCTTCCCAGAAGTGAGTTGGCACTGTGTGAAGGACGGAATAAAACCGTGTCGCAGCCGTAATGCGCCGCAGACGTGTGCAGTGTAAATGAGGGGTTATAGCAGTCTGCTGAGAGAGAGCGAGCGGGGCGAGCCCCGTGGGGCTTAGTGCTAACAAGTCTGTGAGTGAATGTGGGCGCGGGACGGTGGGCACATTTCTACTGTACTAAAAACACCGTCGGCCTGAGCTGACTGTAACTTATGTGTGTTGGTTTCGTTTTACAGAAACCGTGGGACATGTTGTGTGTAGTGTTTGTGGGCACTGAGTCGTGGGCACGTTCACTACATTTAATGTACATTTGACATGAGTCGACTATTTGTGCGAGCCCTGCACTGTGGCGGGCTGTGTTTGTGTGTAGAAATGAACAATGGGCTGTGGGCATTTTATTACACTCATAACACCATCGGCTGTGGCCGGAATACCAGAAAATACTACACTACTTATATGATTTATCTGGGTCACCTTGGAAACGGCATTTGTGTGTGCAGGCAAGCGTCAGCATCGGTCGGGAACCCCTCCTCCTCCTGTAGCTCACGCCAGCGAGCGAACGCTGGACCAATGGTGATCCTCGTCCTGGCTTTACATTTGTCACTATGCTTTTTCTTTTTTTTTTAGTGTCCTCTGACAAAACCTTTGCCTTCTTCCTTGTAGCTGTTGGTTCGGCCATGACGAAAACATACAGACGGCAATCAAACGCGAGTTGAGTGTTTATATCTATGGAGTTGAGCACTCACGTCAGAATCTGAGGAAGTTGTGGGTGGTGGGGGAAGTGACGTATGCCGTAAAGCGGTTGAATTTTGTAGTTCTTTTTGTGCTCGGGTTCCTACCCGAAACCCGAAGTTACATAGTGCTAGGAAAAGCGATACAGACACCTTCAGGCTACGGCAGACGTGTCATTCAACCTATTGTAAGTCGATGTACCATCTCAATGGGTTTTGGTAATATATTATAAAGGTTGAAAAGTTCCACAGTGTGCCTTTAAGATGTGGATTTGAATGTATTTTTTAGAAATTCTCAAATAATACTTTTTGTCAAGGTTTCTAAAAAAAATGTTGATGTGAAGTGTACATGTTTTTGCATTATTATTACTACAGTCAAACCTGAATACCGAGAAAGCATTTTGTTACACGTAACATTAACCCCTTACTCGTCAAAGAGCACCGGTGACCCCAGATTATCGCTGTTCTACCTTTATTACTCATTTAAACATCGCGTACTTACTTGATCTGGACAAACTCAGCATCATTAGAAAGATTAAAGACTCCAGCAAAGATATTTGACCACTGTTTATGATTAAACTGGTTTGCAGTGACATTAATTTCTTAATTTATGCCAGGAGTGTAACGTTCGTTATTTTGAATAGAAATCATCACTCATAAAGCATTCATTCACATCTTCTCCAGTTTATTTGTGTTCACATACAAGCAATATACAGCATCCGCCAGGGCTTTTAGTCCAATGGTGCGCATATTTGGAGAAATAATGATTAATTGTCGCATGTTTGTAAAATATTTCGTCGATGCAGAATAACATTTTCAAACATCGAACACAGCGAGGTCTGTGTCTCTTCTTCCTGATTTGCTTCAGTATATGATATCAGCGCGCTCTCATTCGCTCTACAGCTGTCAATCATCTCACGTGTTCCAACGTGATCATAAACCAGCCCTTCTGTACGACGCAGGTCCTTGTTTACTTCCTCATTCTAACCTCCGTCGTAACAAAGCAAAAATAACGTCTCTTCACCCTAATCAAGAAACTAATAAATGCACGTTTTTAATATATATGGTTTATTTGTGATTTCGTGTGATTTCGGCGTATTTATATAGGCATAGGAATGCTTCCAGTATGCTTGCTAGGTAAGGACAGCCCATAGCTTCATATAAAATGCTAAATATAACATATTTCAAAATCTTTTTTTGACTTGAAACCATTTTAAACCGCGACCGGAATATGATACAAATACTCGATGGTGTTTTAAAGTGAGCTTTAAGTAAAAGTGTAATATTGATCAATTAAATTGTGTCATAGCTTGATGCTACTTGTTGTGCTAATGCACCTGCTGCATTCCATAATATATATATTTTTAAAAGTATTCACATATTCAAGTTGGTGGTAAATTTTAAGATAATAGGTGGATTATTCATGTATAGTGGCATGACAGAGGTGTAAGTTAAGTTAGATGGCCAAGAAGCATAATGCCAGAATAAAGGCTTTAATGGCTGAATTCAAACAAAAGAATAAGGACAAAAGAATGATGAAGATTAAGTCTCATACCGGCAGAGGTGTGAAATGTTCACCGATTTACATCAATAGACCATGAATGGGCCAGTTCGCCTCGCCAGACATTAGTCAGACTGTAAATCGGCGTTTACAGGGCAATAAAATATTTGATATGCATCTTATCAGCCTTCTCTAAAACTTATCCAAATTTTACCTTGACATGGTTTTGAAATAGGCTTCATAAAACACATAATTTTAGAGATATCATCATCAGATTTTAAATGAAGCATGACCACAATTGTGGCTACACTTTAGTTGTGGTTATAAGTTGCAATCCCACATACTATTTTAATACATTTAATAATAAAAAATAATAAAAATATTATTAATATTTGTTGTTTTTGTTTTGATGTTTGAGCTTATATATCTCAATATTAATAGCAGTCTGTTTAAATTTGAGTCTTGAACTGGAAACTCTCAAGGGTTGACTTTCTAAATGTGTGTTATGTGTCTATTCAGAATGACTTATGAGCAGAAACCTTTTTATTTTGGGTATGTCATGAGTGCATCACTTGCCAAAATTGGGGCTGACTATAAGGGGGTTAAAAATCAATAAAACAAATTACAAAAATAAACAGGAATGCTCTATCACAGCTTAATCCATCTGGATCTGATCTCATTTCAACCTCTTATTTCAGTCTTCTGCGCTACTTGCACAAATACTTCCGCGTTCCACTTATTACATATCAGTCGTTTCCAGTTATGGCAATGGCTACTTACTACACTCGCTGTTTCCAGGATCTTCCGAAGATCAGCGTTAATGATGTTCATCGTTTTTGCAAAAACACAAGCAAAGCCCCGTATCAAGCAAGCTGGAGAAAGGTTTTAAATTGTATGCCGCCTCGTATATACACGTTTTCAATGATATGACTGCTAACGTTTAACAGCCTAGATTAGGCCTATGTTTAACAGATAACATTATACGTTGTTGTTTTTTTTTTTTTTAGCTAACGTTATCGTTATGTACTTGTGTTGTTATTTAGTATCAAATAGAGACAGGCTGTCAGGGGAAATCAACATTAGAGCCTGGTGTCACAGGTCGATGAGGAAGAATGAACCACCACACAGCTTAATAGAAGGCTAGAGGCTTAGGGTTAACACTAGAAGTGCCAGAATTCCATAACTACTAGAACTGCCACAAGCGGTCATTTTGACCGTTAGATTGCAAACTCTATATCTTTAATGATAAATACCCAATTGAGAGATTAATGCATTTATTGTATTAGGATATCTTTTAAAAACAAAACAACACCAAACTGTACATTTAAACAAGTTTAATTATACATTTATAAATAATAATATCAGTAGCCCGTAATTATCGCATATTCACAGATAGCTATATTTCCATATCCATTCAACATAACTCAGAACAAGATAATAGCAACTAAAAGTATCTTATTTAGATATTCTTTTGACCGTGAGAGAGACAATGTCACGGTTTATGAATTCGCTGTCTCCTCTCTCGTCTTGTTGCGTGTGTGTGTGTGTGCGTGCGTGGTCGCTGATCATTGCTGATTCGACCCTTTTCAGTGTTACTGTTCTCGCCTAGTCTTTGTCAGATCGTTGTGGATTTTTCCTGCGTGTTTGTTCCCTGCCTGTATCCGTTTTCCATGTGTCATCCCATGTTCAGCACTCCTAGTTCTTCACGCAGCGTCCCTGTGCTGCCAAGGGCTTCATACTGGACATTTGCACACCTTAACTCTCCCAGCATCTGACCAGCTCTCAATAAACATATCTGTCATTTTGCAATTGAATCTTCTGATTATATCCTAACAGACAAAGGTCAACCGCGAGAAATGTAACAAAAGAATACCGCGAAATTCAGTGCGGTCAATATGACCATCTATGGCCGAAATGGGTAAATATGTTCATTTGTTTTTTTGCCTTATGTGTAATTTATATTAAAAACATTTTAAATGAAAATACAGACACTTTTAGGAAAAGTCAGGTACCAGCAGGATTTTATTTATTTTTTCAACAAAGTTATTGGAGATATAAAATTCAAAACGGTCAAAATGACCGTCGTGGCCGTTCTAGTGTTAACTGTTCTGAAAGTGTTCAGAACCGGGCCCTCATTAAATTATGGAATAATTGTTAAAAATAAATAAAATAGGCATATTTGTGGAAAAAATATCTAATATTTGAGTTACATAAAAGCTTTTTATTTGTTTTCTTCCTAATTGTCCTTGAAATAGTGGTCACCCCACCCCCAAAACAAAAATGGTTTGGCCACTGATCAAAATTCGATGTTGTCATTTGATTTGAAGTTCAGTAGGCTAACGTTACGCTCAAAATGTCCGATCAGCACAAGTCCGGTGCTCAGAAAAGAGAAGAGAAGAGAAGAGAAGAAAAAAATAGAGGCCTTCGAGATGTCCTAAACAAATATTTTTAAAAAGGTGGTGACGGTGAAGCTGGATCTAACGTTAGTAAAGTCAATGTAGAGCAAGGTAAGAAACAGCGCAGCCAACGTTTATGAGTGTTGTCAAAGACCCGGTACTTCGGTACCAAGTCGGTACAATTTTTTTTTTAAACGTCACGCCACGGTACCAGGTTTTCTCAAACCCGGTACTTGATGCGCGAGCATGCCCGAAGCGTGTGCAGTTGCGTCCTCTTCATAAAAGCGCTGAAACATGGCGACCGGCGGTGCTGCTGATGTGGTGGCTGTAAATCCACTTGTTGATAAGAAAGGAGGAAAGAGCCACATATGGAAATATTTTGGATATTAGCTCATAATAGCAACGCGGCGCGCTCGTTTTTACAGGCGCGCCTAAGTTCATTGTTGCATAGCAACGACAGACGCCACGGGAGAGCAAGCGCTTGTGGAAAGGAGAAAGCAGTGCGAACTGCGCTCTCCATGATGACGAGGAAGTAGTAAAGAATTCATTGATTTCTAGCCCTTGCGTTAGCTTTACTACTAGATATATTTATGGAGATGAGAAATAAAAAGCCGGCTGAAATGCGTCACTGTCAAAAAGAGCAGAGGAGGGGAGAGGAACAGGAGAGGAAGAGCAGAAGAGGGGAACAGGAGAGGAAGAGCAGAGGAGAGGAATCGGAGAGGAAGAGCAGAGGAGAGGAACAGGAGAGGAAGAGCAGAGGAGGGGAACAGGAGAGGAAGAGCAGCGGAGGGGAACAGGAGAGGAAGAGCAGAGGAGAGGAAGAGCAGAGGAAGAGCAGAGGAGGGGAACAGGAGAGGAAGAGCAGAGAAGAGGAACAGGAAAGGAAGAGCAGAGCTGCCCTACAAAGGCAAAAGACCTTAACTCACCAGAGTGTGAAACTGAGAAAAATGACTTTAAAGTTTTTTTGTTGTCCAGCCAATTGTATGATAGGTAGGACAATGAAAATTTGCCAAGTAGTTGTCATAATGAATATATTTATCTACATTAAAAAATATTTAGCTCAAACTTGACCTTTGACCCCTATTCGGAAGTTACTGTATTCTGCCTTTGCATTATCTGCAAAACAATAATGGGTCATACAAAGGCAAAATACCTTAACTTCTAATTTATTGACCATTTTGCCTTTTATCACTCTATACAAACATTTCTATGATAACAACGATAGCCTTAAAATAACATTTAGTAAGTTCTGTCTAGTAAGGGTTAATATTACATCAATAGAGAAAGACCTTAACTCGCTAGAGTTTGGAACTGAGAAAAATGACTTTAAAGATTTTCAGTTGTCCCTCCAAATTAATTATAGGTAGGACACTGTAAATCTGGCAATTAGATGTTTTAGTAATAAAAATTATCTACATAAAAAATCTTGAGCTCAAACTTGACTTTTGACCACTATTTTAAAGTTACTGTACACTCTGCCTTTGCATTGTCAGCAAAAAGTGAGAAGTTATGCCAAGGCAAAAGGCAGTAACTTCCACATTATCAATATTTGGTTGCTGATCACCATTAACAAAATCATTATAGTAACACCTGTATAAAATCTAGTGATCATGGCATTTATTTTGTATGATCTACACTTATAGACATCTACTTATTACTGTGCTTTGGTTGCATTCTGGTGGCATTATTAATACATGAGACATGGCAAAATACCTCCATAGCGGTAAGATCTTCAATTGGTACCGAGTGGCATAAGACTTGATAAACGCGCGTTCAAAATTATCACGATAAAACAGGTCCTCGCGCACATTCGACCCGGGGACTTGCTTATAGTATATTCGTGTTCGAAGGTGTCATGCTCCTCGTACGTTCACGAAAAGTACGAAGTACGAACGCAGTGCTTTCCATCTTGAGACTCGGTGGGGAGCGCGCTCTGGACTACCTAGACGACTAATGCATTTATAGCACAACCTTCTGTGTTCTGCGTCTTTTCAGTAGCGGTGGTTTCAGCTGTCTGCCCTATTATTGTGCAGTGCACTTCGCTCGTCCCGCGGATTTATTCCGGACAGTGTGATTGTAGGTACAACCCGCTTGTAACAGCTTGTCTGATGTTGTATGCACCAACAATTCTTGCTGCATTATGTTGTATGCACCAATATACCGTTGTTGCTTCATTATTATCACTCTGTGATATATTAGTCGCGCGTCGGCTCGACCGTGTTCAGGGCGGAGCTGAAGGCGTCGGCGAAGTTTTGGCACTCTGGCAGCTAGATGCATGATTGTTTCAACCCGATCTGGGTGAGGCGGGGATTTAGTTCTTTGTTGTATTCACCTGCTACGGCGTGTGTAACATTTTTTTCTGTCAACTCTGCATATATCATTCGCGATGGATAGCCTATCGCACGTTTTTCATATGGAGTGGGTTCAGACCATACTAAATGTTCTGACCGCATTTGTGCTGGACAAAGCTCTGAGGACATCAGAAGTTACAGGGACTGATGGCAGCTGTACAAAGTACACAGGCTACATCGTAATTTCAATTTTAATGGAGAGCAAAACAAAGGCAGAACACCGTACAATCTGAAAGGTATTATTTGATAGAACGCCAGCACCGTAACTTCATATTGACGCGCGGCTAAACAAAGGCAGAGTACCGTAACTCAAAATGAGCGTTCCAAAACAAAGCCAAAGAGCGGTAACTGGTGTTACGGTGTTCTGCCTTGGTTTCTCACGGGCTTTTGGAAGTTACTGTTAAGACAACCCATTATTTTCTCGAAAAAACGACGGAATTGACTCAAGATACTTATCCACATGATAAAGGGGGTCTTGAATGTGCCAAAAATATAAAAAACTAATTTTCGACCAAACACGAAGTTACGGTCTTTTGCCTTTGCACGGCAGAGAGGAGGGGAGAGGAACAGGAGAGGAAGAGCAGAGGAGGGGAACAGGAGAGGAAGAGCAGAGGAGAGGAACAGGAGAGGAAGAGCAGAGGAGGGGAACAGGAGAGGAAGAGGAGAGGAACAGGAGAGGAAGAGCAGAGGAGGGGAACAGGAGAGGAAGAGCAGAGGAGAGGAACAGGAGAGGAAGAGCAGAGGAGGGGAACAGGAGAGGAAGAGCAGAGGAGAGGAACAGGAGAGGAAGAGCAGAGGAACAGGGGAGGAAGAGCAGAGGAGAGGAACAGGAGAGGAAGAGCAGAGGAGGGGAGAGGAACAGGGGAGGAAGAGCAGAGGAGGGGAACAGGAGAGGAAGAGCAGAGGAGAGGAACAGGAGAGGAAGAGCAGAGGAGGGGAACAGGAGAGGAAAAGCAGAGGAGAGGAAAAGGAGAGGAAGAGCAGAGAAGGGGAGAGGAACAGGGGAGGAAGAGCAGAGGAGGGGAACAGGAGAGGAAGAGCAGAGGAGGGGAACAGGAGAGGAAGAGCAGAGGAGAGGAACAGGAGAGGAAGAGCAGAGGAGGGGAGAGGAACAGGAGAGGAAGAGCAGAGGAGGGGAACAGGAGAGGCAGAGGAGAGGAACAGGAGAGGAAGAGCAGAGGAGAGGAGAGGAACAGGGGAGGAAGAGCAGAGGAGGGGAACAGGAGAGGAAGAGCAGAGGAGAGGAACAGGAGAGGAAGAGCAGAGGAGGGGAACAGGAGAGGAAGAGCAGAGGAGAGGAACAGGAGAGGAAGAGCAGAGGAGGGGAGAGGAACAGGGGAGGAAGAGCAGAGGAGGGGAACAGGAGAGGAAGAGCAGAGGAGGGGAACAGGAGAGGAAGAGCAGAGGAGAGGAACAGGAGAGGAAGAGCAGAGGAGGGGAGAGGAACAGGAGAGGAAGAGCAGAGGAGGGGAACAGGAGAGGCAGAGGAGAGGAACAGGAGAGGAAGAGCAGAGGAGGGGAACAGGAGAGGAAGAGCAGAGGAGAGGAACAGCAGAGGAGGGGAACAGGAGAGGCAGAGGAGGGGAACAGGAGAGGCAGAGGAGGGGAGAGGAACAGGAGAGGAAGAGCAGAGGAGAGGAACAGGAGAGGAAGAGCAGAGGAGAGGAACGGGAGAGGAAGACCAGAGGAGGGGAACAGGAGAGGAAGAGCAGAGGAGAGGAACAGGAGAGGAAGAGCAGAGGAGGGGAACAGGAGAGGAAGAGCAGAGGAAGGGAACAGGAGAGAAAGAGCAGAGGAGAGGAACAGGAGAGGAAGAGCAAGGGAAAAGGAGAGATCTGGGCGTGGGGGGGCCCATCTAAGATTATCTTGTCCCGGGCCCAGGCAAGACTGTCAGCTGGCCTCATTAACACATTACTAACATCTACTAACTTTTACTTTATTGTCAGAAAGTCTTATTAGTAATTGTACTTTTTTTTTTTATAGGTTGGACTTCGGGATGCTTCGCCTGTGGTGGTAACGCACAGCAAGTGCTCGTGTGTGGCAGGCACTGCTTTGTGCAACCATACTGTTGCTTTACTTTTTCAAATTGCTCACTACTCTTAGCTTAATTTGGCAGCTGTACCCCTTGTGCTTTGCTGCACAGAAACAGAGCAAGGCTGGCATAAACGACGGACAACGGTAATCATTGAACCAGACAGTATGTTCACAGAATAGTTGAGGGAAAGAGAACACCACTGCCTTATCGAAAATGTCACTTGTGGAAGGGTTTTGTGTTTACAGTTTTAGCTTTAAGCTATTTCCTCCATGATGACTTTTGTTTGTCTGTAGGGTGTAAAACCAGGACCCATCAATTCCATGGTCATCACAAAACCTGTACCAAATCGTACAGAACCAGGTGGAGTGAGGTAAGTTCAGCTGTGGCATTTTGAAATGTTTGTTTCATGTTACATGTACAGGATACAAAAATGCTAATAACAATATGAAGGCCATATTTTTAAAACACATATGCTTTAAACGTGTCCATTACAGACATTCAAAATAATCCACACTATTACAGAAGACAGAAAAGCAAAGATTATGTATATACAAATTTACATTATCAACATTAATTCTCATGTTAAATATATCTTTACAGAAGTGGACTCTACAGAGGGATGGTGGGCCCTTTACCAGATCCTTGCATATTCAGAGTTGTGGAGGCATATGCAGACTTCAGCCTTGAGGACAAGACACTTGCTACCACCATGAGCATGACAGCTGAAAAGCCACTTGTAGAGAGTGCATTTGGGTTGGTCCAGGAAGGAAGTGCATTATCTTTCCAACAGCCTCTGTTAACATCACGATACATCACCCTACATGATGCACCACGAGTCCACCTTTGCCTCTAGAAGGATATTATCTTGCTCCAACTGAATGCACATTTGTTTGTAGTGAGGAAGAGTCCTTACACTTACAAAGTCTGAACATGAGATTAGATATGGCTCAGAAAATTGAGGAGGCAACACGTGACCAAAGCTCTTGTCCTGAGTGGCATGACCTTCGCAAACCAAGGGTAACAGCCTCCAGATTTCGGGAGATGTGCCATGTCAGAGGCCTGAGTTCTGCAGAGTCCCTCGCCGAACGCATCATCAGGGGAAGCAGGCAGACAGCAGAAATGAGAAGAGGTGCAGAAATGGAGTCAGAGGTAACAGTTGAGTACAGCAAGTTGACAAATGTTAACTACTCACCTTGTGGTTTAATCGTTCATCCTGATGCCCCCTGGATTGGTGCGTCCCCTGATGCTGTAGTGTTCGATCCCTCTGAACACCCTCAATTTGGGCTTGTTGAAATGAAATGCCCTAATGTCAAAAACTTTGTTGACTGCAAATATTTGCAAAAGGAGTATGGGGCAATTTCTCTAAAAAAAAAAACATGCATATTATTGGCAAGTGCAGGGACAACTACTGGTTTCCGGAATGCAGTGGTGTGACTTTGTGGTGTGAGCTCAGGAAGATTATTTTGTGCAGCACATCTACAGTGACACAGCCATGCATAAAGTCATTAGAGAGAAGATTGATTATTTTTACTTCTACACATACAGTGCATGCATAAATACTTGTCAATGTTGAAAAAAATGCCACTGCCAGTGAATGTACAGTACAAAAAGTGATCTTTATGAGAGATCGTTACTACTTTTTACAAATATTTATTCATAGGACTTGTCTTAATAAAACTATATAAAACCACAACAATTTAGATTATACAGAGTTGTATAATACATGTTGTATAATACATGTTGTAAATAAAAGATTGTCAATAATAAAAAGTCAATTATTAACAACTATGGTTTATTTACTGAAGAATAGAAATGACAGGACATTATTTGACCCATGTCTTAACTAATGCCTTGTTCTGATAATTTGACAACAGGCATGCAACTGTAAAGAGCTGATTGATGTTTAAAGGCACACTGTGGAATTTTTGGCCACTAGGGTGCGCTCGACCTGTAATTTTCCCGTCTAGTGCCCCTAGAGGCCACAAGCGCCGCAGCATTGTCGCAAAAGTCAACAAACAGTCAACCGGTCAACCTCCCGTGTCTTTATGTGTGTGCAGACGGCATTTGATTTGTATGTTGGAGAAAGTTAATCGATTCACTACTGACCAAAATAATAATATAAATATAAGATTAATAATATAAATCCTATAAAGAAAACAAATTGAATAAAAGTAGCATACGCAGAAAACAATGTCTGATCAGGTAAGTCGCATTGACAAGGGTTGCCCAATCCTGCTCCTGCCGATCGTCTGTCCTGCACAGTTCATCTCCAACCCTAATCAAACACACCTGAAGCAAACAATTAACGTCTTCAGGATCTCTTTGCAATGGGTTGGAGATGAAATCGAGTAACGTTAGTCGGGAAATCGTGTAACAAAACTGATATAACTCACTACATATTTCCGTTATTTGTAGTCTTCAGTTTGTTTTTCCTTTTACACAAATACAAACATATATGAGCTGAAAGGAAAAAAAATCATTTACATTTACATTTGTATACGGCAGTATGTTGTGACTTATATCAGTTTTGTTACACGAATTCGCAGTAAATATTACATTAAATATACACTTTTATGCCGATGTTTATTTTAAACTCTCCCTTTTTCTTTTTTTGGTCTCCTCTGACAAAATCTTTGCTTTCTTCGCTTTCTTCCGAGTAGCTGTTGATTCAGCCATGACGACAACATACAGATGCCGGCAATCAAACGCGAGTTGAGCTCTCACGTTAGAATTTGAGGAAGTTGGGGTGGTGGGGGAAGTGACGTATGCCGTAAAGCGGTCGAATTTTGTAGTTATTTTTGTGCTCGGGTTCCTACCCGAAACCCGAAGTTACATAGTGCTAGTAAAAGCGATACAGACACCTTCAGGCTTCGGCAGACGTGTCATTCAACCTATTGTAAGTCGATGTACCATCTCAATGGGTTTTGGTAATATATTATAAAGGTTGAAAAGTTCCACAGTGTGCCTTTAAAGTATGGGAAAGCAGGATGACACCATTGTAAAGTCCGGCTCGATTGGCGCAAATGCGCCATCCAATCAGCGGAAGAAGGTTACTCTGCGTATTGCTTGCCTTTCCTTTTTACGCAACACAACAAGATTAAATGGAACACAATTTCTTACATGTATTTTCTCGTTATTTCATCTGACTCCAAAAAAAACCTGAAAAAGGTTTTAATGATATCTGTGTATCATCAAAATGAACGAATATTTGATTATTCTTTTAAACTCTGATTATATTTTACCCGCTTAGATCAGGAAACTATATCGCTCTGCGGTCCTTCTCTAAAGGCTGCATGACACACTTTGTCAGGTCCAATCATCAAATCAGAGGTAGATTGACTAAATATCTAAGATTTGCCGTATTCACACGCACATAATCAAAGACATATATACAGTATATATAAGTCCCCTTGAAACGCCTCCTCTAGAAGTTAAATCAGTGAATTACTTTAGTAGGGATGAATGACCACCATGAAAGATACAAGCCGATCAACTAACTTCTCTTAAAATGGCTTCAGGTCAAACCCGTGGCCGAGACCACGCACATTTATCTAAAGTAATCATTAACTTAAAACAGTGGATGTAGACACACCGGAAACTAGGAAGATCAAATCAACATTTGTTGATACTAGTCGGCAATAGCTTGTCTCCTCGTTCAAGTACACTTAAAATGATATCGGAAATTAGCCGTTGCTAAAACTGACCAAACAGATGTGGAAATATACGAATCCGATAATCTATTAGGGGGAAAAAACAGTTCAGAGTCATCAGAATAAAATCAAACGTTTACAATTTATTGACCAGGTAATGAAGCAATAATTCAAAATCCAATTAATGAAATCATCAGTTAATCATATCATAACAACAATTCAGAAATCGAGGAACTTGGAGAAAGTATTACCTGGCAAAGAAAATTACACACAGCGATTGTGTGGGCAGTCAACCTACAGACTCCTCGAACTTTTTTGATCCTTTTCCTTATATACCCAGATAATTTCATATTCTTACCAAATGGTGTTGTCTGTCATTATAATTAGATTTTGGTCCCCTCTAGAGGGGTTCACAGTTTGAAAGGGTTCTTGTTTTACATACAGGATGTAGTTAGAATGGATGATCTGGGGGAGGGAACACCTTTAAGGGACACATCACTTTTCACATAGTTTATAACTTCTTTTTAGCTTTTCATTATAGTTGGGAGAATGAGACATTTTAGGCGCACTGAGACACTTAAAATGAGACCAAACTACTTCTTGTACATAATTAACATTGCATAGGTTTTCAGTGTATTTTAGGTGAGGAGGAGGAGGGGGATGCAAGGGAAGTAGTGTGTGTGAGGTGTGAGCTGCACTGTGTGCTGCATCTCAGAAGTTCCTGTTGCATATGCAAGAGATAGTTCAAGTGCTAATTTTTAGGAGGGCCCTTTGTTTCCTCGAGGGGTCGATCAGACTTACTGGCACCAGCCTTACACCATCAAACAGTTTATTTTGTTTCATCCTCCTGATGACACGTTCCACATGTACTCGCAGCCATGCTATGGCCTGTGTTTCTTGCTGGCATCTGCTTTGTCTTGGACAGGAATGGTGGACAGTACACTTAGGAAGCCTTTGTCTACCATAACTGCCACGTCTTCTGTCAGTTGTTTGGCTATTCCAGACTGTTTAAAGATCTCCTTGTCACTCATTGACCCAGCATAAAGCTGAGAGACAAATGTGACTGCACCATGTGGCGCTATCCCAATGAGGCCTTTCATTGTGCAGTGAGATTTGTAGTTTGAGTACATTTCACTCTGGAGTAGTGGGAAGGATGGTGTCTGACATCTGAATTCAGTGCAAGCGAGGATCACCTGTGTGTCTGGGAAAGCACTCAAGTCTTCAGGGAGGTTGGCTTTGACTTGAGCTGGTGAAACACACACACTGATCCTAACAGTGAGTAGAGGTAGTTTGTCCATGTTGAAATTATTCTGCTCACCGTGGATGGGTGCACATGGAAACGGTGTCCCAGGTCTCTCTCCTTCAAACCCACTGACAGATAGATGAGGAAAAGAAAAAAACTCATCAATTGGCTGCAGCTGCTGTCTCTGGAAAGATAAAAACATGGATGAAAGGTAAGTTTGTATTATGTTATCACCTAGGAAATACAGAAAAATTCATACTGTAGGCGTTTTTGAGGTAACTAATGAACAATTAACTGTACATAATAACAGTAATTCTTACTGTGTATAAGAGAATAACCTACCCCTGATGGCTGTGCATGTGTAATTTCAACAACCGCCGTGCGGTTGTTGAATAGTGTATTCATTCCAGGCACTGGAAAGTGAAAAAGTACTGGCACCGTACCAGGTACTAACCTTCTCTTACCATTTGTTGTCTGAGGTTCAATAAGCTGATCGCTGGTAAAATGTCTGCTACATACCTTCGTGTGACTGCAGCAAAAAAAACAGTCTCGGCGTATGTTCACGAGCCACCGTTTTCTAAGGTCGACATCGACAGGTAAGCTGTGAAACTTAAAATTGTGTTGAACTTTGAACAAGCAGTAGTGGAACATTCAGTGGTTTTCTTCTGCTGTTTCTGAAATCTAAAAACGGTTTGTTTTGCACACATTTTACACGTCTCGTCTGGATCGAGAAACAATGGCGCCGGTCATACTGGAAATATGTGATATGTATTACTATAAAGCGGAAGTGCGTCACGAGGCTTAGTGCAAGTAGTCCATTATGCTGTATGGTAACAGCCCTACTAGTTCATTTGTGTTTATAATTGTGTGTGTGTGTGTGTGTGTGTGTGTGTGTGTGTGTGTGTGTGTGTGTGTGTGTGTGTGTGTGTGTGTGTGTGCGTGTGTGTGTGTGTGTGTGTCTGTTTTGCACTATTGATGTTTTAGAGTTTCACTTCATTCTTTATTGCTGAGCACTTTTTTTTCTGTATCGTGTACGATTTGTAGAGAATTTTTGTGTTTTTGTCGATTTCCCATTCATTTTTTATGGTCGGTCATTTTTGACCGAAGAGCACAAGTGTGACTATTTTTTTAAGACCACTTAGCCTGCTCGAATCATGCCCTCAATTTTTTTTTTTTTTCATTCCAAATGCCATAAAAGTCATCAAGTTCGTACCATTCCGATGAAGCTGTGATTTTGAGAAATTCAAAAAAAAAAAAGTTTCCGGTCAGAAATGACCGAAGAGCACCAGAGTTAAAAAATATTGTGTTTTGCTAATATGTTACATTAAAAAAGAAAAAAAATAATCAACTGTTTGTATTAATTATTTAGTTTTTTATTTCATTATTTTATGACAGAAATTTTTGTTCATTAGTTACATTTACAAATAAACAACTTAAAATGTATAATAAGCACATGCTTTAGGAAAATTGCATCCTGTTTTCACTTTACATAAAGCCATCAATGATGCATTTATAGAGGTTAGTAACTGTATTATCACTCACTATAAGTATTTATAAGAACACAACACGGCTATTAATAACAATATATTCACTTATATTTGACAGAGATAAATCTGAATTACTAAAAAGTCACTGTAACTACAATATAATTGCATTATAGCAATGACTGTCCACTGAGTAAGTAGCTCTCTTTTTCTGCTTTTTGCTACTTACTTTCTCTCTCGAGGTGAAAATCAAACAGCCGTGGATGTGTGAGAACTGGAGTATAGCCAGTTAGACTTACCACAAATGCTTGTTATCCAGTCTGTTCATCTGAAAGGCCCTTCGAACCACGGATTTACAGGTTTATAGCAGTCAATTGTATAGGACAATAAAATGTCCCAAATGTCCCAAAAAGCATACATTTTCCCAACAAGGAATAGGCCTATATATATATATATATATATATATATATATATATATATATATAGTGTGTGTGTGTGTGTGTTGATTTGGTTGCAAAGGACTTGCATAAAGTAACCTGTGGACATGATAGTAAGATTTACAAGCATAGCACTGTACAAATTAACTGGTTTCATTAAAACACATCCGACAGTGAGTACTTTAAAAACATTCCTAATACTCCTGACTGTTACGATTTGCGTGGAAGCAAAGGCTGAAGTCGGATCTAAACGCAGCAGTAGACTTTAATACAGATTCAGAACAGACACTCGTGGTACGCACATTCAAACATACATTCAATAACTGACCATGAACAAAAGAGAAGACAGGATATAAATACACAGAGGGGATCAGGGAACAAGACACAGCTGGGGCAAATCAGAACAACGAGCGGGACCATACAACCTAACAAGACAACACACCTGAAACAAGGGACCTAATAATGACATGACTAGGATAACAGACTACAATTAACAAGGCACAAACTGAATAAAAGACCAAAGACAGAGAAACCACAAACCAGAAACATGACAAAATGAATAACACCGTAACATTACCCCCCCCCTTCCATAAGGCGCGACCCCGCGCCGAATGAACATCAAATAGGGGCGGGAGGGTGGGCGCCCTGGAGGCTGACGAGGGCGTGGCTTGCCCGGAACAGGAAGCCTCCAGGGCGGAGCAGGACGTGACGGCGGCCAGGGCGGAGCAGGATGAGGCGAAGGCCAGGGCGGAGCAGGACGAGGCGAAGGCCAGGGTGGAGCATGGCGTGGTGAAGGCCAGGGTGGAGCATGGCGTGGCAAAGGCCAGGGTGGAGCATGGCGTGGCAAAGGCCAGGGCGGAGCACGATAAGATGGTGGCCAGGTCGGAGCAGACTCAGACGAGGGTGAGGACCATGTCGACGTCGTCTCCATGGCCCTCACGGAGTACCTTCTGCCCCCCCCTAAAAAATACTTGGGGAAATCCTCGGGAGGAACCTCCAGGTGGTAAATGGGTCCCGGGCAGGCCTCCCGGAGCTTGAAGGGCGCAGGCAGGACGAGGCGCAGAGGCGGGGCCGGCAGGGCGAGGCGCAGAGGCGGGGCCGGCAGGGCGAGGCGCAGAGGCGGGGCCGGCAGGGCGAGGCGCAGAGGCGGGGCCGGCAGGGCGAGGCGCAGAGGCGGGGCCGGCAGGGCGAGGCGCAGAGGCGGGACCGGCAGGGCGAGGCGCAGAGGCGGGACCGGCAGGGCGAGGTGCAGAGGCGGGACCGGCAGGGCGAGGAGACTGGGAACGCCCTCCGTAGCCTGGCGAAGTAAACGAGTCCTCCTCCTCCTTCTGCGACGACGCTTCACTGGGCTTGATTCACTACTGGACGTACTTGACTCAGTAGACTCGGTAGACTCACTTGACTCAGTAGACTCGGTAGACTCACTTGACTCAGTAGACTCAGTAGACTCACTTGACTCACTTGACTCAGTAGACTCAGTAGACTCAGTAGACTCAGTAGACTCAGTAGACTCACTTGACTCAGTAGACTCACTTGACTCAGTAGACTCAGTAGACTCGGTAGACTCACTTGACTCAGTAGACTCGGTAGACTCACTTGACTCGGTAGACTCGGTAGACTCACTTGACTCAGTAGACTCGGTAGACTCACTTGACTCAGTAGACTCGGTAGACTCACTTGACTCAGTAGACTCGGTAGACTCGGTAGACTCACTTGACTCAGTAGACTCGGTAGACTCGGTAGACTCGGTAGACTCACTTGACTCAGTAGACTCGGTAGACTCACTTGACTCAGAAGACTCAGTAGACTCACTTGACTCAGTAGACTCAGTAGACTCACTTGACTCAGTAGACTCACTTGACTCAGTAGACTCACTTGACTCAGTAGACTCGGTAGACTCACTTGACTCAGTAGACTCGGCGGCACTTGACTCACTTGACTCGGCGGCACTTGACTCACTTGACTCGGCGGCACTTGACTCACTTGACTCGGCGGCACTTGACTCGCTTGACTCGGCGGCACTTGACTCGCTTGACTCGGCGGCACTTGACTCGGCGGCACTTGACTCACTTGACTCGGGAAGCGCGGTCTCACTTGACTCGGCGGCACTTGACTCACTTGACTCGGGTTCGTCGAGGCTGAAGTGATGTGCGAGTTCGGCTGAGCGGACGAGAAGCGCGGGTTCGCGGAGCGCGGTCTCGGCAGGGCTGGGGTGAAGCGCGGGTTCGACATGGCGGGACCCTGGAATGACGGTCTTCCTGGCAGCACGTGCAGACCTCATAGGAGGATCAGCCACGCTGGAGATCGGTCCCGTACGGCCATAGACCGATCCGGTGGCTGGCTTGATTGCTGGCAAGACGTGGAGCGCGGTCTGAGGGAGCGCGGGTTCGGCTGAGCAGACCTGAAGCGCGGGCTTGTGGAGTGTGGTCTCGGCAGAGCTGAAGTGAAGCGCGGGCGCGACCGGGCTGACGTGAAGTGCAGGCTCTGGCAGCTTCTCCTCCACGCCCACGGTAAACGAAGAGCCGCTCCACAACAGGGCCAAGTCGATATACCACTCTAAAGAACCGTGCGGACCCGGTTCGGGCATCAAAGACCGGAGTGGTTCCGATAATCCTCCGCGGAAGAAGATCTTCAGGCCGTGGGTGTTCATTTGCGCGAGATATGCCAGCTCGAGGAATTCTGCGACATAATCCTCGATGGCGCGATTCTCCTGGCGAAGACGGAGGATCTGGACATCAGGACTCCAGGTAGGCATGGCTGCTAGATCCTAGTGGGTCAGTTATTCTGTTACGATTTGCGTGGAAGCAAAGGCTGAAGTCGGATCTAAACGCAGCAGTAGACTTTAATACAGATTCAGAACAGACACTCGTGGTACGCACATTCAAACATACATTCAATAACTGACCATGAACAAAAGAGAAGACAGGATATAAATACACAGAGAGGATCAGGGAACAAGACACAGCTGGGGCAAATCAGAACAACGAGCGGGACCATACAACCTAACAAGACAACACACCTGAAACAAGGGACCTAATAATGACATGACTAGGATAACAGACTACAATTAACAAGGCACAAACTGAATAAAAGACCAAAGACAGAGAAACCACAAACCAGAAACATGACAAAATGAATAACACCGTAACACTGACGTTGTAATTGTAAATGAAGGTATGAAATCTGTGTGTATCCTTGAAGTGGCTTGCTGTTTTGACCTGTATATGGACACTTGTTACTATTCCAAATTATTGAAATATCAGATCTCATTCACCAACTTGGATAAAATTGTAAATTAATAATTCTGGTATTTGGAAGTTTAGGCCATGTCCATAAGAATGTGATCAGGGGATGCAGTTAGGAGGGCTGCAAAAAAAGGAGGCAAAAAGGCTTGCAAAATTCTGCTCTGTTTCAGCCACCATAGGGAGCATGCAAATATGGAGACGGAGATGTTTTGTTTATCCTTGATGTGTCGAGTATTATAAATTAAAAGACTTGTACAAGTATGTTAGCCATGAATTGTAGACCTGTCACCTTGTCAAAGACCCTTCCCAGAGTTTTGGATCTTGTTTTCTTTGTAATGTCTTTCAGATCCAAATAAAATCATTCAAATGTGTGTGTGTGTGTGTGTGTGTGTGTGTGTGTGTGTGTGTGTGTGTGTGTGTGTGTGCATGTATATACATACAACCCAGCCATAACCAGTTAACAAATAATAAAAAATAATATTTATAAAAACATAAATGCATAACCACTAAACAAACTGAAACATAAATTAACATATAAACTGTCGCAATGAAAATTTAACCTAAATTAATAACTTATTTATAAAGACATAAATATACTGTATAACCACTGAATAAAACTAGAACACAAATTAACACCTAAACGGTTGCAATAAAAGTGTCACATTTTCTATGTTTAGTTCAGTTTTGCGTTCTTGTTTCCCCCTGTCTTTGTGATTTTGGTTCAGTCCTGTTAGTTTTCCCGGTCTGTCTAATTAGTAATCCCCATCACCTGAGTTCAGTTAATTATCCCATTAGTCCCTGTTCATTTAAGCCCTGTGTTTTCCCTCAGTGTTTGTTGATTGTCGTCCTTGTATGGTTGTTTTCACTGAAGTCCTGGAGTTTTGTTCTTTTGTTCCTGTATGTTCCAGACAGTTACATTTGTAAATAAATCAACTATACTGCTATTCCTGTGTCCTCGTCTTCAGCTACCTGCAACAACCTGACAAAAAGGTGAACGCTCTTTCCGGAACGAAATGGTATAGTCCAGTTTCCTGCTGGAGTAACACAGAGGTGAAGTAAAGCAGCACTTCCTCCTCAAGAGTCATGTGTCTATGATGTGTTATCTGCTAGTAACTCAAAAGAGACATTTCCCCCTTTGCCTGATCATACATCATGTACGTAACATCAAATTTAACAGAACAAATCAAACAAACTGCAACATTGTATAATAAAATTCTCTCACATATTTCAGAAATTTTCATATCAGTTCAAGTTTATTTATATAGCACGTTTAAACACCACACTAGTTGACCATAATAGAAAAGTGCTTTCCATAATAGACAACAAATATACCTGACCGCAACAGTGAGAGAAAAATAAAATAAATAACTAGATAAATGTCACTAGTACTACTCAACTCTTTTCGAAGGCCAATGAATAAAGATAGGTCTTTAACAGAGATTTGAAAATGTCAGGAGTTTGGGCATTTCTAATTTGAACAGGCAAAGTATTCCAAAGATTAGGAGCAGCTACTGTGAAGGCTCGGTCACCTTTTGTTTTTAACCTGGATTTGGGAACATCGAGAAGCATCTGATTGGATGACCTCAAAGCTTTAACCGGGGTGTGTACATGTAAGAGTTCTGACACGTAAGAAGGTGCCAACCCATTTAAAGTTTTAAAAACAAGCAGTAAAATCTTAAAATCAATCCTAAAGCAAACAGGAAGCCAATGGAGCGAAGCTAAAACAGGGGTAATGTGCTCACGCTTTTTAGTGCCTGTTAGGAGTCGAGCTGCTGCATTCTGGACTAACTGTAACCGATGGAGAGACGACTGATCAATTCCAACATACAAAGAGTTGCAGTAGTCAAGGCGGGACGTTATAAATGCATGTATTACTCTTTCAAAATCTTTTCGTGGCAAGTATGGTTTGACTTTTGCCAACATTCTCAGCTGAAAGAAACTGGCTTTTACAACTGAGCTAATCTGTTTTTCAAATTTAAAAACACTATCGAAGATCACGCCTAGGTTCTTGGTTAGTGGACAACTATATGTTCCTAAAGTACCAAGAGCATCTATACAATCACTTAAATCCCCAGGTCGGCTGAATACAACCACCTCAGTCTTACTTTCATTCAGACAGAATGAAAGTAACTAATCAAGAAAGCTGATATGAAAGTGACCCATTTATTCGCTGATTCAAGAGTCTCAAGACGTGTTTATAGCTGGGGCAACTATCCATTGTTAATCAGGCCAAGAAAACCGTGCCACTGACCAACATTTTTCATTGATGCTGTCCTCCCTCAATTTGATTCTCACAGGTCAAGTGCAGAGTACTTCTGCACCAACATGGCCTAGATCTTCACTCACTGGAACTTCTTAAACTTTTATATTTACCCTGTTTCTTACAATGAAAAGAATATTGCACTAGATGACTGAGTGTGACAAAGGCTGCGAGTCCAATTCCAAGTGTGTAAAAAAGTCACCAACCCTTCTTTTCCAATAGCCCATCATGCCACTCAGATTATTTAACCAAATTAGCCACAATTTAATGTCAACTGCTGTGTATTTATGCATTTATTAATTCTTCTGAGGAGATGGGCATTGGGCATTGTGGTTGACAAACATGAATAAATAATTGTCATTTTGAATACATAATAAATTAAGTAAATAAATAAATATGAATACATAATTACATGTCTGCCTTCATTGTGAACAGTAGAAAATAAATTAATCCTATTGGTGCCCTGCTGAAAAAAAAATGTATGACTATGAAAATCCTCACAGATTTGAGTTATGACAGCAAAATTACAGCAGAAACAATTACAGCATTCACATCAGCACTTAAGAGCAAACAATTATGAGGAAAGAAAAAAAGACCAAATAATGAGAGTATTAAGTAAAGAGAAAATATATTTGTTTTACTTATAAAACAGTTAACATTAGCCATTAAAAGGTCTCACCATAATATGTGTTTATCAGTTTGTTATTCAGTTTCCAACAAGTCATTAAAAAAAAAAGAAATCTCTCCTAATGCTTCATTAATGAGTTAATCACAAGGTTAGGACTAGCGATTAGAAACAGTGACAAACATATGTGATTCGCCTCTTACTGACAACTATTTTGGCAGTAAAAATGAAGTGCCACTTCATCTTCGGCAAATTTTCTATCAAGTGTTTAATTTTCAATGTGCCTCACTCAGTACAGATAAAGTCTATTTATCAATTATTCACCTGTTAAACTCTCACAGCACCATTTCAAATACAGTGTTTCTTTGGCCTTGTAATTCAGGGTGAATTCGAGACAGAGGGCAGAGACATGAAAAGTCTGCAGGAGCAGCAGTTGCTGTTGGCCATTTTCTGTGACCAGTCCTTATCATCCCTGCAGTATCTTTTTTTTCCCCCAGTCATGTCCTTCACAATGAGTCCCATGCGGGTCTGAATGTCATAGTCATCATTATTCGCTCACTGCTCTTCAAATGGTTGAATCTGAATCACAGCCTCCTCTCAAGATTGGCCCCGGGCTTTCATTTTTAAAGGTCAATATCTGGTCATAGTGGATTCTGTTTTCAGGGAAGGCCTGCATTTTAAGTTCAATCTCATTTTAGATAGACTATATCAGGTGTAATATATTTTGGGCAGAACATCGTTCTAGTTTTTTTTTCTGAATCTGTCTCTGCTTTAACGCTATCTTGTCTGTCTCAGGCTAATGGTTGTATTTTTGAGGGACAAGCTCTTGTTCAAAATAATAACTGCTGTCCAGTTTATTAATACCGGAATAGAAACTGTTTAGTTCAGACCCTTAGAACCTTGATCATAATAAGAGAAAAATAATAATAATTCAAAAGCTGTAAACCAAACCATTAAACTCTTGTCAATAGCAGAAAATGTTTAATTGTTTAAATTAAAAATGTGTTTTGGACTACATTACGTTTTCACAGAAGCAATCTGATTTTACAAAGAACATTACAAATACTAATTAAAACTATGAACAGCAGCAACTGAAATTTTCCACATTTTGGATTTAATGATGAATATGCTTTATAAACGGACATATCTCAGAGGTGGGCGTGTTTGTCTCTATAATTCTGGAAGTTGTCTGGGTCCTCAGGGAATTTGACATCTAGAATGCAGAGGGGACAACTGGCTGAAAAACTGCCCCCTGTAACAGGCACTTGTTTCTTTCATTTGTCATTGTGAACAGACCTTCTGCTGGATAAACAAATTATCTCTACCCCTCTATTGCTATTGAGCAAACACTGACAGAATGGACTATCAGCATGATACTGGATTGATCACAAATAAATAGTAAAGGTCATCTTATAGCTTGACTCAGAGTGCTCTTTTTCAGAGTTCGATATATATATATATATATATATATATATATATATATATATATATATATATATATATATATACATGTACATTGCAGCATGGGAATCATAACATCATATCAGTTGCTTAGTTCCAACTTCATGCTGGGAGTCTGGGTGGATCAAAAGGTAAAGTGGAATGCATCATCTGATTTTCAATGAAATGTAAGCCTCTTTAGATAGAACCATCTACGAAATGCATTCAATATACAGTAATGCAAGGAATCATATTTTACTACCTCAGTCCCAATGTACCAGGGCGATAACAACTATACCATCACACTATTGATATTAGTGGTCAGCAGATATGCATATTCTTAACCCTTTGATGCACAACATGGGTCTAAATAGACCCGACTGAGTTTTCATTTTCTATATCTTTGCAAGAAATTCATTTCATCATTCAGTATTCCAGGTATTCCTCAATTAACTTGTTTTAGATTATTACAAATCCTTATTTAAATTTTTCCTTTCTTAGTTTTCGAATAAAAATCGTTTTTGTATCACTACCCTTCTAATGCGCAACATGGGTCTAAAAAGACCCGTGTTCATGTTTCTTTGCTGAATATTTGAAAGAAATGTATTTTATCATTTATTAATCCAGGTATTCATTAAATATCTTGTTTTTGATTTCCACAAATCATTATGTTTATTTTTCCTTTCTTACTTTATAAACAAACACGGTTTTTGTATGTCTACATCAATTTTACACACATGGGTAAAAAATGACCCATATAGGAACCTTTGAAATTTATAAATAGTATAAATATATTTACTGCAGAAAACTATTCATCTGCCACACATTTCACAATTCAACACGGCTGCTTTTGTATATTTCATACATGTAAGTTTTATTTAATACATTTTTTGTCACAGAAAATATTTGATATTTTGTGAAAGACATCTAGATGTGGCCTAATATTTGAACGGTTAGGCTAAGGTTACCTTGACCTTGAAATCAGATGGAAAAAAAATGTCCAATACTATTAGCTAGCTTGCGGTCGGCATATTCTATTTTATCTAATGTTAGCTAGGTCAACAAAATAAAAGTTGCAATAGAAAGTTATATATACAAGTATATATTGTCGCTGTTGAGCAGAAACCTTGTACCTCCATATTCATTTTTATTTGTGGTCATAAATCAATGCTATCGGTCACATAAGCCGTCGTGTGGTGGCGTTCTGGTGCACTATGGCTGCTGTCGCATCATCCGGGTGGATGCTGCACATTGGTGGTGGGGAGATCCCCCTACAGTTGCACTACACTACAGTTCAATTTCAGTGTTATCGGTTATATGTGTGTTATGCGTGACAAAGTGGCCAATAAACATATTTCAAGTGTTACAGTAAATGTGTTGATCTAAACAACTGTGACATTGGTTATTTTAACAAAAAGCTTTCTTTATTCTTTTGTTTTATCATGCTTGCATAGATGGGTCATTTTAGACCCATGTGTGTAAACTTGATGTATTAACACAAAACCTAGGAAATATTAAAATATAATTTTGTAATAATTGAAAACAAGATATTTAGAATATTCATAAATCATGAAATTTATAGATCATGAAATATTAAATGCTCAAATAAAGTGATTTCAAAAGGTGAAACAAAAAAAACGCCAAGCCATGCATGAAATAACATAGGAAATGAATACGGGTCTTTTTAGACCCATGTTGTGCATTAGAGGGGGTATCCATAGCTTGCGCATCAAAGGGTTAAACTAAAACTTCTAATCCTACATTAGAAGAAATGTAATGTAAATGTAATTCCTTTAGAAGTATGTAGTAACACTTGAGTAATTACTAGTTAGTTACCGTAATCTTCACTTTAGAATACGGATCCAAATAATTAGTCATTCCTTTAGAAGTATGTAGTAACACTTGAGTCATTACTAGTTAGTTACCATGATTCTTACAGTAGTTCTCTGGGAAGCATTAAAAAAAGTAGTTATTGATTAGTTAATAGTGAACTACCACTTTCATCTGTGCGCTGTTACCTACTAATTTGTTAATCAGAATTTCTTGTTAGTTAATAGTAGTTACTAGATTGTTAATATTGTGTTACTCATTTGTTCCTGTGTAGTTATTCATTAACGAAGGAACCGTATTCTAAAGTGTTACCGAATATTTTCTTAAGTGGTCTGTCTGCTTAAATAAATATTAAATAAAAAAGTTTCACAGATACTGTATAATAAAAAATTTAAAACATGGGCATGGTAAGCTGACGGTCCTCAGTTCTCAGATGATTTCACCGTTTCTATTTCATATTCAGTCAGTTTTATAGCAGTTTTACAGCAGTTAAAGACTTCTGACGCAACCATTGGATTACATGAACGCAATCCAATAAATGGCATTTCACTCTTGATTCACATCAGCCTGAATAAATGTGCTCAGCTAGGTTTCACGTCTCACATTGTGTTATTGTATTCTCTCTCTGTCTCATCATGAAAAAAATAAATGAGCTGGTTAGACTCTGGCATCAACAATAAAATAACAGGATTACAAGGATCAGAAAAAAATGCATTTATTGTTGTTTGTTGTATTTTTGCCTCAACTTAAGTTTAAAAAAATTGGCATACATTATTGTAGAACAAACTCTGCCAAGGTTAGGTTAGCTTTGATCACACCACCTGGAATTTATTTTTTATCACACTGTCTTCTGGAATATCATGGGTTTTGAAACCACCTTGTTAGCCTCTCAGTAATCATTTCAGCTATTCCCTCCTCTTCCACATGCTGTGTAATGTAAGGTTTAAATTTGGTTTCAACGGCTCTATGTGCTTCCAACATAGTGTTGTGCCTGATGTTTAATGCAGTAATTGTAAATGTACTATTTTCAATGTCATATTTTAGGATTTGGGACAAAACACTTTCTACACTCCCTTGATTTTATACTGAAATTTATCAGACCTAAAATTCATAACACAAAGCAAATATAAGTTAAATCCTCCACAATTCTGCAAGGAATTTTGCCTGGTATATAAACATGTGGCCTTGTTGTGGTGCTCTCAAAACTTGCGGCAGCAGCAGCAGCATGTCACATCTGGCCTAACCGGATGTTAAACTCGGACTATGGGAATGTCTTTCACCTGTACTTGTGCTAAAACAATTGTGACTATAATTGTCACTCTAGAGGCCACAGACACTCCATCCCATTCCTGACTCGGGATTCATCAAGTTGGTTTGTAGGAAAAGTTATTTCTGTCTTAATACTAAAAAGCTGTTGGTTTTGATTTCTCATGTCTGAAGTTTCAACATCTAACTTGCTTGTGGTATCCTAAAAAGCTAATTTTATGATCCAGAGTTGCTTTGCAAAGCAGTCAGACAAGAGAGAGCTGGACTAAATTTCAGGACAAATTAACAGACTTCTTGTTCATGAAGACAAGTGTGGGAATTTGTTAATCAAGCCACATACTGATGATGAGTATGCCACATACTGATGATACAAATCAAACCAAGGTTTGTAAGAATATGCTGGCAGTTTGACAGATTCAAGGTCATGATTCCTTTGAGTGATTGCTGCTTTCGGTCATGGAGCTGTAGGAGAAAATCGGCTCTTCATTTCCAATGCAGTACAGGCCATCATTGAGCTTTCTGCAGTAGAAGCCACACACACACACACACACACAGCCCAGCCCTCTACTCTTACTGTGACTGTCCTCTTAAGCCCCTCTTCTGTCCTTGACTCTCTGTCTCCTCTGAAACTCCACCCTTTCAGTGTTTATCTGACCAACTCCCTCCATCCCAGCACCAGTCTTCTTATATGAGCCTCTTTTCATTCACCTCCTAAATTCATATTTCATTTTATTTCCTGAATAAGTATTTTTGAGGTCATACAGACAACAGTAGCAATTGGCTAGTTAGCTGCATTTGAGGACAATGGTGGATGACTTACCAGTAAAAAAAAAAAAAAAAATGGTATAACAACATCTATGTTTCTAACCCTTTTACTTTTCAAAAGTATTTCTGTCATTTCTTCTGAGTTTTATGAGTTTTTAAAGATTGGATTATTTATCATCAGTAATTAAATTTAAAGTAGTTAAGCATGTGTAATGAACATCACTACAGCTTATCACTTTGATTTTACTTAAAATTAGGCGGACAATAAACTAAGGGCCAGATTTAGGCAAATTAGGCAAATTAGCATAAGAGCACAATCCTATAAAAGCGCAGATGGGAGTGTAAAGTTCTGCTCGTGATCTACTGACAACGCGCAAATTAAAGAACACAGACGCAGCCGGATCATTTCCATAATGACCGGCGCAATCTACCAAAAGCAGCGCAAATTAAAATCTGGTTTAAAACATGCTTTTTTGGGGCGGTAAATAGCAGTAAATTGACTAGTGCAAACCTTAGTAAATCACCTGCATGATTCATTTAAATACTCTTCTCCAATAAATTATGCATCTGAAAGGGAAACTCCTACAAATGCATATGCAATAAGGTCAGCAGCAAAAATACAACACATTCTCATCCTTTGGCGTCATATAGGTGACGCCATATGAGATTTCGTCGAAATCTTACGCACATGGCATCCTTTAGCGTCAATATAACACGCACTGTTATGGGTAGGTTTAGGTCTGGGGTCGGGTTACGGTTATGACGCCTTGGGATCTGCGTCTCATATTGACGCTAAAGGATGCTATGTGCGTCGGATTTAGACGAGTGTCACCTGTATGACGCATTGGGTTCTGCGTCTCATATTGACGCTAAAGGATGCCATGTGCGTAAGATTTCGACAAAATGTCCAAAGCGTCACATGTATGACGCCTTGGGATGAGAACGGGCTGAAAAATAATTCTGTCCACGCCTTTTCAGCTCTATTTTTTTCTGCGTGTCTTAAAGCTGCAGTAGGGAGTTTTGAGAAAACGTTGACTTAGCCTGAAAATTTGAACAAGCACAACTTACAGGTCCCACCCCCTTGCTCTCTGCTGCGCTATACAGCCCTCCCTCCACAGCTCGTCCTCCACAGCAGAGCCTGTTGTGAACGCGCAGGCTAGTAAACAGGGCCACCCATAACGGCGGATAAAAAGTTATATGGCGCATTCACTAATAGGGACTAAACGTCAATAATATGCTTTACATTGACCATGGCCTGCCCATTCTTTGACTACAAACTTGGTCCTCAAATCATTATGTATTTTCCAATAGCCTACATGTAACTTTATAACGTTGCACTCTTTCTATAAGTTATAAATAGCTAGTAAGATAACGTTAATATAACGGTAACTAACGTTACAGTATGTAAGTAATTATTCTAGCGATATATAATTCTAGATAAGGTGTGCTAGTACATTATTTCAGCAACATGACAAGCCAGTGAATTAGCAGGTTTCAATTGTTGCTTAGCAGAGTGCGTGACATTTTATCTACATGTTATGCGGCTAGAGTTTTGACACCGAGTCAACTGTGTAATTCTTTCTTTTTCGCTTGGTTATCGTCATCGGTCTTTTTCCTTTTACCTCTTTGTTTTATGAGCAGTTGTCACTCGAGAATTGGCAGTTTAGGTTGTTTCTCCGTCATAAGCACAGCTGCAGCAGTGCACGCCGGCAATCTTGAGTTTGAACGACGGCTCGCGCTGTGCAAGAGAGGGGTGTGATCAGCGCGTATACGGGCGTGATTGACACTGCTAAGACATTCCTCCTGGCTCTGATTGGTTGTTTCTGACCGGGAGCGTGTATTTCTGCAAATGGCAATAGGACCACTAGGAGGAGCCAGAGGAGCTTGATTTTTACACAGATTATCTGTCTCATATTCTACTGTCAGGACATTATAACAGTTTTAGCAAATACATGTTTTCAAAAGTTACCTACAGGAGCTTTAAATGATAGATAAAATATGATAGAGCCATATAATGAACAGTGAAAGTAACAGAAGCTCATACAATACATTTTAACATGCTTAAGCATGAAAACAACTGAAGGAAATATTACAAACTAAGCCAACTAATATGAATTTTGAAAAAACATTTTCTTTTGGTTTCTCTACGCAATATATTAAAAAAATACAAATGCAGTGGTATCAGTGCATCCCTACTTTTAAGGAGAAAATACTCAGCAATGGTGTGGACATGAATTTGCACATGATTTGTCTTAAAGCATATTAAAAACACCACATAGACATTTAAACAACATTAGAAACTTGATTTTCACCACAGGGGGTCTTTAAAATAGAAAATTGTTTTGAATTGCAATGATATATCACAATATTACTATTTTACTGTTTTTTGATCACATAAATGCTGCCTTGATGAGCATAAAATTACTTGCAAAAACATTGAAAAAATTTACTGACCCCAACCCTTTGAATGGTACTGAATATATTTTATCAGGTACTGTCAACAACCAGTGGCATTTAACTAAACAGGCTGACAGAACACGCATACGACTATATCTCCTATTCTTAAGTGCTGTTTAACCATTCCAAGTTTTCATGTGTGTTTGCACAGACTGACGGTGAAAAAGCTTTTGTCTCTATAACCTCGTATAACACACACACAAGCCACATTCATCTCCCAAGGTCTTCCTCTCTCCATCAATAATAAAGCCTCCTCACCGGACTGAAGGATGTCTTAATAATGTGTATGCGAAGCTCCACCTCCACTGAGGTTGGAAACGGACAATCAGCTTGGCTGTGTCTCCCCTTGAGGCAGCTGGGACATTTGCCCTTTAGCATTTCTCTGAGTCACTGATTCTCTAGGATACTCCCTTCTATTTTATTCCAAGGTTGCATCCTCCTCTGAATCCCAATAAGTCTTAAGCATAAGGAGGTTATTGTGCACCTGCTGCCAGGTTATGTGTCTCTTATAAAGAGATCTGCTCTGTAAGGCTGAGCAAGGATGATGGGACTACATCACCCCGGTCTGGTGCTAGATTTATTCAAATAGATGTATGAAAGGATGAGAAGCAATGCTTTTCATCATCACGGTGTACTGACACCTATGTGGCAGGCACAAGCGACTCTTTAATCTATGTTGGAATTACATCCCATATCACATACAGACTTGTGGATACAGGTTGTAGAACAGAACATGTGAATGCCAGCCTGATGCTTATCAAAACAATTGTTGTGCTGTAATACATTGTCCTGTCATGTTAGGCTTCATTTCATTTACTGAAAAGCTAGAAAGATTTGGTTTACTGTACTGTTTAGAATGTGGAATTTTTGTGTTGTCTTTTTATATATATATATAATTTATTTCTCAAAATAAAGGCAACAACATAGAGACTGTTTGGGAGCGACAAAGGCCAAAATAGGATTCCCGTCAGGTGGATGGCTTCTGTGACAGAAAACAGAACTTGTAAAGTAGATGCGGCTGACTGCAGGAGCTGAACTGGAATATGTGTTTGGTTCCCGACTTATAATGGGGTCAGACTGTAGGTCAGAAACAGACACTGCTTCCGAAATTGCATACTGTATAGTAGGCACTACATTTGTTTCTAAACTTTTGTTTTGTTTACTTAGCGACCACTAAAAAAACTATGTTCTGATAGTATGAATTAGGGCTGCACAATTAATCGCAATGAAACCGCACGCGGTTATTTTATGCGCAGCTTGTCAGTGCAGCACGGCTGATCGGTAAATGATGCTCACCGCCAGAAGGCACTCTCACGCAGACACGCCAAATATGCCCCGCCGCAAAAGTAGGATAGCCACATCATCTCTCAGCAGGATGCTCAACTGTCGTTTTGAAGTGAGTTTGGAGTAAAAGCATGTTATTAAATGTTGTCTTTTGTTGGACAAGAGGTTCATAAATGCTCCTCATGTTTGGAAAGACGTTTGACGCGTGTTCCTTTTTCAAATGCACGTTATAAGTGACTCAAACTCACAGTGCTTTCAGATGGAGCAGCGTTTACAGAGCCGTACATAAATGACAAGCTGCACATTAAAAATAATCGCAGCCTTTGCGATTTCAAAATCGCGATAAGCCATATCGGCTTAACACTAGAAGTGCCAGAATTCCATAGCTACTAGAACTGCCACAAGCGGTCATTTTGACCGTTAGATTGCAAACTCTATATCTTTAAAGATAAATACCCAATAGAGAAATTAATGCATTTATAGAGGGAATGCATTAACGTCACTTTCCCGCCGGAACACGCCCCCCTCAGCCGGACTGAGTGGCAAAAGAGCTGCTGCGTGACTGGAGTTAATAGGGGAAACTGCGAAAACGCGAGTAAAACAAACTATTATCAGTTTAAACTAAAAGTTGGACTCGATATAGTGTTCCTTACAACTTATCAAAGATCCAGTGATCCATGGATATTGACATGCAGCAGCCAGGAATCGTGTTTCCTGACATTTATATGTGCCTGATTTCGACGCCGGGGAAATAAATTAAGAAAATTTGCCTGTAAACGTTTTATAAATACAATATAGATAGGTCTAAATACGAGTGATCACTTACATTAATGTTATACTGTATATCATCATATCGTCCAGCCCTAAACTTGTAACGTTAACGTTATAATTTTTTTGTCAGTGTTTATTTAAAAACATCCAATTATGCAGAATATAGTCTGTTCTGTAGCTTTTTGCAGTCTGTAAAAATATACAGTACCTCAGATTTCAGGTCAAATCTAGTTGTACAGTCAATCGCAAAGCTTTTTCCCGTTTTAGATGTGTTTTGTGTGTTTTTCACGGCATTCACGCTGAAAACAAATGCTGCCGCTCAGTCTTTTTGCCACTTGTGGGCGTGACCACATTCACTCTGGCCAACGGTGACGTCATGCGCATTCCCCTTTATTGTATTAGGATATCTTTTAAAAACAAAACAACACCAAACTGTACATTTAAACAAGTTTAATTATACATTTATAAATAATAATATCATTAGTAGCCCGTAATTATCGCATATTCACAACAGATAGGCTGTATTCCATATCCATTCAACATAACTCAGAACAAGATAATAACAACTAAAAGTATCTTATTTAGATATTCTTTTGACAGTGAGAGAGACAATGTCACGGTTTATGAATTCGCTGTCTCCTTTCTCGTCTTGTTCTGTGTGTGTGTGTGTGTGTGTGTGTGTGTGGGTGTGTGTGCGCGTGTGCGTGGTCGCTGATCATTGCCGCTGATCAGCACGCCCGCTGCTTCTGATCAACGCGCCAGCTCAGTAGCACCTCATTGCAGTACATGAGATCCAGGGGGCGGAGTTGGATCCAGATCTAAGGGGTGGAGATGGGTAGGATTAGGGGTGGGGTTAGGGATCAGGGGGTGGAGATGGGTAGGATTAGGGGTAGGGTTAGGGATCAGGGGGTGGAGATGGGTAGGATTAGGGGTAGGGTTAGGGATCAGGGGGTGGAGATGGGTAGGATTAGGTATATGTAAGGTGGGAGGAGTTGGATCTGGATCCAACTCCTCCCCCTGGATTTTGTGTTCTGCAGTGAGGACCATCTCCGCCAGCTGCAACTGATCAGCGAACCCTTTTTAGTGTCTGTTGTCGGCTAGTCTTTGTCAGATCGTTGTGTGGATGTTTCCTGCGTGTTTGTTCCCTGCCTGTATCCGTTTTCTGTGTGTCATCCATCCGTATTCAGCACTCCTGGTTCTACACGCAGCGTCCCTGTGCTGCCAAGGGCTTCATACCGGACATTTACACAACTTAACTCTCCCAACATCTGACCAGATCTCAATAAAAACATATCTGTCATTTTGCAATTGAATCTTCTGATTATATCCTAACAGACAAAGGTTAACCGCGGGAAATGTAACAAAAGAATACCGCGAAATTCAGTGCGGTCAATATGACCATCTATGGCCGAAGTAGGTAAATATGTTCATTTGTTTTTTTGCCTTATGTGTAATTTATATCAAAAACATTTTAAATGAAAATACAGACACTTTTAGGAAAAGTCAGGTACCAGCAGGATTTTATTTATTTTTTCAACAAAGTTATTGCAGATATAAAATTCAAAACGGTCAAAATGACCGTCATGGCCGTTCTAGTGTTAAGTGCGATTACATGGAAATTAATCGTGCAGCCCTATGAATGTATGTAGTATGAATGGAATAGGCTCTATGCACGAACGCTGCTGGTATCTCAGCCATTGTCTTTACCTCCGCATAGCCCGTTCTATAGCGAAGTGTATAGCGGCCAAACTTTAATAAAATTAATTTTCTCAGAAACGAGACAACAATTTTAGAAACTGATTCGCTAGTCGGATTTCGCATGATATGAGAGATTACTCACCCTCAAAGTTGTCGATGTAGCTCGAAATATATAATTGAATGCCCTTCTCTTTCTTACTCTTATGTGTGACAGCTAACTGCCTCACAATATTGTTAACATCGTTCACGTTAACCGCTGGAAGTTCTTGTAAACAGCGAGTGTAATTTGCCATTATCTCCACCTAATGCAAAAACGGCTTGCGACGCAGCAACGGATGTAACTGGGCGGGCTGAGACAAAACACGGAAGCGATCGTGCATAGCGCCTATTCAGACGTACTACATCTGCCATGTTGTCACAGTCATGTGACCTACAGCGTCAGTTGAGTCGCTTTACTGCCATTCACAATGGGACCTCATGGGACAGTAAAATGTCCATCGGATGTGCACTTGCCGGAAGTAGTAGGTCATCTGAGTACTTTTCGCCTACTGTTTTATGAATACTATGAATTCGGACTTAACTTAGCTCACATACTGTTTTTCGAATATAGTATGGAAGTAGGCATATTCAGAAGCAGGGAAAGTCTTGAATCACAAAGCCAATGGAAGGCCTCAGCAAAAAAGACTAATATATATTGTATCTACAGTAAATAATTTTATACTGACTATAATTGGCTCTTCTCCTAGTACTCTGTTCATACATTAAGTCATTAAGATTAAATGACAATTTAATATTTTGCATTTCGACTTAATGAAGATGCAAGGACAGAGACTGCGTCTTTACAGGGCGTGAGCATAGTGTTCCTTTCATCAGCGTTGTTGATTCGGCTTGCTGGCTCTATTTCAGGCAGCTTCAGACTATTTGGGAAACTTTGTGCTCAATTTTTAATTGGCTTTACTGCAGCAATGTGAGCCCATTAGTGAGTGAGATAGAGGGCAAGATCACAGTGCAGTATGGGGAAGTACGTAACCTCGATGGAGGAGCAAAACTAGGTTTCATGGCTGAGGGGCACACACACACACACACACAACAAAAAAAAAACTTTTGTTTTTATACTGAAGTAAGTATTTTCTATCTCCTAATCCTGAATCTTACTGTAACAGAACCCAGTTTGCATTTTTAGATCATCATGCAATACATTTTTGGTGACACTATAAGTTTCAATAAGTTTGCATTAGTTAATGAATTAGTTATGAATAGCATAAAACAATATGCAGTATTAAACTATGTAAATAAATGCTGTAACTGTTATGTTATTTATAAATGTACTATTACTACAGTCAATACACATTTCACTTTAAGTTGTATAAATTACTTACTACATATGACTTATTAGTTACTACTTATTACTAACATTAGATAATACATGCTCTACAAACCAAAATTAAAAAATAAAAATGTTATTTTTTTACATTAACAACATATGCTGTAAAAATACTGCGAAAGAAAGATTATTTACAATAATGCATATAACTAATTATGTTGAATAAAACATTGTTGTAAAGTATTACCACATTATTTTGTGTGTTTATTAAGTCTCATTGAAAAAAAATAGCAGTTCATAAATTATGGAATGTTTTAATAAATTATTTACCCATGAATATTATAATTTGTGTTGTTGTTTGTTTTAATGTGCTCTTGTAATCTTTAATAAAAAAAAAATGAGTATCCCATCCCCCTCAATATGACATCTCTTTTCTGATGATGTGTGCACTGAGCAATAAGTTTGACAAATGGCCAGACAAGTTCCAGTCCTTCCCCTTCAGCAACCAATGAGCAAGCGACAAAAATCCAGTGATCTAATCAATTCCCAATGGACAAATTCAAGTCCCGTCTTGCAAATTTCTCAAACACACAATGACTCTCTCACACACACACAATATACTTCCAGTTGTTAATCACGCATGCAGATGTGCATTCCGGCATTCCATTCGCTGCAAAAAAGACGTAAATATCATTGGAGTCTGACAGTATTAGATAGTAAGAAAGCAGTACATATGGTCTAGAATGCTGCACTGCCAGTATCTGCAACCTTTACTCTGCACTGCCACATATTATACCAACAAAAGAAAAATGTGACACCGCTAACACAATTTAGAGACATTATAGCATTATCCCTCTACGATACAGAGTAATATATCAAATCCAGACCTGGGCACAGATGGACTACTCACAGCTTAAGGGGGCCAAGCAGCTGGTGCACCTGACAGGTGGCTGGAGTAGATCCAGATACGCAGAAGCTTCGGGTGGCCTGTGGACTCTGCGGAGTCCTGCAGGTGGGGTGCTGGGTCACTCCGTCTGCCCCTGTTCTGATTGTCTGGTGGTCTGCCAGGCTACTGTCAGCCCTCAAGGACCGAACGGCACCGTCAGGTCACAGCTGGCTGTGGCGGTCACACCTGTCTGCGTTCTGTCACCTCTCCGTTCCCTCAGAGGATTCTGGGACAAATCAGGTGGCCATAGAAATTGGGCCCTCGAGATTTAAAGACTGGATTTAGGGGCTTTTGCACCAGAGGAACCTTTTCATAGTTCCTAGAACTATTGGCGGATGTACCCGGATTTTGGAGTGTAACCTTTTACCTTTTAACCTTTTACATCGTAACCTTTACGCTGAGGAGAAAATCAAACGCATGCTTTGAGGGGACCAAGAGAAAGATGATTATGCATTTCTGCTCAGCTAGCGTTCTCAGTGCCGTCAAAATAAAAGTCACAATAACAAACGCAGCTAACTTCACTTCAGAGTTCCTTCTGGCGGTGCCAATGCAAACTAAGTTCCTAGAACTACCTGGTGCGAAAGCCCCTTTTATTCATATGTTTTTAATTGGACACACATTATCTATCTATCTATCTATCTATCTAGATCTATATCCATCTTTATTTATATTTATATATATATATATATATATATATATATATATATATATATATATATATATATATATCAGTCTCAATTTATATCCATCTGCTCCAGCATGCACACAGACCACCACTCTATTTATTTTTTCTCAATCACTTTGGCACATTTTTCGAAAGAGTCTTAACATTCTCTAAACTGTAAGTTAAATTGTTCAATTTTGTTCGACTGTTTGCTTGAACATCAGTATCTCTATTGTATGTCTACAATGTGTGGTAACTCACCCAAAACATTTAATTAATGCTTCAAAAGCTAGTTAATGTGTCAGTAAATTGGCCAATGCCACCAAAATAACAAGTGTTTGTTGTCATTGTGAGCCAAAATGTTTAGATATTTTTTTCTTTTCACCATGGAAACATTTTTTATATACAAATTTCAGGTGTTTTCTACTTTTTAGTTGACACTGTCTGTTTTCTACACTATACAAGAATGTCTGTTTTGTCTATCTGTGTAACGATCACCTCTAACACCACTCCTTCTTACATATCTTCCTATTGTTCTTCCACGACAAGCAACTGTGAATTTTTAGTTTACATGTAAAACATTCCTACAAAAATAAACTGCTGATGCTGTTTAGGGATTTAAATGTTCCTCCATGTTCAAAAATGGTAGTGAGTGTGCTGGGCAAACTCCATAGGCTATAGCCAACTGCTTCCAAACATGTTTGGTCGATTGGTAAGATTGGGATTCCTATTTCAGGCCATTCCATTCAATTCCATTACAAACATTCCATGTCATAGGTATTTATGGAATATACATGCATTTACAAAAGATTTTGATAATTGCAATTGGATGTGTGCATGTGTTAATTGGTCATATTGAATGTGAATGTCAAGGTCAATTGAGCCAAAGTGATTGAGAAAAACTGTAATCCAACAATAAATACATTGTAAAGTTTCTTGTAATACAATTTTAGTTCCTCCATTGATTGTCTGTAGGTCTTGTTACGCATAACTTTACAATGAGCACCTATCACAAAGTAAAGCCCACAAACAGGAATATTAATTACCTCAATTTGTCACTGTCACCGTCGTTTCGATTTCATTAGAATGTGAATAGGATAAGAGATAAATAAAGTCGATTTAATGTGGCACACTGCAATGCGCATTTATAATTTCTGCATTTAGAGATGCAATTTCATAATGCCAGACCTCCTCTCTCCTCTGCTTACAATTTACCACTGATTACAGCCTGACGCTCTCACAATTTGAATATTTACTGCATGCCAACCAATCCACCCATCTCATTTACATTTTGATTTACATGCCAATAGATGCAGAGTGTGGGATAAATATGGACAATAATCAGCTTCATTTATCCAGAGCTGAAATGAGCAAAGACCTTTGGGTACCCCGACTAATGGCAAACACCAAGCTATTAGAGGTCAACTATACTAATCCCACAAGAGCAAATTGGACACAGCACACGACTTATTAGCCATTTTAACAACAGCTTCGGTTGCTTGACTACACCCATCTTGATAGTAATCTGCTGCTGCGATTTCATCGTGTTTGTTTGTGCATGTGCGGCTACATTGGGAAAGTGTGGTGCCATTAGACGAATCATTGAGCATGTCTCTATGAGTCATTGTTGCGGAGGGAGACTGTTTCTTGGGAATTCAATAGAGGGGTCAATTAGCAATCTGTAAATAGAAGTTTGTTGTAATGGCTAGTCATAATGTAATGTGGAACGGTTTACAGCCCCTATCAAAATTGAAGTGACGAATTTTGTCAAGACTAAATTATTCATCAGAATTTATCAGGGCATTTATTCCTTATCCTGTGGTTAACATGCACTAGCAATGAACAATAATTCTACAGCATTCACAAATCTTTTAATATTTCAACATTTACCAATTCTAAGATCAAAAGTTATATCTGTTAATATTAGTTAATACACTGTGAACTAACATGAAAAAATCATTGAACAACAGTATTTTTTGTTAACTAACATAACGTTTATTAAATGCTGTAAAAATATACTGCTAATTGTTAATTCATGTTAACAAATGAGACCTTACTGTGATGTGTAACTAAATATTCACACATTACAATAAGCAGTTTGTTTCTGAGAAAATAAGCAAAGTCTTGCATACTATACGATTTCCTTCAGCTAGACCGGCCTAAGTCGTTAAAATGTGGTAAAAAAAAGTCTCTTGCACCTATTCATAAACAAAGGGAAGTAGAAAAAAGTGGGGGAAAATCATGTTGTGTATAGATGCAAAGTTTTGATAGAGAAAGTTTTACTCACAGATGAGAAGCATTTAAAACTATTTTGGTCCTCATCAACTAAACTGCGTAACCAACAACATGTGTAAATGGAGCAGGGTGGTTGAAAAGGCAGGCAAAGGAAGCCAGTGAGTCACAGATGAGTGACGTGCACAAGTCTGTGCACCCGGTAAATAACTCATTAATATGAAAAATACAACAGCCAAGAGTACAAACACGCTTGATCCAGATTTATAACAAAGAGGAGCACTTGCCAGTGTACTACACCTTTCACATTGTAACATTTCACAATCAAGAAAATTATGTTATGTGATATGTAATGGTTCTATTAAAACAATCTCAAACTAGTGACTCTTTGAGGTTAGATTGAGGAAATGTCCAAGTCAGTGTAGAATATCTGAATTTAAATTGTTTTTACAATCACAAAAATCACAGGAAATTTTTAAAAGTCTTTTCGTGAGTCTTTTCGTATGCCTTGATTGTTTGTTTGTAACTTTGCCTCTTTATTTATTCATAGAGCCCAATCTAGCTCAGCTGAAGTGGGCTCAGAACTCCCTGATGTAAATTACTGTAAGTCAATATCGTGATGATGCTTCAGCTTCTCTGCTGCACAGGCTTGGACGGCTGCCATACTTGTTACCTGCAGTTGTGCATGCTGCTCTATCCACTTACGGTTTTAAATCAGACCCTACCCAACTCATATACTTTGCCTCCTCTGATGTTCCCTTTTACTGAACTGAATTAGTTACTGTGAATAAAGAAGAATCATAAACACGGGACGTGATGGTAAACTGTCCATTGTGCCAATGGATGGTATGCACATGAGGTTTGCCTTGATGTTGAGAGTGGCGTGGGAACTGTACCTCAGTCATGGGAAAGATGTAAATTTCGGGACACATCATCAGTAATGTACCTTTGAATCAGGGGGTGTTTCGGCCTTTCAACACTAGACACCCTCATCAAAGGTGGTCAGCTACAGGGTGATCAAACCTGAGTTTGTGTCCCATGCCCAATCATGAAAATTGCCTGGTAAACTACATGGCGCTGCCCACGGGACTATGCAATGCAGGAGGCGTCCTCTTCCCTGAGTCAAGCCTAGAGCTGACCGCATACCTTGTTCACCCTCCTCATGGAGGGTTGTGACATGGGTTCTCAAGTGGGTTATAGGGTGGGGGGGATTAGTGAGTGGGTCATGTTGATGCTCTTTGAGCCCAACAAGGGTCCTTACTATATAAGGAAGACCAGGGTTAACAGGCATTGGGGCAGGTTGTCACAAAAGGCCAAGCTGCGTTTCAAAGAAATGAATGCTCTAGTGTAAAGTTCTGCCAGGAAGACTCAAATGTTACGTCACTCATTACTTTCTGGTCTTTCCAATCACTATCTAATACTTGTAGTATAAAAGATTGTTACTTACACGTGTTTGAGTTCGCAGATGATGACGTAAACATTCACCGCCATCCTCCCCACCACCACCAGGATGGTCCCTGTCCATACCTCCCCAGGGGTCGGCTGCGCCCCTGCCTTCATCTTCAGGCAGGATATGCGGAGTCCGCTACCCTCCGAATGTGAACTACGGACGGGGCCTGCGCCAAAGAGCTTTACCATCCAATATTTTTTTTGTTTTCATTTTCTGGTCCATTAATTAATAAATGTCATTGTGATATCATCTTACCTTCCGAGTCTTTCTGGTAGAACTGCATATTATTTCTGGAGCAATAATGGCGGAAACATTTAATAGCTTTCTTGGTTTTTTTTTTGTTGGTTTTTTTGTAGCCTGTTCAGAAATTGACCCAAGAAAAAACCTAAGATGAGAAATATTCACTGGGTGAGTGTGACAAAAGTTATTTGAATCAGCCTCAGTGTCCTCTATACTGAGTCCAAAATCAAAACTCTAATTTTGTGCTAAGTAAAATATTATATGACTATTCGACAAGGTAATAGCATCAATCCTGCTATGACTCATTTCATATTGTTAATATATTTTCAGATGCTCAGCCAAACTCGACAAATCAGTCAGTGGCCTCACTAGAGCATCACTAAAACAGCCCTCGCATAAAGAGCAGGTGCCTCCACAGCTGCCGTTATCCAGGTTAATTAAGCAACAACACATTTGAGAGTAATTTGCGGGCCTGATTGCTTTAAACTGTAGACAACCTAAATATCTAATAACCATCAGTAACACTGGAAGACAAGTGATTTGTTTAAAAGGCTTAAAGGGGTCATGTACTGAGAAATCCAATTTTCTTTGATCTTTTGAACAAGTTGTAGTACTCCAAACTTGCCTGTTAGTCCAAAAACAGCCTTTCTCGAAACCAAACTTCTTAAACGACTTGTTTTGCATTTCTTCCTCTTTATTGCATAATAGACGTAAATACATCAGCGCAAGACTGCCTGCACAGATACAGATCAACGCCTATTTTATCACTGTCTCTTTGACCTACCTACAACGAGTCAGTAAATCTAGCCAGTGACTAAACGGTCAACTCGACATATTTCCTCTTAGTTGCATGAAAATCATCTGTCATTTGAATTTTGATTAAATTATATGCAGAACGCCGTCTACGCTGCACAATGAATCTCTTATTTAGCATGTATGCACTGTGTTGATTATAGTGTTGATTATAATGAAAACATTTGTGAGTGCAAAAATAGAATAGCAATGGCAAGATCATTGCATTCGTGCAATTGTATATTTAGGAAAAGGTAATCAATTATGCTCATTGGAAATATGTGATGCCTACATTTATGCAAAACTGCAAACAATGCACCTACTGTTTACACACTATCACACTAGAGTCAGTAAAATGGCATGAACTTTATTTCCTTTTCACACAAATTATGATTACAAGGAGGAAAAAATATTGTTAAATAAAGACTTATTTTCTTGCAGTTCCTTGCACAATACTTTGTAATATCCTTAACACATTCTTACCAGTGAATCACATTACCAGCTCCATACTGTATGGTTTTTCAGATTTTGTAAACTTGCTTGGTAGCTATAACCTAGTAGAACATTGCACTTGCAATGTGAAGTGCTCGGGCATCTGCAATAGAGAGAGAGAAAAAATATATCGCATACCATTGTGCCACTTAAGGATCTGTCACCTAAAAAGTGCTGCAAAATGTACCCGATGCTACACATTTCAGTTTTTGCAGAAATATAAGCAGAGTCACGTATGTCCAATGAGATAATAATGGATTTTAAAAAGTGAAAAGGGAAGTTGAAATTCCACAGCCTAAAAGCATTGTCTGAATATTTTGTCAATAGTGACAATGATCATTCAGGGAACAGGTTAGATAAATTACAGCTAGCAATTTGTCATTACACAGACAAAGCCATATAAAGTACATTAATGGCTTGAACCCCGGCTTTGTTAATTGTGTGCCAACACACATTATGACTAAGATCTCAGACTCCTGGATCACTCCTGTGTGGTTTTGAACCTGATCCTTTGCAAACAGGATCATCAGGTGAACATTGCACCCCATAATTTAACAAGCATTAGTTAGAATAAAAGCAAACCGTACTGGGTCATCTAACCAAACACAGACTTTCCATCATTTAAATCTATTACGTTTAGGGAGCAAACACATGAAAATGTTATCTGAACAATGAAGACTGAGCAATTTAAACCACTGAACCTGCATGCTCTTCTTTTTTCCAGAGCAGTTATGTTCAGAAAAAAAGTTTCAACAATCTTTCTACAGAAATGCTTAGCAAACTATTTACTCAGCGTAATGCTTCAATAGCACACATTAGATGATAATCTGATATTCCCTGACATCAGCTCATCAGAAACAAAGTAAATATTTTTAATCCGCTTGTAGTGGTTGGATCACCGTGTGAGGGCAATTCAGTACATCTCCCACATTCCCTTGTGCACCGTTCTTAATCTGCGCTTTGTTTGTACACAGAGAGGGGATTGATTTATTTCAGCTGTGTCAAAAGCCATAAACCACAAAAAAAAAAGTTCTCTGGCCATGTGTTGCAGGCCATGTATCCACATGAGTTTTCCATTTAATTGTTTCTTGATGGAAACAGTTCAATGTCAGTGCGAGATCAATAAGCACTCAGTGAGTGTATGTGTGACCGAGAGAGAAATTGCTGTTGTTAACTGCTGATTGATGGGAAAAGGTTAATTTGGTACTAATGCAGGCTTTCCTCCACCAAAAGAGCCTCTCAGACGGTGGTTCTATTGACAGCTGAGTGTTTAGCACAGATCTGAAGTGCTCCCTGTGATGGTTCCTAAATCAGACTAAAATATAATAAAGATCTGCACCAAAGGACAAGGCAAAGGCCAAATGCACTTTTTTGCTGACAGTCTCATTCCTCTGGCTAAGTTCCAACCGATCAGCATCTTTTTACTCATGACTAACTCTTCTTCTGCAGCTGAGAGCACAAAAAGCAGGTAGACTGGTTTCACAAATACTTTTCTTAATCTTGTTCAAACTCGATTGCATTTAAATGCATTAAAAAAAAATGTATGTGTTGTATATGTGGTATAAATATTTTTTCGATATTTTAATTTGCTATAAAAGAGTGACAAATTAGCATAAAAGAACTACATGAAATCTTTTTGTACAACAACTTGGCCATGTTGGTGCCCTGGTGACAAAAGATCACCCGGTGAGGAACTCGTCAAGTCAAGACATGGCCTGGAGGTTATGTGACACTGTGAATAACACTCAAACACAGGTCAGAACTGTCTCTGTAAAGTGGGAGAGGCTTTGGGAACCTGATACATTGAATCACATTCTTATGTGAGTGTGCTCTGAGGTGTCAAGGTTTAGCTGGTTAGCAGTTCCAGTTATCCCCTGTTGGTAGATGTCATAACTACAGCATGTTGGTAAAATATCTATTCAGATCACACATACTTCATTATTACAGTAGATGTTTTAAGTTTAGCAGTCTTTTCTCATTTTGATGTACTTTACTTGCTACAAAAACACCTATTAAGAATGCGTGTATGCCTGAACAATCACACAATTGAAAATGCTCATGTAAGACACAACAGTTTCAAAATACATGTTTAAGGTTTAAGGACTTCACACAAAACTCGTTTTTGCTGTTAAAAAGGCGAGACGCAGGTCAGTGGAACGGAAAAAGTGCAAGGTCTAGAGGTGCGTTTTTTAAAACTCGAACTTCTTTTAACTTGAGGGCCGCATTTTTAAAACGCTGTCATGCGCGAGGCGCTGCAAAAGACGCAAGCGCAACGGTCATGCACGCGTTGAAAAACAATGGAAAAGTAGCGCATTTGAATCATGCATGAATGGGAAAACACGTTCCGTGAAAGTCTCTTCAAGTAATGCTAACCACAGACTTTATTTTACTCCTAAATCAGAGTGTTGAAAGTCAAAGTCATTACATTTTTTTCTGATGAAAACTGAAATTGGCCATTGTATCCACAAGTACTATCCTTATCTTTCTACGAATATGCATCTCACTTATAAAAAGATGAAGAATGCAACCCAAATACTATTAATCTAATTATTGTATTCTAGCAAAATCCATATCCGTTGTTATTTTCCAACTCGATACTCTCCTCTACGCTATTTTTCTCTCTGCTTACCTGTTTTTCCCCCATAGCTTTTTCTTTACATCACTAACCACTGTGACTGAGCAATTCTCTATTTTCTTCCTCTACACCCCACCAGACACACACACACTCAACACTTGCCTAGATTCCCAGACTGAATCTGTCTTTTTTCTTTATCTTTCATCCAGTTTCCCAGCACTCATTGCTCGCTGTGAGGCCCACCATTACTGTTTTCTGCCTCAGTAGGACACTATCTGCATTAGCGTAAATCCTGCTGGGAGGTTGAACCCACCAACACTGTCATGAATAACCAGCCTGACGTTTACACCAGAAGTCTTAACTAAATTTAGCACAGCCAAGCAAAGAAGCATACTGCAGATAACAATGCTCAAGTGCCTGAATTTCACTGGGAGACCCTGCGGTGTCTTTTAATGACAAATTACAGTTGCCATGGGATCACAAAGCATTGCACAAGACGAGTATTACATTTACTCTGGTCAGTTTAGAAGAAAGACTGCAAGATGCTGGTGATGCATGATAATGTGAGTAACTATGAGATGGGTTATTTATGTTATGCAGTCACTTTTAAGCTTTGTAACAAAACAAAATGAATATACCAGTTATGACATCACAGAAGCACTATAGAATTCATTAAAAAAGCCTAGATAGTATATATTTGTGCTGCTGTTTTCCCATCAATTCATAGAGAATGTCATTTAGGATGTCATGATGTCATTAAGGAGCCAGCTTAGATAAAAGGATATTACAAAAACATTAATGGAAAGTGAAATTAATGACACCAGATAAGCCTATAAAATATTCCTGGAAAAAAAATAAGTTTCATATTTTAGCCTATACATGAGACTCATGAGAATTCTGAGTTTATGCTCAGCAATAACCCTGGTTTTCCTTTCAAACACAAGCTAAATTGCACTGACTAAAATTCAAAGGTTTTGCATTTACTAAATTTCATTCTGATTTCTAAAGAAATTAGAAATTGCTAAATTCATTGTGACTTTTCTACTGGCACCACTATTTTTTCTGATCTTTCTAAATTATTGGAAAAAATAGTTGAGCTCGACAGGTACATGCTCATCTTACAGAGAATAACTTGTTTGAGCAATTTCTGCCTATCATCCATTTCACAGCATGAGAGACTGCACTTATTAAAGTTACGAATGATTTGTTGATGGCTGTGGATTCTGGACTTTTATCAATATTCATTCTTCTTGATTTAAGCTAAACTTTTGACAGTTTTGCATATTATTTTATTGGAGAGACTGATTTCCTTTGGACTAACTGGTATTCACTTTGCCTGGTTTAGATTTTATTTATCGTCTCAGTTCATTCAAATTAAAAGTTTAAAAGCCTCTCAGATTACTAGTGGCGTGCCTCGGGGCTCAATTTTGGGCCCTCTTCTTTTTATTAATCTATTGCCTTTAGGTCACATATTTCATAAATTCTTTATACATTTTAAATGTTATGCTGATGACACCCAGCTTTATTTGTCTTCAAAGCCTACTACCCTCCTCTCTCTTGGCTTGTTTATTTTAAATTAAATAATGGTTTGCATGCAATTTTCTTAAGGTTAACAGTGAGAAAACTTATTCTATCCTATTAGTAGGCACTAAATTAAAACTAAAAAAAAAATGGTGGAACTTTTACACTAAATATTGAGAACTCCGTTATCTATCCTTCTATCCTAAGAGTCTGATTATCATCCTTGACAGTACTATATTGTTTTACATGCATTATCATCTGCAAAATAATAAACTGCTATCCTTGTACATGCAATGGTTATATCTTGTATTGACTATTGTAATTCTCTTCTCAGTTTTACAAAAGCTTCTTCAGAAACTTCAAATGGTAAAGAATTCAGCAGTGGGATCATTACAAGATAATCTTCGATTGAGCACATCTCCAGTATTAACACAACTCCATTGGCTTCCAGTTAGATACTGGATTCAATTTAAGATTTTACTTTTTACTTATAAGGCTCTTCATCTTCTTTATGTTTTTTCACCTACCCGATCCCTCAGGTCTTCTGCTTCTATAACTTGTTACACCTTATGTATGTTTGACTACCATGGGATGTAGAGCTTTTAGTTGTACTGCTCTGAGTCTTTGGTATTCCTTGCCTCGAGACACATGTAATAGTTCTAGTCTTTCAATTTTTAATTCACGCCTTAAAACCCTTTTTTTTTAGAATAGCTTATTTTGTTTGATATACCCTAGTGAAAAAAACTATACGAAAATGTATTTAAAATACATTTATTTCATACTAATACTACAAATCCATACTGACATATTGCTTGAGACTTCTTGATATAAATATTATAATTAAACTTTATTTGGAGTCCTTCTTTATTGCACAATGCACATTTCTTAATATTAAGTTTAAAATGTGTTTTAATATCACTATTATTAAAGGTGGGGTATGTGATTTGGAAAACGACCGGCAGTTTTTTTTTAAATATACAATTCAAATGCTCCTACCTTCTTTCCTCCAACGCCGGCTCTGACTCCACCCATTCGAAGAACATGGACGCGCAATCATGCACGAGCGAAAACTCAGATGCGCGAGAGTATGGCCCTGTCCCAAATGGCACACTTCATGTGCACTTTCGGTCTTGTGGACTTACAATGGCTGCCGCGTGCGCGTGTCCGTTAAGTCCGTGAGACCGTAGTGTGTCCCATTTGTCATTTTTAGATCTCAGAAGGGTGCTCGCGAGCGCCCCCTCTGCGGTCGATTTGCGCCCTTGATGCGCACTTTTGCCGAGCCCGCGCTGATGCGGACTCCACAGCAGACTTCTTCCCGACATTCAAAGCGGCGTTACGTCGCGAAAGTGCGGACTCAGAGGAAGACCGCGAGTGCTTAGGGTTCCATTTGGGACAGGGCAATTGTAATGACGATTTACTACTAATCATGGAACCGGCTTTACTGACGAGTGCGCATGCGCATGCGTCACAAACTTTGAGTATGCGCACGACGGGGGTCACGCGCGCTGGGGGGAGGGGGTGTGGTACAACCGTTTGATTGACGGACTTACTGTCCAATGATTCTGGTGGTCTTGGAAATGAATGAATTAATATGAATGAATGAATGAATAATTAAAGACAAGAAAATTCAGATTTCATGATCAATATACCTCCCTACAACTGCTGCTGTGTCTGCCAGCGTTTAAGTCATGCGCATAATCTAGACACCTCGCGCGTGCATAGACAATTCGTGCGCAACTGCGCATAGTCGCGGACTCGCGGTAATGTTAAGCCATGTCACAAAAAAGGACGTTTCCCTCTGGTGCCGAAAATAGAACGAAGAAAATGACAAAGGAGGAGAAAAAAAGAGCAAGATAAAAGTATGTTTGCATGATTATTTACGGTATGTTTTGTGCAGCATTGAACCATTCCTATCTACGGCAAGCCCAGAGGGGAAAAATACATTGCATACACACACAGATACAACGAGCGCCAGTACATCATTACCGGTGTAATAGTAACAGACTTTGTTGGATTCTGTCATGTACAATCCAACAAAGTCTGTTACAATAATAATAATAATAATAAAAAGATGTTGTGTACAGTTACACTGTATTGAGACAGTTGAGAAATAATAATATTTTTTACAGTTTTCAACAATAATTGTCATTGTTGAACCCTTGCTCTTATTATGTTTTTGATTTTCTCAGTTGTCATTATTTTAGCAAATAATTTATTTGATATGTTTTGAGACAGTTTGTTTTAAGAAGTTTCAAAGAGTTAGTAAAAGAGTAAAGTAAAAGTTAAAAAAATATTTAAGTAGGCTATCTATTTTTTATTAAGTATTTATTTTGTATTTATACATAACCTCATTGTATTAATTTATAATGTATCATTATTGCATGATATTTGTGTCAATAATCGCCAAGCACAGGTGACTCCGCGTAGTGGGAGGGGGCCCCCAAATCAAATTCTGCTTAGGGCCCCCAAAAGGCTCGGGCCGGCTCTGCCTGCCCGTTCCCCAGACGATTAAATTGCTTAATTTTCATTTCAGTGCTTCTAACTCAGTGGCTGTAAGTGGGTTAGGAATAGGATTTCAAGTTATTTTGAAAAAATGTACAAAAAAGAGAATCACATACCCCGTTAGCTTTCCCTTTTGCCCCCTCGTGGCGCCGGGCCTGCTTCAAGGCATTCACATCCACAATTATATCGACGACTGGGTGATTCTAGCAGAGTCGGAGGTGATGGCAGTTCAACATCGAGATGTTGTTCTGCACCATCTAAGGTGCTTGGGACTGAGACTCAATGTCAAGAAGAGTTCATTAACTCCTCTGCAGTAGTATGATCTCTGTATAATATGATTCTTTAAATGCAAGATATTTAAAGTGAACCTAAAGTTTACTTGCAATAGTTTCATTTTAGCACAATCAAATATACTTAAGTATAGCTTTAGTTGAACCTCAGCCCTATTTCTGGATTATTAAAGTGCATTAAGTACAAAATTAGTTGTTCCAATCTAGCAGATTTTAAGTATACCCATTTAGTATACAAAAAGTACAATTGCAGGATAATTATATTAAGTACATAAATATAAATTTATTTGTAGTATACTTACCAAAATAAATGTATTTCACATACATTTTAGTATATTTATTTTTCACTATAGGGTAGCTTTTGTATATTATTGTTTTTCTTAATGTATTGCTTACAGTATGCATATTAATTGTAAAGTGTCCTTTGGCATCTTGAAAGGTGCCCATAAATAAAATGTATTATTATTAAATGTATTATTAGTTTTTATACAGTAAGAAAACAAATCTGCAAATAGTTTTGTGGGGGGAAAAAAAAAACGTTTACACAAAAAGTAATTTTTCCAGATAGTATTTCAATAAACTGCTTTAGAGTCACCATGAAAACAAAATTGACAACTCTTATTTTTTTCACAGAATGTTGCAGTGTTTATTATTAAATTATTTATCTGTGCACATTATTATTATTATTTAATTCATGTGCACTCAGAATCTTTAATCAAAAACGTTAACCTCCCCTCCCCCTCGAAACGGCATCTGTTCTCTTCATTAGGCGGAGGGTGGAACTAAATATCCTCCACAACTGACTGCAAACTGGCCTCCATTTATTTAGAAATGCCATCCTATGATCCAATCAATTCCTGAAGGACAAAATCAAGTCCTGAAACTCCCGCCCTACAGTTCCCTTTCGAGGGAACTCGCGCTGCGTCGAGAATCGACACATTGGGGAACGCCTTCAGCGTGACGCGTCTGAAGCCTGTATGGAACTAGTCCGATCTTGATTGGTGTTGCGTGATGACATCACCCGTGACGTCACATGTGACGGTGAAGCGGAAGCTATAAAACGACACCGGAACATAACAGCGTCAGCTTTCTGTTCTTCAGCAAGCGTTCTATGTGACTGTGTGTCTTATTTGGTGTTGTTTGTATGTTATCCCTTATATATATTGAGATGGCAGAGAAAGTAGAGAAGCAGTTCAGACAGTGTGCGTCCCCTTGTCCGCGCTTTTTGAGTGAGGGTGACACACACTCGCTTTGTGTTGTTTGTCTGGGAATGGAGCATGCACAGGCAGCGCTCGAGGGCGCTGTCTGTGCTAATTGTGATCTCATGCCCATGAGAACGCTCCGTTCCCGCCTGAGCCTGTTTAATAAAGCAGGCCAGGCATGCGCTCCTCAGGGATCAGGTCCCGCGTCTGTCGAGGCAGCACGGCGCCTGCATTCTTGGGGATCGCAAAGGGATCTGGTTGAGGATGTTGAGACGGCTTCGGCCCTTTCCCAACATTCATCGACCAGTTCCCACGGTCCCGCTCACGGCTCGGGAGCCCGCCCTGCGGCTTCTTCCGCCTGTGAAGAGGACCAGATGCTCGAATTATCTGCCTCTGTGGAGGCGGATATTTTGAGCATCGATGCAGGGGAATGTGAAGATCTGCCACTCCATTCTCCTGCATCTGAGGAGCTGCTGGAGGTTGTGACTAGGGCTGTGGCCAAATTAAATATCGATTGGCCACCAGAAAAGCACGAAGCGACAGTGAAAAGCAAACTCGATGAGCGCTTCCTCCAAGCCCGGTCACAGCCTTCGCGCCGGAGCCTCCCATTTTTCCACGATCTCCACACCGAGGTGTCAAGATCGTGGGATAAGCCCTTCTCTTCTCGACTTTCCAGCCCCAATGTACATATATATTCATCTATAATGGGGTCGAGAGAGATGGGCTATGGGACGATGCCACAGGTTGAAGAGACATTTGCATCTCATCTCTCGCCCGAGGCTGCATCGTCCCGGAGAGCTCCGGCGCTTCCCTCCAAGCCCTGCCGTACAACATCGGCCTTGGTTGGGAAAGCATATATGGCAGCAGGCCGACCTGTTAAAAGAGGTGGACGACAGCGGGGAAGTCGCCCTCGACGACATTCAGGAGATGCGTCGAGCGGTTGACTTGTCTCTCCGTGCTACCAAGGAGACGGCCCGTGCAATCGGCCGTTCTATGGTAGCTTTGGTAGCAACGGAGAGACATTTGTGGCTGAATTTGTAGGGTGTCGGGGACAAGGACAGGGCCTTCCTCCTCGACGCCCCGATTTCGTCTTCTGGCCTCTTCGGCGACGCAGTCAGTACTGTCGTCGAGAGGTTTCAGGAGACGAAACGACAATCAGCCGCATTAAAACAGCTAATCCCCCGCCGTCGTTCCAAGTCTCGTGGGTCTGTTGCCAGGGGGCAGTCCCACGAGACCGTCGCAAGCTTCCTCTCACGAGGCCTGCAGAAAATTTTTTTCGGTTAAGACCTGCCAGTCAACTGCTTCAGGTCACCGAGGTTTGAAATATAACACCAGAGGTCGGTCTCGAGAGACTGATCCCCCTAGTAGATTATTTAGACACCTGGAAGGGTCTTCAAAATATATCTCAGTGGGTCCTGCGTATAATAGAAAAGGGGTACAGAATCCAGTTCGAGTATCGCCCACCAAAATTCAGTGGGGTCGTGCACACACTGGTCAGCTCCGAACAGGGTCAGGTCATGGAACAGGAAGTCCAGTCCCTCTTAGCGAAGGAGGCCATAGAGCATGTTCCTCCTCAAGAGCGAGAAACCGGGTTCTACAGCTCTCAGACTTCAAGGCAGGCCCGGCTGCAGGATGAAATGACTGAGGGGGCATGTGAAATTGTTAAGGGGGCTTAACTTTATACCATCAATGAACAATCAATATACACTCCACGGCCACTTTATTAGGTACACCTGTCCAACTGCTCGTTAACACTTAATTTCTAAGCAGCCAATCACATGGCGGCAACTCAGTGCATTTAGGCATGTTGACATGGTCAAGACAATCTCCTGCAGTTCAAACCGAGCATCAGTATGGGGAAGAAAGGTGATTTGAGTGACTTTGAACGTGGCATGATTGTTGGTGCCAGAAGGGCTGGTCTGAGTAAACTGCTGAATACAATTCAAATGCTCCTACCTTCTTTCCTCCAACGCCGGCTCTGACTCCACCCATTCGAAGAACATGGACGCGCAATCATGCACGAGCGAAAACTCAGATGCGCGAGAGTATGGCCCTGTCCCAAATGGCACACTTCATGTGCACTTCAAGTAAACTGCTAATCTACTGGGATTTTCACGCACAACCATCTCTAGGGTTTACAGAGAATGGTCCGAAAAAGAAAAAACATCCAGTGAGCGGCAGTTCTGTGGGCGGAAATGCCTTGTTGATGCCAGAGGTCAGAGGAGAATGGCCAGACTGGTTCGAGCTGATAGAAGGGCAACAGTGACTGAAATAACCACTCGTTACAACCGAGGTATGCAGCAAAGCATTTGTGAAGCCACAACACGCACAACCTTGAGGCGGATGGGCTACAACAGCAGAAGACTCCACCGGGTACCACTCATCTCCACTACAAATAGGAAAAAGAGGCTACAATTTGCAAGAGCTCACCAAAATTGAACAGTTGAAGACTGGAAAAATGTTGCCTGGTCTGATGAGTCTCGATTTCTGTTGAGACATTCAGATGTTAGAGTCAGAATTTGGCGTAAACAGAATGAGAACATGGAACCATCATGCCTTGTTACCACTGTGCAGGCTGGTGGTGGTGGTGTAATGGTGTGGGGGATGTTTTCCTGGCACACTTTAGGCCCCTTAGTGCCAATTGGGCATCGTTTAAATGCCACGGCCTACCTGAGCATTGTTTCTGACCATGTCCATCCCTTTATGGCCACCATGTACCCATCCTCTGATGGCTACTTCCACCATGTCACAAAGCTCTAATCATTTCAAATTGGTTTCTTGAACATGACAATGAGTTCACTGTACTAAAATGGCCTCCACAGTCACCAGATCTCAACCCAATAGAGCATCTTTGGGATGTGGTGGAACGGGAGATTCGCATCATGGATGTGCAGCCGACAAATCTGCGGCAACTGTGTGATGCCATCATGTCAATATGGACCAAACTCCCAAAGGAATGCTTCCAGCACCTTGTTGAATCTATGCCACGAAGAATTGAGGCAGTTCTGAAGGCAAAAGGGGGTCCAACCCGTTACTAGCATGGGGTACCTAATAAAGTGGCCGGTGAGTGTACACCTCGCTTCAATGGAACAACAGATTTTTAAATGCAGCGCTCCATAAAACACTCCATATGCAACTGCACAGGTAACCGCGTAATAAAAAGATAAGCCAGCATAATTTATTATTCATATATGAACTCTTTCACGCTTAAGTTTAAAATATTCTAACTGACTCCCCAGAGTGAGTTTTTATTTTAGAACGTTCCCCCTTAATGTTTCCATGGCAACGCGTCATATTTGTCACGTGATACACCACAGCCACAATAATGAATGACAGATGTGTATCGCTTTTATTTTCTTTTTCCTTTTTTATTCAAAATATTCACAAACTTGCTTACCATGTCATCAACTATCTGATATTCCGATTGTCAAAAATGTGTAAGTGAGTGTGTTTGGTCGTTTAAAACCTTTATTAATAATCTTGATCTTGATCTATAACGTGAGATGGACGCCAGCCCGTAACCATGTTTATTTGCGCCGCAGTTCAGAGAGTCCTGTCAGACGTCACTCATCAGTTTCTCCCGAAATATATGTAAGAAAGTGGCCGGTGAACTGTGAGAAGAATAGAGTAAACTTTATAGTCACTTCCTCTATGTTTGTCTGATATGAATAACACACGTTGGCTAATTATATTTGAATATATTGTTATTACTGCTTCTACAGACATCCAGACATGTGTATTTTAAAAACTAAAAAAAACTAAAATAAAATACACAGACATGTGTATTTTACAAACTCCAAATGTATTGTTTTACTAGTGTTTATGTGTATTTCAATGTCTGAAACCTAAAATAAACATTATGAGGTAGAAAACACTGCATAGTTTTGATATATGACAGCGCTGAGCTCGTCCGTCTCTGGCTCAGTGCCAACCAACGCGCGAATCTGGTAACTTAGTGATGTCACGTCACTGAACATTATACATCCCATATGGGACCGTACCGCTCAAAAGGTAAACATTTAATTTGTAACCATGAATACAAAAATTAAACTGAGGGGGCACAAATCAGATCTGAGGGGGCAATGCCCCCTTTTGCCCCCTCGTGGCGCCGGGCCTGCTTCAAGGCATTCACATCCACAATTATATCGACGACTGGCTGATTCTAGCAGAGTCGGAGGTGATGGCAGTTCAACATCGAGATGTTGTTCTGCACCATCTAAGGTGCTTGGGACTGAGACTCAATGTCAAGAAGAGTTCATTAACTCCTCTGCAGAGAACTATTTCCCTGGGGGTAGTATGGGACTCAGTTACGATGCGGGCACAGTTGTCTCCTGCTCGTATAAATACCATCTTGACCACAGTAACGAGTTTCAGGCTGGGCCAAACCATCACTGTCAAACACTTTCAAAGAGTGCTGGGTCTCCTGGCGGCAGCGTCCAACGTAATTCCTTTTGGCCTGCTGCACATGAGGGCCTTACAGTGGTGGGTCAGAACCAGAGGGTTTTCCCCTAGGGGGAACCCTTTTCGCACTATCAAAGTAACGCGCAGATGCCTTCATTCCTTGATAATGTGGAAGAAACCTTGGTTCCTGTCCCTAGGTCCTGTGTTGGGGGCATCGTGTCAGAGAAGAATTGTGACCACGGATGCTTCCATCAAAGGCTGGGGTGCAGTTATGGAAGGCCGCTACACCAGGGGTCTCTGGAAGGACCCTCATCTCTCTTGGCACATAAATTGCCTAGAGATGTTGGCTGTGATTCTGGCTCTCAGACACTTCCTTCCGGACCTCAGAGGCCATCATGTTCTTGTACGGACAGACAATACGTCAGTGGTCTCCTATATAAATCGACAGGGGGGCCTGAGATCCTCTATGCAGACTGGCGCACCAGGTCCTCCTGTGGTCCCAGGGTAAACTTCTCTCAGTCAGAGCGATGTTTATCCCTGGAAACAACAATGTGGGAGCAGACATCCTGTCGAGACTGGGGCTGAGGGCCGGGGATTGGAGACTCCACCCAGAGTCGGTGGAGCTAATATGGAAGGAGTTTGGACAGGCCGAAGTGGATCTATTTGCCACTCACGAGAACACTCACTGTCCACTCTGGTTCTCCCTATCGCATCCAGCTCCCCTGGGACTGGATGCCATGGTGCAGACGTGGCCGAGGCTACGTCTGTACGCTTTTCCCCCGATCGCTCTGCTCCCAGGGGTTCTAGAGAGGGTACGGCGGTACGGGATCAGCTTACTCCTAGTAGCCCCGCACTGGCCGGCCCGAGTATGGTTTTCGGACATCATGGTTCTTCTAGCAGGCCCTCCTTGGCAAATCCCGATCAGGAGGGACCTTCTTTCTCAGGCCGAGGGCACAATATTTCACCCTCGGCCGGAGTTATGGAAGCTGTGGGTCTGGCCCCTGAGGGGGACCAACTCGTAAATGCTGGTCTCTCAACTGAGGTTGTTGAGACCATTTTAAACTCTAGAGCCCCCTCCACGAGGAAACTGTATGCATTAAAATGGAATGTATTCAACTTATGGTGCAGAGAACTTCAGTTGGGCCCAGTTAACTGCCCGGTGGCTTCAGTGCTGGAGTTCCTCCAGAGTCGCTTCTCTGACGGGCTCTCCCCGTCCATGCTTAAGGTCTATGTGGCGGCCATAGCTGCCTTCCACACGCTAATTGTACGTTTCCTTCGTGGAGCTAGGAGGATGAGGTCTGTCATCCAGTCCAGAGTTCCCTCTTGGGACCTGACAGTGGTCCTCGAAGGGTTATCCCTGGCACCCTTCGAGCCCTTGGATGAGATGTCTGAGAAATTCATGTCCTTTAAAGTAGCCTTCCTTCTCCCAATTACGTCCCTCAAAAGAGTTGGGGACCTGCAGGCTTTATCGGTTGCTTCCTCGTGCCTCGAGTAAAGGCCATTCTCCACCCTAGACCTGGCTATGTGCCTAAGGTGCCGTCAAATGTGGCACGGTCTATAATTCTTCAGGCGTTTCATCCTCCACCGCATGTGTCGGATGAGCAAGTTAGGGTTCCACTGTTTCTAAAGAAACTATCAGCAGATGGATAGTAGAGGCTATATCTTCAGCTTACGAGGCGCGCAGTTTGCCTTTGCCTCTTCTGATAAGAGCCCACTCGACTAGAGGAGTGGCTCCCTCTAAAGCTCTGCTGTCAGGAGTTTCTCTTCAAGAGGTCTGTGATGCCGCAGGCTGGGCCTCCCCTCACACCTTCATAAGACATTACAGTTTGGATCTGCCCTCTACACTGGGGTCACAAGTTCTCTCGCCAGATTGCTTCAAACCAGGGCGTATTCTCTCAGTGTGGCGCAGTGGGCATTTCGTTCCCCAATGTGTCGATTCTCGACGCAGCGCGATTTCCATCGAAAGGGAACGAGACACTGCGTCCCTCGGCCACACTTTTCGCGCTCCTGAGAACGACTTGCTTCGGCCAATTGAAAGCTGACGCTGTTATGTTCGGGTGTCCTTTTATAGCTTCCGCTTCTCCGTCACATGCGACGTCACGGGTGATGTCATCATGCAACACCAATCAAGATTGGACTAGTTCCATACAGGCTTCAGACACGTCATGCTGAAGGTGTTCCCCAATGTGTCGATTCTCGACGCAGCGTCACGTTCCCTTCTCAGGGAACGAGGGTTACAGTCGTAACCCGAGACGTTTTTCTCGTTCCAGAACCCATTTCATTTGAATATACGTCACAATAGGGAAGCAAAGACTATTGCAACTTCTGTTTCATGCCGACGTTAATACAATGACAATGTAAAAGCCAAATATTTGTTTTTATTATAGTCACATTTCATATTTTTGTCACAGTATGAATGAAAAATACATGAAAATAGCTGTGCCGTTATATTTTATGAAAGGGGTCTCTCATAAGGGCATCCTCATATTTGGGTGGTTCTTGGTATCAAAAACTTTAAAAACTCCTGCACAGGCCCACAACTGGCTAACACTCTGTCCACTCCACCCATCTCGCTTCAATAGGTTTTGACCCAAGGTACACCAGAAGCTAGATCAAAACATGTAGCTGATGACACTCTGTCATGAGGAAGAATCAAGGATTTGTGCTCAGATTTGTGTACATGTAGGTACTGGTTGAGTCCTATATATATGGAACAGAATTAAGCTGCTCATCTTCTCTGACAAGCCTAAGCCCGTGTTGATGGGAAAGATTATGCCCTGAAAAATGTGATTAAGAGTGAGATTATATCTGTGCACTTTTTGAAAGGTTTGAGGCGCTTATCTCTTTCCCAGTGGTTAAAACAGCATATCAAACAAGAGAAAGCGCAACCTATAGTAAAGTTACTATGACATTTCACACATTATTCAGTGTACTTAGTCAGGGCTTCTAATATTAAAAGTAGATAGATGAAGACAATATCACAGTATCCACCACTAGGGTCGTCAATTGTACCGGTACAACCCGTACCAGTCTGTAAAAAAAAACAATTGACGTTATACCGGTATTTATACAGTACTGGTAGTAGGCTTTCAATTACTGGGTATATTCGGTAATTGGTGATAGACGCTGCTTTTAAACACAGTCATTCATGTTTGTTTGAGCATTTGTTCGTGTTTCGTTTTACAGTGTGTTTTTACAAGCGTTGTAGACAATTACACGCATATCTATTGAGCGTGTGAACGCAACGGCCTATCAGAGGTTCTAGTCAGTAAATAATCCTCGCTTAACACAGCTGAAAACGAACAAGATTTTGTTTTGTGCAATGTGAGCCGCATGCTCATAAATCCTTTCATTATAACCAGCAAAGTGTAAACACAATGTAAATAAGAGATTCGTTGTACAATTAAGACAGATTTATTCATAATAACGGGAGTTTTCGCAAGAGTGCAGAATTCAGCGAGCTTGCACTTTAGAGATTGACAGCCTTAGTGATTATAAAGGGAGGGCTCTTCTCCTTCTTTTTATTACCCATTCATGATCTAAATACAGGTTACAAGTGCACTGCAAAGTTTCTGGATTGACAACCATATTTAAATGTGCAATTTAATCGGAAACTGTGATGATTGACATTGAAAACTACCAGACAATACAAAACAAGACCAAAAAAGTAATTAATTCAACAGTTTTTGCTCTTGTACCGAAATTGGTACAGAGAACAGCAAAAGTTTACTGGTATTGGTACCGACTGAAATTGATGGTACCATGACAACCCTATCAACCACTGCAACAACGCGTTTTATCCATGTTTTATTACAAACTGCCCACAATATTTTAACAGAGAAAGAAAACTGACATTAGAAGAAGGAAAGTAGGCTAGCCAAAGGTGGCTATTTAACATCCGCAATAACTTGACGGTAGGGGTGTGCGATATTGACTAAAAATTATATCTCGATATTTTCTGGGATTTTCTCGATAACAATTATTAGACGATATTTTGCTGAGTGTGTTTATTGTGTTGGTACTTTGGCAGGTTTAGGAATGTCGTGGACAGCCGACTCCCAAAGTTTTTGATATTCGTCATACTCTGTGTGGGTCAGTTCACAGCAGTGACAGAAATTATGTTTTCCAATATGTTTCAATTGATTTTACCTAATGTGGGCATTTTTACCTTTATAAAGCCATTTTTAACCCTAATTATATGCATGCATCATCTTTTGTGTCAATTTCACACAATTAATAAAATTCAATTATAACTAGAAAAAGTTCGTCGAGACAAACTTTAAGTTGGCTTGTGAAAGTTTGGACCAGAAAGTTTGAAGAAGTTTAAATTAGTTTATAGTTTAAATTAGTTTAAAGTTTAAATTAGTCTAAAGTTCAAATTAGTTTGAATTTTAAAGTAGTTTGAAGTTTAAATTAGTTTGAATTTTAAAGTAGTTTGAAGTTTAAATTAGTTTAAAGTTAAATTAGTCTAAAGTTTAAAGTAGTTTAAAGTTTAAAGTATAGTTTGAAGTAATTTAAAGTTGCTACGGTGTTTCTAGTGGGTTGCTAAGGTGTTCTGGGTGGTTGCTAGGCGGTTGCTAAGGTATTCTGAGTGGTTGATAGGGTGTTCTGGCTGGTTGCTAGGCAGTTGCTAAGGTATTTTGGTTGGTTGCTAGGGTGTTCTGGGTGGTTGCTGGCAGTTGCTAAGGTATGTTGGGTGGTTGCTAGGGTGTTCTGGTTGGTTGCTAGGTGGTTGCTTAGGTATGTTGGGTGGTTGCTAGGGTGTTCTGGGTGGTTGCCATGGTGTTGCTAGGGTGTTCTAAGGTATTTTGGTAGTTTGCTAGGGTGTTCTGGGTGGTTGTTAGGTGGTTGCTTGGGTGTTCTGGGTGGTTTCTATGTGTTGCTAGGGTGTTCAATGGTATTTTGGGTGGTTGCTAGGGTGTTCTGGGTGGTTGCTAGGCGGTTGCTAGGGGGTTATGTGTGGTTGCTAGGGTGTTTTAAGGTATTTTGGGTGATTGCTATGGTGTTGCTAGGGTGTTCTATGGTATTTTGGGTGATTGCTATGGTGTTGCTAGGGTGTTCTATGGTATTTTGGGTGGTTGCAATGGTGTTGCTAGGGTGTTCTAAGGTATTTTGGGTGGTTGCTATGGTGTTCTGGGTGGTTGTTATGCAGTTTCTATGGTGTTCTAAGGTATTTTGGGTGGTTGCTATGGTGTTGCTAGGGTGTTCTAAGGTATTTTGGGTAGTTACTAGGGTGTTTTGGGGGTTGCTAGGTGGTTGCTAGGGTGTTCTGGGTGGTTGCTATGGTGTTCTAAGGTACTTCGGTGTGTTGCTATGGTGTTGCTAGGGTGTTCTAAGGTATTTTGGGTGGTTACTAGGCAGTTGCTAGGGTGTTCTAAGGTATTTTGGACGGTTGCTGTGGTGTTGCTAGGGTGTTCTAAGGTATTTTGGGTGGTTACTATGGTGTTCTGGGGGTTGCTAGGCGGTTGCTAGGGTGTTCTGGGTGGTTGCTATGGTGTTCTAAGGTATTATGGTTCGTTGCTATGGTGTTGCTAGGGTGTTCTAAGGTATTTTGGGTGGTTACTATGGTGTTTTGGGGTTGCTAGGCGGTTGCTAGGGTGTTCTGGGTGGTTGCTATGGTGTTCTAAGGTATTTTGGTTGGTTGCTATGGTGTTGCTAGGGTGTTCTAAGGTATTTTGGGGGGTTGCTAGAGTATTTTGGGCGGTTGCTAGGGTGTTCTAAGGTATTTTGGGTGATCAATTTTGGTTGCTAAGGTGCTCAACAATGGTTGCTAGGGATGGGCTAGGAAGTGTTGACATGATTCATGATTGGCTGTTTGCTGCCCAGAGTCAAACTTGTGTTAACCCCATCTTTATATGATGTTCTGATGCAGAGATGTAGGTCTTGCAAAATGGTTGCTAGGGTACTCTGTTTGGTTGCTAGGGAGTGGCTTGGCAGCTACCAGTGATGAAACTCCAAAGGCTTCTTGTCACTATGAATGATATAAACCAACTCTCATGCCTCTGTGACATTCAGAATGGACGATATCCCTCTTTGGATTTTGGTTGCTAAGGTGCTCGACAATGGTTGCTAGGGCGTGGCTAGGAAGTGTTGAGGTGATTCATGATTGGCTGTTTGCTGCCCCGAGTCAAACGAGACCACCCTGGTGTTTCTATGACAATTCAGTCCGGAGATATTCTTTTGATCTCTTTCAATGGAAGTCTATGAAACTTGTTGCTAAGGTCCTCTAAATGGTTACTAGGGCGTGGCTTAATAGCTTCACAATGATCCTGAGAGACTGATTGGTCGTCTGAGTAAAATGAGCCTGCCCCCTTGTCTCTATGACACTGTGATCCAGAGCTATGTTAAATACAAAATCCCTATGCAATTTACCATAGTAGGAAAAACACATGCTTTTCATGGGCCGTCCTTCACCATAGTAAGTCAATGGGGCAACTTTGGGCAGCTCCTGCCCCCCAGGGGTGCAACTTTTACCCTATTGTGAGGTATGTTCTTACAGAGCCTGTCAACCTCTTCAAATGTGGCAAATCACACGTTTCTGCGAAATCCTCGCTCAGAGCTATGACTCGTCAAAGTTTGTCGTAATGTTATGTCTATGGGATTTTTCGGCCGCTTTTTCGCCCCTGGGGCGAACATCGTACCCCCATATATCGCTTATAAAAGTCATAGCACACCATTCCCGAATAATCTGCACGATTTAATGCCTCATTCGTGGGTCTGTGACAAAAGGCGCGGGAGGAGTAGCGCGTCAAAATAGCGGCGGAATAAGAATAATACCGTAAAACGATACTGGTTACTAACGTAACCTCGGTTCTCTCTAGAAGAGGGAACGAGTATTGCGTAAGTTTAGCTTACGCTACGGGAAAGATTCATCTTCTCGAGATATTGAAGCCAAAAAATTATCCTTAATTTTGTATATGTTGTCAACGCAGTGCAGCAGCTAGCAGACCTAGAGCGGGCATTCTAGCGCGCTCATAGACTGCCCTGCGGGAACTGCACAGCCTATCAGTGAGCCCGGCGTGACATCACGTCCAATCGCGCCCTCGCCGCGTCCTAGCCCGCCAGAATGGGCGTGGCTTAGCGTATACAAGCGGGGCTCGGAGGCTGATTCTCTGGTTTTCATCGACTGAAGCGAAATAGCGCTTGTGGCGTTTAGCACGGCAGGTTACGCAATACTCGCTCCCTCTTCTAGAGAGAACCGAGGTTACGTTAGTAATAGGGTTGGGTACCGAAACTCGGTGCCAATAGGGAACCGGTTCCGACGTAAACGGTAGTAACCAGACCGAATAAGAACGAAAATTTCGGTGCCTGATTTCGGTGCCTAACTTCATTAGGCACACACGCACACACACAAGGTCTCTCGCTCTCTCTCTCTCCGCCGTGCGTGTGCTACACAGTTTGGAGCACAGTCTCTTCTGTCTCGCAAGCGCGCTCTTTCTCGCAAGGTTTGGCTGCATTTCACGTGTAAAATTACGTGTCAGAACGCCCTCTGGGTGTGCCGATAGTCTGAATTCCATATAGAATCAAGCCAATTCATTGGCTGATGGCGCGGGCGCCGCATCGACGCACTTACGTCGTCATACTATGTTGGCGCGCGCGCGCCATCTGCTCCTCAGATTTCTTTGCCGAAAAAGGAAGCTGGTCGGCAGCGCGAGGAGCTTGGCAGCGTCTCGTTCCCTATTGAGAGATATGTTACACCAGTAACCAGAGATGTTCTCTTTCATAGGTTCACTTAACGCTGCGTAGCTAAGAAGCAGTGGATTTGTAGGCTGCTGTATCACGTGCCGTTTGAACTGACGCGCTACAGCGATCTGTCACATTTCAAAGAGCCAAAACGTTATTTATTGTGTGAATCTTGTAAAAATATTGACAGAATCTGACAGCTGTGGATTTGTTCCATATCAAAAGTAACCTTCTCTGTCTTGTCTGTCCGTGTCCTCTTTGTCCGCGATTTTTCTGTGTGAAAAGGGTCATTTGCGTGAGTCTCACGGTCAATGCGTGAGAGTTGGCAGCTCTGCCTGCTATAGTAATCTCTATTAATCTCCAGTATTATTACATTCTTTGATACAATATTGTTTCATTTGATATTATGTAAATATGAATTTTTATTTTATATTGGTTTTATTATTACCATATGTTACTTGTATTTATATTGTTTAAAGATTTAAGTTAATATTGTGTCCAGTTTGGCCCTGTAAATTAAAGGGTATTATTTTTTGATAAAGTGTGTGCGGTTTCATTTTCTTAAGGACCGATTTAAGAACCGTTTAAGCACCGGAACCGTTTAAAAAATACCGAGTAGGTACTGGAATCGGATAAAACCCAAACGATACCCAACCCTAGTTAGTAACCAGTATCGTTCTCTTACGAGAGGTTCTCTCGTATTGCGTAAGTTTAGCTTACGCTACGGGAACCCCTTGTCCACGCCGTGCGCGCCCGCATCCACCTCATGAGTCACAACACATCTGTGAACCCAGAAAGTGGGAACAACACGCATGTACATAAGCGCGAGCATAAGCGCGAGTACTATGAGCGTATAAGCGCGTGTAAACAAGCACTGACAGGCAATACAGAGCGGCCGTGTGTGGCCGGTGTATAGGCATATATACTGCCCTACAAAGGCAAAAGTCCTTAAAGGAGAACTCCGGCGCAAAATGAACCTTTGGTCTAATAAAACATTGGTACCTAGTCAACCGTTCTCTGAGATTTGTTTTCATGATAATCGAATGTAAAGAGTTTTATCTCTAAAAACTGTTTAGCGTATAACGCTAGTAATGGGGGCATCTATTAAGTAAAAAGAAATCGCTAGTTTATACCACTAACAAGACTCAAAATAGCCCCACACTAACACAGTAACATAATGAGTGTATACAGACAGGAGCCATCTTTGGAAAACAGTCTCGACTAATCAAACCACGAACGCCATTCATACAGTTCAGAAGTTCACTGAACTTCATACAGTTCAGCTCACTTAGCACGTCGTTCGTGGTTTGACTAGTTGAGACTGTTTTCCAAAGATGGCTCCTGTCTGTATACACGAAGTGGACTGTCTTCATAAAATATCTTCTTATTAAACGGTCTGTACACTTACAAAGTTCTCAATGCTTCGTTTTGCATGTAGGGACCCTCATTATGTTACTGTGTTAGTGTGGGGCTATTTTGAGTCTTGTTAGTGGTATAAACTAAACCAATGTTTAATTAGACCAAAGGTTCATTTTGCGATCAGAAAAACAGCTTTGAGCGACAGGTATTTCAGGTCCGCTGTGTCCAGGGGTTCAAAGGGGAATGCTTTCAGGGCCTCTAGGACCAGTGAAAGGTCCCACATAGGAACCGAGGGGGGGCGCGGGGGGTTCATCCTTCTGGCTCCCCTGAGGAAGCGGATGATGAGCTCGTTTCTGCCTATTGACTGGCCATGCATTGATTCAGAGAATGCTGCGACAGCCGCCACATAGACCTTGAGCGTGGAAGGGGATCTACCCCTATCCAGCAGCTCCTGAAGGAAACTGAGCAGCCGCGGAACCCCACACATTCGCGGATCCAGGTTTTTGCTAGTGCACCACCTAGAGAACACAGACCATTTGGACGCGTAGAGCCTTCTGGTAGAAGGCGCTCTAGACTGCGAGATTGTGTTCATTACTGCGTCTGGCAGGGATACCCGTTGATCACCCACACGTGTAGCGACCAGCGCTCCGGGTGGGGATGCCAGATCGAGCCGCGCTCTTGAGAGAGGAGGTCTGCTCTCAGAGGGACAGGCCATGGGGCTGTCTGTGACAGCCGCATCAGCTCTGGGAACCAAGTCTGGTTCTCCCAACGCGGGGCTATGAGGAGCACTGAATGGCGCGTTTCCCTGATTCTCTTGATCACCTGTGGTAACAGAGATACAGGAGGAAAAGCATATAGCGGACGGCTGGGCCACTTCCGGCCAAGCGCGTCCCTGTCCTGCGAAAAGAACGTCGGGCAGTGAGCGTTGTCTTGTGACGCAAAAAGGTCGACTTCCGCTTTGCCGAAAAGGCGCCATAATAACTGGATTGTTTGGGGGTGCAGGGACCATTCTCCCGGGGGAACGTTGTCCCTGGACAGTCTGTCTGGGCCGTCGTTCAGGTGACCCGGCACATGTGCAGCTCTCAGTGAGCGCAGATGGTGCTGAGACCAAACGAGGAGGCGTTCCGCCAGATTGCAGACATTCCTGGATCTGACGCCGCCCTGGCGATTTAAATAGGACACCACAGACATGTTGTCCGAACGGACTAGAACATGGTGGTCCTGAATGAGCGGGAGGAAGCGTTTCAGCGCGTTCTCGACCGCTATCATTTCCAGACAGTTTATATGGAGGAGTTTTTCCCGGTCTGACCACAGGCCGAAGACTGGTCTGCTCTCGAGGGTGGCGCCCCAACCTGTGTTGGACGCATCCGTCGAGATGACCTTCCTGTATGAGACCGCACCCATAGTCACTCCCCTCTGGTACCAGTCGGCCGCTGACCAGGGCTGCAGAGCTGTGATACTGCTGTGGCACTCTGATCTGCTCGCGACCCGACCTCCAAGCTCGGTGTGGCACACACGCGGCCAGCCAGTGCTGTAGCGGGCGCATGCGTAGTAAACCTAGCTGGAGTACCGCCGAGGCTGAAGCCATCAAACCTAGCATCCTCTGGAATTTTTTCAGAGGGGAAACACTGCCCGCCGTGAATGACATGGCCAGTCGCTGTGTAGACAGGCGAGCCGTCATGGTCACTGAGTCCAGTTCTATTCCTAAAAAGGAAATTGACTGACTGGGCAGTAATGAGCTCTTGGTCCAGTTGACCGTGAGACCTAGGCATTTCAGATGGCTGAGAAGCGCAGTTCTGTGAGATAGTAGCTCTGTCTCTGACTGTGCTAGAATCAACCAATCGTCCAGATAGTTCAAAATTCGCACGCCCTGAGTTCTCAAGGGGGCGAGAGCCGCGTCCATGCACTTCGTGAAAGTACGGGGTGCTAGGGACAGGCCGAACGGCAGGACGCTGTATTGATAAACTAGATCGTCGAAGGCGAATCTCAAGAATGGCCTGTGACGGGGTATTATCTGAATCTGGAAATAGGCATCTTTCAGATCGAGAGATATAAACCAGTCCCCCTGGCGAATGTGCGCGAGGAGTTGTCTGGTTGTAAGCATTTTGAACGGTCTTTTCATAAGAGCTTTGTTCACATCCCTCAAATCCAGAATGGGTCTGAGTCCCCCGTCCTTCTTGGGCACGAGAAAATAACGGCTGTAAAAGCCTGACTCGCTCAGAGAAGGCGGTACCGGTTCTATGGTCTCTAGTTTTGTTATTTCTGAGCGAAGTAGGTGTGCTACTTCTGCTTTCACTGTCGTCGTGGTCCGCGCTCGAAACCGAGGGGGACGGCGAGCGAACTGTAACGCATAACCCTGCTTTATAGTGCTTAGCACCCACTTCGATACCCCTGGGATGTTTTCCCATGCTTTTATATGTGCAGCTAAGGGTAGAATGGACTCCGGGCTCTGGTCGCCGCGCTGTGCGGGCTCGAGAGACTGAACCGGAGGAGCGGGCGCAGCTTATATAGGGCGGCTCGCTGAAAACAGTGACAGGCTGTTTCATATGTAGCTTCCCGATTACTGTGAATGGGGGAGCTTTGTGATCACATTGTGATGCGCGAGCGGCGCCTTGAGAGGCGTGCAGGCTTGTAAGCGCGGGCGCTCGTGGGCGGACGCGTGACTTACAATCAAAGATTGACCGGCATGAGCTTGCGCTTTGTGGCATGTGTTTAGCAGCACTGGCGAAGCGCGTGTTAGTAAGCGTGAGCGCTTGTGAGCGGCCACGAGACTTACGTTTATATTGTGGCTCATATGGGACTGCGCACTGTGGTGCGCGCGCGGCTTTATGTGAAGCGCGCGGCTTGGCCGTGTGACAGAGCGGGCAGATAGGAGATGTGTGCACGTGGGCACATCTGCTATGGGCAACACTCGAGCAGCATTTGCCTGCTTCATGAGAGTGGGCTCTATGTGAGACACGGGAAGTGTTGCGTTTACATGTAGGGGTGAACATTGGGTTGTGGGCACTTTTACTACACATAAAACACCTTCGGCATGAGCCGGATAACCAGATAACTCGCTCTTTATGAGATTTCTCTGGGTCGCCGTGAAAACGGCGTTTGTGTGCAGGCGAGCGGGTTGTGTAACCGACTCGTTGACTGCTAAATGATCCACTGCAGTAGCCTGAGATGAGGGGACTGACAGGGCTAGAAGTTTTGACGGTGGTCCGGCCGCAGCGAGACACAACCGTCTTTTTCCGAGAGGGTCAATTCCCTGCGCCTACGGGTCGGGGATAGGTCTCTCACTGTCGTGTGTACCTACGGGCCAAACGGCAGTGCAGAGTACCCGGCCTTCTTGGGGTCTCCGGGAGGAGTGCTGGAAAGTGCTCCGACTGGGGACTCCGTCGTTCTACTGGGGGACTTCAACGCTCACGTGGGCAACGACAGTGACACCTGGAGGGGCGTGATTGGGAGGAACGGCCCCCCGACCTGAACCCGAGCGGTGTTCAGTTATTGGACTTCTGTGCTAGTTACAGTTTGTCCATAACGAACACCATGTTCAAGCAAAAGGGTGTCCACCAGTGCACGTGGCACCAGGGACACCCTAGGTCGCAGGTCGATGATTGACTTTGTGGTCGTTTCATGTGACCTGCGGCCGTATGTCTTGGACACTCGGGTGAAGAGAGGGGCGGAGCTGTCAACTGATCACCATCTGGTGGTGAGTTGGATCCGATGGCGGGGGAGGAGGCTGGACAGACTCGGCAGACCCAAGCGTACTGTAAGGGTTTGCTGGGAACGTTTGGCCGAGTCTCCTGTCAGAGAGATCTTCAACTCCCACCTCCGGCGGAGCCACGACCGGATTCCGAGGGAGGCTGGAGATATTGAGTCTGAGTGGACCATGTTCTCCACCTTCATTGTCGAAGCGGCTGCTCGAAGCTGTGGCCGTAAGGTCTCCGGTGCCTGTCGAGGCGGCAATCCCCGAACCCGGTGGTGGACACCGGAAGTAAAGGATGCCGTCAAGCTGAAGAAGGAGTCCTATCGGGCCTGGTTGGCTTGTGGGACTCATGAGGCAGCTGACAGGTACCGGCAGGCCAAGCGGACTGCAGCCCGGGTGGTTGTGGAGGCAAAAACTCAGGCCTGGGAGGAGTTCGGTGAGGCCATGGAGAATGACTATCGGCTGGCCTCGAAGAGATTCTGGCAAACTGTCCGGCGCCTCAGGAGAGGCAAACAATGCCCTACCAACGCTGTTTACAGTGGAGGTGGGCGGCTGTTGACCTCAACTGGGGATGTCGTCGGACGGTGGAAGGAATACTTCGAGGATCTCCTCAATCCCGCCGTCACGTCTTCTATTGAGGAAGCAGAGGCTGAGGGCTCAGAGGTAGACTCGTCCATCACCCTAGCTGAGGTCACCGAGGTAGTCAAGAAACTCCGCGGTGGCAAGGCACCGGGGGTGGATGAGATCCGCCCTGAGTACCTCAAGTCTCTGGATGTTGTGGGGCTGTCTTGGCTGACACGCCTCTGCAGCATCGCGTGGCGGTCGGGGACAGTGCCTCTGGGATGGCAGACCGGGGTGGTGGTCCCTCTTTTTAAGAAGGGGGACCGGAGGGTGTGTTCTAACTACAGGGGGATCACACTTCTCAGCCTCCCTGGGAAAGTCTATGCCAGGGTACTGGAGAGGAGAATACGGCCGATAGTGGAACCTCGGATTCAGGAGGAACAGTGCGGTTTTCGTCCGGGCCGTGGAACACTGGACCAGCTCTATACTCTCTACAGGGTGCTGGAGGGTTCATGGGAGTTTGCCCAACCAGTCCACATGTGCTTTGTGGATTTGGAGAAGGCATTCGACTGTGTCCCTCGCGGCGGCCTGTGGAGGGTGCTCCGGGAGTATGGGGTCCGGGGTCCTTTGCTAAGGGCTGTCCGGTCCCTGTATGACCGAAGCAGGAGCTTGGTTCGCATTGCCGGTAGTAAGTCAGACTTCTTCCCGGTGCATGTTGGACTCCGGCAGGGCTGCCCTTTGTCGCCGGTTCTGTTCATAGTTTTTATGGACAGAATTTCTAGGCGCAGCCAGGGGCCGGGGGGTGTCAGGTTTGGGGACCACGCGATTTCGTCTCTGCTTTTTGCGGATGATGTTGTCGTGTTGGCCCCTTCACACCAGGACCTTCAGCATGCACTGGGACGGTTTGCAGCCGAGTGTGAAGCGGCTGGGATGAGAATCAGCACCTCCAAATCCGAGGCCATGGTCCTCAGTCGGAAAAGGGTGGCTTGCTCACTTCAGGTTGGTGGAGAGATCCTTCCTCAAGTGGAGGAGTTTAAGTATCTTGGGGTTTTGTTCACGAGTGAGGGAAGGATGGAACGGGAGATTGACAGACGGATCGGTGCAGCTTCTGCAGTAATGCGGTCGATGTACCAGCCTGTTGTGGTGAAGAAGGAGCTGAGCCGTAAGGCAAAGCTCTCGATTTACTGGTCAATCTACGTTCCTACTCTCACCTATGGTCATGAGCTTTGGGTCATGACCGAAAGGACAAGATCCCGGATACAGGCGGCCGAAATGAGCTTTCTCCGCAGGGTGGCTGGGCGATCCCTTAGAGATAGGGTGAGAAGCTCGGTCACTCGGGAGGAGCTCAGAGTAGACCCGCTGCTCCTCCACATCGAGAGGGGTCAGCTGAGGTGGCTCGGGCATCTGTTCCGGATGCCTCCTGGACGCCTTCCCGGGGAGGTGTTCCGGGCACGTCCCACTGGGAGGAGACCCCGGGGAAGACCTAGGACACGCTGGAGAGACTATGTCTCCCGGCTGGCCTGGGAACGCCTCGGTGTCCCTCTGGGCTGTTACCAATCAAATGAAATCAATATCAACAAAATTCATCTTTGCAATATTGAATATTGATAATTAAAATGATTTAAAACAAGAAAAGATACTTTAAAGGGTAACTAAACCCTAAAACAACTTTTTTTAGTTAACGGTCTGTAAGACTGGGGCTTTATTAATGCTGTTCATTGATTCAAGTAATTTTTTTGACATTTGGGTATAAAGTGTTTTAAATGTACAATATATGGCGTACAAACGTCTAAGTGCTGCCCTCTTCAGGTTGAATGGTGGCTACTGCAGTTTAATTTTCCTATTGGAAGTTGTGGTGCCCTGTGACGTAAGAGGGTACCAGCTAACCACACCCTTGCCTACAGAGAGACCCGTCTCATGTGCATTTTTCAAATATTGGCAGTGGGTGGAGTCAGGCTCTGACCAGGGGTTTAGTAAACCTTTAAATGTGACATTGAAACCGCCAGTAGGTGGCAGCAAGTCACTGTTAATGAGTGAATCATTGAGATTCAACCGATTCATTCAAACGGCTGATTCACTCAGTAAGGAAATACCGCCGTGTGTGGCTTTGTTTTGAGCTATTTTCGTTGGCGAAATAGAGCAAAAACGTCTCAGGTTACTACTGTAACCATAGTTCCCTGAGAAAGGGAACGAGACGATGCGTCACTTGACGCTTTGGGAACGCCCCCAGCGTGCATGCGTCTGAGCATCAATGTCAACTAGTCCAATGGAAAGAATGAGCGTCACGGGCGGGTGACGTCATGACCAGGAAGGGATAAAGGCTCACCCGGTGAAACGCGGCATTAGCTTCAAAAAGTCGAAGCAAGCCGATCACAGGGAAGCAGGAAGTATGGCAGGGTGACGCATCGTCTCGTTCCCTTTCTCAGGGAACTATGGTTACAGTAGTAACCTGAGACGTTCCCTTTCGAGGGAACTCGCGATGCGTCACTTGACGCTTTGGGAACGAGAATACCCAAAATGCCAGAATTCCAAGTACCTGAGTGTCAGTCTGTTGGAACTAAGCACTAAGCACCTGAGAACCTGGGGCAGCATCCAGGTCCAAACTGTAAAACCTGACGAATGTGAGCGGTGAGGACCAGCCTGCCGCATCACAAACGTCTTGGAGGGAAACCCCAAATAACAAGGCTTTAGAGGCCGCCATACCCCTCGTTGAGTGAGCTCTGACCACCAAGGGACACGGATGGTCAGAGTACTCGTATGCAAGTGAAATAGCCTCGACTATCCACTTGCTAACCGTCTGTTTAGAAGCAGGAAGACTCTTCTTAGGTGATCCAAAGCAAATAAATAACTGGTCGGACTTCCTCATAGAAGATGTCCGATGAACATAAGTATCCAGTGCTCGCACTGGACACAAGAGGTTCAGCCTTTCCTGGTCCGCAGATGTAAAAGGAGGAGGACAGAAAGCCTGCAGCACGATAGGCCTCGGAATCAAGGTCGGCACCTTAGGGACGTATCCCTGTTTTGGATATAAGAATGCCTTGACCATCCCCGGTGCAAACTCAAGGCAAGTGGGGGAAACCGAAAGGGCCTGAAGGTCTCCAACTCTCTTAAGGGACGAAATAGCTAGCAGAAAGATAGTCTTAAGGGTAAGAAATTTCTCTGAAACCGAAACTAAGGGCTCGAATGGAGCCCTAGACAGGCCTTCTAGTACTATTGCCAAATCCCAAGCTGGCACCCTAGTGCGAGTTGCAGGCCTCAGCCTCAATGTGCCACGAAGGAAACGTGTAATCAGGGGGTCTCGACCCAACGATGTACCCCCAACCAGGGCGTGGTAAGCCGCAATGGCCGCCACGTAAACCTTAAGTGTGGAAGGACATAAACCTGACGTAAAGCGCTCCTGCAAGAACTCGAGTACTGTGTTCACAGAACAGTTAACCGGATCCCACTGATGTCGGTGACACCATACAGAAAAAACTTTCCATTTCAGCGCATATAGTTTCCTAGTAGCTGGAGCTCTGGAGCTTAGGATGGTCTCAGCAGCCTCAGCTGAGAGACCACTCTCTATGAGTTGGGCCCCCTCAGAGGCCAAACCCACAGGTTCCAAATCTCTGGTCGAGGGTGAAATATTGTGCCCCCGGCCTGAGACAGAAGGTCTCTCCTGATCGGGATCTCCAAGGGAGGACCGTCTAAGAGATGGATCAGGTCCGCAAACCAGATCCGACTCGGCCAGCGTGGTGCTACAAGCAGTAGGCTTATTCCGTACTGGCGGACTCGTTCCAGAACTCCTGGGAGCAGAGCAACAGGGGGAAATGCGTACAGACGTAGCCTCGGCCACGTCTGCACCATAGCATCCAGCCCCAGGGGGGCTGGGTGAGTAAGGGAGAACCAAAGTGGACAGTGCGTCGTGTGCTGAGACGCAAACAGATCCACCTCTGCTTGGCCGTAAAACTCCCAAATTTTCTCCACCGCCTCGGGGTGGAGTCTCCAGTCCCCTGGCCTCAGCTCCTGCCTCGACAGGATGTCTGCCCCCACATTCTGGTCCCCAGGAATATACACTGCCCTCAGGGAGAGTACCTTCCCCAGAGACCACAGGAGGATCTGGTGCGCCAGTTTGCAGAGCGGACGCGACCGCAGACCCCCCTGACGGTTCAGATAAGAAACCACTGATGTGTTGTCTGTTCGTACAAGCACATGATGGCCCCTCAGGTCTGGGAGAAACTGTCTCAACGCATTGAAGACAGCCATCATCTCCAGGCAATTGATGTGCCACGAAAGATGATGACTTTTCCACAGACCCTGAACCGAGCGGCCTTCCATTACCGCTCCCCAGCCGGTGAGGGAAGCATCTGTCGAGATCGTAACACGATGGCAAAGAGCTCCCAATACCGGACCCTGGGTTAAGAACCAATGTTTCCTCCATATAATCAAGGCACGAAGGCACCGCCGCGTGACCTTGATCATACGAAGTGGGTTTCCCCTCGGGGAGAACCCTCTGGTCCTTAGCCACCACTGTAGAGGTCTCATGTACAGCAGGCCAAAAGGAATCACGTTGGACGCTGCCGCCAAGAGACCCAACAGTCTCTCGAACTGTTTCACAGTGCGTGACTGGCCTAGCTTTAGCTCTTTGGTGGCTGTCAGGATAGCAGCTACACGAACGGGCGATAGAGTGGCCCGCATCGTCACTGAATCCCATACCACACCAAGGAAAGTGGTTCTCTGTACTGGAGAAAGAACACTCTTCTTGGCGTTGAGCCTCAACCCCAACATCTGCATATGGGCGAGAACGACACCTCGGTGCCGAACCGCCAACTGCTCTGATTCCGCCAGAATCAGCCAGTCGTCGATGTAGTTCAGAATACGTATGCCCTGAAGCCTGAGAGGGGCTAGAGCTGCATCCACGCATTTCGTGAACGTGCGGGGTGATAAAGCTAGACCGAAAGGAAGAACCCGATATTGGTATTCTTTGCCCCCGAAAGAAAACCTTAGGAACTTCCTGTGCTGAGGGAGGATGGAGATATGGAAGTAGGCGTCCTTCAGATCTATCGTGACAAACCAGTCCTCGGATCTGATTTGAGTCACGATCTGTTTGAGTGTCAGCATCTTGAACTTGAGTTTCTATACTGAACGATTCAACAGACGAAGATCTAAAATGGGACGCAACCCCCCATCCTTTTTTGGAACAATGAAATAACGGCTGTAAAAACCCGACTCTCTGTCGGGTGAGTACACCTGTTCTATAGCTTCCTTTGCTAACAGGGCCTTTACCTCTTGCTCCATTACCAGAGCCTGCTCAGGATGCACCACTGTGGGCAGCACCCCGTTGTAACGAGGAGGACGAGAACCAAACTGGATTCTGTATCCTTTCTCTACAATCTGCAGGACCCAATGAGAAATATTCGGCAGAAGCTTCCACGCTGCCAGAAAATTTACTAAGGGAACCAGCCTCTCGAGGCTGGTCTCTGGTGTTATCGAGACAGCCAATTCCGGAGCCTGAAACATAATGGCAGGAACTACCTGAACTGGCCGCTCTAAGGCCCCCCTCAGAGGGCGCGAAACCGATGCTGTGCCGCAGCATAGCATCAGCGACTCGCTGGAGACCGCTGCGCCCTGAAGCACCAAGGGTGGCAGGGTTGGCAGAACGGTCTCGTGAGGACCCCGAAATGGAACGGGCACCGTATAATGAGGTGTACACCGCTCCACTTCGGTCGGGGCTGTCCTCACAGGCCTGATGCATGAACATCAGGACCTTTTTTTTTTTTTGAACCGAAGTCTTCTTCGCCTGAAGAACGGTCCTCAGATCCGGCTTCGACTTAGAAGACTTCGGTTGAGAGGGTTGCGTCCGTCTCCAGTCTCTACGTGGAGGTGCACGAGACGCAACACTCTCTTTCTGATGCACACGATATGATGAGCTCGACGGCTGGGGCTGCTCACGCCCAGCAGTCCCAGGGGGCTGGACCCGGCGAGGGATAAACTTTTTAAAAACGTCCGCTTGTTTCTTTGACTCCTGAAATCTCTCGACGACCGCGTGGACTGCGTCGCCGAAGAGACCAGAAGGTTCAAGCGGAGCATCTAATAAAAAAGCTCGATCTTTTTCTTTAATTTCAGACAGATTTAACCACAAATGTCTCTCAGTAGCTACCAAGGCTGCCATAGACCGCCCAATTGCTCTGGCGGTCTCCTTAGTAGCCCTGAGAGAAAGATCGGTAGCCCGACGAAGTTCACGAATATCGTCATGACTGACTCCCTCACTACTATCCAGATCCCCCAGCAGGTCAGCTTGATAAGCCTGGAGCACTGCCATAGTATGCAGACATGCTCCAGCTTGACCTGCTGCCGTATAAGCTTTGCCCACTAACACCGAAGTGGCTTTAAGCGGTCTAGTGGGCAAAGCCGAGGCTTTCAGAGACGATGCGGGACCAGGGGAAAGATAACTGGCTAAATTCTCTTCCGCCTGGGGCATCGCCTCATAACCATACTCTTTCAGCCCTCTTATTCTCGAATAAGTGTTAACATGAGGGCTGAAAAGACGTGATGAGTATGGTTTATTCCACGATTTAGAAATTTCATTGTGCAAATCGGGGAAAAATGGAAGCCCTCGTGGTGGAGATAATGTGGTGGAAGATAAATAGCGCTCATCTAAATTGCTTTTAGGACGAGCGCCCTTCTTCTCAGATGGCCATTCAATATTTAATTTCTCTACAGCCCGCGACATAACATCCACCAGCTCATCATATGCTGGGGAAATAAATTGTGAATCTCTTTCCCCCATGTGTGTGCTTACACTCTCCACACTCATCGCATCAACCTCCTCGGAGGAAGAGCAATAAAGTAATGGAGGGCTCTCTCCCCGGGCGAAAGAAACCGCAGAGCGTGCTTCCGACACCGGGGAGAGAGCACTGGATCTCTCGGGTAAGGAAGGAGAAAGAGCCCTCGGACCCGTCTCCAACCCCTCCGAAAGATCCTTTTGCGATCCCCAGGAATGCATTCTCCGCGCTGCCTCAGCAGACGCGGGTCCTGATCCCTGTGGATCGCGAGCCTGCCCACTCTCTTTATCAAAGAGTGACAGGCGAGAGCGGAGCATGCGAAGCGGTAACATCTCACAATGCTGGCACTCAGCCCCCTCGAAGGCTGAGACCGCATGCTCCACTCCCAAACAAACGACACAAAGCTTGTGTGTGTCCCCACCCGTTAAATAACGCGGGCAGGGAGAAGCACACTGTTTGTACACTTGTTTAGTTTCCATCCTTTTCCGCAACAGACAACAGTAAATAGACAGAGACAAAATGACACAGATCGCTTGCTGAGACGCAGAAGCTAATGCCGCGTTTCACCGGGTGAGCCTTTATCCCTTCCTGGTCATGACGTCACCCGCCCGTGACGCTCATTCTTTCCATTGGACTAGTTGACATTGATGCTCAGACGCATGCACGCTGGGGGCGTTCCCAAAGCGTCAAGTGACGCATCGCAAGTTCCCTCGAAAGGGAACAGGCAATATGGTGTCTAAAATGTAAGTCACTTAATATTAACATCTTGTTTATTAAACCTGCTTACTAAATGCGCACCCGCACTAGTCTAATCTACAAGACTACATCACTTAGTAGAGTAGGCTATGCATGCACTCTCTGGGTGTGTGTGAGGGATAGGCTATACTCGATAATGTCAAATAGCACATCGTTAAAACAACAATTATGATATTATCGCAGACGATACATAGGCACTCCGGTGAAATTAGACGTGCAATGAAACATGAGAGAATTCAGAGGGGTTCCGAGAGAATCAGGGGCTCACTGAAACAAACTGTAACACAAAAGTCATACAAATTGCCCTGGATTTTTTTCCAAGATTGGGATCCAGAGCTCAGCCTACCTTTTTGCCAAATAAATCCAATTACATACTACAACATCTTTTCAAACCAATGGATTAATAAGGATGATTGTGACACATGACAGACCAGACGTGAGGTTAACGTTAAACAGAAATAGAGGACAAAAACCTTGAGAACAATGAGACATTGTCTCCATGCAAAATGCAAGAGGTGACTAAAACAATAAATCACAAAGAAAGCAACCTATGAGGTTTAAAATCAGGCCGAAGACGGTAGTGCAGACGAGTGCTGGTGAAGATAGGGGATTCTTGATTACATTATTATCACCCTCAGGCAATTTGTGAAAACTAACACATTCTGACGCCACCCAGGCCCACAGCATGATTGCTGCTTGGAATAGTAAAACAGCCACACAAGCGCTGGTTTGTTCAGATGAAGGAGGCCAGCAGAGAAAACGCTTTGGGCACACAACACCCTCTCACATGGAAAAGAGCACAGGGAAAACACCTTCCCAAGGTGCTAAATTACTAGGGCTTTGGGTTGAGACCCTCATGGAAGTAATTTTGAAGAGGAGAGAAACGTGCAAATAGAGTTCAACCAAATGGAAGAGCTATGCACTACTGCTTAAACACAGCAAGAAAGTACAGCGTACTGTGTTCGTAATAAATTATCTGAAAGTCTCTGTCCTCTTCAAAAATGAAAGATTTGGTATAATTTTTCTGTTTTCATGTGACATTTTCATACAGCAAGAATACAATTAGGTGAGAGGGATTTCAAAGCGCTGTCCATGGTCCTGAAAGAGCAAATGGCGGTCAGAGGTCAGCAGCACTAAGATCATTATTTACAGTGGTTTCTTGTTTTATTAGAATAATTATTGCAATACACAGCATGCTCATCCAGGTTTATATAGGGCTCAAGAGATAAAAGCCCAATCATTTATGGAATGTAATCAAAGCCATATTAACAGATGCTGAAATTGTTTCTTTTTCCTATAAATATTATTAAATGCAAAATGTTTGGGTCAGCAGGGTTGAGAAAGTAGAACTGGTTCTTATTGAGAATGACCCACATGCACAAAAGAACAATAACAAAGACGGTGCACAGCACGGAATCAGAAGTAAAAACAGAGGTTCCTGAAGTCTACATTTGCACTTTAATTTATAAGGCGATGTGCTGGGGAAGCCAGTGAATTTGTGCGCAGGCGATAATGAAAACGCAGACAAGGATGAGAAAGAGAGCAAAGTTTTTCTCATAGAGTTTTTCCTCAAGTTTTATAGAGCCACCATAATACTTATGAGTATAACAGCTCACCATCCCTTAACCGACAAACTTCGCTGCCATCTTCCATATTTACCTAATGAACTATCGAACTAACGGTGTGTAAAATCTTTGGAGTGACTCCCATCTGTGCAGAATTGTGACGAATGTTGATCTAGAATGATGTAAAAGTCGCATGAATTCCGATATGTCTGTTCAGACTAAGGTCGCACTGCAAAACATCAGACATTTTATCTGATTTAAGACCACATATGGAAGTGGCCCAAATCAAGATAAAAAAAAAAGTCAGATTCCATGTGGTTTTGTGCAGTTCACCATTATGAAGAAAAAAAATCCAGATCTGAGTTGCATATGGGCCACTTTTTCCTGCAGTCTGAACATAGCTTTATTCACCAAACCGGAATTACTTTTCTTTCTTCATGAAACAAGGAATGCAACAAATGCTCTGTGGGGTGTAGAATCCATATTCCGGTAGGAACATTCAGCAGTTTTTGTCAATTACAAACAAAAAAGGGTTTTTTACACAAATCCTTTTGCCTTTTCATGCTATGTTTTGTTTATCATAGTTTGTTTGCAAGACTTTCCCTGTAGTATATCTAAGGTGCAGTTGTCACAGTGACACGGCTGAGGCAAGAGACAAGGCTGTTGAGGTTTTGTTTCGTGTCAGCGACTAACGAGTGAGCTGGTGCAATCCTATGTCAGACACATTTAATCACTTGAGACACACGGCGGGTCTCACCATGTTCTCCAGGCAACAGGAAAGCAGGTCTAACACTTGGATGGGGGAAAAAAAGTATATTGTGCAAGAGTGTCTGAAATTGAAATAAAGTGCCCCTATATTATGCTATTTTAAGGTTCCTAATTTTGTTTTTGAGGTCTCCTACAACAGGTTTACATGCATCAAAGGTAAAAAAAAAACACTTTCATTTTATCATACTATACACTGCACAAGCTTACATGCATCAAAGGTCAAAAAACACTTTCATTTTCTCATACTATACACTGCACATCACCACATTTTTCAATGATTCTCAAACGACTCATCAGATGATTAAGTCCCTCCTATCCGCGAGCCTTCTCTGCTCTAATTGGTCAGACGGCCCAATACTATACTATTGGTCGACCGCTTACAGTGCGTATTGGAAGTTAACGCCCATTACCATAACTGAACTTCAGCTCCGTCCGGAGGCTTCCTAAAGCGAGCGAGAGTCCGATGATGAAACATTGGAAGAACTAGTTATTCAACCTGAACCTCCATCACAAAGACGACTTAAGCAGGACGTTTCTGAGTGATACACTACTAAGTTTGATGTACATAATGAGATGTTGCAACTGTAATTCCTCACCATCATCATTAACAAGTGTATGTCCATCAACAAACCAATGTGTATATTTCTAATTTATTGCGGTGCACATGGGGGAACTGCATCATTAACTGTATCAGTAACAGCGCATACGTTAGCCGAGGACTAAAGTGAATGACTGATGTAACAAAGTTTGTAAAACAAATTTTGCTCAAACCTTTATCAATACTCAAAGTAGTAAGAATGACAGACAATCTGATTTAATAGTCACAATTTTAGGTAATAGCCTTGCCTTGCCTTGCCTTGCCTTGCCTTGCCTTGCCTTGCCTTGCCTTGCCTTGCCTTGCCTTGCCTAGCCGGAGACCTACACAATATAAAACAAAACTACGTATTTTGAACACCAGGTAGAAAATATATCAATAATTAATCATACTTACAGGTTGTGATTCTGAGGAGGAAGCTGGTCCAGCGTTTTGCAAATCTCCCGTTGAAGGGCGGGTCAAGTTGTTCGAGAGCGGACTATAGAACATAGGCAGACATTATGCAAATGTGTTAGCTATAGTGATGCGTAGCCGTAGGTGATTGGGATTCGAATTCCTGACGACTCGTTTAGGCGGTTCAGAGTCGATTCTGTCTTTTGGGAGACAATAACTTTATTTACTGTGCACTTTCAACTGCAGACCGTTTACATTCACAGACAGCTATTTTACAGACTGCATGAAAGGAAATATTCGAAAAACCATAATAGGGTTTAAATACATCTCAAATAAAAGCATATAAAACATTATGTTATGATGCAAAAACAACTAGATCTGGGAATGACCACTGTGTTTGTCTCTCATGAAATCTTGCCAGAGATGGAGAATAACAGTACCAATAAGTTCTTGCAAGGAAGAATAGCAGCTCGGTCTTATCTAGACGTATCATACTTCTGGCTTTGGCCATCAGTGTTGAAATATTTTGACTGTGATGGAGAACTTCTTGAGATGAAAAGAAACACAGCCACTGTTCAACAGGTTTGTTCAATCTAGACGACAAGTATGAAGGAAATCACAGAAGATACTTTGGAACAGAGAGAGGATATTGAGCCTGAGAGATTAGCAGTGAGTAACTTTACAGCTTTGCTTTAAAGAAAATGAGGAGGAGGAGGAGGAGGAGGAGAAGTACCGGTATTGAAGAGAGGTAGAGAATCATTTTTCATGAGATATTCAGTAACAGATGAAAGAGCAGGAAATATCTGCTCCTCATATTTCAAGCAGAGGGAATTAAAGTGTTCTGAAAGCTGGTGCTTTTAAAAAGTTCTCTAGTATATGCATTATGGTATTGTTTGGATTGTTCATTGCGAAACTGGCAACTGGCAACAGTAAATTTTAAATACTGCAAATGTCAATCAATCACAAACAACCAAGAGTGATGACAATGATTTAGCTCACTAAAGATCTTTCTCTGCTTAGGGAAACAAAAAGTGTGCATTCCATCACTTTTCAAAAAATGTTGATAAAGGCTTAAGGCACTCTTTCATCTTAGCTCCCCTACAATATACACTACTGTTAAAGGGTTTGGAGTCTGTACATTTTTGTATGGGTTTTTTTCTCTCTCTAAAGCTGCATTTATTTGATCAAAAATACAGTAAAAACTGTAATATTGTGAATATTATTAACGTTTTAAATAAGTGTTATATAGCGAAATGCTATACTTCAAAATGGCATTACTCCCGTCTTCAGTGTCACATGATCCTTCAGAAATCATTCTAACATGCTGATTTGGTGCTCAAGAAACATTTCTTATTATTAACAATGTCAGAAACTGTTGTGCTGCTTAACTGGGATCTATTTCTTAGGATTCATTGATGAATATAAAGTTGAAAAGAACAGCATTTAGCTATTTGAAATAGAACAATGTGTGAAATTATGCAACAAACATCTTTACTCTCACTTTTGATCAACTGAATGCATCCTTGCTGAATAAAAGTATCAATTTATTTCCAAACAAATCTCACTGACCACCAAACTAATACTGTATGTAAGTAGCAGTCATTGCAAACATCTGCAATTTAGTTGTTGTTTTTTAACCATAAAAATGGGTGAGGACATTAACCTTCTTATCTACAGTCCTTCCTAGGTCATTTATAGGTACTTCCCAGGTGAAAAAAAAGTGTACTTGAGTGCACTAAAAAAACACTTAAATACAAGAAAGTATATTTGTAGTATATTCTTACTTTTTGTGCTAAAGAAAACTGTAAAAATGATGCACTATAAATACACTAATTAAAAGTATAATTTTACTTAAGTAGTACTTAAGTGTAATTGCGAAAGTATATTAAATACCATTGATGTTTTAAATGTATTTTTAGTGCAATTTTTTTGCATTTTAATATATTTCTAACAAGTGTACTAGAAGTACATTGGTATTAAATATATGCTTAATTATACTTTCAAGAAATATGCTAAACACAAGCATAACTTTAATATATTTCTAACAAATGCAATATAAGTACATTGGTATTAAATATATGCTTAATTATACTTTTAAGAAATATGCTAAACACAAGCATAACTTTAATATATTTCTAACAAATGCAATATAAGTACATTAGTATTAAATATATGCTTAATTATACTTTTAAGAAATATGCTAAACACAAGCATAATTTTAATATATTTCTAACAAATGCACTATAAGTACATTGGTAATAAATATATGCTTAATTATACTTTTAAGAAATATGCTAAATCATACAATTTTTGTGAAGTTTTATTGTATTTAAAGAAAACATACTTATGTTGCTCTTTGTGTAAGAACATAGCAAAATGGTTAAGCTTTTAGTATGTTTAAAGTACTTTTTAAACACTTAGGCCTACTGCAGTATATTAATATTTATATATTTATCATTTTAATATTTTGGGGGGAAAATTACATTTATAATGTACCAACTTATAATGTATTATAAACATTTGTCAACTATTATTAAGCATTGCAATAAGCCTACTTAAAATTAATATTGTTCACTTTTACTTGATTAAAGGCTACTTAAAAGGCTGTTGTCCATTACGATACATTTATACAACTGAAATTCCCACAAGGATTTTAACATCATATTATTTGAAATGCATCATAGATACATTTTCCAAAGATGTTTAAATGTTTTCATAAAAGATGTTGAACGTGTTTAAATTTGAACAATATGCATAACACCTGTGACTAGTCCTGATTGGTTCCAGAGCCGTTGAACGGCTGTGATTGGTTCTTATGATTATGAGCTCATTTCACTCGAGCTTCAGTTGCTGTGTGCGTATGTTCCTTGAATGTGATTAGATTTAGAAAGTCTACATTTAAACTGTTAAAGTATAATAGCGATCGTGTTTCTTTAGAGGACTTGGAGGAAACCACGTGATTCATATGTAGGTGATGTTTTTTTGCGATTCACTTTTTCAAACGTGAACAGTTTTGGTGAATCGTTTATCGGAGGGATATAAATCTCTCGGGTTTCATTACAATATCTCAGTTTTTCTTTCGAAGATTAACGGAATTCTTTAGTAGGCTAATGTAGCCATCCTTTACATTACAAATCAGATGTGATGACACACGGACTGTGAAAAGGGTCTCTTAGCCAATATTTGCCTTTATTACCCTTGTTAAAAAAAATGCAATAACGAAAGGTTTGTGTCGTGGAAAAAAACACTGTTAAGTTATTTGTTGTTGTTGTTGTTGGTTGTTTTTTGTTGTTTTTTTTTCCCTAAGGTTTGTTTGGGAAAGGATTGTAAAATTTAAAAAAGAAAAGAAAATCGTGTTTTGTTCATATTTAAGATACGTAGGCCTACTGTATGCTGTAGTTTAATAATTTTAGTTTAAGCTTGCCACTTGTGTTCTTTTCCCCCCGCCTCTACTATAAGGTCTGTTTGGACTTGTTCGTGAATAACGTCTCAAAAAATTAAAGTGTTTTTCAAGAAAGCGATGCTGTTTGTTTGTACATTACATAGCCTACCTGTGCTGTATTGTGTGGTATCCTTTTAAACTATGGGTGTTTACATTTACATGAATTACATTTACTTTTATCAAATATAATTTTATCAAGTATAATTTTAGCATAAATGAGGCAGAAAATGCTACTGATAACACAGTAATAGTGTCCTTGACTACTTTTTAAATAAACCATTATTTAATTGTTTTATAAAGGTACTGTTAACATAGTTAAAATATATTTGAAATAAATTATTTACTATATAAAAAATATGTGAGCAATACATAAATATGATTTGTATATATTATATATTCTTATATTTTAAATAATGTATAAGTGTATTTAAAAATGCATTAAAGATGGGTTCAATTGTACTAATAGGGATAACAAAATAAAAAAAATTAAAGCTGAAATAGTATGTTAAAAGCATATTTTAGTTAATCTTCAGTGTGTGTCAAAATAGCACAGTTGAGTACACTTAGTTGATCTTAAGTTTATCTTAAGAAGTACTAAAGTTAAGCTTTTAGTATATTAAGTACAAAATTAGTGCGCGAAAATAGAGCACTTTAAGTACATTATGGAAGTGTACTAAGTGCACTTAAATAATGTATTTTAGTGTACTTTTTTTGACAAAGAAATACACCTTAAGTATAATATATATGTATTTATAATATATCATTATTATATTTTAAATAATTTATTAGTACAATTAAAATGCATTAAAAATGGGTTTTAGATATACTAAAAGTGGTAACAAAATACATTTTTTTTAAAGGTTGAAATAGTATATTAAAAATATATTTAAGTTCATCTTCAGTGTGTCTCAAAATAGCACAGTTGAGTACACTTAGTTGATCTTAAGTTTATCTTAAAGTACTAAAATTAAGCTTTTAGTATATTAAGTACAAAATTAGTGCGCGAAAATAGAGCACTTTAAGTACATTATGGAAGTGTACTAAGTGCACTTAAATAAAATGTATTTTAGTGAACATTTTTTTCACCTGGGTTGACAGACATTTATAATGTGGAAACGTGTGAATAAACAGAACAGATAAGAAACTGCAGCTGTAAGAAACACAATTGGTAGAAATGATTTTACAAGAGCATGTAGATCCTCATAATAAGGTGGATTAGTACTCCGTAACTGTGTTAAATTGTCATCTAGACAGATGACATCATTAAACGCCCTCAAGTGATTGTGCAGACACAGCAAGACATAGTAATTATTGAAACTAACGGTACATGAAGATCTTTGCGACTATCACTGATGCTAACCTTTAACATGTTCCTTTATCATGAATGAACACAAACACTCAGAAACACTAGACTAGAGAGTCATTTTCTCATCTGCACGCTCTAAAGAAACCCACGAATCATATTAAATGGTGCACTTATCATTACTATTGCAAAACAAACAGCAAATTCTTCAAATCGCTGGCCTTGTGAACAGGCCATTAACAATGGCTTGCCCTTTCAACTATGTCATCATATTAACCACAATGCATCAGATAATTACATCTGTGACCTGCAGGTCGCAGCTGCTATGGAACAGTAAATCTCATCATAGAAAGTCGCCCATGTCTTGTTTAGCTTTATAGTTATATTGAGCAAATACTTCATTGAGCTCTGAGGCAATGCCTAACGCTCTGCAAAGCGACAAGGGGCTATTAGTCAGACATAAATAACCCACTTCACTCCTAATGAAGATTTAATTTCTCTTCTCCTTGAGCTTCGATGATGTTCTAGAAACATTTATTTAAGCTTTAAATACAAACTACCACATTAAACTCCTGAATTGCCTGTCATTTTAGTGCTAAAATGTATTTTGTAAAAAAAAAAAAATGAATGGACAATCTATAAAAACTTTATAAAAACCCACAAACACTGAGCTCATGCTTCATACCTCAAATCCTCTCATCAGCCCCCTTTAGACCTCTATTTTCTTCACTGCGGTTGCCGTCCAAAAACATGTTCTTTTGCATGTAATTAATATGAGCAGCCATTACCAGTGTGTTTTAGGGAGAACCGCCAATTAGCCTGTCTGTCACTGCTGAATTCTAATTAGAAATTATCAATGTTAATGGCTCCAAATGCTTCAGCTAATGGAGGGGTACCTGCCAAACAGCAGACACGGGCCTTGGTGAATACTTAATAGGGACTAAGCTTCTGCCTCCGACTCCATGAGTGAAGATGCAGTTACTCATATGCCACAGACAGTCACAGGACTGACAGACGAAAAGAGCGATACTGAGACACTTTCCAAAAAAAAAAAAAAATGGTAGGCTACACACTCACTTTCCATTAGGAATTTATAATGAAAACTATATTATAGATACACTATTATTTAAAATAAAACAAAATCGAAAAAGTAAAAATAGCTTTCATATAGCACATCAAATGTGCCCTTAAAATTATTTTGATCTACCTTTGACAAGAAATGCAAAAGCAAACATTAGAGTGAGCAAAAAAGAAACAAAAAAAGTAATAAAAAGTAATAAAATGCAAATCATCATTACAAATAATTGCATTATCACACAATCGGTGTGTGTATTTCAGCAGAATATGGTGACAACAACAAGCCATGAAACCAACTGAATTTAATGTAAGCCGACACTTCATGGCAGCACTCAGACCAAAGCACATTAGCGACAGACACTTCCGCGTCATACAGTGAACAGCAATTGTGGCATTTTGAAATCCATCACCACAAACTAAAAATGTTGATAACAATATTATCATTAGACTGGCACCCCTAGTGAAAAATAAAATATACTTTTTATTATATTACATTATCATATATTCTGCCATATAAACAGTAAAAACCATAACAAAAATTAGAGCACAGCTTATATAGGCAACTTGACTCAAACAACTCTGTTGGTAGGCTAAATAGTATTAATATAATAATCGTTGTTGTTACATTTAATTTATTGGCACACTTTAATATGTGAATTATATTATTAGAAAACTAAACACATTTAGCGTTTTCAGGCTTTTATTTGTGCTTCATAGATAAAACAACGGAGATGCGCACTCTGGTTCATGGCTGCTATAGATTGTAGGCCTACATGCCACAAGATGGCACTGGTTTCGACACTCTTGATGCTTTCAATTTTTTTTCCCCCGAAACAATCAGAGAAAAGCTTCAAAGATTTAAGAGGATTCATTTCTCCACCCCTTTTTAATAGTTTTAGGCCTTTTGAAAACGTTTCAATCAAGTTAAGGTGTTTTAGAGGGTGTTTACTGTAGCCTACTCATTTTGAGCTCATTGAGGTTTCAAAGAATAACTATGTAGGCTATGTAATTTTTCGTGTGTGAAAAAAAGCCCCAATGAAACAAAACTAAACTAGCAAATCAAATTTATTTTCACCCATCCCCCACCCATGCACACACATGCACATATTTGACTTTACAACATAAACGCACACCTTTATTTATTTATTCTCATTCTCTCTTGCCTTCTCAATGTCATGAGTGTACACAGAGAGATTATAATCAATTTAAAATGTATGTGAAACATAAAAATGCCATTAATTAGCTCTTAAAAAAAACCTTTTAAGAGCTTCAGGCCCTATTTTGTAGTCTAACCGTTTCATCAAGTCACGCACACACTATAAAACTTGTGATTTCTATTGGTATATATACTATTCTGCATATAAATGCAGTCATGCTGGGGTTTTTTAGCTGTAAACTCCAGGGACAAAACCGAACTACACAGGTATTTTGGGTCATTATTTGTTGGGTCAGTGACATTAACTACAACCCATCCTTCTCCTGACATAGAGTTTACTAAGACACCTAGCACAACAGAACACCGTTACCTATTATGTCAGACAGTGAAACACAGCCTAAGTTTGTGCAATTGATTTGCTCTAGGAGCAGCTGACTTCAGCGACAGGCTGTCAGTGCCACTCAAGGAATCATGACAACTGAAGCGTCTCAGCGGGCCGGTCGCTGGGAAGGTACTGGTGTTGAATACACATGAGAACATGCTGGAGATGCCTTCAGAAAGGGAACAGAAGCCATTTTGTCTGCATTTACATTACATGGTTCAAGTAACGATTTTTTTCCGATATTCTCTGATCGGTTTCAGGCCTCATTCGTATAAATCGGATATAAATCGGATACGTGCACTTGCGTCTGCCATGTAAGCATACAGATCGGAAACGAGACGGTGGCAAATGACGTCAACTCTTTTCAATTGCGCAATTGAGGACGAAGGCTCAACCCAATGTTTTGCTGACCTTTAAAGATGGCGGAAAGCAAAAGCTTGTATTAGCGCTTCATGCGTCCATTGCCAATCGTGCCGTTTTTACTTCCTTTTTCAGCCTAAGCTTTTCCGGTTCAGTACCTTGGGTTGTTTCACCAAGTGGATAGTGTAAATGCAGATATTGGATATGGGTCACCTTTAAAAGAAAATGTAAGCTGGTCAAAAAATCGGATATATTGTCAACGGAATTGGGCTTCAAGACCTGCAGTTTAAATGTGGCCTTTGTTATTTCTCAGTCATTTGGACGTGGAAATCTTATAAATGCAGTAATAAGAGTTACATTAATTTGTCTTGACATTATGTTATTGAAGTTATGTTATTGGGGCAATTGAGGGTACATTTTGTATCAGGCTTTTGTTAAAAAATAATAATAATTTAAGCAATCATGATTCATTATGTGCTCTAAATACACATACATTTTAGTGGCCCAGAACATAGAACATGTGTAAAATTACCATCCAAAAGGCAACGCAAAGCCAAGAGCAAGAAGTTCCACACGTCACTAATAACTGCAGCCAGTAGCGCTGGCTTTGCCGTCCCTGCTTCGTCTTTGTGCTTTCTGTCCTTTCAGCCCCAGTTTCTGAGAACTTTACTCAGGCCTCACAGTGGGCTCCTCTGGGACCCTCAGCTGTCATTCGAATCTCAGAGGCAGTGAGGAGCCGAAGGCGTGCGCTGTCTGAGCCTGCCTGCCACACACAAGCGCACGTCCTCTCATCCACACATCCACACTCTGCTTTTAATCTGTGTATGATGGCCTGGCATATTGTCTTCTTCCTCTCTCTTCACCAGGAAAGCTAGTCAGAGTTAATCTTTCGATATCCCTTTAGGATGGGCTCTTCTTTTTTTAACAGCTTTTATTCAGTAAGGATTTATTAAATAAATAAAAAAGTGACAGTAATATATATATAAAAAAAACATTCATAATGTTACAGAAAAAATATATATTATTTTAAATAAATGCTGTTCTTTTGAACGTTCTATTCAAAGAATCATGGAAAAAAATGCATCCCAAAAATCTTTTTCCACAAAGTCAACAGCACAAAAATAATAAGAAACGTTTCTGAGCAAATCAGCATATTAGAAGGATTTCTGAAGGATCAAGTGACACTGAAGACTGAAGTAATGGCTGCTAAAAATAAAAAAAACAGCTTTCTTTGCCATTGCAGGAATAAATTACATTTATATATTTATTTATTTATTTAATAATATTGTACAATATTACTGCTTTTAATCTATTTTTGATCAAATAAATGCAGTCTTGGTGAGCATAAGAGATTTCTTTAAGAAACATTTAAAAAAAAAAAGATCTTACCAACCCCAAACTTTTAAATGGTAGTTTACATAATACATAAATATGGAATTAATTAAAAAGTTCTCACACTCATGCCATTTCAAACCTGTTTTTTTATGCTGTTTATGCTTTTTATTATTTGTATTATTTTATTACACAGAAGAAAATATTCTAGAAGAATCGTGACAAATGACAAATTTACTCTCAGCCTCCACACATGCTCCAACATCATCAACGTCAACGCCAAAACGGCATCTAATCTCATGTGGAGTAACCAAACATTTTAGATTCTGAATATGAACACAAACTTTGGGATGATTAGTGAATAGTGATAATGAATTTCCTATTCCTGAAATTCCTCAAATAACTGGAAACTGGAATGTCATAATTTGAATGTGTTTTTTAGTGCGTTTTTTTGCTTTCTTTCTTTCTTTCTTTCTTTCTTTCTTTCTTTCTTTCTTTCTTTCTTTCTTTCTTTCTTTCTTTCTTTCTTTCTTTCTTTCTTTCTTTCTTTCTTTCTTTTTGGGTGACTGACAGACATGGTCACCTTGAATAGTCTGTCAGTAAAGATAAAAAATAACAGTGTATGGGTTTGGAACGGCATGAGAGAGCATAATGTCAGAATTTTCTTTTTGTTTGAACTATTTTGGGGGTAACATAAGCTTTCCTCACTGCCCTTCTTTCCTGCCATCTCTTCCTCTGTCTCTCACTTTCTTCCTCTGTATCCTTTTCGGCTCAACTTAACTCATCTAAAATCTCTTCACAAGATGATAAAAGTTTACATGCACTTTGTGTACACATAGAGGCCAGATGCATGTGCAAAACCTGAACCAATTAGATAAACTTCTTCAATCTCAGTGACCGCAAATACACTAGACTAGACATTTCTGCCTCCAATACTTCTATTCGGTTAAAAATGCAAGCAGGCCTTCAAAGACGCTGGCAAGGTCAGCTTTTGGGAAGACGTTGAAGAAACCATCCCATTATACGGTTAAATGGTGCAGAAGATTCAGCCTGAACCAAATTCTCTCCCATCAGTGTGACGTTCTATTAATTAAGTTGCAGAGGGCAGGCCTTTGCTCATACACAGATCCACGTGAGCTAATGCAATGCTGAAGGTCGTTCACATCAATAAAAGGCTGCCATTCAGCCTCACTGTTACTTGAAATTTGAATATGAAAACAATTCAGCACTCATGCCTTTGTGTACGCCAAATGAGCATTTAGGTTTAGGAGAGCGCTTGTTACATTCAAATCTGAAAGGCTTTTCACTCTATTCAAATATGGGGTCAATGAATATTGACAGCATTTCCAATGTCACATCTCAAATGATGTATGGCTTTTCTATTCTCTGTGCATGATCTACCTAAGTACAAAAGCCTGAACATGAATACAAGGCTCTCTAATCATGAATGAACATTGAACGGTATATCTACCTTTATCATTTATATGAGCTGTTGAGATCTCTGATAAATGACATTTCACCAGTGAATGTCAAACTCTTATGTAACGACAGCAAGTTTTTGGTTGTTGTTGTTGTTGTTTTTATCTTCACTTTTTCTGACTAAGCTGAAATGCATACATATGCCCAGGTATAACAACAGCTACTGGATGTTAAAATTATCTAATACAAGCATATGCAAACACTGTGCATGTGCAAACTGCATTAAGGCATCATCTTCAAGGCAGTTGTGCTACATCCTGTCTTGCTCTTGCAAGCAAAGTGTAACCACAAGACGAGCTGACAAAATTAGCACTAGTCTCAGCCTCAGACGTCACAGCCACAGACCGTTAGCTAAACTATGGCTATGGCACACAAAATGGGAAACACTTCGGGAGTATCAACGTCGTCATCTGATTTCCAGGAGACCTGTGTGTCGGATTCTTTAAAAGTCTGCCTGGAAACAAAGCCGTTGTGAAGCAAAACCCTACTTATGGAAAAGAGAGCCATCGTGTTTACAACTGTGACAATGAGCGCTTATCAGGATTTACCCGTGTCGAGTAACCGGCAAAATACCGGAAGTGGCGTGTTCCACGGACGAGAATCAATATATATATATGGTCCTAATATATAATTAATCAATTTCGCTAACCAATGTGGGTGTCAATGTTTGTCTTACTCACACACACAAAAAATAAGAATATAGCCTATACCCGAGCAATGGAAAATTATGGAAAATGAGGATGTTATGTGTTTGTTTGGAATTGTTGACTGTATGTCTTTAAATTCTCTTGAAGTGATTTAATTACAAAAATGTCATTCAAATGTCAAAAGTCTCATATCAAGAATGGCGATAATGTTTTATCAGGAGTCCTTATTCAATAAACGTAAGACAGCATCAGGCTGTTGTAATGTTGTAATATTTATTATCATGACTGAGTCGACAAACTAATATATTACAATTGCCTTCATAATCGCCATTTCGTGATGAAATACATATTTTTCAGAAGGTAAATAAAATAATGAAATATATTAATACAAAAAAAATACTTTTTATCAATGTTTTATTTTATTTTATAATAACCAAAAAACATTATTTTATTTTTTCAGGAGGTACATAAGGTATCCAAAAAATAAAATGGCTTGATTTTATAACCACCAAAAAAAAAAAAAAAAAAAAAAAATATATATATATATATATATATATATATATATATATTTAATTAAAAACAAAACTGCATCTGTACTCTTACTCTGTACTTTACTTTATCTGCAAAGCCTGTTTCCCCACTGCAATCCAATCATTACCTCTTTTATCACTGTCTCATTTCAAACCTCTTTCCCTCCTACTTCCTCCTACTCCCTACATCCATCTGAAAATCATGGTCTGTTTTCTCTCTTATGAGACTGACAAGAGCTGCACCTAATTAAACTGAAGGTGAAGGGAGAGGCTGCAATGTCAGCGAGACGGATTAACGACGACACACTTAAAGATGCAAACTGACACCCGCCTGCCTTATTTTGTCATGTAGAAATGTCAATGTTTGCCACACATTGTACCGGCAAAGCTTATTTGTGATTGACAGGAATCCAAGAGACTGCTTTTTTTTTACTCACTGATTTATGCCATCAAGACCTTTGGAGGTCCACGGACCGCAGCGAACAGAAGAGCTCGATCTCGCAGCTGTGAGATGAAGGCAGGCTGAAGCAGCTCAAAGAGGACCAGGCTTGCTTGCTGCTGAAAGCGACAGATTAAAGGCAAACCTGGTGAAAGAGAGGGAGTGTGTCAAAAGATTCTCAGCAGTGTTTCTGTGTTACAAGGTGATGAATCATAAGTTTTCCCTTCATTAAAAGTAGCACTCCACCAAACTATGCTGCTGACTTGGTAGACTTAAACTTGAAATATAGGACTGTCATGGATTTCAAGCGCTGGAGTGCTACTGAATTGATCAATATTGAAGCCCTAATGACTGGCGCTTACTGCTAAGCAAACAGTCATTTGTAATAAGTGGTTTTAAGCAGGATAATTGGTCTCTACTCAATGTCAGTGTAATTTAGAGTTAGAAATGTCCTACTGGAAGACAAGATAATTGGGCCAATAGTTTCAAACAGACATGTAGCCCTTAGACATAAAATCAAGCCTATTTGTTAGACTGTAAGTAGGTCAACATGGGGAGACTGGAGCTAGTTGTCACCATTGTTATATCTCAGTAACTAAGTTTTTGAGACAAGGATCAAACAAATACATGTTTTCTCCAGCAGTAGGTTTTTGGATATTGGTTCGAAACATCTAGTTTAAATGAATAAAAATAAAGAATAATCCTTCAAAATAAAACAAAAATCACTGTCATATTTCTGCAAAAGCTGTCAGGTAAATAAGTGAACAAAAAAAAAAACACATATGCACAAGTCAACTTTTACTATTTAATGAAAATTTTAAAGGTTGAATTAAGTCCTCAAGGCAAGAGTATATTAATAATAATAAATTATTATTATTATTATTATTATTTAATTATAATGAATATACTCTTGTCCTGAGTATACAAGTCCCATTATGACAACTTACAAGCTGTGTCACAATTTCAAAGGCCACACCTTTGAAAGATGGCAAGTTCGGACCGAGCGTTGTTAAATGGGACGGTCTAGCCTATGGACTCGGAGAACTGTTCTTGTCGCCTATTAAAGGTGCACTATGTAAGACTTTTGCAGCAAAATATCCAAAAACCACTAGGCCAGTGTTATATATTTTGTTTAGTTTATTACTTACAATATCCCAAATGTTTCCAACTATTTGTAAATCGTGAGAAAATTGCGATTTTAACCAAGGAACCGGGACGATTGAGCAGGTGTGAGGGAGTCGCCAGTCAATGGCGTCATATCCGCGTTACCCTCGGTTCTCTTACGAGAGGTTCTCTCGTACTGCGTAATGTCTTACGCTAGGGGAAAACCTCTTTTCCACGAGATATTGAAGCCAAAAATTATCCTTAATTTTGAATTAATGTAAAACGCGTTGCAGCAGCATGCAGACATAGGCAAGACGGCTGGCGTGCCTATTGGCTGTCCTGCGGCAACTGCAGCAGCCTATCGAGAGAGGCTGACGTCAGATCCAATGGGGGCCCTTCGCGCCCACTACGTCACGTCCCGCCGAAACGGGCGTGGCCTGGGCCTATTAATATAGCTCGATGGGCTGATATAATCTGATTTTTCATCTCTTTAGCGAAACTCACGCATCGCTGGATCCTGAGTGAAGAAGCCGCGCCGTCTGAGAAAAAGCCTTCTGCGGGACGTGCCTTTTACATCTGAAGGCGCTGGCCTTTACCTAGCCGCCTTCAGTCACCGTACCTGCTACGCTTTCCGGTGCATATATCCTTTGACTCTGCTGAGTGTGTGTTCGCTGCTGCGACTCACGTTCAAGTCCCCGAGCCTGTTCAAGTCCCCGAGCCTTCTCCAGCCCGCGAAAGATCTCCGGTTCGCCCGCCAGCTTCGCCAGCTTCACTCGTGTCGCTCACCGACGGACAGCGGCCGCCGTCCGCCCCCGCTTCTGCTATTGATGACGACGAGGTAGCTGCATCTGCGGAGGAGGCCAGCTGCTCTATCCTGGCGTCGGACAGTGAGGATTGGGCGAGCTCTGTGGATCTCCCCCCCTCTGCCCGCGAGTCGTCAGGGAAGCGGGCCAGCATCGAATCAGAGCTGATACGTCTGCTCTCACAGCCCGTGGCGAGCCTTAGCCTCGAGTGGGAGGCGCTCGCGCAGCCCGCGCACAACAGGCTGGATGGATGTTTCCTGAAAAGGGACCGTGCCCCTCCGTCTTCTAGGCCCGCGCCTTTTCTTCCTGAGCTTCATGAAGAAGTCGAGAAGTCCTGGAATGCCCCCTTCTCAGCCAGAGTGCGCACCTCTGTCTCAGCAGCATTCTCCGTGGTGGACGGTGCTAAAGACAGAGGATACCTCTCTCTTCCTCCAGTGGAGGAAGCGGCTGTAACATCACAGGATATGAAGCACTTCCTACCGAAGCGCTCTAGCTCCGCAGCAGGTCGCCCAAAACAGCCGTCTGCTCGAAGCTCCCAGCCGCAGCTGCAGCCCGCCGCCGCTTCACAGCGCCGTCAAGCCCAGGACCAGAGACCACGCTCTCGCTCTGCCGGCCGCCGCCCCCCTCCGCGTGGGCCCCGGCCGAAGATTGAGATAAAGCCTGAGGCCTCAAAGTCTTCCTAGCCCTCCTTGGAAAACGACGGTGTTCAAGTCTCGCCGCGGCCAGACTTTGACCGAAACTTTTCGCTCGTTCAGTTCCAGAAAATGCGACTGTTCCAGTGTATTCTGCAGTAAACAAGCCAGTACCACGGCCCGCTTGCCTTCACACAAACGCCGTTTTTACGGCGACCCAGATATCACATAAAGAGTGTAAATTCTGGTATTCCGGCCACAGCCGATGGTGCCATGAGTGTAATAAAAATGCCCACGACCCAGTGTTCATTCCTACACACAAGCACAGCCCGCCACAGTACAGGGCTTGCACAAATAAAATCGACTCATGTCGGTTGTGCATTAAACGTAGTGTGTGTGCCGACAACCCAGTGCCCACAAACACTACACAATGCATGTCCCGCGGTTTCTGTAAAAACGAAACCAATACACATACAGTCAGCTCAGGCCGACGGTGTTTTCAGTGCAGTAAATGTGCCCGCTGTCCCACGCCCACATTCACTCACAGACATGTTAAACCCCACGGGTTGTGCCCCGCTCGCTCTCTCTCAGCAGACTGCCATAAGGGAGTCGAGCGCGGCCAGGCTGCCCGCTGTGATCAGCGCGCCCCCTGCCTCAAACGCTGCAAGCACAGCGTTTATGCTACAGCACACCGAAGCTCTCCGGTCGCCACTATGTTGCGGCCAGAGCCCAGATCTCATTCTACCCCTAGCTATTCATGCAAATGCATGGGCAAAGCTTCCCGGGGTATCAGAATGGGTGCTGAACACTATAAAAAGAGGCTATTCGCTGCAGTTCGCTCGACGTCCCCGCCGCTACACGGCGCGGGTCGAAACTACGGTAAAAAAACGAAGTAGCTCATCTACTTCGAGCCGAGATAGCGAAACTATTGAGCAAAGGGGCCATAGAGCCTTTATCTCAAGCTCAGAGCGAAGGGGGTCTGTACAGCAGATATTTTCTGGTACCGAAAAAAGACGGGGGTCTCAGACCCATTCTAGATCTAAGACAGCTGAACAAAGTGCTTGTGAAACGCCAGTTCAGAATGCTCACAAACAGGAAAATCCTCACGCAGATTTGCCAAGAGGACTGGTTTATGTCAATAGATCTGAAGGACGCGTATTTCCAAATACAAATAGCGTCACATCACAGGCGATTCTTGAGATTCGCCTTCGAGGGCCAGGCGTATCAATACACAGTCCTGCCGTTCGGCCTGTCCCTAGCACCTCGTACATTTACGATGTGCATGGACGTGGCTCTCGCACCCCTGAAACTTCGGGGCATGCGAGTTTTGAACTACTTGGACTGGCCTCAAGGTCGATCAGAAATGCGTCTCACCTCTGAAACCTTGGAGAGCAATCGACTGGTATCAGTCAGGTGTAAACCTGGAGACTTCCTCGAGTGTGAAGGTCGTGTCCACGGACGCCTCCACCTCGGGATGGGGAGCGCTGCTCGAGGGCAGACCGTTCTTTGGCCAATGGTCAGAACGGGAGAAGCTCCTACACATAAACTGTCTAGAAATGATGGCAGTCGACAACGCGCTGAGGCGTTTTTGTCCCCAAATAAAAGGTCACCACATCTTGGTCCGCTCGACAACATGTCAGTGGTGGCCTATATAAATCGCCAGGGTGGCGTCAGGTCCCGAAACCTTTACAGGCTGACGGAATGCCTCCTGGTCTGGGCTCAGCACAATCTGCGCTCATTGAGAGCAGCACATGTGCCTGGTCACCTGAATGTGGGACCAGACAGACTGTCTAGAAACAATGTTCCAGCAGGAGAATGGTCTCTGCACCCGCAGACAGTCCTACTGCTGTGGGAGACATTCGGCAGAGCGCAGGTAGACCTGTTTGCGTCCCAAGAAAACGCTCACTGTCCAAGTTTTTCTCCAAGAGCAGGGAGGCCCACGTCTGGCCCCGCTGCCCACTCTATGCTTTCCCCCCGTCTCGCTCCTGCCTCGGGTATTGAAATGAATCAGGGAAAAGGGATGCTCAGTGCTACTTGTGGCTCAGCTCTGGAAAAACCAGGCTTGGTTCCCAGTTCTGATGCAGCTGACAAGCACTGCCCCATGGCCAATACCGATGAGGAAAGACCTCCTCTCTCAGGCCAAGGGCTCAATTTGGCACCCTCGCCCGGAGCTGTGGTCCCTGCATGCATGGGCCATCAACGGGTACCCGCTAACCTCCCGGAGGGAGTGTTAAACACGATCACGCAGGCTAGAACCCCGTCTACTAGATGACTCTATTCCTCAAAATGGTCTGTGTTTTCTGGTTGGTGCAAAGCTCGAGGCTTTTCACCCCTAGACTGCGGGGTTACGGAAGTTCTCTCCTTCCTTCAAGAGCTACTGGATAAGGGCAGAACCCCATCCACGCTCAAGGTTTATGTGGCGGCCATAGCAGCGTTTACTAAACCCGCGACTGGCCAGTCACTGGGGAAGAACGATCTAGTCATCTGCTTCCTTAAGGGAGCTAAGAGGCTGAATCCTCCCAGACCCCCCTCAGTCCCCATGTGGGAGCTTTCTACGGTTTTGGAAGCCATGAAAGGTGCCCCGTTCGAGCCAATCCATTTGTCAGACATGAAACATTTGTCGTTCAAAACAGTGTTTCTTATGGCTCTCGCTTCAGTGAAGCGCATAGGGGATTTACAAGCACTCTCAGTAAGCGCGACGTGTATGGAATTTGGGCCAAATGACTCGAAGGTCATACTCAAACCAAGACACGGGTACGTGCCTAAATCCCTCAACACACCGTTCAGGGCTCAGGTTATTTCCCTGTCTGCCCTGCCGGTTTACAACAAGGAAAAGGACCCGAGCTTCCTTTGCCCAGTCAGGGCATTAAGAGCTTATGTGTCTCGCTCGTCTGTTTTCAGACAGTCTGAGCAGCTCTTCGTTTCGTTCAGCGGACGTGCTAAGGGACTAGCCGCATCGAAACAGAGCCTATCCAGGTGGATAGTTGATGCCATAGCGCTTGCCTACACTTCTAAAGGCTTACAGTGTTCTTTGGGTGTCAGAGTGCACTCCACAAGAGGCATGGCCTCATCGTGGGCTTGGTCTAGCGGGATTACCTTGCAGGATATTTGTATGGCGGCTGGCTGGGCCTCGCCGTCTACATTTATAAGGTTTTATAACCTAGAGGTTCCCGCCTTACAGGCTAAACTACTGTCGGTCTAAAGATCAGTACTGTCTGCCCCATTGCTTCGGCTCAGAATACTGAAACCGCTTGAGCACCGCTCACTGATCGATAAAATAACCCCATGGGCAATGAGCAAGACCCATACTGTTACCCAGTTCAGGCCGAACATTTTCACCCTGGCTGTGTGGAACACTGTTGATGTGGTTAGCTCCCTTAGGATGCTACTTTTTGGGAATGACGCTTCTAGCCTCTCTTCTCAGACTCTCTGTGAGTCCCTGGTGATTATGCACTATATGAGCCTGCCCTTGGGACTTTGGTGTTGGATCCCAGCACGCACATCGTTTTACATTGTGTTCCCCTAGCGTAAGATATTACGCAGTACGAGAGAACCTCTCGCAAGAGAACGTACTCGGTTACTAACGTAACCTCGGTTCTCTCTAGAAGAGGGAACGAGTACTGCGTATCTTTGCCGTGCCTGGCCAACACGCCCAGGCCACGCCCATTTCGGCAGGACGTGACGTAGTGGGCGCGAAGCGCCCCCATTGGATCTGACGTCACGGAGGGCCTCTCTCGATAGGCTGCTGCAGTTGCCGCAGGACAGCCAATAGGATGCGAGTGGCGTCTCTGTCAAGAGTGTTGCATGTACTTTATTAGACAGGTGAGTAAATGTACATAAAACTAATCAATGTTATATAGTTCAACATGATGAAATCTTAGATCTGTATGTTATTCTAATGTTGATCTAGCTTACTGCTAGTCTCATACAGCCAACAAACACATAGAATAACATACAACACACTCAAATGCAGTTTATTGTGATAGTGTAACTGTTAACAGTAACCCTTAGTTACTGTTGCTATCTCCGACAAACAAACGGAGTCACAAACTCTCGTCGAGGAACATTCAATTGGGACTTAAATATGCCATGGAGGGATATATAAAACATTTTAAAATAAATATGGTAGTTGTAGGAGCTAAAATAAGGATTATTTTTTGTGTTAAATAAGTAACTATTTCACCCAATGTTATTTGAGTTGACACCACCTAGGGGTTGAAGCCATAGGCAGTAAAAGAAATGGACACAGCGACCCCATAGACTTCAACGGAGAAAAGTTAAGTCAATTAGAAGCACTCACTTCCAGATAGCCAAGCGTACTACGCAGGCTCAAATTGAGCTTGATGACGTAGATGTGACGTGAGCAACCTGTCTGACAGTTGTACGTCTTCTAGTAGCTGTGCCAAGAGGAATCTGAATCATTCCCTTCCGAATCTTGCAGACCCGGAGATCGTGAGTATTAGCTGTCCATGAGCAGCAGCAAGAGCAACTTTACAATTCTCTATGGGCTTCTCCCTTGACTTTATGCCTCCACATCCCCCCGATTGCGCGCAAGCTTCTACTTCTGTCGACAGAGAGTGGCGTGTTATGACGCAATCGTTAGCCTATTTTTACAAAAACTGCTTCTACGGGGCCATAACGTAAGATACAAGGTAATGGAGCATTTTATACATTGTCGTGTTTCTTTGGAAATAAACAATGGACAAATGGAGTCTTTAAACGCCTCAGATGTAAAGTTATTCGCTGTCAAAGTGACGCCAAAATGAATGGGAGTCAATGGAATGCTAACAGCAGGTGAAGGCTTGCTAGCCAATGAGACTTCAGTTTCCGGCTGGTGGATTACCCCCTTGGTTGAAGCGGGAGATGTAAAGCCTCTGGGAATAAAGGACTTGTGACTTCACCTGAGGGCGTGGCCAGAACCGGAAGTGACAGTCTTTGACCTCACGGCCTGACTCCATGTGAAACAGATCGATTAAATCCACTTTATATCTTCTCAATCCTTTATCTACTTCAGATTTTGATTTTGTATATACATACTTTTTTGTAATAAATATTATTTCAGTTTGGAAATCTATCCTGTGGACAATGGAATCTTTTGGAAAGTGAGCGTCAAGCCTTTTTTTGTTCAGCCACCAAAGTGGACTATTTATCTGCTATAGTAGTTAACAAGATTTTTGGAAGTGAGGGTTTAAAGATCACAATGCAAGCAGGAGAAGCCTCATGTTACGGTCGTCACAATGTTTTTGAGCCATCGGGTGTTTTTGACCTACTGTACATGACGTGAGAATAGTTAGCTACTTAGGTTTGTGCGTTAGCATGGACTCACTAACTTTAATTGTAACTTAATGAGAGTATGACGACCAGAAAATGAATGTATTGTATTTTTCATATTTATTGGGATTGGAGTTGAATCTTTAGGTAACCAGGTTACTGCGGTCACATCTTTGATATTATAAATAAACCGGGCTTCAGTCGTATTGCGCAGATAACTGGTCCGTTCGCGCAAATCTTATCACACTTTTGAAATGCTGGTGAACACGTGCACAGTACCGTGATTCAAAACATGAATACCCATGCCCATCCTCTCAGGATACCTGGAATCAGTGCTACAAGAACCCCAGACACATTGTTTTACTATTTTTGTAGCATAAACACCATAAAACCGATGAGAGCTTCAGATCTTCCAATGTTTCTCTATGGCTCTGAAAGCTAAAGATGTCCGAGTTCCAGTCCCCGTGCAACTGATACTCAACTGCCATTGGCTCATCTGCTTTCGAGGGGAGGGGCTTACTGAAAGGTCAATTAGTCAAAGGACTAATCCCCTCTGAAGTGGTGGGACACAGCTATAGTGTAACAACACAACTTTTTTTATTATTATTTAAAACAAACCAACACTGATAAATATTGACTAGCATAAAAATTTGACTATTTCCTCTATAAATTTATATCAGTAGGCTTCCAGCCATATCTTAATTTTCCCCATTATTTATCTTTTCCACATAATTTATTTGAAGTTTATCTTATCTTCATGAGTGAGTGTCTCGTCATGGGTCGCAGTGTCAATTTATTTTAAAACAATGAACTAATTTCTAGAGATGCATTTGACATGTACTGTGAAATGCTGTGACCCTTCTATATAAGGGCTAAGAGAAATACACATACTTTATTTTACAACTAGGATAAAATACTGTAAAATAAGTATAGGTATGATTCAATTGGTTTCAGGCCCTTGAAGTTCTCTATCTTTTGTATGTGGGACTTTTATGTTTGGTGAAGAAACATCCTGTAGTTGGCCAAATGGACTTGTATTTTGACAGGTAGAGCACCTTGGAAGAGGAATGTTAGGTGATCCTGTTTGAACCAAACAGATTGGTGTTTTTTAGCCTTCTCCTTTGAAGTCGTTTATGGATTAATTAACCATCGAGGATCAAGAGAAGACTTGGGTTTTTTGCTATTTTTGCTATTTCATCACGTTTGGAGGATTATTACCACTTTTCCTGGACATTTTGATTCATTTTTTGGGCTCAAGGACTAAGGATTCACGCATAAGGACAATACTTCTCACGCATGGACTATTTGATCAAGGACTCTCGGATAAGTGTTAATTTTTCTGATTTGAGTTATCAATATGCTTTGTTGGTTAACCTGCTTAGGCCTATCTTTGTCTGATTTCAAGTATTGATACAGTTTTTTCCATTATTCATTCATGCCTTGTGAGTGCCATGAACTGTGACTCCTGGTTTACTTAAGTTGCAAGCCAAGTTTGTTAGAAATGCTAATGAGTAGTGTGCTTTATTATCGTACTGCATGAAATGCACACTGCTTCTCCTCTAATGAGCTAATGGAACTCAATGTCATTTAGAGCTTAGCAGCACAAATGGCAGAAGCTGTTCAACAGGAGCTTCGCTTCATTGTAGACTGAAATTACATGATTATCTTTGAATGATTTGCTGAGAGTGTGTTTTCATAAAACATGACATCTGTCAAGATCGCTGATGTCAGCAGACCTTAACGCTCCAATTTAAGATGCTTTCTACCTCAACAATTCTAATGAAATGTGAATGGCATCCTTCAGTGTTAGTGTATTTGAGGAACTGTACTATTTCAGTGAGAGCAAGACAGGTTTTGTTCGCTATTCACATTACTTCAGTAATTGTGGTACGTTTCTGCACAGTGTACACCAGCAGGAAGCCTTTCATCTATAAATTTAGATTCAGATTCTGAATTTTGTTCTTTCATTTTGGTATTTTATGAAGATTTTACATAAAATTGTGGGTTAATGACATCAAAATAAGGGAAAATATAAGTCCATTTTATGCTTTTAAGGGCCTTCCAAAAACAGAACCCAACACATTGTTTTTTTCATATTTTGTCAGAATACACTACTATTTCAAAATGTGCCTCTAAATGGAATGCAAGAGCAAAACAAACTGTAGTTGGTGGCTTTACATGTTGATCTGTCAGACCTTCCCAATTTAAGTAGGCAGTTCATGGCCAGAATAAGCTGTAAAATGAACCAGACTTTATTCCACAAGTCAAAAAAGTCTGGCTACATGAGACTACGAAGATTAACAACCAAATGTAATTTACGTAACACTAAATTACACCATTATTGAAGAATTCAGAATAAAATGACATTTTGGCACAGTTTGAATCTTTCACATTTCAATCCAGTGACAAGATAGAGCAGCATCTACTAGTCCTGTGTCTCTGGTCGAGCCCAAACTTTGCTGATGAAATATTCATCCATTGCATAACCACCAGGGGACTTTCAGGCTGAAAGACTTTAACCGAGACATACAGAATGTTGACTTGTGTGGCAAACCATAATGCTGTTCTTTTGTGCTTTTCTGTTTGACTGAGCGGCAGATGAATTTGACTGACTTCCATGATTATTTTACAATGTGTGGTCTTGATCATCATTTTTTGCTCTGATATATATTAAAGCTGCAGTCAGTAGCTTTTTTGGGTTAAAATAAATAAATTTGAGCAAATACATTACCAGCCAGTGTTCAAAACTATCTGCTTGCCTTAGCTGGATTCAAAACGGTAAGCTTGTAATAATGTTTTTAATTCCAGTGGTACTGGTGGATTTCCGCGGGAAATTTGAGCATGTCTTTGCGTCATTACGTCACATCTGTACACATAAAGAAGGAGTCTCGGCTAGTAGGCTATATTGCGTGCGAGGATGTTGGAGGTGGAGATTTATAGCCTTTTCTCACAGCACTTGATATAATTAAACTTATCAATTTGATGGCGGATCCAGAAAGGTTCAAACGACAATCACCAGTGACAACTAGAGATTCACCCGCTGTAAAATGCAAAAGACTTCGGAGTGGCTTCAGAAAAAAAGAGACTGCAACCAGACCCATGCGAAAAACAATTATCGGAAGGGCATTAAATGTAGTCACGCAATGCTGATGTTGAACATTAACAATTTGAGAACAAAGTATGATTTGCACGGTTTTACGTGATATAATAAGCGATTGTTAGATTTAATCAGTGTGATTACTGCAATGATTTTTTTTCCCTTAGTTGGTCAGAACCAGAACAAACGTGGATGTTACTTAATTGTTCAGATGACATTTTTCCGGTGAAAATGATTGTGTTGGCCATACTTCCAAAAATAATAATCTGTGATTCTGAATGCCAGTATCCACACCGGTGCGGTGACTGACAGCCGCACACTCCCCTCAAACATTGGATTCATCCGCGCTGTGCCGTGCCGAGGTACAACTCACGTAAAGTTGATAATTCCGCAAATAACTGCAATTGCAGATTTCGAACAGAGATGGCGATAAAGAGGACAAACTGCGGACTGCAGCTTTAAACAATAATGCAATGAGCAGTGAAAAAGGAAATATTCCTCGCCAGAAGTTTTCCCAACACAATATTATCCTTCATTTAGCCAAATGTTTTCACTTTATTTAATACACTATACCAGCTATGGGTCACCATAAGCAGTATTTATAGATATTTACTGTATACATCCACACCCTTTTCAGTATATCCTTCAGTTATTGTCATGCACTGACATAAGCGAGCACACAGAAGAACAGATAAGCTTCTCTTTGTCCTTCATTATAATTAATCCCGTCATCTGAGGAATTCAGGGTCGTGCAGCAGTGCATATAATAACTGCTGTCTTTTTATGTGCAAAAACTTTGCGGGGCGCTCTGAAGGTGAGTGACAGGAAACTGCAAGTTTTGCTCACGTTTACTGGACTAAGAATATATCAGCAACTCAGTATGAGCCTGCATCTACTTATAAAGTTAAAGGGACATTGTGTAGGAATTTCTCCCATCTAGCTGTGAAAATGTATTTTGCATTCAAACGAATTGTGCTCTCCAGCGCCTCGCTTTTTCAAATGCGCGTTGCATCTACGGTAGCCATTATGTACCAAAAAGCTATGACAGGATGTCTTCTAATAGCACTTCGTCGAGTGTTCCTTCGTGTGAACAGGTTTGTTATTTCAAACAAACAGCATCTTGACACAACGAACAAACGAATGTTACAGTATGAATTACTGACTGTGAAAAACATGAACTATTGTAATAAGTAGTTATGCCTTCTTTATTCGTTATATTTTCTGAAGTACGTGCATTGTTAGATATCATCATCAACTTTTAACTATAAATGTTCATCTGTCTATAAAATAAAGTACACAACCAAACAATGAAAAAAAGCTTGTAATTAAGACTGGAACATTGACTTACCTGTCGAGAAGAAAGCAGGACTTCAGCGTCTCTTTTGAAATCTTTCTCCTGCATTAGCTCTATCCACCTGGAAAAAGCTATTCCGACATTAACTCGTGTTTTTTGTAATCTCCGGTCACGTTTCATTTTACAATCTATTTTGGACTTTTCTGGCGACGAGGATTTGCAATGCAGCCTTTTAAACTTGCCGGGGCAGTGACAAGCCCCTCTCACTGCTCTGCTCCTCCGCTTGCTGCTTTCATTTACGTCATGCTGGCTCTGAACGAAAACGCGTTGTGGAAACGCGTTGGCCTAGTACTTTTTGTCCCTCTCTGCTATTGTAGTTTTTCAAGATGTCGGACCTACATGGAAGCCTCTGTGGACCTACCGTCCCATGTATATAAAGATAATAAATTCTTCGTTTACGAGGATAAGTCAAATAATTGGCAGAGGTATTTGTACACCATTGAGGACATATTTATGAATAAAAATATTGATTTTAAATAATAAAATACATAAAGTACACATTGTCCCTTTAAGAGTTAGAGTTAGATGCTCTGACTTTGTATATATATATATATATATATATAAATGATCCAAACTTTTTGTTTCATATCATAAGGTAGGTGAGGCAAATATCTAAAAAGTTTAACTACTGAAAGGTGTTTTTTTTTTTTGTTTTTTTTTACACACCTGTGCTAATGAAATGCATTACAGAAGATAGACCTGCTTTTCAAAACATTAGGACAGACTCACTGTCAGGTTCTGACTGTGTGCACATAGTAGAAGTTAATATTTTCTGGTGTGTGTAAAAATTCATTTGGTGAACATCTGACAGCTTGGCACTGTAAAATCACTACTCTGTTTTCCTTTTTCATTTTCTTCGCTAACCTTGTATGTGTGCGTGTTACGCATGTTTTGACAGTTTTATTGCTATTTTGAAAAGTAATTTCTAAGCTAAATTCACATCCACTGTGTTCCATATGTGTGACACACGTTTGATGAGTGACACACACAGACACAACAAGCACATGCATATGAGCCAGGAATAACAGAATGCCTCTTTCTCCGGGCACCTTTGTGACCCGAGAACCAGCATGGGTCATCGTCAGCTTTGGGCAACCACAAAAATCCTCCAGCATGAATCACTGGAGTAAAGCTATATCAGAGGGTGATTAATCATCATCCCTTCACAACAGCACACCACAGAATTTACCACTTATAAATGTTGTCTTCATACTGCCAAGATGGAAGAAGCTGCATCCTGCATTTATTTAATCAAAAATCAATAATATTGTGAAATATTATTACAATTTTAAATATTTGTTTTCTATTTTAATGAAAATAATGATGCTTAAAATTCAGCTTTGCCATCACAGGTATAAATTACATTTTAAAATGTATTATATAAATAGAAAATTTGTAATAATATATCACAACATGAATTTTTACTGTATTTTGGGTGAAATAAATGCAGACTTGAAGAGCATAAGAGACTTCTTTCAAAAACGTTTTTATTGTATTGTATAATGATAATTATAAGTAAAATAAAAAATAAAAATAAAAAACAGGCAAAGAACCTGTGTAAAGCTGTCATGAAAAAAAGCATCATGGTTAAATTTAAATTCCAGCATGCTGGAATGATGGAAATATTGAGAAGTCAATGGTGACAACCTGCAGTGTCACAAAGTCTGTGTGCTTGACAGCCAAAACTGTTTGTTGCTTTTTACGAAAGGAAGCCAAGCAACCCATCTGTCAAAAATGCATACATGCAGAAGCTGGGAAAAGCGCCTCACACACAACGGGTGGCAGCCAATGGCTGGCAACATGACCCAAAATAACAGCTGTGTTTTTTTCTTTTTCTGTCCAGGTTCATTATGCAATTACAAAACCCATATGAATAAACACCAGAGTGTGAAAGCCAGATGTATTGAGAGATCTAGAGCTTTACACCTGTAATGTGCATTAAAAAAAAAAGTGTTAAACGTGTTAAAAAATGTTTAAAAAACGGCGTTCAGCACATTCAAGTATTATTAACAGAAATGAACACCATTATTGAGATTTCACAGTGCTTTCCAATCAGGACTTTATGATTTAAAAATTCATGAGCTGAATATAGTGAATCATATTATTACTTGAACAGCCTGATCAGTTTCACATGACTTCAAACATATTCTCAGCTAAGCCATTTTAAAAATAGTGCTGGCTGTAACGTGTTAGGTAAAAAGATGCACTGTTAAATATTGCATTGGATTTACAGTATTTCCTGGCTACTTTGACTTATATTATTATTATTTTTTTACAGTAGCCCACTTCCACAGTTTATTAAATAAAAATGCAAATATATGGCTATGTTCACAGTCACACTGTAAATTTTTGGGATTGACATCCGCATTTGGTGTGACTGAGTCTCGAAATGTTCTGTTCACTACTAAGCAACTTACAGCGTCTCGAATACTGTCTGACATGAAGTTAACGTGCAACGAGAGTCAAGCCTGTATTCACTTACCAGTAACAACAGTGACAGTGACCAAAGTAATATCAAAGATGGCCACGTCTATAAAACTGAAAAGTCTTATCACTTTTGACACGACAAGAGTCTAATTGAGCCGCGAGTTTATCGGTCAGACTGAACAGTTTGTAACATTAGGTAGTCTAGCAGTTTTCTCCCATCAAGTAGGCTAATATATTTATTTGTATAGGGCTTTTCACAGTAGGCTACACACAGCTTTACAGAAAGACAGATAACTATTAGTAATTGAATTGTGAATAAGCTAACTAAAAGAAACACTAAAATCTATACATTTTCAAAAAATCTATAGCCTCCGTTACATAGGCTAGTATATGAAACATCTAAGATATAACGTAGTTCAAACGACTAATATAATAAAGTGATTTTGTCTGATTTGTAACCAAGCGATTACCCATAAAACGTGCTTTGAACCAATCGGATTGCTTGGTAGGTAGGACTCATCTCTTCACCACACCCAGCGCCGCCGCTCCCACCACGCGCATCACGCGCTGTGCGTAGGGCACCAAGTGCTGAGGGGGCACCAAAAATAGCCTAATGAAAAACCAATCATCAAACTTCTTGTTATAATCAGATTCAGCGCGTTCTTCCTCTTCATTCCGCAGCGGCGCCGAGCAGAGACAGAGAGCACGTCAGAAACACAGGACAGGGTGTGTGTGTGTGTGTGTGCGTGCGTGTGTGGGTTCATCTGAGCCTCATTGGTCTGTCACTGCTCGTCAATGTCAGAATATTTGAGATGACCAATCAAATCAAAGTAGGCGGGCTTTATGTTCACAGACGCTGAGCGCGAATTTTAACAGTGCAACTCGACGCTTCAGTGTACGGTCAAGTGCGAGATGAGATGTAAGTAGCTAAACTTAACTTTATTTGACAGTTTTTTTTAGGTCATAAATGTTAAACGAATGACAAAAAATAATTAGGCAAACTAATATAGTTTTGTCTAATTTCGCCATTTTGAACTGAAAATAGGCCTATGTAACATGTAGCCTAGTGTAATAGTTAAGGCTACTGTCATTGTGAGGGGACAAGAAACATGAACAAAGCCGTTTTCATCATGTTAGGCACAGGATTTATAATGAATGTGTACATATTGAGAATAAAATACAAATTGTAACCTTTAGTAAATTAAAAAAGCCAACTTTAGGAGGGGAAGAGACAGGGCAAGATAAAAACAAAGAGAAAAAGAGTGTGATGAGGAGAGAAAAATAATCAGCTGACCACTGACATGGTTTTAAAGCTGTTGTTATCGAATTTTTTTTTTTTTTTGCCTTCACAACATCTTTAAAATGCACATCTGTAGTTCAGAAAAATCCCAAATTTCCCCCGAACACCCCTAACTAACCTGCCTCAAATTCGGGATCCCAGTGATTATAAAACCATGCCATTGCATGGTAATGAAACTAGTTAATAGTAAGCATTAGACCCTAATCTAAAGTGTTACTTTTTAGCTTTTTATTTTTTTTATAAATCATACCCTCATGGGGGGCTTAGCCCCCCTAAATGAAAATCCTAAATAAAAATGTTTTTTTTTTAGGGGGGGCGGGGGGGCATCCTAAAGGAATTATGCTTAGGGCACCAAAATGGCTAGCAGTGGCACTGACCACACCGGCATTTGAGTCGCGCATAGAACACTGACGGGAGCCGCTCCTCCGGTGGAGAAATGTGACTGGATCTAAAACCTTTAGATGACACACAGGTCATATCTCCCTCGCTGTAAGTTACCGAAAGCAAAACCACACACAAAACCCCTTAGCAGAGCGACTCTCTCGCACTTTATGACGTGATAGACAAGTTGTCCATTGTGGTTCCGTTCAGCGCGGGTTTTCCGAGAATGCGGTTGTGAGTCATGAATGTAAGTTATTGGTGTGAGTTTGGTTATAGAACGCGGTTGTCACTCCCGTAAATGTGAACGTAACTGTATTAATTATTCAAATACAGGACTGACAACCGTATTCTGCTGCTGTGTGAACATGGCCTATGACTTCAACAGAAACAGAAAATGGTTTGTGAAATGTTTTTATAACATTCATTAGAAAATGTCCTGGCATAAAATAAAACTTTAACTCAATACCTAATTTTAATGAAACTTCAAGTCGTGTAAAATCTTCGGAATTTTTTTTTAGAGGGCTTTTGACTTCAAACAAGCTGAGTGTTGGTTCCAACAACCCAGCAAACATTAAGCGAGTGAAAGCGGTCTTGACCCCAATTCAGGCGAAACATAAAAGAGATATGTTAAAAAAAAAAAGGATATCTGGAACCGATATGGATAGAGTTCACAAAGGTCAGCACTAGAGGTTATGAGGGGTTTTATGATCAAAGCTTTGACCCTGCCATATATCTCAGGAGAAAGAAAGCTCGTGTAAAGATTGCCAGAAAACCTCTACATTTAGCACAGAAAAGCACTTTGCCCTTTCTGTCAGTCACCGATACGAATTATGCTTTGCTAAAGTCCCATTATAATTACCACAGGACAGAGAAACACCTCAAAATTACATTTAGCTGCATAAACAGATGGAAAGAGATGGGAGAGGGGTTTTTTTGTAGATTCCACAGAAAAACAAGACTACACATTCATCATGCCAATGTGTTATTACATTTGTGTGTCCCATTAGTACGCAGACTGTGGCATATAGTAATTCTCAGAGATATCTTTCTATTTCCTTTTGCAATAATATGCAGGGTCTGGAAAAATTTGACAATTGGAAACAAAGATGCACTATTGAAGAGACACAAACTAAATGAATGAAGTGAGCAAATGTATAGCCCTTCAATCCTGTCGCGGGTCATTTTAACCCTTTAAAGACTTAAAGACAGATTTAACATAATTAAATGCCAACTTTTCAGGCTGAAACTTCAAGATGAGGCAGTTCACGACTGTTGTGATTTGCAATTGGCAGTGTAAAATGAACAATAACATTAAAGTCATAAAATGTATAACAATGTTGTCAGGTCCATTTAATAAAAATAATTCATACAAAAACAATAAAACACAATGCTCATGCTAAGTGGGCACAGAGATGCTCAATTTGCATTACAGTTCATGTTTTCTGATGCAAAGAACTGTAACATAAAACTAGTAAATTGAAACCATAAACCTTGAAGTCTGAAGACTTCTGATGCAAAACATGATTCCAGAGGCTCTTGTTAGTTATTTCTCGCTATAACTTTTGTCAAGGAGTATATTCAATTTGCTTTCATTATCCGGAGGCGACCAACGCAGTGAGACGACAGCGTCTCGATATGCTACCACAATCACCTGAGAAACAAGAAGCTAATTAACTTTGACTGTGAAACCACGTTTGGAACAGATGTTTGAAAATGACTCAACTGTAAGGCTGAATTATGAATTCATGCACATTCCTCATATCTGTTGTGCACAAGTCTGTAAATGTCTTGATGAACACTCACAGATCCGTAAATGGCTCGATGAAACCTTGCAGGCGAGAACGAAGAGTTCTGGTAGCGTATGTCGTGCCTGACACGAGGGAACGTTAATTGGGAAAACAACTGCTAAACATTCATGTAACAATCTTGAATCCCGTGCAGAATCAAACAAATGGCGTTATATTTCGTAACAGATGCATGATGGTTTCTAGTTGAAATGTGAAAAGAAAGAGGATTTATTGCCACAAGGTCAATTTGCAGATATTTTAACCGCTGTTTTATCTTAAGTCTCAACCTGGATTTACCTGGAGGCTAGCCAGGTGAAGCTCTCTATCAGCTATCATTTCAACGGGGGACACAACAAATACAAGCGCTTTAGCACCAATTTTAAATATATACAATAATTGGTGCAGTTAAACGGTTATTGATGCTCGGACAGACCTTTCAGGACTCACTCTTATATAGCAGAGTGCTCTGTATGTTTAGTGGACTAATGATGCCTGAGATCTACAATTATCTCCTTTCAAATCAGGAAGGTAGCAGTTCCAAAATTAACGATCAGTTATTTAAATATAAAGGACTAAATTATGATTATGATTTTATTATAGTCGGACGTGCATAATAAATTGGCCTGAGTAGCTGCATCGTGTCAAAAAGAAAACAGGTGTCCGCCAACAGAAGTATCACAGCGACTCCTGTATGCAGACAGCTCTGCTGATTATAATGAGAACAATCTAGTCTTGTGCCTGCAGGCTGGTTTGATGTTTTAGGCCTGCAATAAGCCAGGTAGAAATACATAACATTATATGATAAAATAACACAATATAATAAATAATACATACAGTACCTTTATATTTAAATTTAAAGAGATGACTTGGATTCATTCTGTCATTCCAAAATAATCTAATGCTGAACTACATACCCTTTTCATCCCCTTGTGAAAAATAAATATACCATAATGTATTTGAAATACATTTATTTTATGCCAAGTATACTACAGAAACATTTACATGTATGTACTTAATATTAATGCCTTGCAATTGTACTGTTGCCATACTAAATTGGTATAAAGTCTGCTAAATTGGAACAACTAATTTTGTATTTAATGTACTTTAGCTATCCAAAAATAGGGCTGAGGTCCAACTAAAACTATACTTAAGTATATTTGATTGTGCTAAAATGGAACTATTGCAAGTATACTTTATGTAGGCTACACGTTAAATATCTTGCATTTAAAGACTGATTTTATACAGTAATCATATAGTGACATTAAAACACATTTTAGGCTAAATAATAAGAAATGTGCATTGTACAATAAAGTTGTTGTCACAGTGGTATTTTGTTTAGTTTGTTTTCATTGGACTTGTCTGCCTGTCATCACATGTCACGTGTCATCGTCATTGTCATTATCAGTTCATCTGTATCACCTGTGGTCAGTTAATCATCGTCATTGTTTGCATTTAAGTTCTCTGTTCAGTCAGTCTTTGTCCGATCTACGTTGTGTATAGTGTGTGTTGCTGCCTCATTTATATTATTACCATTAAACCTTCGTGTTGGAAATATATCCTCATCTTCGTCTGCCTTACTGCAACCACCCGTGACAGAAGTACTCCAAATAAATTTTAATTATAATATTTATATCAGTAAGTCTCAAGCGATATGTCAGTAAATATGTTACTGGATTTGTAGTATACTTAGTATGAAATAAACGTATTTTAAATACATTTTGGTATACGTTTTTTTCACTAGGGTACATTCGGTAACACATTTAAAATAATGGTCCGTCATTTATAAGTAAATATTCAGGAAGTATAATAAAGGACAAAAGAGTAGTACTGCAGCTAGTACTGCAACACTTCAGCTATACCGTAGACACACGATAATGTTGTGGTTAGTAAGTAATTGATAATTCTTAATTTGTCATAAGTTGATAGCTTTTAATGAGGCCAATCTCATTTAGTAATTATTGATTACCTAATAAGGAATTTGTTACGCTTGTTTCCATATAAGGAATGAATGAGGATATGAGGAATGTGCATTAATTCAAAGTAGTAGCTGAAGTGTTAAAGTCCCCCAATCATTTTATCCCTTAAAACTCCTCTTTGATCACCAAAATTACATATTTTTTCTTGAAAAAATTTTCTTCGTGCTTTAAAATAGCTTGAATGTATTCTACACCCTTGCCTCATTTAGTATATGCGGTTCTATGAATATGCAAATTAGCCCCGCCTCCACTCACTCACACCAGCTCAGAGATCCACTCATAGACGATCACACGTTGACGTGATTGGTTACAAGGTAGTTTGTGACATCAGAAACACCAGCACTTTCAAATCGCGTTTTTGAGGCCGTCTTTGGTTCAATGCAATTTTAAAGAGAAAATATTCAGCAATGGTGTTGACATGAATTTGCACATGGTTTGTCTTAAAGCATATTAAAAACACCACATAGACATATAAACAACATTAAAAACTTGATTTTCACCACAGGGGGACTTTAACGTATACTACTCATTTGTCCTGCATTACTTCCTGTATTTGACCTATTAATGACAGACCATTATTCTAAAGTGTTACCATACATTCATTAGTGCAGTTACAGTAGCAGGCTAATGCTGAATAACGCTGTTTCTTGTTCAAGGGAGATTTCAGCTCCATTTTCAAAGCCTATCGCAGATGTGCAGAAAGTGTGGTACAGCAAGGATCAAACAACAGAGAGTAAAGTCGCTGCTGAACCCATCACATGTTGGTATTACTATATCACATGAATCTTTTGAAACAGCAAAGGTGCAAATCTGCCTGGATAGTGGCAAACAGGGACTCTATTACACAACATGTAATAAAGAGTTAAATTACACATGACAGAGCACTACTTCCACATGCATCAGATCCTGCATCAAGGGCTTTCATTGTCTAAATTCGAAAATTTACTATTTAAATGGAGGCGTTTTTTACTTCCTTCCTGTGTGTGCGAGTTTGAGAGCATGCATTTTCAAGGGTTACAAGATAAGGCACTGATGTATTCTCTAGACTTTCAAGATGTTTTGAGGTCATTCTCGTATCCTCACTAAGAGGGGCTTGATGAGAACTGTTCACTCTCTACCTGGAGCTGTTCCCTCAGGGTCTATGTTATGTCAGGTCCAGATTAATGTTATGCAAAGAGACATCCAGGCAGAAACATGACTGCATCAGAGGCCCTGAGAAACACGGCTGGTTATAAGCATTAATATTCAAACCGCCTTGAGCAACTAGAATAGCGTCGAGATTAATTTATAATCATAATCTTTCAGACCTCAATGTTGTACTGTTCTGATGTAGCCTGGTGTTTGTAAAGAATTTCACGTTGCATTTACACTCGGGGCGTTTCCAGGCTTTCATCAGTTCTGGGGCACAGGCTCCCTATAAAGTGGGCGTATCCTTAATTGTCTAGGGTTGTTCAGGGGCATGCAAAAACACAAACAGAGTGACTAACCTTCTCTGTGTAACTAACCTAAACATTTCTATAAGCCAACATTGACCTTATCATTGACCCAGCAAATGGGTGGAACTGGAAACTAATGACAGCATATTTGGCAACCTTCTGCTACAAACATCACACTTACCCAGCGTGTTGGTACTGGTGGATAGGTTTGCAACCTTTGAAAAAAGAGAATAAGGATTTTTTTTTTCATTTCTTTATACCACATTGTGAGTGTGTAGCATTTGTTTACATTAACAGTGTCTGCAATATACACTACCAAACAAAAAATGTTTTGTGGTAAGATTGTGGTTTTTTTTTTTTTTAAGAAAATAATAGGCCTACTTTTATTCAGCAATAATCAGGGCTTAATTGAATAATCAATATAAAATGACTAATATTGTTGAAAATGTATGTGCCAAAGATGGCATGAATAGGCAATTTCACACCTCCTGCAAAACTATAGCCAAAAAAGTACTTCTGTATTCCAGCAACTAGTTCCCCATCTAAAGTGAGTTTTTTTTTTTTTTTTTTTTTTGCCTGCCTGCCTGCCTGCCTGCGGGAAATTGGAATATAGTCATGCGATGAGCATTTCTTAAACCAGAAACCCATCTGTGTTCTTAGCTAAGTCACATAACATAAGTTATTAGTTATACAGATATTTTAAAGTGTAATAATATTTCACAATATTACTGTATTTTTACTGCATTTTTGATCAAATACTTGACCTTGTTTGCAAAACATTAATTTAAAAAACGGACTAACACCAGATTTTTGAACGGTTGTGTAAGTATGTGCTTACACAGAACAGAGAAGCTGCTGACTGATTTTGGTTACTGACATACTTTGTCCATCTGTTATGGAAAATTTTGATTTATATCATACTGCTGAAAAATCATACTAAAATGTCACTCACACAATTACAATTCCATATTTTATGAAAACGTTGGCACACTTACTGGTGGATATGACCACAGAAAACAAATATGATGGTGACTTTTGTCTTTAAAATGTTATATTCTCCTTTAAATCAATCATAAGTACAAAGTATTAAATCAGGACCAGCAAAAATGACACTGGTATATCCGTGAACAACTCATTCCACCAAAGATGAATTAAAAAAGGAAATAATTTACACATTAGCAAACCTTAGCTTGGTAGCTATAGCTGCCTTTTTCAGTCTCCATCTGCTCTGCCAGTCACCCTGGCCAGCAACCAGAGCAAATCTGAGGGTATGTTTACACAACAACAATGTCCTAAAAAAAGAAAAGTTTTTCCTTTGCGTTTTTTTGCGTACAGACGACAGTGTTGTCAAAACGATCCTCATTCATGGATCCATGAAAACGACTGAAAAATGCTGTATTATGCTGCCAGTCCAGTAGCTGGCAATGTCACTTAAGAAACACTACGCACCTGTAGACTGAACACGTAATAGACAAATTCACGTTTTTGAAGTTTACACAGAGACGATAATGGTTTGTTTTCAAAAACTTTGCGTTTTCAGTCCCCCGACGCCGTTGTTGTGTAAATGAGCGGTCAAAATGCATACAAAGTTTTCTGTTTTTAGTTGAAAATGGTGTCGTGTAAACAGTCCCTAAGGTTCAGAAAGACAAGTCAAAAAGGGTGAAGGTCACAGATAAGATGCTTTCCATTGTCAACTGGTGTGACAATTTCCTTCACATTCCTTAACATTTTTTTTTTTTGTCAGCCAAACCCTTTTGACCTAAAACATTTACTTCAAAGTACCCCCAGAGATTTTAAGTTTAAATTCTGATAATTGAACAACACATTTGCATGTTCACAGTTCTCTGATGTCCGTAAAACAAAAACAATTTTGAATATTTATATTAAGTGTTTTATCTTTTATTGTTTTTATTTTAGTTAATTTATTTTTCATTTTACATTTTTATTGATTTAATTCATTATTAGCTTCTCATCAACATTCCTTCACAAACCCCAGTTTCAGAAACCATAGTTTTAAAAAAAAATCACGATTATCAATTATTCAATAGCCTGTTTCTCAGGTTGCTAAATAATAATCAGACATTGATTTATCAGTAAACATTTACTGGGTCACAGCCTAATTTTTTAAAGTTAAAATTAAAAAAAAAAAAAAATTTTAAATCTTGCAATGTACTTGGTATCACTAGGAAGGAAACAGAGCTTGTATTTTTGAAAGTATAAGAAACCTTTCAGAGACCTGTTCCCATTATCCAGTGACTCCAAACTTAACTGGGAGGTAAAGTGTTGTGGACGTTTTCCTCATGTGTTCATAGAGAGAATGATCATGTGACCACCTGGAAGTAAGCATACTAACGGTGATGATGAGTGGAAAAAGCAAAAACAGGAGACTGGCACTATATAAGAAAAAAAGACAACAACAATAGGAGGAGAAACTTGTGACTGTGGTCTGTGTGTGGTAATGAGATGGGTGGCTGCCACAGTGGGAGAGAGGTGTGGACAGAAAACCACCTCCACCCCATCTTCCCCACTGCCGGAATCAGTGTCATCCTGCCATATCCACAAGATAATTGGCGCCGGTAGAGAGAAAGGACTTCCTGACACACTCTTTTCTTTCTCTTTTCTGTCTCAGTTTAATTAGTTGTACTACAACTCTGTCAAATAACTCAACTTACAATGTCCAACCAAGTTTATAATTATTTTTTGATGTAACCGAGAAATGTGTATGATTAACTAATCATACTGATTCTTCTTACATTTTTTTAACTACTGCATTTCTAGTTAAGAAATCTAAATTAAGAATTGGAAGCTATCAGGGTTAAGCAAAATTCCAACCTGAAGAAATTGCTCTTTCAATTGTAAATTTGATTTGAATTCGCCACACCCCACCGTAGGTTGAATTGAAATTTGAATAGATGTGACAGGAAGAGGAATATACTCAATTGAAATTTAAATAAATTCAACAAAGGTAATGCATTGTGTGAAAAAAAGTTTGTCCACACATGGTCTACAAAAATCAGTTATTTAAATATGATGAAATACATAAACTACGGTTCATACAAATTGTGTGTCTGTCAAACAACTTTCAAACAAGTCTTTGTCAAGACAAGGATTCCTGTTAAAATTAGTCACATGAATTTCAATTCGTTTTAATCCTACTTCCTTACATTTGTCACAAGATGAGGATGAAGACAAAGGTACGATCCAATGTGTCATTTTAAGTCATTTTAATAATACAATAATTATTATTTATAATTTTGTTTCTAGCCCTTACGGTTAAAAAGTTATTAGCATAAACATAAGTGCAATTTTGGACATTTGGTGGCGCTAGAGCGATTGAGTTAGAGACTCCAAAATTGCTGGAGAATTTCAGACTGTCCTCTATCTGTATTCCAAATTTCATAACTTTCTCGCAAGAAGTTCTATGGGCTGCCATAGACTCGAGAACAGAAGAAGAAGAAGAAGCGGAATAATAATTCCGTTTAACCAACGACCTATGTTTCCAAACTTCCTACGGTGGTTTCGTCTCGATCGGTCTAACGGTTTCGAAGATATTGCCAAATGTTTTTTAAGCGCTAATTTACAACATTGCGCTAACCATAAGGCAAAACCAGAATGTTTGGTACCTTTAGACTCGGCAATGATTCAGGAATGTAATGAGATGACTCCAGTGAAAATAGGTCAACCAAATCCAAAGTTATAAGCATGTATAATATATTTTTTTCACCAATAGGTGACGCTGGTCCAAAACTTCTCAGACTCTTTCAGAGCATCGTGCCGATGACCCATACCATGTTTTGTAAAGATATGTTCATGGGTTCATAAAATACCGCATTTTAGTACACAATTCTAAATGGCCAACGGATGGCCAACTAAATGGCCCTGAGGATGGTCGTTTGACTGAAAGCTTGGTGATTAAATTTGCTTAAAGGATTTAAGTGTGCGGACAGTTTATTTATTTTTTGAAATGGCCGATATGGAAAAATTGGATATCACTATATCAGTCGACTCGGCATGACGCCCTGAATCTAACGAGACCACTTTTAATGATTTTTGGACAAACCGTTCAGAAGTTATAATCAAATTCAAGAACGGTTTGACGAATCAACTTGAATTCCATAATTTTTTGCCGCCATGGTCTGAAGATGATCTGGTTCAAGTTTCGTGAAAATCTGAGCAACCGTCTAGGACGAGTTCGAAAACGTAGGTTTTTTTTTAAATTCAAAATGGCGGAAGGATTTACATGACGGCAATATGATGCAAAATGACGGCATATGATGCAATCGAATCGTATTGAGCCAAGGAATCAGTGGGAAAGGGAATTTTGTTTCTAGCCCTTATGTTTCAAAAGTTATTAGCATAAACATGCATGAAACTTTGGACAGTTGGTGGCGCTAGAGGGATTGAGTTAGAGACTCCAAATTTGCTATGGTGACTGTCCTCTATCAGTGTGGCAAATTTCATAACTTTCCTGCAAGCGGTTCTATGGGCTGCCATAGACTTCCATGTGGAAAAAGAAGCGGAAGAATGATAAAAACGCCATCGATTTCAATAGGTGCTTCCGCACTTTCAGTGCTTGGCCCCTAATAATAATAAAAAAGAATAAGAAGAATGCGAAAGGATACAATAGGTGCCTATGGACCTTTGGTGCTTGACCCCTAAATACATCAACACATGACATCTGTGCTTTTGTCAAACTATTTAATGGGGTCTGTAACAAGCTAGGGAGTGAAAAAAATGCTATAGATTCCTTGTAGAAATGGCAAACCAGTACATAGAGCAGAATGCACTCTGTGTTCCTGTAGTTTGGGAATTGAGTTTTTCTTCCACAGCTCTCTTCTAAATCAGATAGAGGTCTGACTCTAAGGTCTGATGGCCTCATCTCCACCAGAGTAAGACTTTTATTACTGTCGGCCGTGTCACCTGCGGCAGACGCTCGGGCGATAAGCCAGAGATGCCATCACTGACATCCCAATCACATTAAATCCGAATCCCTACCCCCTGCCCTCCCTTGAAAAGAAGGACTGGAATATCCAGACGGCCTGACAGCCCTGATCTGGCTGACTAAATGACAGTCTTCCATGTATTAAGTGTGGAATTGTGGTGGATACGGTTAGATTAGGTTTCTCTGAGTGAGAGACGAGCAAGTTTGTTCTTCAAGAAGTCACTTTTCTCTCTCTGCTTTTTCTTGTGAGAGTGTTTCTGCTAGAAGTCTGCCTTTCCAGCCTCAAGCACCAGCTCCAGCAACATCATCTGCTGGCTCACAGTCTTTTTTGAGGTAGCAGGTAATACCATTGGTGTGACAAATGGCCTGAGGAAATGTTCATATAATGTACATGGTTCAATTTTGTTCTCTCTCTCTCTCGTGTCTACACATGCATTTTTGCTCTCATTTGGTACTTGTGAGATCAGACTTAACACCCACCTTTCACATTGCTCAGCAGAAGTTGTCACTGCTTTTCCTTATTATTTAACAATGGCAGTGAGCCTCCTAGAACCATTTTTACAAGTTCCTGTTAATAACTTATTCAGAAGGTATTAATATTGCATAAGCCACTATGTAAATGGTTGATAAATGACTTGTTACTAATTCATTAGGATTGTAAAATTCAATTTCACAAGTTGAAAAGACCCACCTGAACTCCAATATATCTTATTGTAGCTCTAACAACTTTTGAAATGACCTCCCATTGAAGAAATTGAGTTCTGGAAGTTTAGAAAAAAAGTCTCAAAAATGTCTAAGAGTCATTGACCTCTGTCCAAGATGTTTAAAACAAGAACACTGCCAATATCCTATACCACCTAAAAAGAAGTTTAGCAAAAGCCTTTTTTATTAAGCTTTACGCTTTTGAGTCAAGCCAATTTAAGCTAAATATATCACATTTTAAGAATATATTCTGCAATAACCAGACTGTGTACTCTAAAATAATGGCAAGAACACCTTTTGCTGGGTTTTCCCTAAGGATGCACACAAAATCAAATGCAAAACAGAACCAGTGTAGTACAAATCACAAATAAATGACTCAATTCCTTTTTAGTGGATCCTTTTTAGTCCTTCCTATCAGAGCATGCTACACAACTCCTTGTCCAAGCGCTTGTTCTATCCAGACTGTTGTAATGCTCTCCTAGCAGGTCTTCCAGCTTGCATTGTCAAACCTCTGCAACTGATCCAAAATGCTGCAGCTAGAGTGATCTTTAATGAGCAGAAGAGAGCACACGTCACTCCTCTCCTCACAAAACTGCACTGGTTGCCAGTTGCCAATCGCATCAAATTCAAGTCACTGACGTTTGCCTACAGAACAACCACTGGCTCTGCTCCCTTTTACCTAAACTCATTACTTCAGACTTATGTGCCATCCAGAAACTTGCGCTCTGCAAGTGAACTTCGTCTTGTGGTGCAATCTCAAAGAGGCACAAAATCTCTTTCTCTGACCTTTTCCTGGTCTGTTCCATGCTGGTGGAATGATCTGCCCAACTCAACCAGAGCTACTGAGTCCATTGCCATCTTCAAGAAATGACTGAAGACACATCTTTTTCGGCAACACTTGATCCATTAATACGAACACTTTATCTTCTATTCTATTATCTTAAAAAAAAAAAAAAAAAAAAAGTACACGTACTGCGTTAGATTAAACTGGGCAGGGTGGTCATAGCACTTGCATATTGTTGTCCTATTGTTAGTTTAACTGCTTCTGTTGTTCTCATTTGTAAGTCGCTTTGGATAAAAGCGTCTGCTAAATGAACAGAACGTGGAAAGAGTAATAAAATATTCTACTCAAGTAAAAGTACTACTACTTCAATTAAATTTTACTTAAGTACAAGTAAAAGTACCGGTCTAAAAATCTACTCAAGTAAAAGTAAAAAGTAGCTCATTTAAAATTTACTCAGAGTAAAAGTTACTGAGTAACTTTTTTAACAGCGGGGGTGGGGGACTCTCCCGTGTAGGCTTGTAATGGTATGAGATTTTCACAGTATGATAACGTCTCAGAAAATATCACGGTTTACAGTATTAATCAATTATTAAATAAATAAACTGTATTATTAAATTATGGGTATTATTATTATTATTATTATCATCAGTTAAAATGACAGTTAAATTAAAGGGTCACTTCAGGATTTAGCATTAAGCTTTGTATCAGTAGAAAACCTGTAGTATTTTCGAATTACCGTACACCCCCCAAAATTGTCATTTTGCGTCATCGGAGGATTTTTTGGCCAGAAGCTAAAGACTACAGTCAGTAGAAGGAGCTGTTCCGCATGTTCTCATCCGCATGTTCCCCTCACTCGTCCTGCTCGCCACAGTAAACATGATGAATGGCGACTGTAGAACGCAAAAGCCGAATCCTGGACATTATGGGCGATCTCGAAAAACCCGGGCAGACTCATCACACTCAAACAAATGCTTTTATTATAACAAACTTGAAACCATTTGTTTGTTTTGTTTATTAAAATTTCAATAAAACATGTCTAATCAATTAAATTTGATAATTGATAATGAATTAGATTAACAACTTATTTTTAACATTAATAATTTATTAAAATGTTTAAGAAAAATATTGTCCTATGAAATGTATTTTATTCAGAAAATGTATGTTTCTTTTTATGATTTAATTCAAATATATTATCAAAAACGGTTGTAATCAAATGTAAATTTAAAATTGTGTCCTTTTATTTTTGGGGGAAGCACTGCAAAAACAGATTTACTAAATTAAACCATGGACAAAAAATATATTCCTTTAAATAATGTTTAAATAAAATGTATTATTATTGTTGTTATTATTATTATTATTTAGAGAAGTAGGCTACGTTCTATTGTATCCCTATAGTAATATATTTCTGTCCTAATTTCTCCTAGTAAAACCAAACTTTTATTTTGACGGGTTGTAGTGAAGACCAAAAGTGTAAAAAAGTGTTTCAAAGTGTATTTGACAATGGTTTATCTCAAATAAAATTATGAAAATGCTCATTAGGCGTTCTCTCGGAGCAGCTCTGGAAATGTTCATGTATTCATATCCTCAAATTGTTTGTGAGACTCTGAATATCACGCGTACTTAAGTATGTAGTTAGTAGACAAAGCCGCGCAGCTCAGCAGAACAAATAGGGTTATATTTACATGCAGTATTTTTGTGCTTAGCTTAAATATTCACAGACCATGTCGCGATTGGATTTATTGCACAGTTCTACTTTCCATGTATTCATCCATCCATTATTTTACGTGACATTTCATTTTCATGACTGGATTCCGGGGTTCCCTCTGCATCACGTAAATCGGGACATACCCATAGACAGTAAAAGAAATGGACAGAGCGATCTCATTGGAACTCAGTTGAGACAGTTGAAGCCCACTTTTAGCGATTTTTGAGAACTTCCGTTCCTGACGCGCAGACTCAGACCGACTCAAACTAAGCTTGATGACGTGAGCAACCTGTCTGACAGACGTGAATCTTCTAGTAGCTGTGCGTGGAAATTGCCAACGTTAATCTCGCAGAGACGGGGAACTTGAGCAAAGAGTTCTTTGGCGTGAGTGAGCAGGAGTAAGTATTCCGTTGCTTTTATGGACTCATTATCTATGGGCTTCTCCCTTGACGGGACGTCCCCCCGATTGCCTGCGAGCTTCTCCTCCTGTCTGTACGGTAATTTCTGTACAGCGCGACAGAGAGTCGAGTGGTTATGACGCAATCGTTAGCCTATTTTTACTAAATCTATTTCTACGGGGCCATAATGTAACATAGAAGGTAATGGAGCCCTTTATACATTGTCGTGTTTCTTTAGAAATAAATAATGGACAAATGGAGTCTTTAAACGCCTCAGATGTAAAGTTATTCGCTGTCAAAATGACGCCAAAATGAATGGGAGTCAATGGAAATGCTAACGCAAGTGAAGTTCTGCTACAACATGGCGGCACCCGGCCGGCTTCAACTTCCGGTCGATGGATTACCCCCTTGGTCTAACTCCACAATAGGCTTTATGCCGAGCGTCACGTGACCAAGCCGGAAAACAGGTCACATCGCTTCCGATTCAGGTCTTTTGTATGTGCTTCATGAAATTTTTTGCGGTTTTACTCAAGATAACTTAAAAGGAGCACGCAAAAATGTCCCTCGCATGTGCAGATTGATATTTAAAAGTTTTTTAAATTTTCTTCTTCACACTAACGTTTATATATTTAAACAGCATAAAACACCAATAACAAAGTGAACTTAGTAGGTTAGCTGATTACCTTAAAAATCCATAGATATCGTAGTTAGTTCTTACGACCGTTAACACTTTCTCTGACAAGCGGATGCAATGAGACCTGTTTTCCGGTTTGGTCACGTGACGCTCGGCATAAAGCCTATTCAGTACTTCACAGTTCACAGTCTTTGTAATATGTTTTAGCAATACATTTCTAACATTTATAATGTGTTTAGAATTTTTTTTAAATTGCCTTTACAGGGACTTTTAGAATTATTTAAAAAAAATGATTAAAACTATACAAATAAAAGCTTATTCAAATTGTTAATAAATATTATAATAGCATAAAAATAATACTGAAAAAAAAAGTTTAAAAAGAGGAGTTACTGGTTTGAATCAGTCAGAAACATTGCCTTGGCTAATTTATAGCATTAGCAGAGAGAGAAAATCGCTTTCATATGTAACAAATAGACATTGTAACCGATGCCCAAATGAATCAAAATGAATCGAGGCGAAAGCATGTGAATCAGAATCAAATCTTGAAGTCTTTATCCATACTCAGTGCTAAATTCAAGACAGTACAGTAGAACACAAAAGTACAAAATATGTAAAAAAAAAAAAAAAAAAAAAAAACCTAGGAACAGCTTGAACCGTATTCATTTCTCTGATATGCAGTGTTGTGTGTGAGAGGGAGAGAGCCCTCTTATGTATTCAGTACAGTGAGGAGCATTTAATCATTTACCAAACTGCTGCTCCTCATCTCTGCTCTGTGACAGCCTGGCAGGGGCAGCTGCTGTCGGACAACTCCTGTCACGAGAGCATACCATACACAAGGCATATGCTACTACAACATGGATGCAGCTCTGTCATACAGACAACTTTTACTGATAAATTCATCAGGTAAGAGGAAGAAAATGAGTGAGTTTAAGGGAATACTGAAAAAGAGCAAGTGTTTGGCAGGTGTTTTGGATGATAGACAGAAGAAAAGATATTGCTGGGCAAAAGCCGTTTTTTCTCTGGTCTGGTTGGTATTGGGTTTTCCACACCCGCTGCATGCTGTGTATCGAATAATAATCAGGTAACACAGCAAAAACCTCCCCTGATCTCTACAAACGTTGCCTATGGATGTCCGCAAGGGCATTATATTTACCACAGGGGTCTAATTTGTCACCACTGACAGAGAAAGGCCACAGCAGTGACCGCAAAACTCCTAATCGATGGCCTCAGGATTTGACCATCCAATACTTTCCTCTCAGTCACCTCAAGTCAAGTCAAGTCAAATAATTAATATAGAGCTATTTACAATATAGATTGTTTCAAAAGCAGCTTTACAGAGATAACAGGAAAATAATGCAAAAAAGTTTGTTTCCAAAAGAAAATAGCGTCACAGTCCAGCTTAAGTATAAGTTCAGTGATGTTTCATTTTTGTTTTTAAAAAAGTTATTAATTTAGTTCATTTATATATATATATATACACTCACCGGCCACTTTATTAGGTACCCCATGCTAGTAACGGGTTGGACCCCCTTTTGCCTTCAGAACTGCCTCAATTCTTCGTGGCATAGATTCAACAAGGTGCTGGAAGCATTCCTCAGGGAGTTTGGTCCATATTGACATGATGGCATCACACAGTTGCCGCAGATTTGTCGGCTGCACATCCATGATGCGAATCTCCCGTTCCACCACATCCCAAAGATGCTCTATTGGGTTGAGATCTGGTGACTGTGGAGGCCATTTTAGTACAGTGAACTCATTGTCATGTTCAAGAAACCAATTTGAAATGATTAGAGCTTTGTGACATGGTGGAAGTAGCCATCAGAGGATGGGTACATGGTGGCCATAAAGGGATGGACATGGTCAGAAACAATGCTCAGGTAGGCCGTGGCATTTAAACGATGCTCAATTGGCACTAAGGGGCCTAAAGTGTGCCAGGAAAACATCCCCCACACCATTACACCACCACCACCAGCCTGCACAGTGGTAACAAGGCATGATGGTTCCATGTTCTCATTCTGTTTACGCCAAATTCTGACTCTAACATCTGAATGTCTCAACAGAAATCGAGACTCATCAGACCAGGCAACATTTTTCCAGTCTTCAACTGTTCAATTTTGGTGAGCTCTTGCAAATTGTAGCCTCTTTTTCCTATTTGTAGTGGAGATGAGTGGTACCCGGTGGAGTCTTCTGCTGTTGTAGCCCATCCGCCTCAAGGTTGTGCGTGTTGTGGCTTCACAAATGCTTTGCTGCATACCTCGGTTGTAACGAGTGGTTATTTCAGTCACTGTTGCCCTTCTATCAGCTCGAACCAGTCTGGCCATTCTCCTCTGACCTCTGGCATCAACAAGGCATTTCCGCCCACAGAACTGCCGCTCACTGGATGTTTTTTCTTTTTCGGACCATTCTCTGTAAACCCTAGAGATGGTTGTGCGTGAAAATCCCAGTAGATTAGCAGTTTCTGAAATACTCAGACCAGCCCTTCTGGCACCAACAATCATGCCACGTTCAAAGTCACTCAAATCACCTTTCTTCCCCATACTGATGCTCGGTTTGAACTGCAGGAGATTGTCTTGACCATGTCTACATGCCTAAATGCACTGAGTTGCCGCCATGTGATTGGCTGCTTAGAAATTAAGTGTTAACGAGCAGTTGGACAGGTGTACCTAATAAAGTGGCCGGTGAGTGTATAGCCGCTCTGGAGTAAACCGTGATGTCATCGTCCAGCTCAGTTCAGTTCTTGTATGATTGTGTCAATGCAGGCAGATCAATATTATTGTTGAATATTAAATTAGATGTTACATTTAATGTCCCCAACTAAGCAAGCCAAGCCAATGGCAACAAAGGTGGAAAAAGGCGACAGTGGCAAGGACCCAAAACTCCATCAGGTGGCAGAATGGAGAAAAAAACCTTGGGAGAACCCAGGCTCAGCCGGGGGACAGTTCTCCTCTGGCCAATGAATAAACAGTGTATGATTATGATTCAGGCAGCATTATAGGTCAGAAGTCAGACTGGTTTGGAACAATCAGAATATTATCCTGTTCCATCTGGTTGAAGATCGTTGTCACGCCGGCATGGGACGAGTTTGTTGAGGATCAGTGCTGATGGCTGTCATGTCGATGAGGCCTTCACAGGGGAGAGTCTAGCTGACACAATCTCTGCTGACACTTCAGGGATGCGTTGTGGTCGTGTCTAGGTGCAGGTCCTCTGGTCTGGATACAGCCCAGATCTGGCTGACTACATCATGCGCTGTGGTCGTGTCTAGGCGCAGGTCCTCCATCTGGTCTGGATACGGCCTGAATCCAGCTGATTACAGTGACCCTTGGAATAAGCAGAAAGACTAACATTAGCGTAGATGCCATTCTTCGTATGATGTAACGAGTACATCAAGTGTTATAGGAAGTGTTCCCGGTTCCGGCTGACCTAATTTATGCAGCCTAATAATCATTTAACTGAATTGAATAATAGAAATGTATAATTTTCTATGTGTATGCCAGGTTAAAGGAGTAGTTCACTTTTAAAAAAACTTTTGCTGATAATTTACTCACCCCCATGTCATCCAAGATGTCCATGTCTTTCTTTCTTCAGTCGAAAAGAAATTAAGGTTTTTGATGAAAACATTCCAGGATTTTTCTCCATATAATGCACTTTACTGGCTACCAAACGGTCCAAGGTCCAAAAGACAGTTTCAGTGCAAACTGTAAACTGTTCAAAGGGCTTTAAACGATTCCAGACGATGAATAAGGGTCTTATCAAGCGGAACGATCGGTCATTTAAAAAATAAATAACAAATTTTAAGTTTTATAAGCTCACATGCTCGCCTCGCTCTGTTCTGTGTAACTCTCCTGTTCGAACTCGTTCATCAAAATGAACAAATCTTTTTACGAGTCATTTGATTCATTTAACGACCGAAATGAACGAATTGACTCGGAAAAAGATTTGTTCATTTTGATGAACGAGTTCGAACAGGAGAGTTACACAGAACAGAGCGGGGCGAGCATGTGAGCTTATAAAACTTAAACTTAGTTTTTTTTTTTTTAAATGAGCGATCGTTTCGCTTGATAAGACCCTTATTCATCGTCTGTTGTCATTTAAAACCATTTGAACAGTTTGCACTGAAACTGTCATTTGGACCTTGAACCGTTTGGTAGCCAGTAAAGTGCATTATATGGAGAAAAATCCTGGAATGTTTTCATCAAAAACCTTAATTTCTTTTCGACTGAAGAAAGAAAGACATGGACATCTTGGATGACATGGGGGTGAGTAAATTATCAGCAAAAGTTTTTTTAAAAGTGAACTAATCCTTTAAAGAGATATGTTTTTAGTCTACATTTAAACTGACAGAGTGTGTCTGCTTCCCGGACAATGTTAGGAAGACTATTCCAGAGTTTTGGTGCTAAATAGGAAAAGGATACCGCCAGCAGTCGATTTTGATATTCTAGGTAATTTCAACTGGCCAGAGTTTTGAGATCGCAGTAGACGTGAAGGACTATAATGCATTAAGAGCTCACTCAAGTAATGTGGAGCTAAACCATTTAGTCATTGTATACCTCAGCATTGTAGGATTATCCTCTCCCCGTCTGGCGAATCAGGACAGCGACCGGATAGACCTAAAAACTTGCTGAATATTTCAACCAAAAAAACAAGACCACATTGGCTGCTTTAACCGCCACACTCAGATCACTCTGGGCTTCTGTAGAAACACAACTTTAATGGAATATCGATTAAATATGAATTGAGAGCACACATGGAGAAGCCCAGCAACACGCAGTTATCACGGGCCACCTCACCATGGGGTGTACACCGGCTGATCGATAGAGGGTTAATTACACCGCCCTCAGGGCACAGATGAATGGACGCACACGGAAAACAGCCCTCTGCCTAGAGAGCAAAGACACAGATTTGATGTACACACAAAAAACAACAACATATAAAAGCTTCAGGCACATATTCATGAATGTAATTGCATTACATAACACATAAAACAAGTGGCTTCTGCAAATAAATTATATTTAAATTAGCTTCTGATAATTAGTTTCTTTATTATTGTTATTATTATTAATAACACATGTGACACATTATGCCCCTTTTCAAAAGATGTAATATAAATCTATGGTGTCGCCAGAATGTGTCTTTGAAATCTCAGCTCAAAATACCCCCCAGATAATTTATTATAGCTTTGCAAATTTGCCCCTTTTTGGGTGTGAGCAAAAACGCTCCGATTTGGTGTGTGTCCCTTTAAATGCAAATGAGCTGCTGCTCCTCACCCCTGTCATCCTTTATACAAGCTTCGGATACAATAACAAAACACGCGAATATTCTTACTCATCCAAAATCTCAGAAATAACCAGTAGCGGAGTGCAGCCTTACAGAAAGACTCAGGAAGAGGTTGCAACTTTTAGACTGCACCTGGACATTTCTGAATGGTTAGTGGATACATTTATGTAGTTGTTGTGGAGTTACATTGATTCATCTGTTTCTGGGGGATTTCCATTGAAAATAAAATTAATCCACTGCTCTCTTGTTTCATGAGGCTGAGACTATAAATAGTTTTTTGATCTAGTCTGTGCAGACAATGACAGAACAATTTGCATGCTTTGCTCAAACTTTTGCCATTGCGTTAGAACTGGTTACACTGTTATTGCTTGCGAAAACCAAATGGTGGTGCCGTGGGTTAGAGCCCGAAGCCATTTGTTTTGAGAGTAATGGCTGGCTGATGAAGTTATTGGCTGGCTAGCCGGCTCAGCCAAAACCTAAATGGCTGCTGCAACCGCCAAACTTTTCATAGCTGCAAATGGCTGATGTCAGTCTTTTTACTTTCACGATTGGTTGCTGATAAAAAGGAAATGACCATATTTGGATCCAACAGGATTGTACAGAAGAGAGAGAGCTTCCAACGAGCTTCCTAACGGTGCATGTGATGAGAGGGTGACGGCAGAGATCGCGGAGAAGTATTTTGATTAAGAACGCAAACTTTTGTTGAATTTATGAGAAATCTACAGACGCAAACAGACGAAGTGTAGTAAAATAAAGACCTAAATGTGTATTTTGGACTTTTTTTCACCACAAGTCTGAAAGAAGACATGTTATTGAAGACAAATATCCAAAAATCTCAAAATTGACCAGTAAAAATTAAACGTACTCGGTTACTAACGTAACCTCTGTTCTCTCTAGAGAGAGGAACGAGTACTGCGTAGTAAAACTACGCTTTGGGGAAAATCCTTTTCCACGAGAATACTGAAGCCTAAAATTATCCTTAATTTTGTATAGATGTAAAACGCGTTGCCGCAGCATACAGACCTAGGCGAGACAGCTCGCGCGCCGATTGGCTGCTGTGCTGGCAACTGCTTAAGCCTATCGAGCGAGACCATGAGTGACGTCACACCCAGTGGGGGCGCTTCGCGCCCTTCTGCGTCACGTCCCGCCGAAACGGGCGTGGCTTGGGGCTATAAATTGCGCTCGCAGGCTTAACTCTGTGATTTTTAACAGTGAAGTACAACAGAGTGCACGCACGACATAATACGCAGTACTCGTTCCTCTCTCTAGAGAGAACCGAGGTTACGTTAGTAACCGAGTACGTTCTCTTACGAGAGATAATCTCGTACTGCGTAGTAAAACTACGCTTTGGGGAACTCGATGTAAAGCGTCGTGCGTGCTGGGATCCGACACCATAGACCCAAGGCGACCAGCCGGGGTTCATACAGTGCATAATCACCAAGGGACTCACAGGGAATCCTGGAAGAAGAGAGTTTAGCCACTATCTTCCGAAAAAAAGGCGGCTTAAGCGGCCCTGCTATTATAATAGCCATATATAACAAGACTGAACTTCAGTCTAGCCCCTTTTGGCCTAATTAGACCAATAGTAACCTGGCTTGAAGAGCAGGAACCTCTAGGTTATAAAACCTTATAAATGTAGACGGGGAGGCCCAGCCTGCCGCCATACAGATATCTTGCAAGGCAATCCCACTTGACCAGGCCCACGATGAAGCCATGCTTCTCGTGGAATGTGCTCTGACACCCAACGGGCATTGCACGCCCTTGGTAGTGTATGCTAGAGCTATTGCGTCCACTATCCATCTGGATAGGCTCTGCTTCGAAGCGGCTAGTCCCTTAGAACGCCCGCTAAACGAAACAAAAAGTTGCTCCGTCTGTCTGAAAACAGAGGAGCGCGACACATATGCTCTCAATGCCCTGACCGGGCAGAGATAACTTTAGTCCACGTTTTCCCCAGCAACCGGTAGGGCAGACAGGGAAATGACCTGTGCCCTAAACGGAGTATTAAGGGATTTTGGAACATAACCATGCTTAGGTTTGAGTATGACCCTCGAGTCGTTAGGCCCAAACTCTAAACACGCAGCGCTCACGGAAAGCGCGTGTAAGTCCCCAATGCGCTTCACTGAAGCGAGAGCCAGAAGAAACACCGTCTTGAACGACAGGTGTTTTAAACCAATCTCCTGTACAGGCTCGAATGGATGACCTTTCATGGCTTCCAGAACCATAGAAAGGTCCCATATGGGAACTGTGGGAGGTCTGGGAGGATTCAGCCTCCTAGCTCCTCTAAGGAACCGGATGACTAAATCGTTCCTTCCTATAAACTGACCAGGCGTCTTTTTGGAAAAAGCCGCTATGGCCGCTACATATACTTTGAGCGTGGAAGGGGACCTGCCCTTATCCAGCAGCTCTTGTAGGAAGGAGAGAACCTCTGCCACTCCGCAATCCGGGGGTGACACACCACGAGCTGTGCACCAACCAGAAAATACCGACCACTTAGAGGCATAGAGACGTCGCGTAGACGGAGCTCTGGCCTGCGTAATCGTGTTTAACACTCCCTGAGGGAGGTCAGCGGATACCCGTTGATGGCCCACACGTGAAGGGACCATAGTTCCGGGTGGGGATGCCAAATCGAGCCATTGGCTTGAGAAAGGAGATCCCTTCTCAGAGGCACTGGCCACGGGGCGGTGCTCGCTAACTGCATCACAGCTGGGAACCATGGTTGGTTCGTCCAGAGCGGCGCTATAAGCAGCACTGAGCATCCTTCCTCCCTGATCCGCTCCACCACCTGGGCTAGGAGGGAGACAGGGGGGAAAGCATAGAGAGGACGACGAGGCCACGAATGGGTCAGGGCGTCCTTGTTTTTCGAGAAAAATTCTGGACAGTGAGCGTTCTCCTGAGACGCAAACAGGTCTACATCCGCTCTGCCGAATCTCCTCCACAGTAGTTGTACCGTCTGTGGGTGTAGAGACCATTCCCCTGTCGGAACGTAGTTCCTGGACAGTCTGTCTGGTCCTACATTCAGGCGACCCGGCACGTGTGCTGCTTTCAGCGAGCGCAGGTTGCTGCGCGCCCAAATCAGAAGGCGCCTGGTCAGCCTGTATAGCATCAGGGACCTGAGGCCGCCCTGGCGATTTATGTAGGATACCACTGATATGTTGTCCGAACGTATCAAAACATGGCATCCCGCTATCAGGGGGCGAAAACGCGTGAGCGCTTTGCACACCGCTAACATTTCGAGGCAGTTTATGTGGAGGAGCTTCTCTCGCTCTGACCATAGGCCGAAAAGTGGTCTGCCCTCGAGCAGCGCTCCCCATCCTGCATTGGATGCGTCCGTAGACACCACCCTCAGTCTCGAAAAAGTCCCCAGGCTTACACCTGAATGGTACCCCCCAAGGGTTCAAAGCTGTGATGCACGCTCGATCGACCTTGAGGCGAAGATGACCGGTTGCCCACGCCCTGTGAGGCACTCTCTCTTTGAGCCAGAACTGCAGTGGGCGCATGCGCAGCAGGCCCAGCTGGAGGACTGAAGATGCTGAGGCCATTAGACCCAGCATCCTTTGAAAACTCCTGAGAGGGACTATAGCGCCGCAGCGGAAGGAGCTGACTGTGCGCTGAACATCCAGTGTGCGCTGAGGTGACAGTCGCGCTGTCATTAACAGCGAGTCCATTTCTATCCCCAGAAACAAAATGGTTTGACTGGGCACTAGCGAACTCTTTTCCCAGTTCACTGTTAAACCGAGACTGTCGAGGTGGTTCAGTAACATGGCCTTGTGCTCCATGATCTCTGAGTGAGATTGGGCTAGAATGAGCCAGTCGTCCAAATAGTTCAACACTCGAACGCCCCTGAGTTTGAGGGGTGTGAGCGCTGTGTCCATGCACTTTGTAAATGTACGGGGTGCTAGGGACAAGCCGAACGGCAGGACTGTGTACTGATAAGCCTGACCCTCGAAGGCGAATCTCAAAAATCGCCTGTGACGTGACGCAATCTGTATCTGAAAATACGCGTCCTTCAGATCTATTGACACAAACCAGTCCCCTTGGCGAACATGCGCGAGGATTTTTCTGGTTGTGAGCATCTTGAACTGGCGCTTGATAAGCACTTTGTTCAGTTGCCGCAGATCTAGTATGGGTCTGAGACCCCCGTCTTTTTTGGGTACTAGGAAGTATCTGCTGTAAAAAACCCCTTCGCTCTGAGCTTGAGATAAGGGTTCTATAGCCCCTTTGCTCAGCAGTTTCAGAATTTCGGCTCGAAGTAGGTGTGCTACATTCGAGCCCACTGTGGTTTCGCCGCGTGCCGCGTGGCGGCGAGGGCGTCGGCGAAACTGCAGCGAATAGCCTTCTTTTATGATGTTTAGCACCCATTTCGAGACTCCGGGGAGCTTCGCCCATGCAACAGCACGGGTTGATAGGGGCTGAAGCGCGCTCTGATCGGCTTTCGATACAGCGGCTTCGGTGAGCTGTGACGTAAGCGCCGTGCTCAAAACATCTGAGGCGGGGGCCGCGCTGACGACAGCGGGCAGAATGTCCGCGCTCGATCCCTCTACAGTGGTTAACTGGGAGGGAGAGGGCTGGACGAGTTCCACAGGAATTGTGATGCTTGTGTGTGGGCGCGGGGGAGCGGGCACATTTACCACGTTTATAGCATCGCTCGTCTGGGCAGAGCGCCTGCACGCCAGTTTCGTTTTTACAGAAACTGTGAAACGTGCAGGAGGTAGCATAAGTGGGCACTGAGTCGTGGGCACATTTGCTACGCTTGTTGCGCCCTGTGTGTGGGGCTGTGTTTGTGTGTAGGGATGGGCACATTACAGTGGGGCGCATTACACGCATCGCGGGGCGGCGGCTGGAAGATCGAGAGCGCGGTCTCGAGCTCTGGTTCTGGCGGCGTTGAGAAGAGGCGCTGGGCGGAGGCTTAGGCTGCGAGCTCTGAGCAGACGGTTTCGCACGGCTTGCTGCAGAGTTGGAGCGCTTCGGGAGGAAGTGCCTCATAGCCTGTGTCGCTTTCTGTACCTCAGCGTACCTGTCAGTGAAGTCTTTGACCGAGGTACCGAAGAGGCCCGCAGGGGAAAGCGGCGCGTCGAGGAAGGCGGTGCGCTCCGCGTCCGGCATGTCTGAAAGCGTGAGCCAGAGGTGCCTCTCAGACACAGTGAGCGCCGCCATGCTCCGTCCGATGGCCTGTGCTGCAGACTTTGAAGCGCGGAGAGCGAGGTCCGTAGCGCTCCTTAAGTCCGCCACACAGATCGCGTCAGCCCCTCTCTCGTCCAGCTTGCGGAGGAGATCGGCCTGGAAGATCTGTAGCGTGGCCATCGTGTGCAATGCTGACGCAGCCTGTCCATTAGCGGCGAAAGCGCGGTGGAGCAGGGATGACGTCATGCGGCAAGCCTTAGAGGGCAGCGCCATCTTAGCACGCCGTCCAGCGGAGGGCGGGCATAAGTGCGCTGCTATAGGCTCTTTGACCGGCGGCAGGGAAAGGTATCCTCTGTTTTTAGCGTCGTCGACAGCGGAGAACGCCAGGGAAACAGAGGACCGTGTCCTGGTCGAGAACGGGGAGTTCCAAGCTCTAGCGAGTTCTTCGTGAAGCAGGAGATGAGCGCTCCCCGGGCAGGAAGTAACCGTCCAGCCGGTTGGGGGGGGGCTGTTCGGACGACACCCACTCGAGGCCAAGGCTCGCCGTGGCCAGAGTGAGCACGCGAATCAGTTCCGCCTCGATGCTCGCTCTCTTTCCCGTAGATGAGCGTGCAGGAGGAGCGAGGTCCACAGAGCTCGCCCAATCCTCGCTGCCCGACGCCAGGAGAGAGCAGGAATCGCCTTCCCTCAGCATCGCGTCGACCTCATCCTCGTCGGCGACAGAAACGGCGGCAGGCTGCGGCCGTTGTCCGGCGGAGATGGACAGGGATGAAGCCGGTGACGCAGCTCGCGGGCGGACCGGCGAGCTATGGCGGCTGGGGGAGGGCCGCACGAGCCACAGGAAACCATCTTTAAAAAGACGTTTGCTCTTTTAGAAGATGGGGTGTGTGATCGCGCCGGCGAGCACACACACAGAGATAGAGAAAGGATATAGGCGCCGGATAGCGCAGCTGTGAAGGCGGCGTGGCCAGCAGCTTCTGATTCGTCCCGCTGAGTTGCTTCTGTCGACGGCGCGGCTTTTCCTCGGATCCAGCGATGTTGGAGACTTCGCTGAAGGATTAAAAATCACAGAGTTAAGCCTGCGAGCGCAATTTATAGCCCCAAGCCACGCCCGTTTCGGCGGGACATGACGCAGAAGGGCGCGAAGCGCCCCCATTGGGTGTGACGTCACTCATGGTCTCGCTCGATAGGCTTAAGCAGTTGCCAGCACAGCAGCCAATCGGCGCGCGAGCTGTCTCGCCTAGGTCTGTATGCTGCGGCAACGCGTTTTACATCTATACAAAATTAAGGATAATTTTAGGCTTCAGTATTCTCGTGGAAAAGGATTTTCCCCAAAGCGGAGTTTTACTACGCAGTACGAGAGTATCTCTCGTAAGAGAACGATGTTTTTGCCTGCCGTGTCTCGCCTTAATATAAACACACACTGTTATCAGTATTATTTTGGACAAAGTTTTGCACATTTCACTTCAATGTACACTGAAGCATGCATCGTGAATTAGCAATGTGGAAACGGTGGTTTGTTACTGCAGTAATATCACGTTCAGTGCTATAAATCTCTCCGTTCCAGAATAACATCAATCTTTGATTCAGGTGTTTGTGCAACCGTGCCCTGAAGATTTAACAAAAGTATGGGTAGGCCTAAGTAAAAAAAAAAAAAAGTAATTAGGAAAGTATGTGAGAAGTGAGATCAAAATTACCTTGCTTGCTTCTTTCCGCCATTTCACCTCAGTGCGAGAAAAAAATGCATCGCTTCTTCTGGAAGGAAAACGAGCAATTTTAATTCGTCAATTCACTGTAATCTGTGTATCGTAGCAACGAGCACAAGACTGTGCTGTTATGAATCCAGTGGGAAAATAGATCTTGTGTATTGTTTATATATTTCGTGTGTGTATGTCTCTATGTGATAGAATTATTATTTGATGCAAATAATTCTAGCCGGCTCAGCCAAACTTTATCAGATGGCGGCTCAATTTGGCTTACGAAATTATTGGCTGGCGGCGGCTGAAATTCCAAATGGCGGCACCTGGCGGCGGCTTCGGGGTCTACCGTGGGTGGAAACGTGCAGATTAAGGGGCGGTAATATTATAATAAGATCCCCTTCCTACATCAGAAGGGGAGCGAAATAGCAGAGAAAGGGTTGTCACTTTTCACGTTTTCTGGGTGTAGATGCACCGGGGACCCAATTATAGCACTTAAAGCTGCTGTAGGTAACTTTTGTAAAAAAAAAAAAAAATTTACATATTTGTTAAAACTGTCATTATGTCCTGACAGTAGAATATGAGACAGATAATCTGTGAAAAAATCAAGCTCCTCCCAGTGGTCCTATTGCCATTTGCAGAAATACGTCGCTCCCGGTCAGAAACAACCAATCAGAGCCAGGAGGAATGTCTTAGCAGTGTCAATCACGCCCGTGTACGCGCTGATCACACCCCTCTCTTGCACAGCGCGTACCGTCGTTCAAACTCAAGATTGCCGGTGTGCTGCAGCTGTGCTAATGGCGGAGAAACAACCTAAACTGCCAATTTCTCGAGTGGCACCTGCTCATAAAACAAAGACGGGTAAAAGGAAAAAGACGGATGACGATAAACAAGCGAAAAAGAAAGAATTAGACAGAGCCCATTGACTCGGTGTCAAAACTCTAGCCGCGTAACATGTAGATAAAATGTCACGCACTGTGCAAAGCAACAATTGAAACCTGCTAATTCACTGGCTTGTCATGTTGCTGAAATAATGTACTAGCAAACCTTATCTAGCATTAGGCCTACATATCGTTTCGTCCCTACTAGTGAATGTGCCATAACTGTTTATCCACCGTCATCGGTGGCCCTGCTTACTAGCCTGCGCGTTCACGGCAGGCTTCGCTGTGGGGGAGGAGCTGTGGAGGGAGGGCTGTAGCACAGTAGAAAGCAAGGGGGTGGGACCTGTAAGGTGTGCTTGTTCAAATTTTCAGGCTAAGTCAATGTTTTCTCAACTCCCTACTGCAGCTTTAAACACGGAAAAAGTCAAATTTTCATGATATGTCACCTTTAAAACGTAATAAATAATTATTAAAACTTTAATTAATAAAAACGCACTAAAAGTTCTCTACATTTGGTAAAATTGTGATGCATTAATCAACAAAAGTGATCTGTACACTCTGACATTAATTGCACAGGAAAAAGCTTCTAGATGTCAGTAGGATGTACATCCCTTTTCTTAAGGAGCTGAAAAAGTTATTTCTCTTTTCAAAGCAAGCCATTAAAGTTGATGTGTATTGACAATATTAAATATGCATGCGCAGGCTGCTTCCAGAGGGAACAGCTACCGAGTGGCTGCCCATGCAAAAAATGTCATTTCACCAGCTCAGACCAAGAATTAGTCAATCCAGACATCAGCACAGAATCTGATAAGCCTTGAGCAAATCCTAGCTGGTTTGGAGCTTCCTTTTAATAATAATGATTCTTGTTTTCCTCTTCCTTTTAAGAAGGAACTTTTATTACATACTCAAAAGAGAATGCATTAAGATTAGAAAGCAAAGAAAAGAGTGAATTTCTAGGCAATGCTGTATTTCCAGGCTTTGGTAATAAAGAGTAATAGTGAATTCAGTGAACTGCATTATCTTCATAACATGACAAAGGTTATTATATTGTAGATAATTCAGTATACCAAAGGTCATGAGATATTACCATTTTACCACTATCTGAAGAACCTTAATATCTCCAAATTAGGACTCATTCAGAGGAATAAGGAGAATTGTGGACCACATTTTTAATACCCGAGGACTGTCGAAAGTAATGTATAGCACATTTTTTAATTCATTAACATTATGCAATATGCATTATGTATCAAGGTTATTTCTAACAGTATTAAAGGGTTAGTTCACCAAAAAATGAAAATTCTGTTATAATTTACTCACCTTCATGTTGTTCCAAACCTGTAAGACTTTCATTCATCATTGGAACACAAATGAAGATATTTTTAATGAAATCTGAGAGATTTCTGTCCCTTTGTCCCTGTGAAAATCTATTAATCCAAAACTCTGATGATGCTTAAAAACGTTCATAAAAAGATTGTAAAAGAAAACTGGACAAGTAGCCTGATTAAACCTTCAGTGAAGAAAAACAACTAGGGAAGCATTGAAAAGCAAGAATGATTCTGATTTTATTACATTCAGCGTAAACAGCAATTGATAATGGATAGTGTATTTCTAGTAGCAAGGTCGCACTGTTGAGGCTCGCACTGCCTGTCTCTTTGTGAAAGGCTTTCGGAAATCAAAACAAATGAAGGTAACGGCACAAAAAGAAACTCACAAAAGAAATTTACTGAGGTAAAAATTTAAAATGTTTAGTTTGTTGTTTATAACATTTGATATAGTTAAGTAAAATAACACAACCTAGGGAACTGTTTTGTTCCAGATTATCATGTTTGCAAATGTTACATTGATTTTATAGTCCAATAAACAAGTTCATATTAAGTTACTTACATGTTAGACACTATTGACTGTTTTTGTTCTATTTCACCAACAAAAATAGTTCCAAACAAAGATCACAGCAGAACTATTGCCCATTCTCAAAGCAACACTCAGCGGTGTTTTGTTACTGAATGATTCAGAGTTTTAAAACGAATTGTTTAAATGAACCAATTCAGGGGCTGCATCCTTCGAAGGCTGATTGCATCACAGCGGCACAATGAAGGCTGTCCCAATTCGAAGGCTCCTTCAAATGTGGCCTCCGAATGTGTCCTTCATTTACCGTGAAACAAAGGATACAACAGATGGATCGGTAACACTTTACAATAAGGTTCATTTATTAAACATTAGTTAATGTATGAACTAACCATGAGCAATACATTTGTTACTGTTTTTGTTAATCTTTGTTAACGTTAGTTAATACAAATCCAGCTGTTCATTGTTTGTTCATGTTAGTTCACGGTGCATTAACTAATGTTAACAAGATTTTAATAAAGTATTAGTAAATGTTGAAATTAACATTAACAAAGATTAACAAATGCTGAAGAAGTATTGTTCATTCTTAGTTAATGTAAACTAATGTAGTTAACTAATGAACCTTATTGTAAAGTGTTACCGATGGATCCTTCGCAGCCTTGCCTACAGCAAAATGAATTGCGCACCAGTGACGACAGGATTTTTGAATTGTTGAATTACACTTTTAAACGAAAGTATTGTGTTTCATCTTACTCGAATATACAGGTCCTTCTCAAAAAATTTGCATATTGTGATAAAGTTCATTATTTTCCATAATGTAATGATAAAAATTAAACTTTCATATATTTTAGATTCATTGCACACCAACTGAAATATTTCAGGTCTTTTATTGTTTTAATACTGATGATTTTGGCATACAGCTCATGAAAACCCAAAATTCCTGTCTCAAAAAATTAGCATATCATGAAAAGGGTCTCTAAACGAGCTATTAACCTAATCATCTGAATCAACTAATTAACTCTAAACACCTGCAAAAGATTCCTGAGGCTTTTAAAAACTCCCAGCCTGTTTCATTACTCAAAACCGCAATCATGGGTAAGACTGCCGACCTGACTGCTGTCCAGAAGGCCATCATTGACACCCTCAAGCAAGAGGGTAAGACAGAAAGAAATTTCTGAACAAATAGGCTGTTCCCAGAGTGCTGTATCAAGGCACCTCAGTGGGAAGTCTGTGGGAAGGAAAAAGTGTGGCAAAAAACGCTGCACAACGAGAAGAGGTGACCGGACCCTGAGGAAGATTGTGGAGAAGGACCGATTCCAGACCTTGGGGGACCTGCGGAAGCAGTGGACTGAGTCTGGAGTAGAAACATCCAGAGCCACCGTGCACAGGCGTGTGCAGGAAATGGGCTACAGGTGCCGCATTCCCCAGGTCAAGCCACTTTTGAACCAGAAACAGCGGCAGAAGCGCCTGACCTGGGCTACAGAGAAGCAGCACTGGACTGTTGCTCAGTTTTGCATGTCATTCGGAAATCAAGGTGCCAGAGTCTGGAGGAAGACTGGGGAGAAGGAAATGCCAAAATGCCTGAAGTCCAGTGTCAAGTACCCACAGTCAGTGATGGTCTGGGGTGCCATGTCAGCTGCTGGTGTTGGTGCACTTTTATCAAGGGCAGGGTCAATGCAGCTAGCTATCAGGAGATTTTGGAGCACTTCATGCTTCCATCTGCTGAAAAGCTTTATGGAGATGAAGATTTCATTTTTCAGCACGACCTGGCACCTGCTCACAGTGCCAAAACCACTGGTAAATGGTTTACTGACCATGGTATTACTGTGCTCAATTGGCCTGCCAGCTCTCCTGACCTGAACCCCATAGAGAATCTGTGGGATATTGTGAAGAGAAAGTTGAGAGACGCAAGACCCCACACTCTGGATGAGCTTAAGGCCGCTATCGAAGCATCCTGGGCCTCCATAACACCTCAGCAGTGCCACAGGCTGATTGCCTCCATGCCACGCCGCATTGAAGCAGTCATTTCTGCAAAAGGATTCCCGACCAAGAATTGACTATTGAGTGCATAACTGAACATAATTATTTGAAGGTTGACTTTTTTTTTTGTATTAAAAACACTTATTTTATTGGTCGGATGAAATATGCTAATTTTTTGAGACAGGAATTTTGGGTTTTCATGAGCTGTATGCCAAAATCATCAGTATTAAAACAATAAAAGACCTGAAATATTTCAGTTGGTGTGCAATGAATCTAAAATATATGAAAGTTTAATTTTTATCATTACATTATGGAAAATAATGAACTTTATCACAATATGCTAATTTTTTGAGAAGGACCTGTATAATGATATAAATGTAAAAATATAAAAAATGTAAAGTGGTTCAAATGTTGACTTGTATCTTACTGAGATGCAATAAGGCCTATATATAGTTTATACTCTTTATACAGAAATGGACCATGATGAACATATTTAGATAGTTTGTGAACCCTGTTTTGTTTTCAGACATTTTAATTTAACTTTTTAAAAAGTCCAGTACAAATGTTACTGTCACTCATTAACGGCAGAACAGCCCTCCGTAGGTTGGACCGTCCCATTTAACAATGCTTGGTTGACCTTCACGGACTTTGAAGGATGTAGCCTCTGAAGTCTGAGTCCTAAGAAGGATGCAGCCTCTGAATTGGGATTCACTGCTAATGAGGTTCATTCTCGCGTGTTACACCACGTTTGAGCTTCTGCAAGGACACATGAGGTTTGTTCTCGCAAGCAACTACGGTTGAGCTTCTATTAATGTCCGTTGATCAATTTTGATATTTGAGTAAAAGCCTAAATTTTATCTGTTCATCACATAAAGCGAACATGGGAGAATAGACTTTCAGTGGAGGGACAGAAATCTCTCAGATTTCATTAATAGACCTTATTCAGAGCAGCACCATGACGGGTATGAAAAAGAGGCTGTGAGGGATAGACATAGACTTACCATGTTTTCAATGGCATCCACTGTAAAAAGCTGTATAAAACTCCTCACTTATAACTTTCCACAGCTCATATTGTCTGGAGTTTTTTTGTCTACTGAAATTTATTGGAAAGATATTTTTGCAGTCTTTCATCACCGGAACAATCCAAAAACACATTAAATAACAGTACAACCCACTGAAGATATGTATGTGTCTATCCCTCAGCCTCGCTTTCATTCCTTTTAAAAACCAAAGACGGCACTGCTGTGAATAAGGTCTATAATATCTTCAATTGTTTTCTAAAGATGAACGAAAGTCTTAGGTTTGGAATGACACAATGGTGAGAATTGATATAAAGGATATTCTTTTTATTATAAGTTATTCATGAAAGGTCCTAATAATTTGAGATCATGTTCCTGAAACCTGTCGGGTGCTGATGTGCAGCACAGATGGCTGTTATGGCAACAGGTGACAGAGTTGACATCATGAGAGGAATGCTGATGAGCCGTCATGGTCACATCAGTTCTGTCATGACTGTCGGTATAATTAGTTTAACTATCAGTACCTTTTACATTTTATGCTGCTTTGCTCTTTTGTAATGTTCTATGTCTTATTTTTGTGGCTTTTAATACAAGATGAAAAGTAACTGACATCCAGAGATCTGACAACCAGATGTAAACAGCCTAAGCATTAAAAGCAGAGATGCAATGAAATTAAAATTCTTTACAATATCAATCGAATCAATGTTATAACAGGTGCTAACTGCTAATATTAAAATTCTATATTATTTGTCTGAATACATTACTAAAATTTAAATTTTACATTTAACAGTATTATTACATTATTACCGTTAAAAGACAAAATATTTAAGATATAAAGGGAACAATACCTTTAACTTTAGGTGAGCATTATGACGAAAAGGGTAATCTAAATGTAAAAAGAGAGAGAAATGAACATGCACAATTAAATATCTTATACCTTATACCAATAACTTATACCAATCAATTTTTCAGTTAATAACTGATATGGCCTATATCATGTATCCCTAATTAAAATCAAGTTAAATTCCAACATAACGGTTTATTGTCTGTAGAAAATTATATATTTTTTTAGAAAAATTTTAGACTTTTTTCTCTCAATACCTGCTAGAAAAAGAATGTCTGTTAATTAAAGATTGAATAATTATAATCCTCTACCTCACCAACCTACTGTGTAAAACCACAAGAGACAAATATTTACATTGTGCACTGCCTTTTTATGCTTTTAGAAGCAATATCTAGACATACTAAGATGATTAAATATGTCACACAGTGGCGTAGCAAGTCAGTCCCGGGCCCATATGCAAAAAAAATTTGTACGGGCCCCCCTAACCCTGCCCCCGAAGTACATTGAGATTCATGTTAGACGTTCACTGTAGTGTATCAAGAAAATACCATACCAAACAATACCATAAAAAACACTCTACCCAACAACTTTTCACAACCAGACCGGAACAAAAACAAGTCTAAAACCAACCAAGGCTCAGCCAATGTCAATAATAAACTACTGATCTTGGCACCGCGGCCCAAAATGTAAAAAACATAAAACTACTTACTCATTTAGTTGCATTCTCCGGGCCTTTCTTTCGGCAAATTCATCCACGAGCACGATGTCATTAGTGTTTAATTCATGGCTTTGTGCATTCTCGATGAAAATAATTGCCAGTCCCGATAGTCTGTTTATTAGCTTCAGTTTTGAAAATGAGGGCTCCTCTGAAGCAACAGTAGGGATGGTAAGAAAGAGAACTAAACCGGTCTATTTTAAGTAGTTTTTGTGTCGCAACTAACTTCTCCACCTTCTTTTTTCTCTTTAAGGCCCCACTTTTATGTTTGTATTTTTCCGTCCTTTAATGTTCAATTAGCTAGCGTCTAGTAACCTCTCTCACACTGTGTTTTCTTTTTTTTATTTGACGCGGCGATGCCGTAAAAAATGACGGTACAGTTCTACTGCAGCCGCGGGGTGCAAAAAATAATAAACGCATAATAAATGCACACAAGAAATGACGGAGAAATTAGACATTATGGAGAAACAAGAAATTATTACACATGACATGCATACAAAAAATATATTTATTGTGGCTACACTTTAAAAATGAATTAACTCGTTTTAATTAAAAGTTCCCCATGGGCGGGCCCCCTATCGGCCCGGGCCCCCTATCGGCCCGGGCCCATTTGCACGTGCATACCCTGCATGCCCAGACGCTACGCCACTGATGTCACATCATTGGCCTTGCTTGTTTGCTTGCAGTTCTGACTGTAAATCTAACGCTTTAACACAGTCCTTCTCCTTTTGTCACCCTTTAGAAAGTGTTGAAGCACTAGTCACTCCATATTTTGTGTTTGGCCATGCATGACAGGTGAGATGACTGGGCTTTGGCTTTCGGAGTAATCCAAGGCTTCTCTTTCACCAGGGTGCCCTCATCACGGAAGCCCTGGGCTTAGAAAGCATTACAGGGTGGTAATTTCACGATAAATGCTTTGCTGCTATAACTGTCATCTACATAATAACTGTCCTGGATGGAAATGTACAACATGCACTGGTTTAGAGCAGTGTTTCCCAACCCTTTTCCTGAAGGCACACCAACAGTGCACATTTTGGATGTCTGATCTATCCATTTCGGCTTGGAGTCTCTACTGAGCTGATGAGTTGAATTTGATTAGAAAGAGTTTGAAAATGTGTACTGTTAGGCTGCGTTCAAAAACTTAAGGCAGCTGACTTATTGCCTTGCTGCCTTATCAGGCAATGACTTTGTAGGCAGCGTTTGCGCACAAAGGAACCTCACCAAACTGATTCTGGACAGACTTCTGAGGTAGCGTAATGGTTTAATGATTACTACAATAGTAATTTCTCACTATAGACATCAGAAGTGGAAAACTTTGGTCAAAAATTTACATTTACACACAAACTGACCACCAACGCAACTTTAAGACGCCATCTTTATTTTTTAGCTCAACTGTCACAGAATGGAATACTTTTCAGAATAAAGAATGTTTTTTTTTATAACAACAACGATAACCATAATCATTATTATTATTATTATAAATTTAGTAACAGGATGAAAATAGATATTTAAAATAAATTAAAATATTAAATTGATAACTTTTACCGTTTCTAAGCTTTTCCCCATAAATAAAAAATAAACTAAAATAATAAAATAACGATAATTTATCAAATAAAGATAATGTCACCTTTTCCTGCAGGGTCTAAAACATGCCATGTCCTTTTGCATGGGCCATTAACTTTGAACTGTTATGAATAACAGTATTCATCAGAAGATGAATGCAGAGACATGGTAATATGCACTTGCATCAAAACAGGGATCAGTGAGTAAGATACAGCTACAGTGACAATATATTTTCTGTCTGAATCATTATTTGAAAGATCAACACCTGCTCTCGGACTGTGTTCAGCAGGGGGCTGCATGTGTTTTGACTCCTGTCGCTGCATCCTTTTGTTTCAGTTTCCACACTCTGCCCAGGTCATCACACTCAGTCAGTCGCCAGCCTGCATACACACACATACACACACTTTTTTACCATCTTGTAATCCTCCTCCTCAATGTGACATTGAGTAGCCTCTTCTCTCTGCCTGAGACCAGCCCTCTCTGCAGCCATCTTTCTTCACACCATGGAAATTTTGCTCCTGCCGAGGGAGTTTCAGAGCCACACGTGCGGCCTGGGCTTCACACGAAGTACGTGGCACTATCTGCACAATGACTACTGTGGCGTCATTAAGAGCGCTTCATTTGCCATAAATCCTAAAGAAAGTCCTGCTAATCCCTGCCGAGGAAGAAAAGGGGAGCGTGCGACAGGCTGTGGATCAGCACGCTGTAAAAGTCATCGCTTTTCACAGCCTTCGTGGCACAGGAGTTTTCTCACTCCACACCAAGCCATTAACTCCTCTTTATGGGCCACTATGGGGCCACAACTGTGGCCCGTAATCCTCTCTGCCACCTTCACTTGCCCTTCTTAGCATCCACAGGCAGATCACAGGATACTGTACACTCTGAAAGTGCCATTTTCCTATAAATCAAGTCTATATGTGTTGCATCTTTTTGTTTTTGTTCCTGATGATGATGACCTTACATCCTTAATGGTGCACTGAAGTCACTGAAGGCCTCACCAGTCCTGTTCATCTAAATTATTTAATGCAGTAGGTGAATATCTAAACATCCTTAAAGATTTTTTTAAAGCAAATTTGTGTAAGATATTAAGACTTGTTTTAAGATAATATTCTGTATTTTGAATTATAAATGTTCAAAAGCTCTTAAATTGGCAAAGCTGAAGCCATTACTCCAGTCTTCAGTGTCACATGATCCTACAGAAATCATTCTAAAATGCTGATTTGCTGCTCAAGAAACATTTCTTACTATCAACACAAACAATTGTGCCGCTCAATATTTTTGTGGAAACTTTTTTTTTTTTTGGATTATTTGATGAATCTTTACTGTGACCTTTGATCAATAACACATCTTTACTGAATACAAGTATTAATTTATTTTTTTTAAATCATACTGACCCCAGACTTTTTACAGTATACTCCAAATAAGTAAAAAAAAAAAAAGAGTAACAACTGTAAACTTGCGCATTTATCTTCATTTTTGCTTCACATCATAAAATGGCTGACAATGGATTTGTTTGTTGATAACTCGTGACCACCGTAAAATAAGTTAAGCAGACCATATTTCAGTTGACTATAAGAGCTTTTGTACTGTAGTTTATCATGTTCACCATGTTCAACATAAATTCAATCTCATTATCATCTGACATAATGAAGGAAACTGAATAACTAGTAGTCACAGAACAAGTAGCCTACTCTGTATGGGCAAATTTAAGTGACAGGAGTTCCCTTTCGAATGGTCACTTCGTATTGCGTAGCTATACGCAGTGGGAAAACTCCTTTTCCTCGATTTACTGAAACCTATATGTAAAACGCATTTGCAGCTGCACAGCTCGCCCATTGAGCGTCTAGCTCGCTCATAGGCTGTGCTGCAGCAACTGCACATCCAATGGCGCGGGCGCCTCTGATGTGCGACCAATGAGACCACTCTACGTCATTACACGTCAGAGCCCGTCAAGGGGGCAAGGCCTCAGCCTATATTAGTCCCCGAATTCACCATTATAGCAGATTTTACTCCTTCAGCGACAAACTACACGTCTCTGACTGTTTACTGAGCCTTCGCCGTCGAACAAGCCTTTCAGCCTGAGCGAGCTACGAATTCAGCAGATTACGCCTTCTCAGCCGTGTGTCTCCTGACGCCGTCTCACCTGTGGCTATCCGGCGATATCCTTTTACTATTGCTCACGCGAGGCGTTGTTTCAAATGCCTGTTAAATCCTGCGCCACGTGCGGATGCAAGCTGCACGAGGTCGACCAACACGCGAGCTGCATTTCATGGCTGGGACTCGACCACGCGGAGAATGCATTCTCCACGGGCGGATGTGCGGCCTGTGAGAGCATGCCCATCTCCACGCTGCAGACTCGGCTAGCTCTCGCCCGGGACAGCGACGCCGCGTCACCTGCGCCTCCTCTCGCGGCCCTACTTCAGCCGAGGAAGAAGAAGCGCCGCAGCCAACGGCAGCACGAGAGCATGGATGTTTGTGAACGCAAACCGGCCACGTCCCCGCGTGCCTCACTCTCTCCTGCTCAATCACCTTCTCCGGTCCTGTTCCACGTGGCGGGCCTCGTCTCCTTCGGCGGGCCCAGCGAGCATGACGACAGCCTGTCTTTTGCTGCATCTGAGGACGAGTGGCCGGGCTCTCTTGACCCCGTCACTGCTTCTCAGCCAGCAGCCAGCGCGCCTGCGGCCAGGACTAACTCCGACGCGGAGATGCTTCGGATCCTGACACAGGCCGTCGCGGACCTCAAGCTCGAGTGGGCCGCGCCCATAGAGCAGCCTCGAAGTCGGCTGGATGGATGGTTTCTGCCGGGGCACCAGCAGGCCCCTCGTAACAAACCAGCGCCATTTTTCCCTGAGGTTCACGAGGAGCTAACCAAGGCCTGGCGCACTCCTTATTCGACACGAGGTTCTGCAGTTTCCGCAACGCTCTCCTCTGTGGACGGCGCGGTGGAGAAGGGCTATGAGTCGTTGCCGCCCCTCGAAGAGGCCGTGGCCGCTCATCTTTGCCCGAACACGGCTGCTAGCTGGCGAACTAGAGCCGTGCACCCAAACAAACCGGGCTAAACCTCACCGATATTAAAGACTCATAAAAGACAAGGTTCCTCGATGCCCCGGTTTCCAGCACCGGTCTCTTTGGCCCGGCGGTGAAGGGGTTCGCAGAGAGGTACACGGAGGCACAGAAGGCGTCCCAGGCCATGCGACACTTCCTGTCTAACCGCTCTAGCTCTGCATCGAGCAAACCAAAGCCAGCCCCGTCCACGCCTCAGCCAGCGAAGCCGACGAAACAGGCCTCTCAGCCCTGCCCTGCGGGTGATGCCCAGCGCCAGTCAAGAGCGGCGAAACGGTTTCCGATGCCCCGGCGCCAAGGCCCGCGACCCAGCGTCGTGCTCGACCGTCCTAGCAGGCGGCACGAAGAGAGAGGGCGAGTGTCCCGCGCTTGCCGGACCACCCTCAAAGAAGCCAACAAAACTTCCCACAGCCCCCTGTTCAGTTCAGGCGGCTGGGGATTTTATTATTGTAAACAGGCCCGCAGCAGTGAGCGCGTCTTTGCAAACAAACGCCGTTTTCACGACGACCCAAATAAAGCACAAAAAGAGCATGTTTCACAAGCACAACACATGGGTTCACGGTCCCCCTCCAATAGGCGGCCCCTCCCCTGTTGTAACACTGACTTCCCCACACGCAAATGCCTGTACAGTCAGTCAAACACTCAATGTATGCACAAATCACATTATAAGGTTTTCAGGTCCCCCTATGTTAGGCGGCCCGTCCCAATCAGTGTGTCAGTCCCTAGCCACACGGGTTTTAGCCTGGCAAGCTATCCCCGATGTGTCGAGTTGGGTCATAAACACTATAAAGCGAGGCTACTCGCTCCAATTCGCTCGCAGACCCCCGAAGTTTCAGGCGGTTATCGAGACCTCGGTGAGAAGCGACGTGGATCACGTGCTTCGCACCGAAGTGCAGAATTTATTAGCAAAAGGGGCGATAGAATTAGTCGCCCCTGTGTTAAAACAAGCGGGTTTTTACAGACGTTATTTTCTAATTCCGAAAAAAGACGGCGGTCTCAGATCCATACTAGATTTGAGACATTTGAACAAGGCTCTCATGCAACGGCCCTTCAAAATGTTAACTATCAAACATATCCTCGGGCAAATTCACCCGGGGGATTGGTTTGTCACAATGGATCTGAAAGATGCTTACTTTCACATTCAAATAAATCCTCGTCACAGGCCATTCTTGAGATTCGCCTTCGAGGGACAGGCTTATCAATACCACAGTCCTGCCGTTCGGTCTGTCCTTGGCACCCCGCACATTCATGAAGTGTGTGGATGCAGCACTCTCTCCTCTGAGACAGAGAGGAGTGCGCGTGCTGAATTACCTCGACGACTGGCTGGTGCTAGCGCAGTCGAGAGTCGAACTAATAGCTCACAGGGATTTGATTCTCGGCCATTTAAAATGCCTGGGTTTCACAATCAATGTTTAAAAGAGCAAACTGTCCCCCTGCCAGAGTGCGATCTTTCTGGGCATAGTTTTAGAATCGGTGACGATGAGAGCGCGGCTCACTCTCAGTGCGAGCGCTTGCAGCCTCGTTCAGAGCAGCCTCGTTTCAGCCTTGTTTCTTCGCGCCCCTGAAGAAATTTCAGAAACTGCTGGGACTCATGGCAGCAGCATCGCCAGTACTCCGCATGGGATTACAGCGCATGCGGCCGCTGCAGCACTGGCTGAAACGCCGGGTGCCAACACATGCATTGCAGTCAGGCAGCCTGCGCATCATGGTGAATCACGGTTGCTTAAGGACCCTGGTTCCCTGGCGGGCTCAGAACTGGTACCAAGAGGGTGTGACAATGGGGACAATTTCCAGAAGGAAAGTGGTCTTTACAGATGCGTCCAACCTGGGTTGGGGGGCCCTACACGAGGGCGCGTCTGCATCCGGCCTCTGGTCGAGCACGGAGCAGAGCTTACACATCAACTGTCTGGAAATGAAAGCAGTTGGTTGGCCCTGAAGACATTTCTGTCGAACCTCAGGGGTCATCATGTATTAGTCCGCACGGACAACATGTCAGTAGTGGCCTACATAAATTGCCAGGGGGGCGTCAGGTCAGGCGACCTGCATGCTATGGCGAGAGATCTCCTCTTATGGGCACAGACCAATCTAAGCTCTTTGAGGGCTGTGCATATCCCGGGCGTCCAGAATTTGGGCGCAGATATGCTCTCACGGGGCAACACTCCCCTCGGCGAGTGGTCCCTGAACCCACAGACGGTCAGTCTCATATGGGAGGTGTTTGGCAGGGCCGAAATCGACCTGTTCGCCTCGCCTCGAAAAACAACACCCACTGCAAAATGTTCTTCTCGAAGGACAGGGATGCGTTGGCCCACGTCTGGCCCAACCGCCCCCTGTATGCTTTTCCCCCCGTCTTGATGATTCCACAGGTCATCAAACGGGTCAGAGAGTGCGAGTGCCCAGTCCTTCTGGTGGCTCCTCTTTGGAAATCCAGGCCGTGGTTTCCTAAGCTGGTTCAGTTATCGGACACAGCTCCATGGCCTATCCCTCACACAGGCGAAGGGAATGTTGTGACATCCGCGGCCCGACCTATGGGCCCTCCATGTGTGGCCCTTAAACGGGTATCCGGGGACCTTCCTATGAAGGAACACTATATCTGAAGCTAGGGCCCCGTCGACTCGGCGCCTTTATGCTTTGAAATGGGCGGGTTTTTCCAGCTGGTGCTCGAAAAACCATTTAGACCCACAGTCATGTGAGATATCGGTAGTTCTCTCATTCCTACAGGAGCTGTTGGACGCGGGTCGCTCCCCGTCCACGCTCAAAGTATATGTGGCAGCCATTGCAGCACACCATGTTCTGGTGGCTGGCCAGTCACTGGGAAGAAATTACCTGGTCGTGAGATTTCTGAAGGGTGCTAGAAGGATTAACCCCTCCAGACCTCCCTCTGTGCCACCATGGGACCTCTCCACGGTCCTAGGGGCTTTGAGGGGTCCACCTTTTGAACCGCTCCAGTCGGTTGATCTTAAACCTCTCTCGCTGAAGACTGCTCTCCTGTTGGCATTGGCATCTATCAAGCGAGTGGGAGATCTGCAGGCTCTCTCTGTGAGCCCGGCATGTCTGGAATTTGGTCCTGATGACTCCAAAGTCATCCTCAAGCCCAGGCATGGTTATATACCCAAAGTGCTCTCAACGCCGTTCAGAGCACAGGTGGTGACATTATTAGCCCTCCCCCTTCTACAGAGGATGGGGAGGTTAATCTTCTCTGCCCTGTTAGGGCGCTGAGAATCTATCTGAAGCGTTCTGCGTCGTTTAGGCAATCAGAACAGCTTTTTGTCTGCTTTGGTGGTCGATCCAAAGGGGATCCTGTCACTAAGCAGAGACTGTCTAGATGGATAGTGGAGGCCATTTCTATGGCTTATACCTCAGTGGGTCAGGTTTGCCCTATAGGTGTCAAAGCCCATTCGACCAGAGGCATGGCCTCGTCGTGGGCGTGGTCATCTGGCTTTCCCATTCAAGATATTTGTGATGCGGCCGGCTGGTCCTCGCAGTCCACATTTATGAAATTCTATAATATGGAGGTACCTTCCCTGCAGGCGAGGGTGCTTTCGGTATGATTGGGGCCCGACTGTGTCCGGTCTCATTAATTGTTACTCTGCACAACCACATTCACATATATATATATATATAAAACCCGCTTTTTGCAGGTTATATTTTCACATTATAAACCCGCTTAGGCCGGTGGTGTTGTCATATTCTAATGACCCCGACAGTGTCTGGGTTTATGGGTATGATATGTTGTGATTACTGATGTATTCTCCCAGACCTGACAGGGTCTGGTCTGGTATACATAATTATGTGGGTTATGGCTTGTTCTGTATGCTCAGGGATCCTGAGTTGCAGTGTCAACCAGTTACTCGGTACGGCGTTTTACATAGCGTTCCCACTGCGTATAGCTACGCAATACGAAGTGACCGTTCGCAAGGAAACTACTTGGTTACTCACGTAACCTCACGTAAGTATTGCGTAGCCGGCCGCACTGTTTTAACTGGATAGTTGTCGCTTCAGTCGTATAAACCTGCTATAATGGCGAATTCGGGGACTAATATAGGCTGAGGCCTCGCCCCCTTGACGGGCTCTGACGTGTAATGACGTAGAGTGGTCTCATTGGTCGCACGTCAGAGGCGCCTGCGCCATTGGATGTGCAGTTGCTGCAGCACAGCCTATGAGCGAGCTAGACACTCAGTTTCAGTCAATCTCATGTTAATCTTGAGTACCTATAGAGTAGTATTGCATCCTTCTCCAAAAAGTCTTTAGTTTTATTATATTTATAAAAGAAAGATAGGCTGTACCGAGTCTTTCCGGAAAAAAACGAGCGGGTGGAGGCGTGCCGTGTGGGCGGAGCTAAATTAATAATCACGAGCGTGCGAAGCTTTTGCGTTGAGAGCGTCTGGAAGCTGTGACATCCCAAAACAAACCATGGCTAATCAGATTCAGCCATACATTATTGATCCCGAATCAGATCCCGAGGCTGAAATTGAAGCAGCAGCAGCAACAACTACAGCAGTGCGTCTCTATGTGTGTACTGGAACTGTATAACTTATATTTGCTTAGCGGTTTTTGTAAATGACTAATTTTCACTTTATGTCGTCGTATTTTTCTTTTTCTTTAAAGGTGTACATGTGGGAAGTGTAGTTTGATGCCGACTGAGGCGGGAGTTTTTTTTAAAGTAGAAATTATTTGAACTTGAGCGCAGTGTTTTTAGAACACCATGTCATGCTCGAGTTATAACTCACAACATTTGTGTGTGTTTACTCGTGGTTTATGAGGACATGATTTGGTTTTAGGCTACAATAAACAAACAGACACATACAGTGGCCAGCTAAACAAATGTATTTAAAGACATTCTTGAACAAATCCTATGCAGCGCTGCCGATGATTTCCTGAAATTCCTGTTGAAGCGCGTTGATGTGCGCGGTCTCGCTCTCCTCTGGTCGACGTGCGCGGGCACGCTTTTCCGAGAGAAATGCTCATATAGACCTTATGCACCAGAGAAACGAGGGCGCCGCCATCTTTAGAATATTGTCTTTGAACTTCCGTTTTTGCGGTCGCTCTGTATATTTCTATGGCATCGCTGTCCAGGAGTAATTAGCTGGTGAAGTTGATTTACTTATTGTAGAGTTAACGAAAGTTATCATGAGCATTGTAATGTTTATGATAAGCATTGTAAAGCATATGTCTTAACAAATGGACCTTGGGATTTTTTTTTAACGAGCCGTTCATTCATAACTAGGCAAGATCGCTGTGAAAATACAGACCGGAAGTCAAAAGACAATGAGCTCAGCCCGGAAAAGGGGCGTGGCTACATAAGGTCTATAAGGAGTTCCACTCTAGTCAAGTCATTAGATCCACGATCGAAAAAAAACAGCCGAAACTTGTACCAACCCGGAAGTAAGATTTTCGGCACAGAAATTCTCCGTTATTCGTCCAAAATATATATTTTTTTAACTTTTGCCATGTTTAGCATGATAATCCATCTCTTTAACACTGTAAACAACTCTGAATACATGAAACACCATTGTAACCCCCCTTAGCCGTGTTTTCATTACTGAATGATTCAAATTTTTGAACGAATTGGTTGTCAAAGATTCAATGACCCATTCATAAACAACTGCCTCATTCCTGAACGAATCAGCCATTTGACCGAATTGTTTGAATAAATGACTCAATGACTCACTCATTAAGACAGTCAGCTGCCGCCACCTACTGGTGGTTTAGTTTCGTGTTTAAAAGTATCATTCAAAACAATCTCATAACATTATTTAAAGGGATACTTTAGGATTTAGCATTAAGCTATGTATTAGTAGAAAACCTGCAGTATTTTCGAATTACCATGCTTTCCACGCTCATATCCCCCTGAGACGAGAGATTTATGTATTTTTTGTCTGGAAAAAATCCTCCGATGACGAAAAAATCGTCATTTTGCGTCATCGGAGGATTTTTTGGCCATGTCCCGCATGTTCTCAACCCGCCCATAGAGGGTGGGATCTCACTCACAGTGTGTACACATAGTGTCAGACATCTTTTTTTGGAAGCTAAGCTAGCAGGCTCTTGTTCTGTGGAGAAAGCTGAGTAGTAGGGGTTACCATCCTCTTTTTCCCGGACATGTCCGGCCGTCGAGATCGTACAAAATGTCCGGGATTCAGCTTTTGCTTTCTGCAGTCGCCATTCACTGTTTACATGCACACCTTTTGTTTCAATCTAACTGAATTCATTCCGATTGGTGAATCTGAATGTAGTGTTTACATGAACGCTAAACAAGTGATCGGTTGATGTGCGTTTTAACATTGCTAAGAAAATTCCCACTCTTCCGTGAGAGATACGAGAGCGGTGCGTCTCACAGGTAATCACGCCACCGGCCTCGCGCACTTCTCCCGCGGCCCTCACTCGTCCTGCTCGCCACAGTAAACATGATGAATGGCGACTGTAGAACACAAAAGCCGAATCCCGGACATTTTGGGCGATCTCGAAACATTTTCGAGCAGACTCATCACGGAGACTCACTAGTAGACTAGACTTGTTGTTTAACTACTGCGCTCTTTTACCGGTAGGCGTGGCCTCCTAGGGCAGCGAAGCAAGTGCATTCTGGGAGTTGTTGTTTTTCATCCACATAAGCCAAAAATACATTTTCTGGCTTTTCTCAGTCTAGAAAGCTCCAAATTCAAAAATAATTTCACATTTCTTAAATGACCCATTTTTAAATACACATTCATCTTTCCAGAGGTGAAGTATCCCTTTAATGCAGTTGTAATTTTTCAGTGTAAATTATTTAACTTGATTGGTAGCAGCCATATTGTCTTATTATTCTAATTTAATTGATCAAATTTAAAATTAATGATGAAGTAGTATTTAAACCGATTAGGGGGGAAATGCCCTTTATAAAGGTTAAAATATCATAAATATGCAGATTTTAATATGGCAAAGCTGGCTGAACACTGATGAGAATATTGTTTCAGAATAAATTATATTTACAAAACAAAAAATAATATTTTTTTCCTGGACAAGCAATTTCTTTACTCGGAGAAGTGAATGACCGATTTACTTGTCCGAAGCACAAGCTCATGAAAAGGCTTGATGTCGAGCCCTGCATGTCGTGGTATACAAGAACAAACTTTAGCTACATAGAGGATGAATAGCTAGCAAATCTAGAACAGATTTTTGAATTCTGAACCGTACAAACCTACTTCTCATCTTTCTGTAGGCTATATCCCTCATTAATCCACAGCTACCCCCCTCAGCCTCTTTCACACACGTGCACATACGGTTCCTCAGATCTCTGCTGGGTTCATGTACCTGCTGCTCTGTGTTGGAGTAGAAGCTGGTGGAGATAATGACAGATGCCCTGCTTGGCACTGCTGCATAGCATACGCATATTGCTATTCTGATCTTTAATGAGTAATCTAGAGGCTTGACACTAATTTAAGTGCTTGCACTCTGCTTGTTTGCTGAAGATTTTATAAGTCGCATTAAGACGTTGCCAAAGAGACTTCAAACACAGAAAGGTGATGCAACGAAAGAAAATGGAGTGACAGTCTCTGAAGCTTTTCCACTCATTTTCAGTCTGGAGTCACCATTTTACATAAAACCTGTTTCAGATGGCAAACATAATCTCACTGTTATCCGCAAAAACTGTGTCTTGTACAAAACAATGCCCTACTGTGCCTGCTCACAGCCATTTGGTCATCAATGTCAGGGAAAAACAGTGGAAAAGCAGAAAGAGGAAGCCTGCTATATGAGAGAGTGTGAGTGTGCGATTTTTAAGATACAATATCGCCCTCTTCAGGCAGGAATACAACAAACACTACAGGGAACAGACTCATTTTTTAGGTTGGATCATGAAAGGAAATAAATCTGATCAAGATGGAGTATACAATGGTAATAGTGCAGTGCTGCTATATTTCTCAACAATGAGAATGGAAATTGTTGGGGCACTATCACGCTACACAGACATGGCAGAGATGCTGGACGCTGTTGTTACAGATTTGCAAGAGTCTCCGTACTGTCAAAACGCCAATGGCATTGTTCAGTGCTTTTGTGTGAGGCCAGGCTTTTTCCACAAGGAATGTCATGTGAATGAATTTGCTACCTTGGACATACATGTATGGGAATTGTACAACATAATAAAGAACTGAAGAAACAGTTTGTCATTAAAATAAAATCATGTCACTCATATCGTACCGGAGGCATAGTCCTCCTACAGCTGACAAAAAACTAAACTAATATATATTATGTATTAGGCCTAATATATTATAAATCAACATATGTAAGTTTTTTTTTTTACTAGAGCCAACATGAATTCAGATGTCATGCAGTTTACAGCACGCACTAATTAGTAAAGGAGGGGGGGGGTCATCTTATGGACAACCAGACTCAATTCACAAACCTGTCCACATAAATCTTTCTTCATTAACTTATTTCACTCAGTTACAACATACACACACAGTAGGCCTACACACACACACATTTATATATACTGGTATATACATGTGTTCCAAGGTCCCTGATCATTTCAGTTTTTACAGTATGGCTGCGCAGGAACATTGATACTACTGGACATTTCTCTCACGAAAGAGCTGCATAATAATAATAATAAATTTGTGATTAGGAGTTGAACATTGAGAATTGTTACAAACTTGACAATAATTAAATCTTTATAATAATTGATTAATAAACAGAACACTAAAAAGGCTCCTACTAAATCCATGCTATTTCAGTGTGTCATTCAACGTTGCTTCATAAAATCATACCACGACTGGTAATACTAGTGCTTTAAAGGTTACACCATAACTTTTGGTTTTATTCTTTCTAATAAAAAAAGAGAAATCCTGCTGCTCATAAAACATTTTGGGCTTAAGCCATAACCAGTTTCTAAACTGGTTAACTATGGGATCTCAAGCTGACTAAGTTAGCTGAAGACGTTATAGCTACACATTAATAGACATGTACTTCCTTGAAAATAAATTCCAGCACAGAGCTACAACAATCCATAATGAAATTACCCTTCACAATAGAAAATGCTTTACAATGAACTCTGTTAGAGAGCTACATTATATGGCAATTTGTCTGTTCAATAGGTTCAATAACATACCTTATCTTTTGAGTAACTGCCATCTTCGCATCGAATATGTAGAGACTTTAAGGATGAACCAAACACGAATTAATCTTTCTAATCTCTCATGGGATTCATTCAAATGTGATTCAGCATTTCGGATCTGAATACCACATTCCAAAGTCACAAGACTGGCTCCAAATTGTCTAGAAAACCCCCCAGAGAAGTCTTTTATGGCCCCGCAGGCATCAGAGATAAGCCTAAACAGGAAGAACGTTGTCACTGTTTCATCCTTAAGCAAGACAAAGCTGCTCAGAAATGGTGAGACGAGGCCTGACCACCAAGGGGCCTGACCACCTTTGACCTCCCTCAGCATCACCACTGCTGAGCAGGACAGCGATGTAAGACAGACCACGCTTCCATGGAACGTGAGAGACTTACACAGACTTTACATATCAAACCCATTAAAACTCACGCAGAACAATGCTCCGTGGACTTAATCAAACATCATAATTCTTGTTGTTCCTACAATTCATGTTTGTATTCTGCGTAGATCACATATAAATCATGTAATTGTGATATAACTGTGTGTATGGATGAAAGGGTATCGTGCTTCCAATCAAAAGAATCGTATGCCCTTAATTCAAAAGGTGGCTTGTTTGAAATCTGTGTAAAATGTTTTGTATGATTATAATAATCTATAATGTTTAAACTGGGGTCTCTTGTTCTCTGCTAAGTGCTGGAACCCAAGCAGATCCCAGATAACGATAAGTAGGAACGATCCACCTCCTAAAATGATGCCATTGTCTCATTGGTCAGAATTCTCTAAAAGAGGTTGGACTAACGTTTAAGTTAAAGACCCGAACAAAGGAGTTAGAGTTGTAAAGAAAAAGAAATTCGGTTCAGAGAGCAGTTCGGGGTTGCCGTTCGGTTTTGAGTTCGGTTCGGTGTTGAATTAAGTTTTGCACCTCTCTCTAGCAACAGCAAGAGAGTGTTCCTGTTCGTGCTTCTCTCTGAAAACACCAAAGAGCGTGTTCGCACGCTTCTACATCGACCAGACCAAATTAGACCAGCAGACAAATAACCCATCAAGATCTGGGTTGAAACAGCTCATTCAAGCCATCTAACTCGTCTTACTTTCATTTCTTCCTTTATTTTCTTTTTTCGTAAAAGTCTCGGTTCAAAGTTAAGTTGCTGCGAAGTTCGTTTAAACGTCTCTCCTGCAACGCGCTTCGAACTGTAAAGACTCTATTCGCCTGCCAATTACACGTGACCGGCTGTTCAGAAACTTCCATCCAGGCACTTCAGAGACAACCAGCCACACGGACCCGGTCGGGAAACCCCTTTGACGAAGCACCGCAAAAAGGGAACTCCCTAAGCAACGCAAAGACAAGCAAGTAGCAGCTACTCCAGACTCTTAACTGAACTGGTGCAAATGTAAATTGAATAACCTGTCTAAGAAACGAAGGTTTAAATTAATGCTTGGTGGTTCGTTCAGGTCATGTCTTGAAAAGTGCATCTCACTCTGAAAACTCTCTCTCTCTCTCTCTCTCTTCCTCTGCGCCTTGTATGAATGCGTGTGTGTGATTGTGTTTAGACCTTAGTTTTATGTGTTTAGAATAGTTAATAAAGTCGTCAATATATTTGAAAAGATATTTGCCTTGTGTTGTGCTTGCACATTTAATGTCTTGTACTGTCGATCTAAAGTTACCTTGCTAATACATAGTGTTTCACTATAGATTGGATATTCATATCTGTTGCCAAGGTTATAATTACGGCCCGTTCAAATGAACTCTAAACGAGTCATTTGCTCGGTTCCATAGTGATTCGGTCAAGATTCATTGCAAATCGATGAATCATTCCTTTTGAGCTAAATTGGCCTTCCGGCCCCCCTTAAATACATTTTATATATATTATTATTGTGTGATTCGTTACATAATTGGTGGAGAATGCGGGCAGTTCAACCTAAATTGTAAGCATATATCAAGATTTATCTTTTCATTTTGTTTCGGATGCGAGATCCGAACCTCCGAAAGTCTGTGTGTGACGTATGGAGAGCGCGCAGCGCGCGCCCTGTTTGAATGAATCTGCTGCTTGAGAGACGCACCCCTGAGAAAGCTGCTAATCTAGTCTGTCTGCCTCCATATATGTTATTTTTCAACTGCAGTAAAATAACCCAAGATATAAAATATCACACAACAATAAGGTGAGAATTGGGCGTGTTCCTCAATTTCTGAAATACCTTGATTATAGCTTGCTGACGTCTGCGTGTTCCAGCGTCTTTCCCAGCTATACGTGTGTGTGTGTATCAGCCAGAGAGCTTAACAAAGTTATACTGCAGTAATTAAAATAACCATATAAGAACGAATATTCTCCTCACAGAGCGACGAGCGTGTTCATCTAACGTTATATATTTTTATCCGATTCACAGTGCGTGTTCCACTGCGATCCGTGATAAACATAGAAGCAGTTATATTTATCTGATTGTCAATGCGTGTTCCATTGCAATCCCAGTAATAAACAGCTGTTTGTCTATGTTTGCTTGTATGGTATGGGATTAATATCCTGTTGTCTGTTCAATTATTTATCGTGCAAACACTGCGCGTGTCCGAGTGTAATTGAATAGGAGTTATTTTAAGTTTGTTCAAGTGAATCTTGACATTGAAACTGAGCCAACAGTTAAGAACCCTGTTGTTTGTGTGCCCAGATAAACTTGCACAGAGACGATCCGCCCGAGATCGCTATTTTCCCATCGTTCCATCTATTATAACGCAAAGCTGTCGCTTGCTTAAAGTTAATATCACTCCAAACAAATTGAGTGAAGCCCCACGTCGTAAACCCAGCTACGAGTGGTGTATCTTATTTGAAATGAACAGTGTGAAATGCGCCGACATTTCCCGTAAAATGATCGATTGTTACTGTACATGCATGTTCTGTGGACATTGTTGAAATGCTCCCATATTGCATGGAACTCTAACAAACTGTTTTCCAACTGTCTGCAATTCCCGGTTCGCCCACTAGCGTTCGTTTGGTCGCTATAGTTACGATCGTGACACGGAAGTCTTAGCCAACGCTTCCGGGTGAACTCTGACCCAACCCTCGTTGTAAACAAACGCTACGCTAAGCTAAGAGAGGCCGTTGCTTGCATTGAGGCCTGTGCTAAAGCCTTTAGCATCAGTTACTGTTATCAATACTAACCCCAGCGGTTAACTACAGTGTCTGTTTGAAAAACGTTAAAGTGATTTAACCATTTAGACACCTCGACGTTCACACCTGTTGGTCCTTTCTTGTTTTTCTTATTTTACCTTTCTCACACTTTAAGTAAAAGGAAAATACTGGTTTATGATTATTAATGGTCAAATTTCGAATTTGTTTTAAAGAACAAGGAAATATTAAACAAAATTGAAATTCTACCTTTTCTAGACAGATCATTTCTAATGATTTCTAGATTTATTTTTGTAATAATTCTAATTACATAATTTTCATAATTTTTACATTTCTCGTTGAGATCTAGTCACTTTAGGTGAATAAGTCTTTGAAACTCAAGAACTCTGAAAGTAAAGTTTGAAAGTTGTTATTACTATTACAAAAATAGTGTTAGACTCAGACTTGCTCATTATTGTCATTGCGTTTTATCCTTTCGTCCTGTTGGTTATAAACTTAACCACTATATTTGATTAATTCATTTTCGGGACGCTTCAATAGGGGACATTACCATCTCCATACGAGTTTCAAATAAACCAGAGACAATCATCTTTTACAAAAGTTTATTTGTGTGTTTAGTTGTTCCTCAACTATCAATTCTATACTCGTGGTAGACCTAAAGGTAGCGGGATCCAACTTCCTTGCTTCATTTCTTCCTCATCACGTCTTTCCTGTTCTGTCCTGTTTTATTCCACCTTATTCTTCACATTTGTAGGGAACAAACCTGGAAGAACCATCAATCGACTTTAGAAAAAGAGACAAAGATAATCTTTCCCAACAAACAGATTATTAGGTATTTGATTTTTAATCAAACCCTTTTGTGTCTTCATACTCTCCCTGCATTTGTAAACGCAATTTAAACTTTGATATCTTATCCAAGATCAAGTAACAGAGACAAGTGCTGAGCAAACTCCGCCTTCAAAGCATCCCTGCTGTAAACTCTGCTGTAAGCGGTCCAACTGAAGGTGTGTGTGTCAATCCTGTCAAACTCAGAAAAGAGGTATCCGCATTATTATTGTTGTATTTTTCATTGCAAACATAAGCAATAATATTGTTTACCTTTCTGGAAACAGATTTTTTTTTTTTCCCATTGATAAGAAACATTTATGAGAAATTAATACTTCCCCTAGTTAATAATTTTCTTTTTGTTTTTCCCTCATTGAAATTGGTTAACTTTTCTCTCTTTTTCCCTTACTCAGTTGAGCGACGAAGTCCTCACATCACGAGTTGAAACCAGCTTTTCAGTGATAGGAAATATTTACAAAAATAATATTTTCCCCCTATAAAAAAAAAAAAAGCTTTTTCCATTTGAGATTTGTTTTAACCTTTTTCTTTTTCTTTACTTTACCCAGTTGAGTGACGAGATCTTCGCATCACTAGCCTCACTGTGTACACTTAGACCAACACTTAGTCATCACGACACTTCACTATTGATGTACAATTACTGAAACGACACTTAGCCGTTCAACCACATATAGGCTTATACACACAGATCTGTGTCAGTCTCTTCACCAAGCGTGCCAACATGTCGTGGACGACAAACCCCACTGCCCAACGGGAAGACGTGGACGCCTGGCTCAGAGGCATTACAGACTGCCTCACACCAAAGACAATTGAACTGTTATTATTTTTAATAATAATCATAATTCTGAGAAGATTCCTGACACACGATTCAAGCCAAAACCAAAACCATGTGGAACTAACCAAAATAACCTGTTCCCTAAGCAATGCCTTCACAGCCCAGCTAAACCTAAGCCACCAGCATGTCACCTACCTTCAGGAGGAGCTGACACGTGCCCAAAGCCGCATAGACAAGCTTGAAGTGAAAGTCCAGGATGACTCCAAGACCACCGAGTTCCTGAGAGAGCTGATGCACACTCAACACTGCAAAGACCAGCTCAAAGGTGAAGCTCAAGACAAACTCAAAGTGTCCGACGAAGCGGAGCAAGAAACAAAGACACAAGTTGACAAGCTCCAAGAAGCCCTTGCAGTCACTGAACGTGACAAACAAGAGTTAAAGACTGTCCAGAAACACCTGGTAAACCAACTCCAGTCTGCTGAACATCAGTTAGAGAAAGCCAAAGCTGACATTGAAAGTAAGAACTCTAAAATCACTGCTCTGAAAGACCACCTGGAAAGGTGCAGCGCTGAAATGGACCATCTGACCCAACAGCGAGACGACGCCAACGATGAGCTCTACGCGGTCAGAGATGAACTCCAGCACATTTTCCAACAGAAACCAGAGCCAAGAAGGGAGAGACCTCCCTCAGCATCACCCCTGCTGAGCAGAACAGAGTCCTCCATCCAAGAACTGGCATACAGTGAAAGAAGTGAATGGCCACAACCCAAAACGTCACCGGCCTTCACCACAGAACTCTTCCCTGCTAACAAACGAAGAGAGCCCATCCAGGCAGACTCCAAAGCTGCACATGGGATGACCTTTAAAGATCTCAACCAGCTGGTTAAGAATATCACTCAGTTCAACCCGAACTCCACAGAGGGTCCCGACATCCAGGCCTACCTCCGAGATATCGACTTCCACCTAGAGGTGAGACCCCATATGACTGACAGAGACAGGTTATACCTCCTCAGATCCACATCCAGTCCAGAGGTACGAAGCTTTCTAGACCGACAACCTGCTCATGTCATGTCAAACTACCAGCTACTATGTGAGACACTGATTAAAGAATTTACAGGTCCAGAGTCAGAACACGGTGTGTTAATCGCCTTGGAAACCAAACAATGTCGACAAGAGACTCCCCAAGCCTACTACCACCGCTTTCGACAAGCTTACTTAGGTGCACATAGCAAACCTGAACTTGAAGAGAAGGTGAACTTCAAAACCCTCTTCCTGAGAAACCTGCACCCTGGATTGAGTCATCATCTTGGCATCATGGCCTGCCCAGGCACAATGACAATTCAGCAGCTACGTGACCTGACACACAAGGCCTACATCAAACAAAAGATGGCCTCAAAGAAAGGTTTGAAAACATCCACAGTGTTAAACTCCATCAGCCAAGACACAAGCCTTGCACTGGAAGACACCCAGTGGCATGACAACTCCACAGTCCTTCATAAGGAGCACAGAGGACGTTACTCCCATGCCGATGACAGCTACCACTCCAACCACATGGAAAAGTCATGGGACCCACCAGAAGGAAACAACTGGAATCAACGAGTGCATCCAAAAGCATTCTATGAGGGTAAGCGACAACGAAACCCACCTCCGCACCACTCAGCCAAACACCACACTGAGTGTGCCCAAGAACACGACAGTCTCCCCTCAGAAGACATGGAGCAACTACTGAGGCAACTGCAAGTGTTAATCAAAGACAAGCTGAACACAGAAGACCAGTGATCACCTTGTACACCTTCCTGAGACGACCACCTGTTCTACAACAACCCAGAACAAAGTGGTCTCTCACAGTCAACCACTGACAAACACCCAGAGGTACCAGAAAACACCATCCTGGTTACCGATCACACCACAAGCTCCAAACTCAAGAACCATGTGTGTGCTACAGTAACGACAGTAAGCACAGAAGGTCAGAAATCTGTCACGACCAGAAGGCATCACAAGAGGAAGGCAACAAAGGAGACCACGTTTTGCACTACAGCTTCACGCATCCATGCCAAACCACCTCCCAATGTCTGCCAGAGAACTTCCTGCCTTACTGGACTGACCCCCAGCGGATCACAGAAGATCCCTTTCCAAGGCAAAGATGCAACAAGCCCATCAAAGCTAAGCCATCAAGCAAAGGGGGGGAGCAAAACAGACTGAGACAGATCTGACATACATGCAGTACATGCACTACACTACACTGTACCACTAACATACACAAGTTAAACACAGCTACCGTGAAAAACATTCAACAAACATGTTCTTCCCACAGGTAGACACGGAAATCGCAACACTGACTTAGCTATCCTTTCCATAGGAAACATGTAGCAATACACCCAACAAGTATAACCCTCTCATTACATTGTGACACCTGACACTGCACCACAGTAGCCATACAGGAGTCACTCAACTGCTTGGTTTTGTTTTACCTCTTCCTTTTCTTCTTCCTTTATTAGGTAAAATCCCTGTTACCCCATAAGGGTCAAGGTTACCATATAAGGATTGACGCACCACGCCTGACGAATGTTAGCCTAGAGAACTCCCTGCATCATTCGAATCAAAATGTGAAAGGTAAATTGGTCTAAACCTAGAACAATTTAGAAGAGAATAAAACAAACAAATCAAATTTAGTCACAAAGTTGATCAATCACCGTTTTAAAACAAACTAGAATAACGGTCCTAAAATTGAACTAAACTTTTTCCACATGATTGACTACATTGAGAGAGTGAACCTGTTTTAGGCCTAGATAATCTAATGCCCTGCACCAGTAAAGTGACCAGTCTTGGAGGTGGTTGCCGTGTTGTTTGCTGTGTGTGTTTGCTTCTTCTGTTTCTCCAGCGTTCAATGATGTCTTCTTCTCAACCCATCATCGATCGAAGGGGGGAATATGTAGAGACTTTAAGGATGAACCAAACACGAATTAATCTTTCTAATCTCTCATGGGATTCATTCAAATGTGATTCAGCATTTCGGATCTGAATACCACATTCCAAAGTCACAAGACTGGCTCCAAATTGTCTAGAAAACCCCCCAGAGAAGTCTTTTATGGCCCCGCAGGCATCAGAGATAAGCCTAAACAGGAAGAACGTTGTCACTGTTTCATCCTTAAGCAAGACAAAGCTGCTCAGAAATGGTGAGACGAGGCCTGACCACCAAGGGGCCTGACCACCTTTGACCTCCCTCAGCATCACCACTGCTGAGCAGGACAGCGATGTAAGACAGACCACGCTTCCATGGAACGTGAGATACTTACACAGACTTTACATATCAAACCCATTAAAACTCACGCAGAACAATGCTCCGTGGACTTAATCAAACATCATAATTCTTGTTGTTCCTACAATTCATGTTTGTATTCTGCGTAGATCACATATAAATCATGTAATTGTGATATAACTGTGTGTATGGATGAAAGGGTATCGTGCTTCCAATCAAAAGAATCGTATGCCCTTAATTCAAAAGGTGGCTTGTTTGAAATCTGTGTAAAATGTTTTGTATGATTATAATAATCTATAATGTTTAAACTGGGGTCTCTTGTTCTCTGCTAAGTGCTGGAACCCAAGCAGATCCCAGATAACGATAAGTAGGAACGATCCACCTCCTAAAATGATGCCATTGTCTCATTGGTCAGAATTCTCTAAAAGAGGTTGGACTAACGTTTAAGTTAAAGACCCGAACAAAGGAGTTAGAGTTGTAAAGAAAAAGAAATTCGGTTCAGAGAGCAGTTCGGGGTTGCCGTTCGGTTTTGAGTTCGGTTCGGTGTTGAATTAAGTTTTGCGCCTCTCTCTAGCAACAGCAAGAGAGTGTTCCTGTTCGTGCTTCTCTCTGAAAACACCAAAGAGCGTGTTCGCACGCTTCTACATCGACCAGACCAAATTAGACCAGCAGACAAATAACCCATCAAGATCGGGGTTGAAACAGCTCATTCAAGCCATCTAACTCGTCTTACTTTCATTTCTTCCTTTATTTTCTTTTTTCGTAAAAGTCTCGGTTCAAAGTTAAGTTGCTGCGAAGTTTGTTTAAACGTCTCTCCTGCAACGCGCTTCGAACTGTAAAGACTCTATTCGCCTGCCAATTACACGTGACCGGCTGTTCAGAAACTTCCATCCAGGCACTTCAGAGACAACCAGCCACACGGACCCGGTCGGGAAACCCCTTTGACGAAGCACCGCAAAAAGGGAACTCCCTAAGCAACGCAAAGACAAGCAAGTAGCAGCTACTCCAGACTCTTAACTGAACTGGTGCAAATGTAAATTGAATAACCTGTCTAAGAAACGAAGGTTTAAATTAATGCTTGGTGGTTCGTTCAGGTCATGTCTTGAAAAGTGCATCTCACTCTGAAAACTCTCTCTCTCTCTCTCTCTCTCTCTCTTCCTCTGCGCCTTGTATTAATGCGTGTGTGTGATTGTGTTTAGACCTTAGTTTTATGTGTTTAGAATAGTTAATAAAGTCGTCAATATATTTGAAAAGATATTTGCCTTGTGTTGTGCTTGCACATTTAATGTCTTGTACTGTCGATCTAAAGTTACCTTGCTAATACATAGTGTTTCACTATAGATTGGATATTCATATCTGTTGCCAAGGTTATAATTACGGCCCGTTCAAATGAACTCTAAACGAGTCATTTGCTCGGTTCCATAGTGATTCGGTCAAGATTCATTGCAAATCGATGAATCATTCCTTTTGAGCTAAATTGGCCTTCCGGCCCCCCTTAAATACATTTTATATATAATCAAAACAAGCAAATGTTGATTGTCATTTTTACGAGCTCTGTCACGTTCTCTTTTTGCCACCAGACTCTCCTCTGTTCCGACGGTTTAAAGTGCTCCATGTCAACCTTTCTCGGTCGTTGTGACAACTATGCCATTCGCAAACCGTACTCGTCGAAGTAGCCGGAGCAACCTTTCTCTATTTATGGATATGACGGGCAAGTGACGTATACTTTTTTTTTTTTTTTCAAGTTTTTTTTAATTTATTTTTTACATTTTACAAGTAACAACAATTAACATCCATACGAGTGTCGTATACTGTCAGGCAGCCGCGGCTAGTCTGTATGGGTAGGTGGGGCAGTGCCCCAGCAAAATATTAATCCAAACATAGACCTCTATGTTTGGATTAATACCTGTGATTTGTAGTCACGGAGTCACCAACAAGCTTTTTTTCAGGATATAAAATGTGGTTATAAAATAATGTGGTTAGTAGTTTCATGTTCATACCACGGCTCCACTTCCTGCTCACTTCTGTGCAAATTCGGGTTCCAAAAAATGTAATTATTGCAAGATTTTAGCGCCATCTTGGGACATTGGAAACATTCACTTTCTACAATGGAAGAGAGAGAAGGTGCTTCGTCCATCTTTTTTTACAGTCTATGATATAAACACATATAATACCATAGTGAATCAGGGTAAGACAAAAACACATTTTGGAAAAATAATGTATGATGTATTGACTCATAATTTAAATTTTGTTAATTTAGAACAAAATAAAATTATATCTACCTCCATCCATAGATGTGACGATTCTATATGCCATCCGGAGTCTCGCACCACCTGTCGTTGGGGACCCCCACTGTTAGCCAAGGACCAGGTCCTTGTTACCAGCCGATAACACAAGGAGGTGGTGGAAGGGTTTCACCTGGCTGTGACCAACACGTATTTTAAGAAAATATCTACCCACCTGGCCACCTACACCAGCAGTGGCCATGCGACTCAAATCGACTACTGGATAGCTCGGCGGTGAGACCTGAAGCTGGTGACCAACACTAAAGTGATTCTGTATGACACCCCATTGCACCCCAACACCATCTCCTGGTGCTGGACATACAAATGGACCAGCATGTCAGAAGAGGAAGCGAACGACAGGGCCCAAACGAATTAAGTGGTGGAAAATCAAGAAGCGCAGGGATGACTTGGCAGCTGCGCTGGGCAACTTCGCAGTGGACCCCGGTCAAACGGTGAAAGCTATGTGGAGCCAGGCAGTGGATAAGATTCACCATGCAGCGGAAACCATCGTGAGAAATACCAAAACAGGCCGGAAATTCATTCACAAGCAAACATGGTGGTGGAATGAAGAAGTGCAGCTAGCAATTCGAGAGAACTGGCCCTGACGACATACCAGGCCGAGGTCTGGAAGATCATCGGTGATCGTGCAGTGGCATTCCTTGCCGACCTCTTCAACCGCATCGTAGCCGAGAATGATCCGCCCTGCGTTTGGACAACCAGTATGACCATACCTATCTGGAAAAGCAAGGGGGATCTCAGCGAGTGTGCAAACTATCGGCCAATACGATTACTGTGCCACACAATCAAGATCTTTGAGCAAGTGTCAGACCAACGCCTTCAAAGCATTGTCACCATCACGTCCAACCAGTGCGGTTTCGTGAAGGGATGCGGTACCACTAATGCCATCCACGCTGTTCGGCTGCTGATGGAGAAACACCAGGAGAAGAACAAGAAGGTGCACATGGTCTTCCTGGACCTGGATAATGTGTTCGACTAAGTTCCACATGACCTCATCTGGCGAGCGCTAAGATTGCATGGCACCTCAGAAGAGTATGTTAATTGGGTCCAACTATTACATCGCAACACCACAAGTGTGGTCCGATGCCCAGCCAGAATATCAACCCCCTTTGACATCACCGTCATCGTCCATTAAGGGCTCTTTCACCCCTGCTGTTCATCCTCTACTTGGACACGGCGACGGCCAATCTCACAACCAAGAAACACGAGCTAGCCCTCTATGTGATGGAAATGAAGATGCTCCGATGGATGCTTGGGCTAACCCTCCACCACCATGTAACGAAGGAGGACATCAGGTGAAGACTTTGAGTTGCCCCAATCACGGTGAAGTTGAGAGAAGCCCGTCTCAGGTGGTATGGCCATGGCATGCATAGTGATAAGGACTCTGTGGCAAAAAGGGGTGGATGGACAGCGTTATGGAGGATATGCGGGCAGTGGACCTATAACCTCGGAGGACGTCACAAACCGAGCCAAGCGGAGAAGACGGAGCCGAGCAGCGGAACCTGTGTAAAAGACCGGGACACCCGTCAGGAAATAAGAAGTTGTTTACCTTTAATGTAGCTTCTTTCCGCTGATTTCAGCATGTGCCGCTCACGCTCGCAGTGTGAATTGTGAAGTGTGAAAGACGTCCATTTTCACACGCAGTGAAAAAACATCACAGAGCAAAGAGGACACAGACAAAGCACTAAAATCAATAAAAGTCTCAGCTTTCAACATTTTTAAGTTTTATTACGAAATTCAAACAATAAATACCATTTTTGTGCTTTCAATATGGCATGACAGATCGCTGTAGTGACTTTTAAATATACTGCAATATATGTATTGACCATATATGGCTATATATTAATACATATAAAATATTTATAAATGAAGACAAAAATAGCATTACATGTAATATTCACAAAGTTTTATCCTTTATTGTGTACATATATTGCACATACATGTTCCCATATTAATGTGAATGTTTGTTCACACATATATATACACGCACACATTCACGGAATGAGTTACAACAGATTTCCAGTTCCCAGCATGCTTTGCTTCTGACTGTTAGTGTTAAAGGTACAATATGTAGGATTTTTCGCCATCAGGGTTCGCTAACCTCTTTCAATAACAAAGGCGTATATCGATGATGCAAAACATTAAGCGGAATTATGGATCTTGTCGTCAAGCTGATGGATGTTTTATGGATGCGTGAATACTTTGATGTTTTTAACATGACTGTGGTGTGAAGCAGGGCGCGATTGCTTATAATGAGAGACGTATACCAGCGCCACACGCAACGCGAGTCCCGCGGATATAAAGGAATAAGGACATTTCATTCGAACTACAAGCAAGTGCTGAATTAATACTCACACAGGTCAGTTTATTAGACGAATGAAACTTGAGGTAAGTTAACGCAGCGCTGTTTCACTTGCTCTAACAGTTACACTATCACACTAAACGGCATTTGAGTGTGTTGAATGTTGTTAGTTAGGTTGTTTGTCGGCTGTATGAGACTAGCAGTAAGCTAGATCAACATTAGAATAACATACAGATCGTATTCTAAGATTTCATCATGTTGAACTAAATAACATTGATTAGTTTTATGTACATTTGCTCACCTGTCTAATAAAGTACATGCAACACTCGCGTCTCTGTCAAGTCGAAGTTAGTCGCGGACGTGGAGCTCTCGGCATCTCGAAAGATTCTGAATTTCGTTTTAGTCCTCTTTTTGTCTCAAAGTCTGCTTGCCATGGTCCATAATGTTTGAACAAAACAACAACAGCGTGAGCGTCCTGCTAAGCATAACCCAGTTGTCCACATCTGTCGCCATGGTTACTATGGCAGTACGAGCGGAAACCGAGGGTAACGCGGATATGACGCCATTGACTGGCGACTTCTCACCCCTGCTCACACGTCCCGTTTCCTTGGTTAAAATCGCAATTTTCTCACGATTTACAAATAGTTGGAAACATTGTGGATATTGTAAGTAATCAACTAAACAAATATAACATTGGCCTAGTGGTTTTTGGATATCTTACTGCAAAAATCCTACATATTGTAGCCTACCTTTAAAGGAGAGCAAATGTTAAAATTAAGTGTTAATTGATGTGTTTTGCTCAATATTAATATAGGGGGGAGCTCTTAGTGTTAAATGTTCTATTATTTTGGATTTTAAAAGGTTTCCTGGTATGTCTGAGTTATTGGGGTTACCATTGTGCTGAAGAGTAGAGCCTGTGGTTCGGTTGACGATTGGCCAAATACCGGTTGTAATTAGCTTATATTCAAAATAATGACTGTGCTCACCTCAGCACACTGATAGTATTTCTGCTAAACCCTGTAGTACATTTATGCAGGTGTGCTTGTGCTTTCATTAACTAGATTGAAAATATGGAACATTTAAAATGTAAATAATTATAAAATACAAGAAATATATTACGTTATCTCTCTATATATGTGTATACACTCACCGGCCACTTTATTAGGTCCACCTGTCCAACTGCTCGTTAACACTTAATTTCTAAGCAGCCAATCACATGGCGGCAACTCAGTGCATTTAGGCATGTAGACATGGTCAAGACAATCTCCTGCAGTTCAAACCGAGCATCAGTATGGGGAAGAAAGTTGATTTGAGTGACTTTGAACGTGGCATGATTGTTGGTGCCAGAAGGGCTGGTCTGAGTATTTCAGAAACTGCTAATCTACTGGGATTTTCACGCACAACCATCTCTAGGGTTTACAGAGAATGGTCCGAAAAAGAAAAAACATCCAGTGAGCGGCAGTGTGAGGAATCACCGGAGGCAGTCAGGTCCATTTGCAACGTTTTATTAAGAAGGGTAGTAAGCAGGAAAAAGGTCAGACACGGGCAAGATAAACATCGAAGATCAGGCTCACACTTATCGAATCCAGGCAAGGGGTCAGGGCTGGCAGCGAGCAGAAGAGAATCCAGGGACGAAGCAGAGGGTCGAGAGGCAGGCAGCAGACAACGGGATAAACAGATCAGCGGCGGTCAAACACAGGCAGGCAGAGATACAGGGATAAACGCTCAGAATGTTCACAGAGGAAACGAGACTTCGCACTGTTTGAGAAGTGAATGGGGCTTATATGCAGGTAGATAACAGGTTGCAGGTGCGTGAGTGATCAGTGGTGGCAGGTGTGTGAGAATCAATACTCGGGTGATGGTGCCCTCTGGAGGCCAGTGAGGGATGGTGTGGTCTCTGAGAGTGTGACAGAGCCCCCCCCCTGCGAGCGACTCCTGGCGCGAGAATGTTGACGGCGTCGAGGTCTACCACGGGGTCGAGGAGCAGGTTTGCTTGGATGATTGTGATGAAACTCAGTGGTGAGAGTGGGGTCCAGAATGTCCGTGGCATTGACCCAGGAACGTTCCTCTGGGCCGAATCCCTCCCAGTCGACTAGGTATTGGAGCAACCTGCCCCGGCGCCTCGAGTCCAGAAGTTGGTGTACTCGATATGCCTCCTCGCCCTCTACCAAGATGGGTGGAGGATTCGGTTCCTGGGGTCGATTCCCTCCCTCCTCAGTGGGGTCGGCAGCGGGTTTGAGGAGTGAAACATGGAAAGTGGGAGCAATACGGAAATGATTAGGCAGAGCCAGGCGGTAGGATACTGGAGTGATTTGTCGAAGAATTTTGAAAGGACCAACGTACCTTGGACTGAGTTTTTTGCAGGGGAGTCGAAGACGAAGGTCTCGAGCGGACAGCCACACCCATTGTCCTGGTTGGTACTCTGGACCGGCTCGACGGCGGCGGTCAGCCTGTCTCTTGAAGCGGCGGACTGCTCGCTGGAGGTGTGTGTGCGCTTGGTCCCATGTCTCCTCACTACGTCGTAACCAGTCGTCTACGGCGGGAACGTTTGTGGGTTCCCCAGACCAAGGGTATAGAGGTGGTTGGAAACCCAGGATGCACTGGAAAGGAGTCAAGCCCGTGGAGTGCTTTTGTAAGGAGTTCTGGGCGTATTCCGCCCAGATTAAGTATCGACACCAATCCTCTTGGTGATGATGACAGTAGGTCCGGAGGAACCTGATGATATCTTGATTGAGACGTTCTACCTGGCCGTTGGCTTGGGGGTGGTATCCGGACGTGAGGCTCACGTTGACTTGAAGAGCCTTGAAGAAGGCCGACCAGACTCGGGAGGTGAACTGCGGTCCTCTGTCGGAGATAATATCCTCAGGTAGACCGTACAACCTGAATACCCAGTTGCAGAGATGTTCTGCCGTTTGTAGTGCAGTGGGAAGCTTGGTTAAGGGAATGAGGCGGCAGGCTTTGGAGAATCTGTCCACCACGGTGAGGATGGTAGTATAGCCGTTGGAGACGGGTAAGTCCGTAATGAAGTCAACCGCTATGTGGGACCAGGGACGTTGAGGTATGGGCAGAGGATTGAGTAAACCAGCGGGTAACAGACGAGATGATTTCTGGGTGTTGCAGACCTGGCATCGTTGGATAAATCTGGTGGTGTCTTGGGCTAGGGTTTGCCACCAGTAGCGGTTCTGGAGGAGTTGAATGGTGGCTGTAACCCCTGGATGACCGGAACTGGGGAGAGCGTGAACGTGCTCCAGGACCTGGTTACGAAGTGTTTCGGGGACAAAGATCCTGTGAGGCGGACAGGCTATGGGAACCTCCGATTGAGCGTTGGCCTGCTCCAGCTCGGTCTCAAGATCCCACTGGATGGGACCAACGACGAGGTCGGGGCCCAGGATAGTTTCAGGAGCTTGGGTGGCTGGTTCTGGGTCGTACAGTCGGGACAGGGCATCGGCCTTAGTGTTCTTAGACCCTGGACGGTAGGTGACCGTGAATTGAAAACGGGTGAAGAAGAGGGACCAGCGGGCTTGTCGGGGGTTTAACCTTTTGGCGGTGCGGAGATATTCTAGGTTCTTGTGATCGGTGAGTACGATGAAGGGAGTAGCGGCTCCTTCTAGCCAATGTCGCCATTCCTTGAAGGCGGCCCTCATGGCCAGAAGTTCGCGATCTCCCACGTCATAATTTCTCTCAGCGGCGTTGAGTTTTCTTGAGTAGAAGGCACAGGGGTATAGTTTGGGTGGAGATCCCTGCCGTTGGGATAATACTGCGCCCAGGCCAGTGCTCGACGCGTCCACTTCCACCACGAAGGGTAGGTTGGGGTTGGGATGGTGCAAGATAGGAGCAGACGTGAAGAGTTGTTTCAACTGATTTAAGGCACGAGTGGCTGACTCATTCCAGGGAAGACGTGATGTGTTTTTCTTGATCAGAGATGTCAAAGGGTTTGCCACAATGCTGAAGTTACGGATGAAGCGGCGGTAGAAGTTGGCAAACCCGAGGAAGCGTTGTAGCTCCTTAAGAGTGATGGGTCGTGGCCACTCAAGAACAGCTCGAACTTTGCCCTCATCCATGGCGACGCCCTCCGGGCTGATGATGTATCCCAAGAACGCGGTGGAGGTCTGATGGAACTCACATTTCTCGATCTTGGCATAAAGCTGATGTTGAATGAGGCGTTCTAGGACCGTTCGGACGTGTTGAATATGTTCGTTCAGGGTGTTGGAATAAATCAAGATGTCGTCAATGTAGACGATGACTGTTCGATGGAGCATGTCTCGAAAGACGTCGTTGATGAATGATTGGAACACGGCAGGACTGTTAGACAGCCCGAACGGCATGACCTGATATTCGTAGTGCCCTGTGCACGTGGAAAAGGCTGTTTTCCACTCGTCCCCCTCGCGAATGCGGATGAGATTGTAGGCACAGCGTAAGTCGAGCTTGGTGTAGAACTTGGCCGTGCGGAGTAGTTCCAGGGCTGCTGGTACCAGAGGGAGCGGGTAGTGGAATTTGATGGTTTGGTCATTGAGAGCCCGATAATCAATACAAGGTCGGAGACCGCCGTCTTTTTTTTTGACAAAGAAAAAGCCAGCTGATGCTGGAGATGTTGAAGGTCGGATGAAGCCCTTTGCGAGCTCTTCCTCGATATATTTTCTCATGGCCTCACTCTCAGGTTGGGAGAGAGGGAAGATACGGCCTTTGGGAGGTGTGGAGCCTGGAACCAGATCGATGGCACAGTCGCTGTTACGGTGCGGTGGAAGTTTGGAGGCCTTCACCTTACTGAAGGCTACGGCTAGGTCGTGGTACTCGGTTGGAAGGTGAACTGAGACAGGCCCCTCCTGGGGAACAGTGATGTTTCGAACGGGTAGAGGAGTCACAGAGGTGAGACAGGTGGAGCAGCAGGATTTACTCCAGTGGATGATTTGACCGGTTCCCCACTGAATGTGTGGATTGTGCTTGCGGAGCCAGGGTAGACCCAGAATGACTGGTGTGTAAGAAGTTTGAAGAACGAAGAACTGAATGGTTTCAGTGTGAAGAGCTCCTGTCTGCATGTGGATGTGCTGGGTGATATGGGTTACTCGACCTGAGCCTAGTGGTCTTCCATCGATGGCCTCGACTGTGAGACAAGAGTAACAACGGGTTAGAGCAATGTTGTGTCGTTGAACAAAGTCTTGTGACATAAAGTTCCCGGCAGCGCCGGAGTCAATCAAGGCATGGGTGTTAATTTGACGCTCATTCACTGTGAGTATAAGAGACACAGATATGCAAGAGTCAGGGTTAGGGGCTTCAGCAGGGGAACTCACCGGTCGTAGATCTCTCAGTGGAGGACGTATGGGACAGTTGATGCGGAAATGACCCGCCTCGCCACAATATAAACAAAGGTTTTGACACCTCCGCCGTTCCTTTTCTTCCCGAGTTAAGCGAGAGGTGTTTATCTGCATGGGCTCGACGTGGTCAGAGGATGCGTGGGTAGCGAGTCTGGAAGGAACCACAGGGCGTGAGGTAAATACAGGACGATGACTCATACGGCGAGATCGGATGAGGTTGTCGATCTGGATAGCCAGATGAATAAACTGATCCAGTTCTCTCCCCTCATCACGGCAGGCTAATTCAGCTTGTAATTCATGACTCAATCCTCTTCGGAACATCACCTTTAATGAATCATTGGTCCAATCCGTCTGCGCGGCGAGGGTTCTGAAAGTGAGCGCATATTCAGCGGCCGTGGAACGACCCTGGGTGAGTTCAAGAAGTCGGTCGCCTGCTCCTTTGCCTTCTTTAGAATGTTCAAAAACCTCTCGAAACTGCTGAAGGAATGTCTCGAAGGTGGGAAAAGCTGTACCATCCGCTCGCCATACTGCCGTAATCCAGTCCAGTGCTCTTCCGATTAATAGAGAACAAACAAAGGCGATCTTACTGGTTTCAGTGGGATAGAGCATGGGTTGCTGGGCAATGATGAGTGTGCATTGCAGGATAAAGCCCTTGCATTTCCCTGGGTCCCCATCAAACCTCTCGGGAAGTGCGAGGCGAGGGTGCGCGCTCACGGAGGGTTGGGCTTCGGCGGCACGGGGAGCTGGTTGTGGTATTGGTTGTGGAGAGGGGTTTTGCATGGTTTGAATGGCTTTCACCAATTCCTCAGTTACCGATGTGAGACGATTAAGTTGGTGGTGATGAGTGGCGAGTTGATCCGCTTGGGCAGCGAAAGCTGCGGTGAGTGCAGACATCGTTGCTGAACCTTGTTGTGGCGAAGTCTTCTGTGAGGAATCACCGGAGGCAGTCAGGTCCATTTGCAACGTTTTATTAAGAAGGGTAGTAAGCAGGAAAAAGGTCAGACACGGGCAAGATAAACATCGAAGATCAGGCTCACACTTATCGAATCCAGGCAAGGGGTCAGGGCTGGCAGCGAGCAGAAGAGAATCCAGGGACGAAGCAGAGGGTCGAGAGGCAGGCAGCAGACAACGGGATAAACAGATCAGCGGCGGTCAAACACAGGCAGGCAGAGATACAGGGATAAACGCTCAGAATGTTCACAGAGGAAACGAGACTTCGCACTGTTTGAGAAGTGAATGGGGCTTATATGCAGGTAGATAACAGGTTGCAGGTGCGTGAGTGATCAGTGGTGGCAGGTGTGTGAGAATCAATACTCGGGTGATGGTGCCCTCTGGAGGCCAGTGAGGGATGGTGTGGTCTCTGAGAGTGTGACAGGCAGTTCTGTGGGCGAAAATGCCTTGTTGATGCCAGAGGTCAGAGGAGAATGGCCAGACTGGTTCGAGCTGATAGAAGGGCAACAGTGACTGAAATAACCACTCGTTACAACCGAGGTATGCAGCAAAGCATTTGTGAAGCCACAACACGCACAACCTTGAGGCGGATGGGCTACAACAGCAGAAGACTCCACCGGGTACCACTCATCTCCACTACAAATAGGAAAAAGAGGCTACAATTTGCAAGAGCTCACCAAAATTGAACAGTTGAAGACTGGAAAAATGTTGCCTGGTCTGATGAGTCTCGATTTCTGTTGAGACATTCAGATGTTAGAGTCAGAATTTGGCGTAAACAGACTGAGAACATGGAACCATCATGCCTTGTTACCACTGTGCAGGCTGGTGGTGGTGGTGTAATGGTGTGGGGGATGTTTTCCTGGCACACTTTAGGCCCCTTAGTGCCAATTGGGCATTGTTTAAATGCCACGGCCTACCTGAGCATTGTTTCTGACCATGTCCATCCCTTTATGGCCACCATGTACCCATCCTCTGATGGCTACTTCCACCATGTCACAAAGCTCTAATCATTTCAAATTGGTTTCTTGAACATGACAATGAGTTCACTGTACTAAAATGGCCTCCACAGTCACCAGATCTCAACCCAATAGAGCATCTTTGGGATGTGGTGGAACGGGAGATTCGCATCATGGATGTGCAGCCGACAAATCTGCGGCAACTGTGTGATGCCATCATGTCAATATGGACCAAACTCCCTGAGGAATGCTTCCAGCACCTTGTTGAATCTATGCCACGAAGAATTGAGGCAGTTCTGAAGGCAAAAGGGGGTCCAACCCGTTACTAGCATGGGGTACCTAATAAAGTGGCTGGTGAGTGTATGTGTGATAGATATATCTGCATATAAAATTACATACATTATGATATATTAGTAAACACTGTATATCGTCACATATTTTCCAATATATGAAAAGCGGCAATTCCGTATTATTCAATAGGCCTATATTGTAATATATTAACACAATATATTATTAAGTAGGCTATATGTTCAAATATACTGTTATATTACTAAATATATTGCTCATTCATATATTGGGAAATATTTTATTTTCGTATGGGGTAAATCAATACATTTTCAATAAACTTGTTTAAATTTAAACAAGGTCCACCACTCTTTTACCCCTACCCCACCCATGCACAGGCAAACAAGCACATATAAACACTGTTAGCTAATTCCACGTCAGCAAATGTTAAACAATCATAACGGATTGTTTACATTTAAATGTACATGTTGGTCTGTCGGCGCACATTCCCCTCCCTCGGAAATCCAGAACACGCAGTCCATTCGTACGCACAGCCATAGGCCGTTCTTAGGTTATTATGGCCAATGGAGAAGAAAGATGATGACATATGGATATCTATCCTCCACATTTACAGGACGTTACAGCAGGATGTTTTTCTTCATAAGGGCACACATGATGGAACAACCAGAAACTAAATTAATGAAATTAAACAATAAATACAATATTTAGCCAATAAATACATCTTTAGACAGTGTTTGGTTTGTCTGTTTCTCAACTGGTCTTGTACACATACAGTAGGTTATAATTTTTTATAAGAACGTAGTAGATAAGGGATTGGTTAAAGCAGATGAAAATGCACTTCAGCCTCATTGATGGGAATCTACATATTTTACACTTACTGGTGTTTTGAAGCAGTCTTCTGCTTTTAAGCATAAATTGTGTTTTAAATTAACACTGTTTACAGTAAGGCTTTTCACCTGTTATCTGGTTTTATGATTATATTTTACTATTCCTTTTGTCAAGAGAATCCACGTAAAATTTGTAAAATATTAAAGCAGCCTAAAACAGTATAACAGGGTGAGATAAAGTTTGGAAAATAATTATTCAACTGAACTATGATTTATGACTTACATTATAAGCAGTAGGCCTATAAAAAGAACTATAAAAAGTGTATACTATATATTAGTAACAACAAAGTGTATAATGAAATCAGCCATTTTATTCTAAAATTTTTATTCTACAATTATATAACGGCACTGCATGAAGTGACTGGTGATGCGACTAAGCACAACTGCCAGTATGATGGTCTCAGTGATACATGTAGCAGAGCAGGACACGTTGTGCAGAAGGGGATTTTGATGCAATCAAGACCTCTTTCTCGATTTATCTCGATGTGGACAGTTGGTTTCAGCGATTAAGAAAATTCCTTTAGGTTGCAAATCCCCGTTGTTGAAACACGTTGTGTCTTTTCGTAGACAAGTATATATGATCTTGAGGAGTGATATTGATGAGCTGAATATTGCTTTTAAATTCAAAGTTGATAGTTTTGATTATGTAATTTTTGCAACAACGGAGAGCATGAAATGCTTTGGATGCGGGAAAGTGGGGCACTTGGTACGTGCTTGTCCAGACAAAAATGTGTCAAATGGTACAGAAGATGAAAGTGGGTCTCAAAGTCATAATGAAGGTCAGAGTGTGGAAAAAGAAAGGGAAATTGGTGAGGTTTCGGATTTGATTGTGGACAATGAAGAACCAGGAAGTAGTGGAGTGAAGAGTAGTGAGAAACGAATTCAAAAAGATGATGAGACAATGGACATTGAGCTTGATGAGATGGTGGGTGAACTACTCAAAGAGGACGAAGCTGTATTTAAAGTGCCATCAGTGAAAAGGAAGTCTAATCTTGGTGAAAATGTAACTAAATCAAAGAAAAAGGTACAAGATGAGATAATTACCAAAAGTTCTGGGGAGGTATTGAATGCAAGTGATTTGTCTGGCTCAGAAAGTGAGCAGGAATTCTCTGAAGGTCCAGTTGAGGAAGAGATGAGACTAGACTACAGTGGTTACAGCTTGGAGAGAATGAAACCTTTTCTCCAGCGTACAAAAGGAATGAGGAATGTTGAGGTTATAGATTATTTTCCTGATCTTTATTTATTTATTGACTCAGTAAAAAGTTTAATGAAACAAAAAGGTGAAGGATGTCTGTCAAATCCTGAGGTGTATCGTCTAAAAAAGATTGTGCAAAAAGTACGTCCTCAAGCATTAAGTAATGAATTGTCACAAGAATAGCGGGAGTGATATGGACCTGGCTTTTTGTGCTTTTTTCATCCCTCATAATGAGTAATTTTAAAATCTCTTCCCTGAATGTAAATGGGGCGAGGGATGTAAGCAAAAGAGCGCAGATTTATGAGTTAATGAAACTAAAAATTATTGATGTTATGTTTTTGTAAGCTCTACTTAGAGAATACACATATGACCCAGAGGGATGCATATGGAGAACACTGGGGTGTCCAGCCGCAGGTGGAATATTTCAATCCCAGGGGTGGCAAGGTGGCATGCCGAGGGAAAGACACATGCTCAGAGAGGCTTACAGTGGAAATACACATGTGGGGGTCGCCCAAAGGGGGGACCATGCACACGGATGCACCTAGCCAACGCGCAGGCAATAGACACTGGCGTCAACGTCAGCAGTACTGGAGGCACTCAGGGCTTGAGGGAAGCTCACCTGAGGAAATATCGCACGTATCCAGTCCGTGGAGTGGAATGGCGAGCAAGTGAATACACCTGAGCGGGTCCTAGTACCGGCTGGTTGAAGCGAGTACATGGGAGGACACTGGCTCCACTCAGAGATTGTAGAATCTGGCAAATGTGTTGGGTGTCGCCCAGCCTGCAGCTCTGCAGATGTCTGTTAGCGAGGCGCCATGCGCTAGAGCCCAAGAGGACGCCACACTCCGGGTGGAGTGGGCAGTCACACCAAGGGGGCACGGTCGACCTTGCTGCTGGTATGCCAAAGCAATGGCGTCCACTATCCAGTGAGACAGCCTTTGCTTGGAGAGAGCCTTTCCCTTCAGCTTCCCACCATAACAGACAAAGAGCTGGTCTGAGGTCCTGAAACACTGCGTTCTGTCTACATAGGTGCGGAGAGCACGTACTGGACAGAGCAATGCCAAGGCTGGGTCTGCCTCCTCCAGGGGCAGCGCTTGCAGGTTCACCACCTGGTCCCGGAAGGGAGTGGTGGGAACCTTGGGCACATATCGAGGCCGGGGTCTCCTACCCTCTTAATGGAGGCCAATGCAACCAGGAGCGCTGTCTTAATTGACAGGAACTTAAGCTCTACTGATTGCAGAGGCTCAAAGGGAGCACTCTGCAGGGCAGTTAGAACCACTGAGAGGTCCCAAGAGGGAACCACTGAGAGGTCCTCGCTCCTCTCAGGAACCTGATGATCAGGTCGTGCTTTCCCACGGACTTACCCTCAACTGCGTCATGATGTGCAGCGATAGCGGCAACATAGACTTTCAGGGTGGAGGGAGACAGCCTTCGCTCCAACCCCTCTTGCAGGAAGGAAAACACGACACTGATCGGGCATTTTCTGGGGTCTTCTCGGTGAGAAGAGCACCAGGAGACGAAGAGGTTCCACTTCAACGCATAGACATGTCTGGTGGACGACGCTCTAGCGGAAGTGATGGTAGCCACCACCGCTGGTGGTAGGGTACTCAAACCTGCCTCGTCCCGTCCAGGAGCCACACGTGGAGGTTCCAGAGTTCGGGACGAGGGTGCCATAGGGTGCCCCGTCCCTGAGAAAGGAGGTCCTTCCTCAGAGGAATTGGCCAGGGAGGTGCTGTCGCGAGGAGTACAAGTTCGGAAAACCAGGTCCGGGTGGGCCAATGAGGCGCAACCAAGATGACCTGCTCCTCGTCCTCCCTGATCTTGCACAGGGTTTGTGCAAGGCGGCTCACTTCAGTGGAACCGCACTCTTGCCCTCGAACTGTCTCAGGCAAGTCAGCAGTGACTGCGCGCGCTCGCTCGTAAGCTGCGCGCACATGGTGACCGAGTCGATTTCCATACCGAGAAAAGAGATCCTCTGCACGGGGCAAAGTTTGCTCTTTTCCCAGTTGGCCTGAAGGCCCAGACGAGCTAGGTGCCGGAGCACTAGGTCCCTGTGTTCGCAAACCTGGCCTCGAGAGAGAGCTAGGATCAACCAGTCGTCGAGATAGTTCAGGATGCAAACCCCGTGTTGCCGAAGCGGCACAAGGGCTGCCTCGACGACCTTCGTGAAGACGCGAGGAGACAGGGCTAGCCCGAACGGGAGAACCGCGTACTGGTATGCCTGCCCCTCGAAAGCAAACCGTAGGAACGGTCTGTGTCGAGGGAGAATGGAGACATGGAAGTAGGCGTCCTTCAGGTCGATCTCTGCAAACCAATCCTGGGGCCGCACACATTCGAAAATGCGTTTGGCTGTGAGCATTTTGAACGGCAGCCTGTGAAGGGAGCGGTTCAGGACGCGCAAGTCCAGGATTGGCCGTAACCCACCGGATTTCTTCGGGACAATGAAGTAGGGGCTGTAGAAGCCGGACCTTTTTTCATCTGGAGGGACAGTCTCGATCGCACCCTTCGCCAGTAGGGTGGCGACCTACGCTCTCATGACAGGGGCATTGCCACCGACCATAGTGAAGCGGACTCCCCTGAAGCGCTAGCCAGGCTCCCAAGGACTGTACCAGCGGGGTCATGCAAACCACAGACGTCCCCTCGGTGGTGCAGCGAGGCGGAATGACCAGCCCAGACATGGGTGGCATAGCGGCCCGGTGCGGGGGCACGGTCATTAGCCGCGTCCTGACAGAGGAGGCCAGGGAAGGACCAGCGTTCCATGGGGGCCTGCTCTCCCAGGGGTCTGGTGACAGAGGGGGACGAGAGTGGCGAGGCCCGTGGGCGGCGCACACTGTCATCCGAGAACTCTGTGACAGAGGGGGACGAGAGTGGCGAGGCTCGTAAGCGGCGCGCACTGCCATCCGTGCCCTCTGGGGGCTCAGAGATGGGATGCAGCTCTTTGGAGAAGAGATTCTCCCCCGGCCCTCCACCGGGGGAAGGAGTGGCCCTGCAACCACTTCCTGAAAGAACTGCAACCCACGTCTGAGCTGCCCGTAACGGGAGCGCCGCATCGCCTGGCGTTCAGCAGGCTGCGGGGCTGGTACGGGCAGGGGCGCCTTCCTGCGATCACCTCCACGGCGCGGCCCGGTGCTGCTGGGGCCGGGCGGGAGGGGACGGAAGTCGCAGGAGGGCGCATTCGGCGGCAAGCGGACTGAGGCGTCTGAGCCGGCGGCTGGGTGGCAGCAGCTGCCGCGGGGTCAGAACATGTTTGGTAGCCTCAGTCTGCTTCTGGGCGGCCGAGAACTGTTGGGCAGAGTCCTCGACCGCGCCACCGAAGAGGCCAGCCTGGGATATGGGGGAGTTGAGGAAGCAGGTTCGCTCAGCCTCGCGCATATCAACCAGGTTAAGCCAGAGATGTCTGACCATGCATGTGGACATCACCTGACCCAGGGAGCGTGCGGTCACCTTCGTCGCTCGTAGAGCAAGGTCGGTGATGGCAGGCAGCTCTTGGATGAGCCCTGAATCGGCCCTACCCTCGTGCATGTCATTGAGCACCCAGAAGGATGGCAATAACATGCAGTGAGGCGGCAGCGTGCCCCGCAGCTCTATAGGTCTTTGCCACCGGAGTAGACAGAAAACCTACAGGCATTGGAGGGGTGCTTAGGGTCGCCACGCCAGGTGGAGGCGCTGTGGGGACACAGATGTGTTGCCACAGAACACTCCACGGGGGGAACCCCAGTGTACCCTTGTACTCTGCGAGGGCAGAGAAGGTGGAAGAGGACGCTGAGCAGTCGCGAAAAGTCAAAGGAGACTCCCACGATCTCACGACCTCTTCATGCACGTCAGGGTAGAAAGGATTTCGGTTCGCCTCCCCCAAAAACCAATCATCAGCCTTAAGTGCTCAGGACATGACGGATGGTTCCACACAAGCCCGATACTCGCGGCGGCCCGGGAAAGCATAGCTGTCAACTCTGGATCAGACTCGTTATGCTAGCGCACCTGAGGATGGCAGCACAGACGAGCTATCATCTCCAGAGGACTCCAGCTCACCTTGTGATGCGGCGATATACATGATTTCATCAGCCAGGGGACCGAATGAGATCGCGGGCCGGCGAACTCATTCGGAACCGCGCGGGTTGCAATTTGAAAGACGGGGTGTGGACCGAGGATATTTCGGCGGTTTAGTTCCAGACCTGCCGTCTTAGGTCACCCTGGCGACCAGCCGAAGTATTATCTCGCTTGGAGAAAAATAGATCGGGGTGTGGATGAGGGGACTCTTGCTCTATTGAGCTCATCGAGTCTCGACCGTTACATTGCGATGGTCATGTTCACGCTGGGAGAACGTGACGCATCCACGAATGCTGTCTGAACGTGATCAAAGCCCAAACACGTCAAAACAGCGCTCGTGCCCATCAGCTGAATCTATCAGAATACCGTACTCAGAAATACACGGGCAGATCGTCTTTAGAAAGACGTTTTGTGAGAGAAAAGCGCCCAGGGAGAAACACACACGCTGTTCAGTTCAGCAGGCAGGAATGTGAAATTCGCCATCACACCAACACCGACTGGAAGCTGCTCGTCTAGAAGATTCTTGAAGATAGTCAGAGAATAGGCTGCAGGAGTGAAGAGAACCTCTTGGCTCCAAAGCGAAAACATATCTGCATATTGCCGGCGTTCTCCTTTTATACCCACGCGGTGGGGTGGAGTTACGCCATGCAAATTCCGCAGACCCATGGCATTTCCTTGCCATTGGCTCGTTTTATTTCTTTCGAAGATGAGAGGCTTCTAAGCGAACCCCATTCGTCGTCATCCGACGTAACTCGGAGTGACAACGAAAGGGAATGTTGTTTCTTGAAACTTTATGTGAAAGTCTAAAACAATGTAATGCAGAAAATGTTTTAGTACTGGGTGGGGATTTTAATTGTACAAGTAATGATTTAGATAGAAATCATATTGAGCCTCATATGGCTTCAAGAGGTAAATTACTAAATATGATTAAAAATTGTCAACTTTGTGATGTGTGGAGAATTTTTCATAGTAACGAAAGACAGTACATGGGCTCATGTGAAAGAAAATTGCATATCTTTAGCAAGATTGGATTCTTTCTATTGTTTTAATCACCAGAAACAATGTTTTAAATCTTGTGATATTTGTCCCGTTGGTTTCTCTGACCACTCAATGGCAGTAGCATGTGTTTTTTATTAATTCTATTAAATATAAGAGTGCCTACTGGCATTTTAATAGTGCTTTAATTGAAGATGCTCATTTTTGTAAATGTTTTTCCTTTATTTGGTTGGGGTGGAAATCTAAAAAGTCATCTTTTACATCAATACAACAGTGGTGGGAGATTGGGAAGGTGCAAATACAAACACTCTGTAATCAGTACACTTTTAATGTTTCTAGAGACATGGTTCAATCCATAAGAAGTCTAGAGATGGATATTGTTGAACTTCAGGCTTTAAATGGAGCCTCTGCAAATCCCAACCAACTGCGGGCTCTTAAAGGAAAAAAGTTCTAGCCTTAGCAGATCTAGCAAGCAAGCAAGCAAACAAGCAAATTTTATTTATATAGCACTTTTGCAAACAAATGAATGCAGTTTAAAGTGCTTTACAGGCACAAAAATTAAAAGCAAATACAAAATACAAGAAAAATACAAGAAAAAAAGGAAAAAAAAGGTATGAAGGATTTATTAAAATGATAAAATAACATTAAATTACAAACATTGTAAAATATTATAGGAAGCCCAGACTAAAGAGATATGTTTTTAATTTAGACTTAAAACTATTTATATTTTTGGCACGTCTTACTTCTGGAAGATTATTCCAGAGACGATAGCGGCTAAAAGCAGCATCACCAAATCTTTTACTTCTACTGTGTGGTACTGTTAAAAGTAAATTACCACAAAGTGGTACTGTTAAAAGTGTCCAATCTATTAGGTACAAGGTCTCAGGGGGCGTTGGTTAGATCTAGATTTCAGAGTCTTTCTGAAATGGATGCCCCATCCAAGTTCTTCAGTTTAGAAAGGAAAAATGGCCAAAGAAAAAGTATTCAGTGTTTACGGTCAGAAGTTGGAAAAGTTCTGACTGAGGTTTCTGACATTCGAAAAAGAGCTGTCGGTTTTTATAAGGAGCTGTATTCCAATAGTTTTGTGGATGGCCAGTTAATGGCTGAATTTGTGTCCAATCTACCAAAAGTGAATGAAGATTCATATGCAGACCTGATATGTCCCTTAACAATAGATGAAATTCTTAATGCTGTGCAGAGTATGAAGAACGGTAAAGCACCAGGATTGGATGGGTTGCCTGTTGAGTTTTATAAGGCATATTAGCATTTGTTGGGAGAAGATCTACTTGCTGTTTTAAGTGATAGTTTGGATAAAGGACAACTGCCACTAAGCTGCAGAAGAGCTGTTTTAACTTTGCTCCCCAAGAAAGGTGATCTCAAAGAGATAAAAAACTGGATGCCAGTTTCTTTATTATGCACTGATTATAAGATTTTATCAAAAGCTTTGGCGAACAGACTGAAGAAAGTAATTGGACAGGTTATACATTTAGATCAATCCTATTGTGTACCTAATAGATCAATCGTGGATAATATATCCTTAATTCGTGATATTTTGGAAGTTTCTAGACTGTTTGGGAAAAAATGTGGCCTAATTTCCCCAGATCAAGAAAAGGCGTTTGATCGGGTGGATCATCCGTTTTTATGGTACACGTTTGACACTTTTGGTTTTCCACCTGCTTTCACTGCCTTGAAGTGCTTTATGAAAATATTGAAAGTGTACTGAAAATCAATGGTGGTTTGAGTAGCCCTTTTAAAATACAAAGGGGGATTAGACAAGGATGTTCCTTGTCAGGTATGCTTTACTCAATAGCAATAGAACCCATGTTAAATAAAATTAGGACTCATCTGGATGGTTTTATATATGAGAGTACCTTTCCAATAAAGCTTTCAGCATATGCAGATGATGTTTTAGTTTTAACCAGTGGACAGGATGATATTGATAAGCTGGTTGACATTGTTAACATGTATGGAAAAATCTCATCTGCAAAAGTAAACTGGGCCAAAAGTTCAGCATATACAGGTCCTTCTCAAAAAATTAGCATATTGTGATAAAGTTCATTATTTTCCATAATGTAATGATAAAAATTAAACTTTCATATATTTTAGATTCATTGCACACCAACTGAAATATTTCAGGTCTTTTATTGTTTTAATACTGATGATTTTGGCATACAGCTCATGAAAACCCAAAATTCCTGTCTCAAATAATTAGCATATTTCATCCGACCAATAAAAGAAGTGTTTTTAATACAAACAAAAAAAGTCAACCTTCAAATAATTATGTTCAGTTATGCACTCAATAGTCAATACTTGGTCGGGAATCCTTTTGCAGAAATGACTGCTTCAATGCAGCATGGCATGGAGGCAATCAGCCTGTGGCACTGCTGAGGTGTTATGGAGGCCCAGGATGCTTCGATAGCGGCCTTAAGCTCATCCAGAGTGTTGGGTCTTGCGTCTCTCAACTTTCTCTTCACAATATCACACAGATTCTCTATGGGGTTCAGGTCAGGAGAGCTGGCAGGCCAATTGAGCACAGTAATACCATGGTCAGTAAACCATTTACCAGTGGTTTTGGCACTGTGAGCAGGTGCCAGGTCGTGCTGAAAAATGAAATCTTCATCTCCATAAAGCTTTTCAGCAGATGGAAGCATGAAGTGCTCCAAAATCTCCTGATAGCTAGCTGCATTGACCCTGCCCTTGATAAAACACAGTGCACCAACACCAGCAGCTGACATGGCACCCCAGACCATCACTGACTGTGGGTACTTGACACTGGACTTCAGGCATTTTGGCATTTCCTTCTCCCCAGTCTTCCTCCAGACTCTGGCACCTTGATTTCCGAATGACATGCAAAACTGAGCAACAGTCCAGTGCTGCTTCTCTGTAGCCCAGGTCAGGCGCTTCTGCCGCTGTTTCTGGTTCAAAAGTGGCTTGACCTGGGGAATGCGGCACCTGTAGCCCATTTCCTGCACACGCCTGTGCACGGTGGCTCTGGATGTTTCTACTCTAGACTCAGTCCACTGCTTCCGCAGGTCCCCCAAGGTCTGGAATCGGTCCTTCTCCACAATCTTCCTCAGGGTCCGGTCACCTCTTCTCGTTGTGCAGCGTTTTTTGCCACACTTTTTCCTTCCCACAGACTTCCCACTGAGGTGCCTTGATACAGCACTCTGGGAACAGCCTATTTGTTCAGAAATTTCTTTCTGTCTCACCCTCTTGCTTGAGGGTGTCAATGATGGCCTTCTGGACAGCAGTCAGGTCGGCAGTCTTACCCATGATTGCGGTTTTGAGTAATGAAACAGGCTGGGAGTTTTTAAAAGCCTCAGGAATCTTTTGCAGGTGTTTAGAGTTAATTAGTTGATTCAGATGATTAGGTTAATAGCTCGTTTAGAGACCCTTTTCATGATATGCTAATTTTTTGAGACAGGAATTTTGGGTTTTCATGAGCTGTATGCCAAAATCATCAGTATTAAAACAATAAAAGACCTGAAATATTTCAGTTGGTGTGGAATGAATCTAAAATATATGAAAGTTTAATTTTTATCATTACATTATGGAAAATAATGAACTTCATCACAATATGCTAATTTTTTGAGAAGGACCTGTAGTGTTGGAGAATGGAATGAAGGAGAACTGGTATTACCTGGTGAAATGGTTTGGTCACAAAGAGGTCTGAAATATCTTGGAATATTTTTGGGTGATGAAATAATAATGCAAATAAACTGGGAAAGTATTGTTGAAAATGTAGAAGGAATATTTGAAAGGTGGAAATGGCTTTTACCTAAAATGTCCTTTAGGGGGAGAGCATTGATTATTAATAATTTAGTAGCCTCCTCATTATGGCGCAGATTAACAGTTCTAGAGCCTCCTGAAGGGGTTCTTGGAAAAATACAGGTCAAGATGATCAACTTCTGTTGGGATCGATCACATTGGTTACCACGGAATGTTTTGTACCTTCCAAAGGAAGAGGGAGGTCAAGGGGTGGTGGATCTTATAAGCAGGAAAGTAGCCTTTAGGCTACAGTTTGTTCAAAAGTTTTTATATACTGTCCTAATATTTCATGGTTTGGACCAGCCTGTTGCCTTTTAAGTAAGGTTGGAGGGTGGGGTTTCAGAAGAAATATATTTTGGACAGATTGTAGGAGTTTAATTTGAAGTCTATCTCTTCCTTTTATGAAAGTTTAAGAAAAGCATGGTGTATGGTACAGGTTAAAAGATCAGTGTCATATCAGTCTCTGTATTGGTTTTTGGAAGAGCCATCGATTAATGGTGCTCGACTCAATTGATGTGGAGATACTTTGTGGTTGATGCAAACTTTAACAAAAGCCAAAGTTGTTCAAATGAAAGACTTAATAGAAGTGGCTGGTATCGCGTTGGACAATGTTGATGCCTTTGCACAGAGACTTGGAATTAAATCAACAAGGACAGTCTATTTTTTATTGAAGAAGTGGCGAGAAAAATATTGAGTGAAGAAGACTGGAACTTTTTGTCAAATCAAGCTCTTCTGATAAAACGGATAATTTTCCTTGTATGGTGATATCCAAAAGTGTAATAGAAAATGAAAATGTTTTGTCGACCTCAGAGCATGTGAGAGACATAGGGCTCTATCTTGCACCCGGCGCAAATGACTTTGTACACTGACGCATGTATCATTCCTATTTTGCACCCGCGCAAAGCGGACTTTTGCCTCCACAGACACACGTCGGTTAACTAAGAAATACACTTGCGCTCCCCGGGGCGGTTCAGCGCAAAGAGGAGGCGTGTTCCGGCGCAAACTTTCCCTCATGCTATTTTGCTATTCTATAAAACAATTGCGCCACTGACCAGAAAAAACCTAGTCTAAAGTCAGTGGCGCGTTGCGCGTTGTTCATAATGCTATTTTAAGCGCGCATGCTTGGCCATAATGTAGCGGGTGCACAACGCGCATACACTTTGATTCTCTCATCAACACAGATGCAGCAGTTTTTATTTTTGCAAATCATACATTATAACAAGGACAAATATTAACACATGAGGGAAATCATTGTGGTGTCCATGAAGATGTAAAAAATTTAGTTTTTTTCCTCCCACGCCTGTTTAACCGACGCTGATTTGGGTGGGTTTCTCCCATCCCCATACAACGTCACTTCTCTGTCTTTCACGGTCCTGACAAGAACGTCGGTCTCCTCGGCTGTGAACCGCTCCTGGCGCGCGCCTGGTAAATCCGCCGTTATAATAGCAATCCGCCATGCAACATGCGCACCTGCTCTTAAAGGGAATGTGAGATGACGCTCTGATTGGTTTATTTCACGTTACGCCCAAACCACACCTATGAATAATGAAGCTACTTCAGACCAACCCCTTTTAGATTTGCGACAGGCGCAAGAGGCATTTATCCCGCCGGGAAAATAGCAACAGCGCCGGGATCCGCCCACAAAGTTACTTGCGCTTTGCGCTTTGACACTTGCGTTTCAGATCGTTAAAATAGGGCCCATAATGTTTAATACAATGGGAGGAAAGAGTTTATATAAAGTCTGTGTGAAGGTGATAAATAAAGAGAAGTTAAAACGTATGGATACACCATGGAGAGATCATTTAAGTGTTGATTTTGATGTCAAACCCTTTTGGGGCTCTTGTTACAAACCACCATTGACTAAAAATGTGGGTGATCTTCAATGGCGAATTTTACATGGAATTGTTGCTATAAATGATTTTATCTCATTGTTGAATCCGAATGTAAAAGATAGTTGTCCTTTTTGTGGTGAAAGAGAAACCATATTTCATTGTTTAATGCATTGTGAGAGACTAAGACCTTTATTTGGTTTATTGGAGATTTTATTTACTAATGTTAATGAAATATTTACAATGATTGTGTTTATTTTTGGTTTTAAATATTGTAAAGAAAAAAAGAAGAAAGGACGGTTGTTAAATTTTATCTTAGGTCAAGCCAAAATGGCTGTTTATATTAGTAGGAATTTTTTATTCTCATATGAAAAAATTGGAAAACTTTGAAGATGTGTGGAGTGTACAAAAAATGTTGTGCTGGATTTAAAATGACACATTACACTTTATTGAAGAATTTGAGTAGGCCTAATAATTTGAGTAGGCCAATGTGATTTCTTGTTAATGTATTGTTTTGTTTTTTTAATGTTGTGTATTTAATAAAGGTGTGTTAAATCTAAAAAAAAAATCTCTCTCTCTCTCTCTCTCTCTCTCTCTCTCTCTCTCTCTCTCTCTCTCTCTCTCTCTCTCTCTCTCATTTCTGCAGATTGTTTCCAGAGCTTAAATATGGCAGATTTCAACTTGCTTTTTTGCTCCCTTTGCTCCCTTGTGTTTTGATCTAAGGAGAGGACTGGGAAATAACATGCATATGCTTTGTAGCTCTAAGCAATGTGCCTTAACAATATGTTTTTTGGGGGGTTTTTTTACATTTTCTCTCTGATTTTCAGTCATTATTGATGGCGATTGTTATTCAGCAGCATACAATCTAAAGTCTGCTGTTGTTGAGCACAAAGACAAAGAAACAATGCAACAGAAATAAAATCTCTTCTAACTGCAAGCAAGACCATCAACATATGACAGAGATATAGACCTTATGTAGCCCCGCCCCTTTTCAGCGCTGCGCTCTTAAGTTCTGTCTTCTGTCTTGTATTTCCACAGCATGAAGGTAAGATCTTACGGCTTTATGAATATTATGAATTATGAATATGTTATGACATCCGCTTCAAACATTATTTAGTACATTAAGGAATTTCACTCTTAAAAATAAAGGTTCCGAAAAAGGATGCCATTTTCACAGCGATGCCTTAGAAGAACCATTTTGGCTGCCCAAAGAACATTTCAGTGAACAATTCTTAAAAAGGACCTTTTTTTCTTAATGTTCAGAACATTTTAAGAATCTGAAGTACCTTTTTCCACTATAAAGACCCATTTGTGCATTGGAAAGATTCCATGATTGTTAAAGATTCTTCAACCATCGATGCCAATAAAGAACCTTTATTTTTAAGAGTAAATTTAAATTTATGATCCTTGCGAGGACATTTGGGTCCCCATAGGGAAAACACAAACAAACCAAAATGAATATGCCTATAAGAATTTCGGATCTCTGTTTTGTCATATTCAGCCCAATTATTTTTTTTATTTACTCTAAAGCTTGGAGGATTGATCATATCCATAAAAGATGAATAGCCTGACAATTTTCTGCACTGTTCACAAAAAGTCTCTACAAAAGGCAGTAAAGAGTTGAGGAAATAACTCTCTTCTCTGTTACCCCCTTCCTCATACCCCATTCTCATTTCCATCTGTCTCATGTCATCATCTGATCAATGAGAGGGCAAGATGGCGGCCTCCACCCCATGGCTTGGTGTTTTATGTTTTATGAGTTTGGAGGAGTGTTTCCTCCATTTCTCTCTCACTTTACATCATGCTCACATTGTGCTTTCCATGTACAGGCCACAGCAGGTTATGGATGGCTTCCATTTGTCATCACTGTCATGACAAGACCTTCAAAAGCACCTCTGACTGGGGCACAATCTATCACCATGTTTGAATAAATGTTCTGATTAGACCTCTCGAGGCTATAGTTTGTTGGCTATCTTGTACCTAGGGTTCATGAGCTGATATATATATATATATATATATATATATATATATATATATATATATATATATATATATATATATATATATATATATATATATATAAAATAAATTAGTTTAGTTTAAATAGTTTTCATATATTTTCAGATTTTTGTTTCTTTCCTTAAAATCAACCATACTGTCAAAGCTAAAGTATCTGTTTAGTCAACAGTTTTTAAAGGCACACTATGCAGGAATTACGTTTTTGTCAAACAGCGACCCCTAGAGTCGCTGTGGAGTACTTGTATTTAACGTTACTGTCGTAAATACCACTCACGCAGAGCGTCTCTGCCATAGACTGGTCTCTGCACTCACGGCCTGATACCCCTTTGAAGCTGTTATATTAAGGTACAAATCTTACATAGTGTCAATTTTTTGCATTAAATAAGAGATCTAGCGCTAAAATGTGTTTTTGAACTCAAGTTGAGCGCTCGTGTCCGCTGCTATCCATGTCATGGATACAGTGTTCTCTGTGGCGGCGCGCGCGCAGTCTTCACTCGGACGCGCTCTTCAATCTATCGCCGTTGCGGAGACTCTCTATTCATTCCGGTGAAATCACAAAATAAAATACACAAAAACGTGTCCCTGCTTGATATAGACTGTAACCACTGATGAACATATTCAGTTTTGATGAGAGAGAAAAAACTTAGAACCTGTAACCTCTGACACGCTTGGCAAAAGATTTACCACTAGACCATTAAAGAACTCAAACAAAACTTGCGGATTGATGCATTTATTTACGGGTTGAGCAGAGAGGCTCTTTCTTTTCCTTTTCCTAGTCTCTTCCGACCGCGTTTTCTTTGCTTTTTCCATCGTCGAGTATCACATCTGAAATGCGCGCAAGTGTCTTCGTGCTTCATATGCATATGTTGTGGTTGATGTGTGTGACGTCGTTGCCGTAAAGCATATCGTGATTCTCGCGAGATTTGTCGGGGGCACTCCTCTCAAACTTGCATTGCTGGTTTTTCCAGCAGCGTCCCCCCCCAAGCTTTACTACCAGGATGATTCGCCCTACTATGAGTTTGTTTACCACCGAAATGACTTTGAAGCTGTTATATTGAGGTACAATTCTTGCATAGTGTGCCTTTAAGACAATAAATCACTGTTGATTGTTTTCTCTTTTTTTTTCTTTTTTCTTTTTTTTTACATTATTCTTCATTTGTGTTCTCAATCATCAAAATGATTTCATCTATTTAAAGTCATCCATAAAGGAAACAGATTTAATGCCGATTTTTTTCCTGCCAGATTTATTTGGCATATCATAGTAATTCCTCAAAAACTGAGTTAATGTCTTTACTTTGAATCGACTGATTTGAAGCTGCATTTAAATAGAGCATGCCAGTTAGAAAATAAGTAATCATAGTCCAAAGTTGTTTCTCACTATACAAAAACAACATTCTTATAAACACAGAGGAAAGTTAATGAGATATTTGCGCATCTGATCAAGTATCATCATCAGCCTCATCATCATCATGCTGATTATTGCCTTTGGCAAAAAAAGAAATTGAAGTTCCTTCCATTTGCCTCTCATCATTTGGTAGAATTACCCCAGTCATGAAGTTAATTAGGTATAAACACCTCCATATCTTACTGCTTTGTAAGAATGGTGCACAGAATGTGAATAAATCTAAAATAATGTAATTAGGTCTTCAATAAATAAAATAAAATCATTAAATTACTTAGATTATGTGCTGATTAATTAGTAGTAATCACAAATAATGAGAAAAGCCCTAAAAAGGCAGATATTATTATGGCACACATGTAAAGCATTGAGAAGACATTACAAAAAGTTTACCTATATATGCTATGCTGCGTCTCAATTCGCTTACTTATACTACGCCCTAAAAGTATGTCCTCTTTTTGTGAAGAAAAAGTATATACTTTTGAGTGTGTAGCAGAAGAGTAGACAAGCTTTGGGACATACTATCACGTCATAAAACATCCACCATGTTTTGTAGTTTTCTTAACACTTTTTACTCGTGTTTGTAGTACTGAACTGAATCCTCCTCCAAAGCGCAATGGGTTGTGGGCAATATTAGCTGTTATAGTGAGCACGGATCCACACTTCGAAAAATCCACCGGAAATAGACCATCCGGGGACTTTTGACATACTCTTTTCAACATATGCTTTCGGACACACTTATTCTAATCTCACATACTGTTTAGGATGGATAGTATGGACATTGAGACGCAGGGATACACCCACTGGCCACTTTATTAGGTATACCAGTTCAACTGCTCATTAACACAAATATCTAATCAGCCAGCAACTCAATGGATTTATGCATGTAGACATGTGCTGTGTTTGAAATCGCCCCCTATACCCTCAATGAAAACGAGTGAGTGAATTCGGACACTGAGAGCGCCGGAAGGGCTGCCGTTTCTGCATAGTTTGTGCTTGCTGTTTAATAATAATCATTTGAAACTTGGTAAACTGGCAGCTCCAGTAGTAAGGAAAATATGTATCTTGAACCATGACATGGAAACTGGCATATAAACCTTAATTAAACAATTAAATAACAAATTAAAAAGGAATTTATACCTGTATGATATTACACTGGACCAGCGCGGTTTGGAAAAAGGATGTGGGCGCCATCTCCTGTCGAGATGCGGGAATCCATTCAGCGCTTGACTCTCAAAGTGCATTATAGGTATTCTCTAGCCGTTGAGTGTACATCGATTGTACACTCGTTAATGTGGTGCATTGTGGGATTGAATGAGTGCACTCAATTACGTCGACTATGGTTTCGAACATCACTAAAAATGTCTGTCCCCTCAAATGTGCTCTATTTAAGGGTATAGGGGGCGATTTCAGACACAGCCATGGTCTCTAGACGATGTGCTGAAGTTCAAACTGAGCATCAGAATGGGGAAGAAAGGTGATTTAAGTAACTTTGTGCTTGGCATGGTAGTTAGTGCCAGACGGGGAGGTCTGAGTATTTCAGAAACTGCTGATCTACTGGTATTTTCACGTACAACCATCTCTAGGGTTGACAAAGAATGGTCAGCAAAAGGGAAAATATCCAGTGAGCGGCAGTTCTGTGGGTGAAAATGTCTCGTTGATGCCAGATGTCAGAGGAGTCAGACTGGTTCGAGGGGATAGAAAGGCAACAGTAACTCAAATAACCATTTACCGAGGTCTACAGAAGAGCATCTCTGAATGCACAACACGTCGAACCTTGAAGCAAATGGGCTACAGCAGCAGACGAACACACCGGGTGCCACTCCTGTCAGCTAAGAACAGGAAAACTAAGGCTACAATTCACTCAGGCTCACCAAAATTGGGAAATATAAGATTGGAAAAAACATCTGATGAGTCTCGATTTCTGCTGCAACAGTTAGATGGTAGGGTCAGAATTTGGCGTAAATAACATGAAAGCATGGATCCATCCTGTCTGGTATAACGGTTCAGGCTGGTGGTGTAATGGGGTGGGGTGTAATTTTCTTGGCACACTTTGGGCCCCTTAGTAGCAATTGAGAATTGTTTAAATGTCACAGAGTATTATGTCCCTACCTTTATGACTACAGTGAACACATCTTCTGATGGCTACTTCCAGCAGGATAACATGCCGTGTCACAAAGCTCAAATCATTTCAAAATGAGTTCACTTTACTCAAATGGCCTCCCCAGTCACCGGATCTAAATCCAATAGAGAACCTTTGGGAGGTGGTGGAACAAGAGAGTTGTCATGGTTGTGCACCTGACAAATCTGCAGGAACTGCGTGATGCAATCATGTCAATGTGGAGCAAAATCTTCGAGAAATGTTTATAAAAGATATAATGCATTATAATGTACATTATGCATTAATTTATAATGCATTATAGATAATGGCTTTAAAGGGATACTCCACCGTTTTTTCATATTAAACTATGTTATTCCCTTAACTAAGACGAGTTGATACATACCTCTCTCGTCTCAGTGCGTGCACTAAATCGCTCTGTCTTGCGGCGAAACTTTGTTAGCACTTAGCTTAGCCCAGTTCATTCATTAGGATTCAAACAGAGAAGCGACCAAACACCTCCACATTTTCCCTATTTAAATACAGTTACACGAGTAGTGTAACTCGACCAAATATGGTGACACAAAATAAAACGTGGCGCTTTTCTAAGCATGTAAAATGGATAACTATAATGTATGGCGGAATACCATAGCAAGTGCTTGGGAGCACTTCGACTCGGCGCAGTAATATCATCACTCTCCCCCTCTCCCTCTCATTGATGATATGATACTGTGATAAGTGCTCCCAAGTGCTATTCCACCATACATTAGTTATCCATTTTACACGCTTAGAAAAGCTCCACGTTTTATTTTGTGTCACCATACTTTGTCGAGTTACACTTACACTACTCGTGTAACTGTATTTAAATAGGGAAAACGTGGAGGTGTTTGGTCGCTTCTCTGTTTGAATCCTAATGAATGAACTGGGCTAAGCTAAGTGCTAACAAAGTTTCGCCGCAAGACAGAGCGATTTAGTGCACGCACTGAGACGAGAGAGGTATGTATCAACTCGTCTTAGTTAAGGGAATAACATAGTTTAATATGAAAAAACGGTGGAGTATCCCTTTAAGTAAAGCATTCCAATATGTACTTGTAAGTATGGATTTATTTTATTATTCACTTACTTTTAAGTCTAAGATTAATTGAATTAACAGTGTTCCTGCAGGTGAATCACAGATTAGGACTTTCACAAATCTAATTAAATCTTTTAATAAACCACCCCAATAGTTCCCTGTTAACACTTCAGTGTATAATATTGTTTGTCGACTATATGCACACTTCTCTCATAGCATTGACATAAAATGAAAACGCACATGGTCTATTTACATACAATTACATCTCCATTGTTATTCAGTTCATTTGCTTTGTGTGTTCAAAGAGCGATTTATAATTCAAAAATTCAGAAGTGGTCATTTGTTGCTGCAGCCCACATCATGAGGCTCTGCCCTGTTTATCTGCTGGAGATGGACAGGTGGCGGTGTTTAAAAAAAAATCATTATTTTTCTCAAGGATGATAAGCAGCTCATTAGAGGCAGCGAAACGCCAATGGAGTGATTTTACATAGCGTAGTTGAGGAGCCACAATGCCGCTGTAAAGTTCACATTTGCATTACGGTGAATAGGAGCACACCTGCTCTCCTGCCTCAGGCTCCTCCGGAGGGGAAGTGAAGAGAAAGAGGAGAAGAGATGCTGGAGTGAGTCAGTGAGTCTTACCTTTTGATTTCCAAACAGCTGCAAGAGAAACGGAAAGTCACTCTGAGGGGGTTTCCAAATGTTTTGGTTTTCATGTGTCATGTTCCATCCCACATGTGACAAACCCAAACCCTCACTCTCTTTTCTCATCCTCCAGTTCTCCCCATGCTTGGCCTGTTGTTCGTGTCAGGACTGATAGCGCAATTGTGCGTTAGATAGCAGTTGTATTGACAGGTGGCTCATTAGGAGACAGAGGACCGCAGCATGACGGAATCCGCTGAGCCCTTAAAAGTTGTTTACTGCGTTTTTATGGAGACGGGATGCTCAGAAACGCGGGTCCTAATGATCTGTATCTAGTTTCTGTCTTTCCAACTGGTGTGTTGCCATGGATACAAGAATCTGAAGGTGAGGGGTGACTTAAATACTTGCTGAACTTGATTTGCCCTTGTAAACTATGTGCTTCTCTGATGACGTGTTTACTAGTGCGAGGGAGAGAAAAACTGTCACTCACATAAGAACACAGAAATGGCAAACCACAGCGATCCAATCAATTCCCAATAGACAAAATCAAGTCTACATTTCCTTCAGATATACTGTATGTCATAATAGGGAAAAAATATGATTGCATCTTCCTTTTCATGCCGACTTTAAATAATAGGTTGAATGAATTTGTTTAAGACCATTAATGCACAGACTGACAGTCTATCTGGAATGTGCAAACACAGACAAGTGGAGTGATAAAAAGTGAAAAGTCCCAGTGCTGTTGGACTCTATTTCAGCGCTCTTGGAATGCCAAGACTCGAGGACTGTTGTATAATATATAAGTATAAAGAGAGAGATGCATGCATGGAGGATATTTGTTGCTGTGGCATCTCCCCTTACACAAGTACACAAGAAGACCGCTTTTTGACCGTCCCATTTAATGACTGCCACATATCACCCAATCACATTACAGTAATATTGATGCCAGTCATTACCCACAATGCATGCTGTTTTGGCACCCCAGTGCAGCTTTAAAATAAGAGAACAGAAAGGCAATAAAATCTACTTATGAAGACGTATGGTGATGAAGTCAATATTATATTCCATAGTTTGGGGCTCTAATGATAAAAGAGCTCGTTCGGGAAATGCCGCTAAAGTCATTTTAGAGTAAATGCATTGGAAGCTGGAGCTATAAGAGTTTGCTTTGGTCATTAGAGTTTCTCTCCTGGATTCCCTGTGCCTGCAGCCTAGAATAAACTCAGCATGCTGCTTTCCCAGAATTCTCCACTGGTCTTTAGATTGACTGCAGAATCAGTAATTGAACATATGGGCACTATGAAGGACTTTTTTTATCGGCAGCAATTCCACAGTGTTGTGTAATGTGCTTTGTGTTATCGGAAAAAGTTATTTAGAAGGGCATCTGAATATTACTCACAAATAATATGCCAATTCAGTGAGAATGCTCTGACTGTCACCATGAAAATCCCCCAAATGTTCTGTTCAGATTTTTTTAGTTCAATGCACTGGACTGGCAATAATAGTTCGTTTTCAAGCAAGGAAATCTCACTTCTACTGGCTTTTATGCTAGCACCCCACATCTCTTCTGAACCCATACATAGCCTATTTGTTTCAAAAGGTCCCTCAGGTACTATTATTGTCACGGTCACCAGCTGGAGTGCCCACCAGAGGGCACTCCACATCAGACTATTGTCATTCCCTCACAAACTACATTTCCCATAACTCACTGCCCGGACTCATTATCCCTGATTGCATCCACCTGTGTCTCATTACCTTGTCAGTCTCAGCCTATTTAACCATAGATATCCATAATAAAGGCTAGATGTCTTATGGCGGAGTCCATCTTGTCACAGGCAAGCTTTCTGGCGGGCTCTGTGGTACCTGATGTAAGATGAGTGATCAGCACGAACACAAATACTCTTATTTCGTTGAAATCTTGACGGATTTACAAACGGTTTGGTTTCTTACAAACGTTATTAACGTGGCTATAATTCTGGATGATTATTTATTTATACACTTATTATTCATTAGTATGCAGTGTCATAACTATATCTCTGACGTTTATAACAAACCAAACCGTTTGAAAATCGGTAGAAAATTGAGCAAGTAATGGTTATCTAAAAAGTACATGCACCATTAAAACACAATGTTACGAGTGAGCGAGCTGCCTGTGACCAGATGGCCGCCAGTTGCAGACGTCGACCTCCATTGGCCAGCAGCGCGGACGAGACATCTAGCCTTTATTATGGATATCTATGTATTTAACCCTCTGATTATCTTAATTTGTGACTAGTTATCTTTGGGGTCTCCAGGGACCCCAGACAATAACATTTAATTTTGTAACAGAATAAAAGTTTTTTTTTTTTACTGTTTATTGATGTTTTTACTCAACATTTGTGCAGTTTTGGAGGATTTATGATATCTTTTAAAATTCTATAAATAAATAAATATTTATTTATTTAAATAGGATTTTTACAAAAAAACAGCATTTTATTTAAAATTCACTTTATAAAAGACCCAGATTATCTCCATGAAACTTTCATTCATGGAGATAACATGGATAATTTTACATGGTTTAATGTAAGATTTTTGGTCATTTTTTTGGAAAATGCAGTTTTAAAATATAAAAAAAATCACTTTAACCACTAGATGCTAATAGAGCTCCACTATATGCTATTTGCTATTTGACAAATCAAAATAAAGCTTTTCACAAGTTTTTCCAGTTGAATTCATATCTAAATATTATAAAATCACAATTCTAACAAAACAAAAAAACTTTTTGTCAAAGTTTAGCATTTTTTGTACTGACAAAAGTTTTTCAATAATGTTACATTATGTTTAGAATCAAACCTGAACAAGATGTTACAAAGAGAAATGTTGGAGTCTTTAGATTTTATCATTTCATTTCACTAACTGTAACAGAACAGAAATGAACAGAATATTACATAGTATTGAGTAAAAATACATGACATGAACATCAAAATGCAATGAACTGAACAGCAATAACAAATGATCAAATAGAGCAGTAAAAAAATAAAATTTAGTAAAAAAAAACAGTGAATGGGGGAAAAAATCGAACAACTAGGAACAATAATTGGTGGTCTCATCTCATACAGTCTCGTTTACAGTGCACTGCAGGTGTTTATGCGTTAGTGCACTGCAGGCAGTATGCATAGTATAGCCTTACAAATGTATTCCTGTGTGAGAGTGTGTGTGTGTGTGTGTGTGTGTGTGTGTGTGCGCGCGCATTGTGGATGTTTTTTGCATTGTTGGAAGTGTGCCACTTTATTTCTGGGTATGTGTTCTGTGTTGTTTCTGATTTTGATGATGAATTTTGTATATTTACTATGCAGGGTCTCCAGGAACCCTGCATAGTTTTTTTTCACGCTAACATAAAAACAGATATCATTCCAATTTTTTTTTTTTTTTTTTTTTTTTTTTGTAGATCTAGAAAGTGTTTAGAGCCGTAGAAAGTTTCATACCATTTGGACAAAGAGAACATATTTTTTTTAATTTGAGTAAAAGTAATTTGCGGGTTAAAAAGATCCCGAAGATAATCAGAGGGGTCTGATTTGTACACTCATGTACACTCATTCATTCCATGTGAAGTCTTGTATATTGCTGTGCTGCATTTCTGAGCATTTCTCTGGTTCCATGTATTTCGGTTTTTGGACTCGCTGCCTGCCTTTGGATTACCCGTTTGCCTCGTTCCCAACCTTGTGTGTTTTGTTTGTTTGGACTGCCTACCTGTGTATTGACCTGTTGCCTGTACATTGGATTACGTGTCTGGATTGCCCCATTATTAAAAGCTGCATTTGGATCTCAACCTTCTTGTCTCAGAGCAGTTTGTGACAATTAACAACACACGTCCAAATACTGTATTAAAAGGTTTGGTAACCCAAAAATTGTCATCATTTATCCTTATAACCGTATGTCATTCAAAACCAATTTTCTACACATAAGGAGATATAGGGTGCTGCATGGATGACGTATTTTTGTAGGCCAATATTCAAAACTGAGTTAGTTGTTTAGTACTTCCGGTTCCATTTTCCTTAAGTAAAATGGACTTTTGAATGGGTTTTTTGTTAAATGCTTGAAATAAGGCCTGTGGTTAACATGACCACAGACACATAAAATAAAAAATAAAATAAAAACTTTTGTAATGCCTTCCAGTGATTTTCTTTTAAAACCTTTACTTGTCTTGGAAGAAAAAAACATGGTTGCTAACAAGTAGGCCTAGCTAAATGGGACTGCAGAGGTTGTTGGGGACTTTAAAGGGGTCATATAATGGTACATGCACTTTTACAAGTTGATTGTACTGAAATGTGTGTTGACAGTGCCTGTACACAACCATCATACAATGATAAAAATCCATCCAGTGTTTTTGTTTTAATCTCCTTATATGTTTACCCCTGCCTCAAATCAAGCCGTTCGACCGTGTGACGTCACACGCTCGGAAGCCCCTCCCACGATTGTTGATTGACAGCAGCATATCAACACAGACCCGCCCTCGCTCGTGAGTGAGCTGTCAATCATAGTCCGCGCGGACCGGCGCGGTCATTGTTGATATGCTGGAGCACTGTCTATGAGCAGAATGGCTTCTAAGCGATTGTGGTGTTCTGTTCTTGGGTGTAATAACGAACACAGCAGTCATTTTGATGTTCCTAAATCCGAACCGCCGAAGACGCAGTGGCTGTGTTTGTTTTCGAAGGGAATATTCCCCACGAGCAACGTCAATGCTCTCATGTTTGCGCGAATCATTTCTCACCAGACTGCTTTATAAACGAGGAGGTATAAAGCTGGTTTTGCTAAGAAGCTGCTCATGAAAAAAGGATCGGTACCAGATATTCGTGTTCCTGCTGAACCTCCAGAAGAACTGAAGTGAGTGTAACGTTTTATTAAACTTTATATTAATATTTATATTAATCTTTGCAAATCGCTAGCTGCACTGCACGCTTCACAATGAATGCGTCTAAGGTTTACACTCAGGGTGCATTACGTCATGTTTTCTATGTACGACGTTCTCAATATAATTCATAATCCCACGTTTATACTGAACAACGCGTTATGGTTATTGTGTTACAAACGGTGTACGCACAGAACAGAGAGGCGGGGTGAGCAAAGCTCATTATCATTTAAAGTCATATGCACTGAAACGGCGTGCTGAAAACAGAGCTGTTTTTGACCAGGTAAAATAAATGTTTTCTTACAATACTAATGAGAATTTTTAATTAAAGTATATTACAAACTTTTAATTTAGACCCTAAAGAATCATATTAGCTTGTACAAAAATGGCATTATATGACCCCTTTAAACGTAATCATGCCGAACAGGTATACTCATCTTCTCAATAGCACTTTTACAGCCTCTATGTGTTTATAAATGCTGGCGGGAGGAGCAACGAGACACAATGGGGTGTCAGGCCTCGGAGAGGCTTTTATTTAACATAAAATAAAACATACAAATGTCCAAAAAAGGGAATAAAGTTTCCATGGTGATAAAAGTGAGGGGGTATAAAATAAACAGGGGGTACTTCTCTTTTCTTATTTGTGCATCCTCGTTTCCTTTCCTCGCGTCTTAGCTCCACCCCTCAGGATGTGAAGGATAGACCTGTGTATCATATCTCATGACTCCTCAGGAAGCTTCCTCGTTCCTCGCCTCCTCGCGGTGCAATTAGAGAACTAAGATCCCCTTTAAACGGCTGAGCTCAATTGGTTTCCGGGTCATGGGCTAGAAGACGGAGGAGCGAGGAAACGAGGAAGCATCATTTGGAGTATTGAGATTCACCCAGGGTATCGGGTGTCCTCGCTTTTAATGGAAGTCGCGAAAGGCAGGGAGTATCGAGGGGATTCAGCCCAGGTAAGAGGAGGCGGGGTCCCGGCGTTTGCATGCACTCCCCTCTCGGGGCGCAAGGGGCAGTTGCTTCTTGATAGCGGCCCTGCTTCCCTGGTGCTGGAGCCCGCTGGCAGCGATGTGTGCTACGGGTCCGGCGACTCTAAGCCCCAGCCACTGTCTGTCGTTGCTCCTCCCACTACAGCATTTATAAACACATTGAGGTTGTAAAAGCGGACTAGTGAGAAGATGAGTATACCAGTTTGGCATGATGATGGTTAATGTCCCCAACAACCTCTGGAGTTGCAAACTATTCTAAACTTTTTTTAAATAAAGTTATGCTTAAAGGGGTGGTTGATTATGATTTCACTTTTTTAATTTTAGTTAGTGTGTAATGTTGCTGTAGGAGCATAAACAACATCTGCAAAGTTACGACGCTCAAAGTTCAAAGCAAAGGGAGATATTTTATTTTACAGAAATACAACAACGGCTGGTAGGGACTACAATGAGCTTCTTCACGGGTTAGTGACATCAATAACCCTAAAATGTACATAAACCCTGCCCCCGAGAATGCAATTTATAGATTATCATGACACAATATGCTAATCAATGACTAGAAGATAGTTAACTCAACATCAGCTACATAAATGCATCATCTAACCATTCACAAATGTCCTGTTGCATTCTACATGTTGTCACTTCTTCTTGAGTCTCTCCATTTTTGTCCGATTCCGGTTTGAACATAAAAGGCTTCACAGTTTCTGAAATTTTCAGTGCGTCTGTGTGAGACAATCAAAGATGCTAACACACAGCTCTTGAAGCTCCTCCCTCTGTGCTGGGAGCAGCAGCTCATTTGCATTTAAAGGGACACACAAAAACGGCGCGTTTTTGCTCACCCTCAAAAAGTAACAATTTTAACATGCTACAGACAAATATCTGTGTGGTATTTTGAGCTAAAACTTCACATACACACTCTGGGGACATCAGAGACTTATTTTACATCTTGTTAAAAGGGCATTATAGGACCCCTATAATGCTGGAGACGTAGACGTTGCAGTTGTGTGATTGCAGCGTAGTTTGTAGACTACATTTCGCTTTTTTCTTTTGCTGATTGTATTTAGGCTTCAAGATCCGTAAGAGTTAAAAGATTATCAAGATGAATAAAATGTGTAAGAATAATATGGTTTCAAAACACTTATAGCATAGGCATTTAGCACATGAATACAGACCACATTAACGGTGCATCTTTGAATAAATTGTCATGACTAAATGTATCTGCCTGTTATGTTTAATATAACTTGTGGATTGGCATAAGAATCCAATCCATTATGTATGTTTGTGCCGAGGACACAGTAACTACACTAACATATGCAATTCATACATTATTAATTTCATGCTATTTAACTAAAAATGTTCATATTGGAAAAATGTGACCTGTTAAGTGCCTTTTCCTAAGTAATAAACTTAGGCATTTTTTAATTGCAAACTACCAGAAACCGTCAAGTTATGTATGTAATAAAATAAGGATTAAGTTTTCTAAAAGACTCCCTTACACCTACTTTACCACAAGCATGATTAGTTTACACTGTTTTGCCCAGTGTCTTTGTCCTCAGAACTCTAGAGCAGATATGTGTTTGTCTGATCGTTGAATGAGTTTAAGCTTTGAGCATGTGTGATGGTATTTGGCATCTTTCATTTCACCGGCAAGTTGCAAGATCTTTATCACTTAAAAAAAAACTCAAGATAATCGATTTACTAGAAATTTTTGGGCAATATTTTCAACTGCTTATCTAGCAAATGATGAAAAATGGTAATTGGCGGTTCTGCACAGCCCTGGGTGTCAATTTGTGGCCTAATGAAGCCATTAACCTGACGACACCGAACTTGATAGTGGCTAAATTAGAGGGAGAGTGTGGAATTATGAGCATCAATTCAATATGATCATGGTTGCTAGGCGAAGATTACATTTCAAGGAGGGTAAGAGCAACATTATCTGCTCTCAGGAGGTTACAGCAAGGGGAGTAGAGAGGCAGGATCTAATGCAGCAGTCGTTTTCTTTCATAATGACAAACAGAATGCAGCAGCAAAGGATAAACTCAGGAAAACAGGATAAACACAACCAACTTAACATTGACATGAGAACGGACAGGGATGAACAGAAAAAGAGGGCGGCTATATATACACATAGTAAACAAAGGGAGCTAAACGAAACACAGGTGAAACTAATCAATAACTATGGAATCAAACTAGCACACACTAGGAAAGGGCTGTGTCCAAAATCATATAGACATATAAAGGGTATACCCTATTTAAGGTAAATTAATTGGTTAAATTGTTTCAATAAGGTTTATACATAATTTTCATGACAGAGTTCAAGAGACATTTTTTCACCTTCTGCAGCTGCCAGTTTCAAATAATTATTGAACAGAAAGCACAAACTATGCAAAGCGGCAGCCCTTCCGGAGCAATCAAAGTTCTAATTTGCTCACTCATTTTCATTCACTCCCTCAAGTGAACTATATTAGTGGACTAATGTAGGGAATAGTGAATGAGGGTATAGGGGGCGATTTCAGACACAGCTTTGGTCAACTAGACAGGGAACACAGAAAAACAGGAACAGACCAAAACCAAACTAAAACACAAACTAACTAACAGAACTAAACAAGACACACGTGACATAAGTAAGAAAATAAATGTTTTAATATAGAAACAGATTTTGTTGCTGTTTGATGGCTGTATATTATGTTTATTGCCAGACAGAACTAAAAATACTATAGGTTTGCAAGAAAGATTTCAAATTAGTAAGCACATACTCTCATCAAGTCATCTGTGCAAAGTTAGTTGCTTTACCTTTATTTTTAGTAAGACCTTTTTGTCCCCTCTTGATGAAAAATCATTGACATTTGTGACTCTGTCATGTCTTTGAGAAATAGCACAATATGACAACAACCTCATACACCCTATCTACGTAGATCACAGTGGTCTCTAACTCAATAATTAGCCCGTCTAAAAGATTCAGGCTTGTTTGTTTGCCGCTGTGATCGTGCTCTCAGTGCTGTTCGTGTAATCTTCAGCTTCATTCCGCAACTACGATGTCACATAATGCATGACTGATCAGTAAACAAATTCTAATTACAAGACACTAATGAGAGAAAGAGCACAAGAGAAAGAAACAAAGATAGAGAGAAGCTCTTGCACAATAGCGTTTACTGCAGATTTCTCAAAGGTCATGTCCTCTCCCTGCCTTTACAGAAGTGAAAGAGTGTTCGAGGACATTTTTTTCATCTTCCCCTGATTATTTCCCTCTTTCTCTCTGTGTGCCTCTCTCTCTCTGTCTCCGAGGTTGTTCCATGGTTTAATGTATCTTTCATTAGACTACAGCAAGCCATTAGTGTCTCCAGCTCAGGGAATGTGCAAACTCATTGTGACTCTATGTTTAGCATATAAAGTAGTACCCCATTTCTCTCCAAATAAATATCGATGACAGGCCTCATTATGAGACATGGATGGACATGGTCAAACTCTTAAATCAGGTAAATATGGCATATATTGCCTTGCACCATCTTGTTTTGTGAAAATGTTATGAAGCTTATAGGTAAACATGTCATTGTCCGTTTTTTTTTTTTTTTTTTTTGTGTGTGCTTGTTCTATCAACAATTTATGCTATGTGCACTGTAAAAAAGTTGTTGCCTTCAATTTTTTAGTACAATCAACTTAGATAAGTAATTTCAGTCAAACTAGCTCAACAATGCTATGAGTTAAATCTTGTATAACTTATAAAAAAAAAGTTGCAAATTGCTAAACTTATTTTGATGAGTTACAGTAATGTAAAAACATATTTTGTCATGACTTACTGATCATATTTTTTTACAGTGTTTACAGTAGTTGTTAAACTTTTACTGGTTTTGGTATGTTAGTTTCATGTAAGCAAGCAGGTCAACAGATCTTTCTATCAAAAACACATTTTTAACTTTAACTAAATTAAACTAAAAAATTACAACAATTGTGAAATGATGTCGTGAAATCCAGTCAGATGAAGAAGTGATAATTAAAAAAATGTTTTATTCATAAGCAAAGAATAACATGAATCATAAAAATAATAATACTATGAATAGTTAGATACATTTGTAAGTAATAATCAGCTTTTAAAAGTAAGTGTAACAGTAGTCAGTTCTTTATCTCTGAGTAAAATAATATTGCCAGAAGAGTAAAGGAGAAGAAGAAGGACCCTAAGTGTGAGAAGCAAGAGCAAAGAGTGAACCAAAGATGAGCAAATAGGTTCAAGGTCAGAAATATCTTTTCTAAGAATAAGAGTCTGGTCTCTTATTAATTAAGCAAATGTAGCGAAGCATTGTGGTTTTAGTACCTCAACAACAGAAAGAGCACAAATAAGTATTTTCAGCATGTCTAGACCTTATGCAAAGACAGCTGAACCTTAATTCCTAGTAAGATGACCATCTTGTGCTAAACTTGATATTAAAAAGATACCACACTGTGCAGAAGACGGAAATAAATGTCTCCTTTTTTGGGAAAGTAACAACAAAATATAAACATATAAATGTTTCAGAGTAGAGGTGAACCAAATGTCTGGTCTGAATGGAATATGAGTATATGATATCAAAAAAAAAAAAAAAAAAGATCATTCATAAATGTATTGATACAAAAATGATATGTTTGAAAGGATTAATCAGATAAATAACCATAAAAGAATAATCATAATAATAAGCATAACATTTTTCTTTTCCTTATACACCAATTGAGCCCAACAGAATGTATGGTTGAGGCATTTTACAGATGTGAATCCTTATATTCATTTATAGAACAGTTAGTTCCAGTCCTTGAATTTGATTGGCTGAGCGGCGACTTGTGGACTCTTTCTGCAGGTTACATTACGCCAGCAGGCAACAAGCGGCAATCTTTCTGAGTGAGCCATTAAATGAATCATTCACTCAAGCGATTCATTTAAAATGTAACTAACTTTGTGAGCAAGTCATTGAATCATTCACACAAACGATTAGTTAAAAAATAATGATTCCTCAATGAAACAAGTGGGTGCTCCTCAATTGGAAGGTTGCGTTCTAGTGAGGCTGTGTCCTTCCCAGACCAATCCTTCTGAGGCATTAACTCTTTTGGGTTTTGTCAACTTGAAATTAAACCTGTAACCATGAGTTTGTTCAACTATCATCATGGTATACAGGCCCCAGGTGTGTTTGATTATTTGGAGCTAAACTCTGCAGAAAAGTTGATCTTGAGGGCCACCACTCTGTTTTATGCTGTGTGTAAATATATATATATATATTTTTATTTTTCTAATATTGTTTCGAAGCACACAACTGAATTAAATTACAGAATTGCAGGTGGGCGTGAACATCGTAAATGAGCTCTTGCAGGCTGAGTTTTTGTTATGACTATAAATATTTCCTGTGTGACCTACTTGACGCCTCTTGGGTAACTTGCAGATGCAGGTAAAGAAGCAAACGCTGACCCGTCGCCTATAACAGCAGTCCCAATGGATACTGCAGTCCTGCACTGCTGACCAACCACTTATCCTGTCTGTTGCAATCTGCCCAACACGGCAGATTGCAATGTCATGACAGGACCAAGCCTCCAAAAAGTCTCTGGGGAGGACAAATAACGGCCTGTGATGGCAAGGGAATACAGAAACATAAAAGCATAAACACACTCCTGAGCATTGTGTGTATGTGCTTGAGAAGGGCTACAGCTGATTTATCTGAGAGATCAAAGTCTGAAAGCTCTCTATGGCATGACAAACAAAGGTCTAGTGTTGTGCGCTGAAGTAGCTATTGGCCTTTTGATGGATATACTCACTCCTCATCTCAATCTGAGTAAGTGCAAATGATCTGTGAGAACTAAAGCCTTTTATACTGAAATAACATCAGGAGGCTCTGAATGTTTTTTTTTCTTATTTTTGTTTATTTTACAGCAACAATACAGAATAACATTGTTGCATGAAATGTCATGCAGCAGATGCTCTGTTCTAAGGCTTTAGCTAATAAATGTAACAAATGGTTTAATAAATGTAATAAATACTGTTAATTGAACTTTCTATTTATCAAGGAATCCTGACAAAAAGTATCATCATTTCCACAAAAATGTTAAGCAGCACAACTGTTTTGAACATTGATAATAATAATAATAATAAAAATAATAGTAATAAACGTTAGGCCTACTTGAGCACCAAATTATCATATAAGTGTCATGATTCTGCCATCATGTCTCTGTTTTCTCTGGTCTTGTGGCAGGATCATGGCAGACCCATGTTTTATGTACAAGCGCATGGTCTGTTATTTGGACCATGTGCTTGTGTTGTCTCGTCTCGTAACCCCGCCCCCTTGTTATCCTCGTCTTGTGATTAGTGTCTAGTCAGTTTCACCTGTCCTCGTCATTAGTGTTCCCCATATAATCCCCTTGTGTTTGCTGTCCTGTGTCGGTTCATTGTTTGACGTTGTGTGCTTCTATCAGTGAGTATTTCATAGAGAAGTCAGTTATTCAAGAAGTGTCTGTTCGTGTCTTTATTTTGTTCCTGTCTTAGTTTCTAGTCATAGTCTGGTGTGATCTACTCTGTCTTGTTTTGCCCCCTCGTGGGTTTTGTTTTCCTGTTTTTGTATCAATAAATCCTGTGTTCATTGCATCTGCTGTCTGCGCCTGGGTTCACCTTCCCCCACATAACAGAATGAACCGACCAATACCGAACCCAGCAGACAGTATGCCTTCGCCTATCGACCATCATTCTGACGATCTTATACATTGGTGGCAGGAGGCGATTTCCGATTGTAGGAACGGCAAACTTCCGTTCTCTCCCCAGGGTGAGCGGTCCCTGAGAGAACACGCCCGGATCGTGGATGAGAGGCGTTTCTTCTTGCCCGAGATTCTGGTCAATCGATACCTCATCGCGGGCCTGAATGATCTGCCTTCTCTGGCTGAACGGGAGAGACTCGTTCGCCGCCCTTTCCAGGAGATGGTGGCCTGCTTGTCTAGGAAGGATTCGCAGGTAACCACCATGTCGTCTTCTCCCGGCACGCTGCCAGTGATCCCGGAGGGTCGCATGATTGGTGTTGTGATGCTTGGGGACCAGGCCAGCTCCACCTCGACTCCTGTGACTCCCGCTGACCTCCGAGGTAAACGAGGGAGACGGGTTTCTTGGGATTCCCCCTCGGAGTCATCGTCTTCTGAGCTCACCCAACCAGAAGTTGTCTTCCCTGTTCCTGTCTCGTCTTCTGTTGAGCCCTGTCAGCCGTTTGCGAGCCCTGCTGTGACCATTGCCTCACGGTCAAAGAGAAAGAAGAGGAATAAGGGAGCCTCTTTTCCTCCGTCTCTGTCTTCCCTTGAGCCCGCTCCAGCCAGCGCCGTCCACGAGCCCGCTCCGTCAAGCGCCGTCCACGAGCCCGCTCCGTCAAGCGCCGTCCACGAGCCCGCTCCGTCAAGCGCCGTCCACGAGCCCGCTCCGTCAAGCGCCGTCCACGAGCCCGCTCCGTCAAGCGCCGTCCACGAGCCCGCTCCGTCAAGCGCCGTCCACGAGCCCGCCTCAGCAAGCGCTGTCCCAGAGCCCGCCTCAGCAAGCGCTGCCCCAGAGTCCTCCACTGCGAGAGTTGCGGCTGATCTAGCCGCTAAAGAGGTTCTTCAAGCTGTTTCTGCTCGTCAGGAGATGCCCATCTTCATTGCTGCCAAGACCCTGTCAGATTACCTGTCTCATCTCGCCAAGATCCTTGAGGTCCCAGTCTGTCCTGTCTTGTCCCCAGCCCCCGAGTCTGTCGCCGAGAGCGCGGCACCCGAGTCTGTCGCCGAGAGCGCGGCACCCGAGTCTGTCGCCGAGAGCGCGGCACCCGAGTCTGTCGCCGAGAGCGCGGCACCCGAGTCTGTCGCCGAGAGCGCTGCACCCGTGTCTGTCGCCGAGAGCGTCGCACCCGAGCCTGTCGCCGTGAGCGCTCCACCTAGTCCTGCCCTGTCGCCTGCCATGTCCCCTGTCAGGAGTCCCGTTACCTCATCCTCTGTGTCCTCTATGTCTGAGCCTGTTGCTGCTCCCTCAGATGCAGTATCCCCATCTGTTTTCCCGGTCTCCCCCGTCTCCACTAGTCCCCGGACTGTTTCACCATTTGTTCCTGTCGCCACTTGTCCCCGTACTGTTTCCCCTGTCGCCACTAGTCCCCGGACTGTTCCCCCTGTCACCACGAAACCCCGGACTGTTTCGCCCAAGCCCCGTCCTTGTGTGTCTTCCTCCAAGTCCCCCCGGATTCCCCGTCCTCAGCCCTCGTCCCGAAGACCCAAGACCCCTGTCCCGCCCATCCACCCTGGACTGTCTCCCAAAGACTTTGTGTTTCCTCCACCTCCTCTACCCTGTATGTTGTTTTTGATGTTTCACCCTAACCCTGTTATTGTTTTTTCATGTTTGCCTTTATTAGTGTTTTCCATGTTTTGTTGGTTCGTGTCTTTGTCACAGTCTGTCATGTCCCGTGTTTAGTTTCCCTTTGAGGAGCGTCTGGAAGCCGCTCCTTAGGGTGGGGGTTCTGTCATGATTCTGCCATCATGTCTCTGTTTTCTCTGGTCTTGTGGCAGGATCATGGCAGACCCATGTTTTATGTACAAGCGCATGGTCTGTTATTTGGACCATGTGCTTGTGTTGTCTCGTCTCGTAACCCCGCCCCCTTGTTATCCTCGTCTTGTGATTAGTGTCTAGTCAGTTTCACCTGTCCTCGTCATTAGTGTTCCCCATATAATCCCCTTGTGTTTGCTGTCCTGTGTCGGTTCATTGTTTGACGTTGTGTGCTTCTATCAGTGAGTATTTCATAGAGAAGTCAGTTATTCAAGAAGTGTCTGTTCGTGTCTTTATTTTGTTCCTGTCTTAGTTTCTAGTCATAGTCTGGTGTGATCTACTCTGTCTTGTTTTGCCCCCTCGTGGGTTTTGTTTTCCTGTTTTTGTATCAATAAATCCTGTGTTCATTGCATCTGCTGTCTGCGCCTGGGTTCACCTTCCCCCACATAACAATAAGAATGATTTCTGAAGGATCATGTGACAATGAAGACTGTAGTAATTCTGGTGCATACAACATCAGACAAGCTGTTACAAGCGGGTTGTACCTACAATCACACTGTCCGGAATAAATCCGCAGACAGCTGAAACCACCGCTACTGAAAAGACGCAGAACACAGAAGGTTGTGCTATAAATGCATTAGTCGTCTAGGTAGTCCAGAGCGCGCTCCCCACCGAGTCTCAAGATGGAAAGCACTGCGTTCGTACTTCGTACATTTCGTGAACGTATGAGGAGCATGACACCTTCGAACACGAATATACTATAAACGAGTCCCCGGGTCGAATGTGCGCGAGGACCTGTTTTATCGTGATCATCGTTCACGTCGTATCGTTCTCACTTTTTGCTGACAATGCAAAGGCAGAGTGTACAGTAACTTTAAAATAGTGGTCAAAAGTCAAGTTTGAGCTCAAGATTTTTTTATGTAGATAATTTTCATTACTAAAACATCTAATTGCCAGATTTACAGTGTCCTACCTATAATTAATTTGGAGGGACAACTGAAAATCTTTAAAGTCATTTTTCTCAGTTCCACACTCTGAGTTAAGGTCTTTCTCATTAGTTTTTTATTTTGTAATATTTTGTAACTATTGATGTAATATTAACCCTTACTAGACAGAACTTACTAAATGTTATTTTAAGGCTATCGTTGTTATCATAGAAATGTTTGTATAGAGTGATAAAAGCCAAAATGGTCAATAAATTAGAAGTTAAGGTATTTTGCCTTTGTATGACCCATTATTGTTTTGCAGATAATGCAAAGGCAGAATACAGTAACTTCCGAATAAGGGTCAAAGGTCAAGTTTGAGCTAAATCTTTTTTAATGTAGATAAATATATTCATTATGACAACTACTTGGCAAATTTTCATTGTCCTACCTATCATACAATTGGCTGGACAACAAAAAAACTTTAAAGTCATTTTTCTCAGTTTCACACTCTAGTGAGTTAAGGTCTTTTGCCTTTGTAGGGCAGTATACTCCACGAGTCTCAGGTTCCCCTCCAGCTGATACCAGTGAACCCATGCAAATAAACACTTCTCGGTTGACTCAGGGGGAAAAGGAGCAACGTAAGTCACTGAATTTGTGTCTGTACTGTGGCGGGACGGGGCACTTTCGTCTTGAATGCCCATTACGACTCACTCCTAAGGATGTCAAGCTGGTGAGTCTATCTCTTGATTCCCTTAACCCCCATTCTTGTGTCTCTGTACCCCTCGCATTCCGCACAATGGCCGAGTGCTTTCCACACCAGCCCTTATCGATTCCGGAGCTGCTGGGAATTTCATGTCCCGAGATTATGCCTTGCATCACAGGATTGCTTTAATTCCTTGTTCCTCTCTCCTTTCAGTCGAAGCTATCGACGGGCGGCCACTAGGCTCTGGTCGAATCTCCCACGTCACTCAAGAGCTTCACATGCGAACAGGAGTCCTTCACTGGGAAACCATCCAATGTTTTGTACTTCATGCACCGCGCACACCTGTCATCTTGGGCTTACCCTGGCTCCGCAAACACGACCCACACATCCAATGGGCTACTGGTCAAATCGTCCGCTGGGGTAAGAACTGTCTCACTACCTGTTTAACCTCTTTCACTCCTTCCCAAGTCCAGAGCATCAGCGAGCCTCGAGAGAGCACCGAGTTGAGCCGTCTGCCTCCCATGTATCATGATCTGACGGAAGCCTTCAGCAAGACCAAAGCGTCCAAGTTGCCCCCTCATCGGGCGTCCGATTGTGCCATCGACCTCTTGCCAGGTTCCACACCCTCCAGGGGTCGAGTTTTTCCGCTCTCTCAACCCGAGACCGAGGCCATGCAAAAATACATCGAAACAGAACTTGCTAAAGGGTTTATTCGACCATCCACGTCCCCCCTGTCGGCCGGGTTTTTCTTTGTGCAGAAGAAAGACGGCGGTCTCCGACCTTGTATTGATTATAGAGCCCTCAACGATTGCACCGTCAAGTTTCGCTACCCGTTGCCCCTAGTACCATCAGCTTTGGAACTCCTTCGTACAGCCAAGTTCTTCACTAAACTGGACTTACGGTGCGCTTACAACCTGATTCGCATCCGCGAGGGGGATGAGTGGAAGACCGCATTTTCCACCTGCACTGGGCACTATGAGTATCTGGTCATGCCTTTCGGTCTCTCAAACAGTCCAGCCGTCTTCCAGTCCTTCATTAATGATGTGTTTTGGGACATGCTCCACCGGTTCGTCATTGTCTACATTGACGATATTCTGATTTATTCTGATAACCTGAAAGACCACATCTAACACGTCCGGGCAGTTCTCCAGAGGCTCATTCAACACCAACTCTACGCGAAAATTGAGAAATGTTATTTAATTACATTACAATTAACGTTCTTGGGCTATGTCATCAGTCCGGAAGGCGTGGCGATGGACAAGAGTAAAGTCAAGGAGGTGCTGGATTGGCCTCAACCCTTCTCTTTGAAGGAACTGCAGCGCTTCCTTGGGTTTGCAAACTTCTACCGCCGTTTCATTAAGGACTTCAGCACAGTGGCTGGACCCCTTACCTCTCTTTTACGTAAGAACGTGTCACGGATTCCCTGGAATGAGAGTGCCATTCTCGCCTTTAATCACCTAAAACAACAGTTCGCCACAGCGCCCATCCTGCATCATCCTAACCCCGAACTGCCTTTCATAGTGGAAGTGGATGCCTCTAACACGGGATTAGGCGCCATCCTCTCACAACGACAAGGTTCTCCACCCAAGTTGTATCCGTGCGCCTACTACTCCAAGAAACTCAACTCGGCGGAACGGAATTACGATGTAGGAGATCGAGAATTACTGGCAATGAAAGCTGCATTTGAAGAGTGGCGGCACTGGCTAGAGGGAGCCTCCCATCCTTTCACTGTACTCACAGACCACAGGAACCTAGAGTACCTCCGTACGGCAAAGAGATTGAATCCCCGACAAGCCAGGTGGTCTCTATTCTTCTCTCGGTTTCAATTCACGGTTACTTACCGTCCCGGTTCAAAGAACACTAAGGCTGATTCCCTGTCCCGACAGTTCGACTCTGAAGTGACCTCACAGCCTCCAGAAACAGTCCTGAACCCTGACCTCGTCCTCGGTCCCATCCAGTGGTATATTGAAACAGAGCTCGACCAGGCCAATGCCAATGTGGAAGTTCCTCCAGAGTGTCCTCACAATAAAGTCCATGTCCCCGAAGCCCTCCGGGGAAAGGTCCTGGAACATGTGCACTCACTCCCCAGCTCTGGACACCCGGGCATCACAGCTACCATTCAACTCCTTCAGAATCGCTACTGGTGGTCCACGTTGATCCATGATGCCACCAAGTTCGTACAGCAGTGTCAGAACTGCAACACACAGAAGTCATCTCGACTACTGCCCACCGGTCTTCTCCATCCTCTGCCGATCCCGCAACGTCCCTGGTCACATATAGCCATTGATTTTATCACTGATTTACCTCCCTCTAATGGTCACACCACCATTCTCACAGTAATAGACCGCTTTTCCAAAGCCTGCCGCCTCATTCCACTCCACAAACTACCCACTGCGTTACAGACAGCAGAACACCTCTGCAATCTGGTCTTTAGATTTTATGGGCTGCCTGAGGACATCGTGTCGGACAGGGGCCCTCAGTTCACCTCTCGTGTCTGGGCGGCATTCTTTCAGATGCTTCAAGTTAACGTGAGCCTCACGTCCGGGTATCATCCCCAAGCCAATGGCCAAGTCGAGCGCCTCAATCAGGAGATCACCCGGTTCCTCCGGTCCTACTGTCACCTGCACCAAGAGGATTGGAGTCGATATCTAATGTGAGCAGAGTATGCCCAAAACTCTATCCGCAAGCACTCCATTGGTATGACTCCCTTCCAGTGTGTTCTCGGATTTCAGCCACCCCTGTTTCCTTGGTCCGGTGAGCCCACAAATGTCCCTTCTGTGGATGACTGGTTAAAACGCAGTGAGGAAACCTGGAACCTGGCTCACCGTCACCTCCAACGAGCCCTAAACCGCAGCAAGAAACAGGCCGACCGCCACCGCCGTACTAACCCAGAGTACCAACCAGGCCAATGGGTATGGCTTTCTTCTCGGGACCTTCGTCTCAGACTCCCATGTAAAAAACTCAGTCCGAGGTTTGTGGGCCCTTTTAAAATCATCCGCCAGATCACTTCAGTGTCCTATCGTCTCGCTCTACCTAATCATCTTCGCATCTCTCCCACATTCCATGCCTCGCTGCTCAAACCGGCCATGCCCCCCACAGAGGAGGAAGAAAGGGAGTCCGTAGATCTTCCTCCGCAGTCCATCCTTGTGGAGGGTGAAGAAGCCTACCGTGTCCACCAACTGCTAAATTCCAGACGTCGAGGCGGTCATCTCCAGGATCTAGTCGACTGGGAAGGCTTCGGCCCAGAGGAACGGTCATGGGTCAACGCCAATGGTATTCTGGACCCCACACTCACTCATGAGTTCCATCTTAACCACCCAAACAAGCCTGCCCCCCGACCACGTGGTAGACCCCGACGACGCCAGCATCCTCGCGCCGGGAGTCGCTCGCAGAGAGGGGGCTCTGTTACGGCTTCCAGTCCCGCTGTCTCTAACAGTAACTGGCAACGAACGTCCTCGCCCGAATACTAATGTCTCCAGAACTACAAATCCCATTATACATCACCCACGCACTGATTGCCTTCCACCTGTGTCTAATGATTGCCTTCCACCTGTGTCTAATGATCACCTGTCTTTAGCCTATATCAACCATGCCCACGGCTCACTCAGTGTGAAGTATTGTTTCACAGTTGTGCTGCATGTCCGAGCCTTTTTCCTGGAAGCTTTCCTGACTCTACCCCTTGCTATTCTAGATCTCCGTGTTTGTCAGCCGCCTGCCTATTGACCCTCTGCCTGTCCCTGGATTCTGTTGGTTTGCTGCCCGCCTATCGATCCCCTGCCTGGCTTACTTCACGTCTCTGCACGCCCCACTACACTGTTTAAGCTGTTTTGACTCCTGTTAAGCGACTTTAATAAACGTTGTTGCAAATGGACCTGACTCCGACTTCTGAATCACAACAGTGTGCATCATCAAATCATTATTTATTTATTTATTTTACTGATTTTAACAAAAAAAGTGTATCTTCCTTCTGATAGACATGTTGAAACACTCGAGAATCTCATTATAGGCCATTCCATATAAAATAAGATACCACTTATTGTCTTTCAGTACTATTGCAGTATCACCACATGTCACATTTAGTAAGTAAAATACTTCAATAGGCCGTGACTGACAGCTGTCTGTGATTGCTTGTCTTTCAGCAATTCTGCTCTTGACGAAAAATATACTCATTAATAATAATAATAATAATAATAATCATTAGCATTAAAGAGAAACAACATTTTCATGTGATAATCAGTTTTATAGGTATCCAGCCACCCCATGCATGATGCACACCGTTTAAACATAAAGTATATCTCTTGCTTATTTGCAGATAATCACTAAGTGTAAGAGAGGAATTCAGAGACTTGATAGAAAACTTGGCATGGCTCTGCTCAGATTTAAGGCCATTAGTAGCTGTGCTGGCAGGTGAAGATGAGCCATGCTCTTCTAATTCAATAACTGCCTGTCGCTCATAGCAAAACGCACTTGTGCTCTTTCAAATTACATTGATGGATCATGACTACATGTGGCAAAACAAATTTGCTAGGCGTGAGAAATGCCTTGCAATTGTCTGAAATGTGGTTTTGATAACAAATGGTGTATATGGCTGGGGGAAATTATGGTAATGATTTGAGGTAATAGAATCTGTATCCATCAAACTATAAAGCTGGTGTGCTCAACCCGAGGAGAGGTGTTGAACTGAGGATAACCCTGTGTGATGTGGGCTTCGCCATATGCGGCGAGACAAAAATGCTTAATTAGTGAACAATGTGGAGGTAATTCTGCTGTTTATTTCCTTAACTGATATGGTTGAGCTGCAGGCTCAGTATGTAAAGTGTTGAGTTAAGTGTTTGATTAGGGTTTTGAACATAAGAACACTGCTTCTAGTTATAGCAGGTGCAAAATCAGTAATGGATGTTTTTTTTTTTTTTTTTTGAGTTACTGTATTCTAATCCAATGACATTAGTTAATTGGCTGCAAAACTACTTAGATGGTGAGAGATGTAATCATAAATAGAATTGGGTGGACCATGAACAAATGACAACTAAATAAACAATATATTCAAAATAAATGTTGTTTTTAAAAAGTGCGGCAATAACACAACATTGATAGATATTTATATTTAAAAGACCTATTTACACTGTGAAAATGAAATAGAAAATACACTACCATTCAAAATTGTGTCAGTGGCATTTAAAAAGAAATGAATACATGCATTAAATTGATCAAAAGTGACAGTAAAGACTTTACATGGTTGCAAAAAAATTCTCATTTCAAATAAATGATGTTGTTTTGAACTTACTATTCATCAAGGAATCCTTAAAAAAGTATCACGGTTTCCACCCCAAAAAAAGGCAACACACCCATTGTTGACTGTGACAATAATAAGAAATGTTTCTTGAGCACCAAATCAGCATATCAGAATGATTTCTGAACGATAATGTGACACTGAAGACTGGAGTAATGATGCCAAATATTCAATGTTTCCAGCACAGGATTAAATTACATTTTAGAATACATTAAAATAGAAACAGTTATTTCAAATTGTAATAATATTTCACAATGTTACTGTATTTTTTTATCAAATAAATGCAGCCTTAGTGAGCCTTTTGTGTGGTATTGAATATCTTCGAATATAAAATTATAATTTTTATATAAAAAAATCTATTATCAATAGGCCTATGTCTAAATATTATCTGGGAAATATTTACTTTTGATTAAGTTGAAATATATTTTTCTACCCACCGTTGATACATTATGATACGCATTATGGTGTTCAATAGAATAAAATTATTGTGATTTCATGATTTCAGATTAGCATTTAAAAAATGCTCTTTTTCAAGCATTCTCTACAGAAGACTTTTTTTAAGAAGCATCAAATGTCCAAATTCATCTTTGAAAGTCATTTTACAAACTAAAACCTAAATCCATTCCCTTGTTTATTCAAAAGAAAGTTAATGAGATTTTCAGTGGAAGATATTCAAGGCCTGGTTTGTTTTGCTGAATGCATGTGTATGTGAAGCAAACAGGAAGAGAAATGAAAAATGACACCTGAGACACACACTGCAGCTGAGTGGCAGCACTCATCAATAATTCTATGTGATCTCCAGAGGAAAAGAGTGTGTTGCAGGTGTCTTACAGTAAAGTGAAGCGAAGCAAAGGCACCATTTCATATTTCTCAGATGACTCTTGCTTGTCAACGACGGCCCGGGACTGACAGGTGATTAATATGTGAAGTGTGTCATCTTGATGCCGACTATCCATTGCTATGAGCAGCACCTGATTCTCTCAGATGACCTGGATTAATGGCAGCTGGCAACACATTCTTACTGACTGTTTGAAACACAGGGGTTTATTCGCAGCACCAGTGGAGTATAAAAAAAAATAAAATAAAAGTTTTCCCTGGTAACTCTGAAACTTTCCTCAGCTTCATGAACTGAGCGTCACTGACTTTGATCCTGTTCCTCCTTACCAGATGGTATTTCTCAGCAGGGTCTCTTTAACATATTTCTTTTGCGCTGTAAGGATTTCAGAGAAACATGGGATTTGACGAGGATGTGTTAGTCCAGAGCCTCAGTTCTCTAATGCAGGATGTATTCTCAGAATATAACCGCTGACAAGATTGTCAGGAATCAAAAGCCAGCTTAGCTGACATGGTTCAAATGCAGACAGGGATTCACCGAGGTTAAGAATAGACCTGTGTTTTATTGTAACAGCACCCATCTCGATGTTCTTCTCTTTAAATTACACTCAAAAAAATGACTCTTTGGTTGAACACGATTTAATCATGGACAGTGGTTCCACGTGATTGATTCAAGTTATTCGAGCACAACTGAATCAGGTTATTTGGACATGATTAAATCAAGTTATTTGGACATGATTAAATCAAGTTATTTGGACGAGTCTAATTTTAATTGAGTTTACTCACTTCGCTTAAGTTCATCCAACATGAAGTTTTTTGGTTGAGACAACATGGTTCCATCATGTGGAACCACTGTCCATGGTTGAATCATGTTCAGCCAAAGAGTTATTTATTTGTGTCTATTTAATAGACACACAGAGTTAAAATAACATACAATCAACCTAAATATAGCTTTTCTTTTAATACATACGATGTTGGCAGTCTAAAAATGGTACTGATTGCATCACTAGCAAACCCATTGGAGTTGCTTTTAAAGCAACTTGAATTCTTAGCAGGTCCTCCACCGAAGCACATGCTCGACACTTTACCACAATGGTAACTCACCCATAAACACCTACATATAAGAAAGTCGTTTAAAATACCAACATAATAGAATATTAAACATTAACAAGTCTCCCTATTTTCTCATCTTGCTTACATTTTTTTTTTTATCAAAGAACACTGGTACAAAGCAATTACGACAGACCAGGAGGGTATTCTTAAGTATTTATTGAGATACAACATTTACTTCACATAACACTTTGAGGCATAAAACAAAATAAGTGGGCTTTATAGTAAAAATAAATAAATAACATTAAAACAATATTATCAGACTTTTTCACCAAATAAGTGAAAACTGCACAAAAGGAAATATGCTTGTTTAAAATTTCCATTTTAAAATGGTAAAAATGTGTAACTATAAAATAATATTATAATAATAAAATATCTGAAACAAAGAGTGGACCATTTTTAAGTAAGATGTTTCTTCTAGATTCAACAGCACTTTATGAATGAACTTTGAGAAGTTAGTGTACTCTAAATAAGGGCATAAATAAGTGCAAAAAACAGCAGCAGTGCACTGACCAAGACTTGGTAGACATCACCACCTCATCTTCAATCAAAACATCCAGTGAGTTTAAAGACACCGTTCCTCCTCAACAGCAATGATGGTGACTGCTGCACCTGGTCAAACTCCTTACATTTCTCCTTACAAACCCCTTTTTCTAAATGCATTGAAAGAAAAAAAAAGGAAGTGTAAGTGCATGTCACCACATATCATAAAAACGACCCTTGTGAGGACAGACATTTAAATTTTAATAAATTAAAATAAAGACATGAAGGATCAGAGTGGTGTTTATTCAGTAGGGTTTGTGCCCATTTAAAACCATGTAGTACTTTTTTTTACTACACGTCTTCCAGAGATGTTTGTCAGAAGGATTTTATTGGGAAAAATGTCAGAGGTTTATCGGTTGAATGTTCTAGAGCTTAAAAAAAAATGTCATTAATAAAATGTAATTTGGCATCAGTCGGTTCTTTATTACAAAGTAGAAAGTAAAGTGGTACTTAAAAGGGATAGTTCACCCCAAAATAAAAATTCTGTCGTCATCATTTACTCACTATCACATCATACCAAACACAAGAATCTTGTTCAGCTTTGGAACAAATTATTATTATTATTTTTTATATATATATGTCATGGACAATCCATCAAAAGTCTATAGACAATCAATATTTAGCTTCAAGAAGTACATAAAGATATCTAATCCATATGAATAAAGCAGTTTTATACAAGCCTTTCAATGGATAAAATATGACAAAGTATGAAATATATTATTTATTTATTTTTCTTAAGATGAACAAAATTATGGTTTTGGAACATGAGGGTGAGTAAATCATGACAATTTTCATTTTATTTTTAGGTGCACTATCCAAGTCATGCATTTATTCTAATGACAATGATTTATGCTAAAAGGATAAAGTATTTCTAAGTAAATATAATGTAGTCCTGACATGTGTCCTACCTTGTGTGTCTTGAAATCATCAGCTGACTCTTCCTTTGAGATAGTAGACATGTCAGGATCGTAGCTTTTTTTTTGCCATTTGTGCTGCAAGACATCTCTAAAACTGAACGATGTACAAACAATGTATTTAAATAACTGGTCATAATATGTGACAATTTACATCTCGTACAACACTAAAAACAACCAGTTTGTTCAATGTGAATTTTACTAACTTCGTTTTAGGCTCATAGTAACGTTAACGTTATTGCATCATCTTGTTGACATTGATATCACACCATCCCTCGTTGCCTTTACTCTGAAAAAAGTATGAAACCAACCTTGTTAGTGTGGGTTTCAAATTAGAAAACGTGAGAAGCAAATAACAGTCTAAAATGTTAACTAATGTAAGCAAAACAGCCATCATCATCGGTCCTCGAGCCACTTGTTCACCGAGACTTCGGCTGCTTTAGTAAACTTAATAAGCATCACATGGATATGCTAGATAAAATTGACAAAACAGGTCATAAACCGATTAACAAAAAGTTTAAACATTGTAATGTAGTAAATGGGTGGGTTTGCGTTAAGTTAACTTACCTGTTGTTTACGTGGTGTGAATGACGGTTAGAGATGTGGAAGATGGTCCGTCTATCAGCCGTCTCTGTTTTAAAATAATAATAAAAAATGCCGGAACTTGTTTGTCCGTGTCCAACTGTGAGAAAGCACACAAAATATTTATTAATTTCCCACTGACAAACTGTGGCGTAAAACACTGCATATTTAGCAGCTAACACTTGCCGCTGATAAGTTAACTGTCTTTGATGTAAGTTAACTTAGCTAGCTGCTAATGGCGCGTTGGCTCCACTTCTTTGCTAGCTAACGTTAACGTTACGTACATTAGTGTTACTGGGATGGTTAACCTTCAGATAGATAAAAATAAGACATAAATAAGTACGACAATAAGACATAAAACGTTCAAATGTGCTTTAAATGGGGATAAAGAAGTTCGAAATGCTTACCTGTTATTTTTCTTGACCGTTAGCCGTCCAGCTGTGTGACCCGTCGAGTGATGTGAGCGCGCAGTGGGGGATGGGCGCCTGGCCTGGGCAAACGACTGCCTGCCTGAGAGAAAATGCGCGGTTCTTTTTTTTTTTGCTTCTTGTGAAACACTCCTGGATAATATTTTGCCATTAGTAAAAGTAGTTAAGGCTTAATGTATGCTTAATATGAAATAGATTTATGTATTTACTAATGTTTATGTTTTTATTTGATTAGCTTTTAGTTTAGTTATAAAAGAAAACGGCATAATAAAATGAGCCCTTATGCTATAGACAAACGTAATTTCTCAGAGAAAATTATTTAAAAGAAATTAGAAATCATGGAGTAAGTTAAGACATTTTTATATATATATTTTGTGGTCAGGCATAGACGTAAGATATCAGATTAAATTAATTGCTGAGTTACTTGATTGGAACGTGTTCTATTAAAATGAAAACATCAAGTTAAGTCAAAGAGTAACCGTTTCAAGTCAGTTTAACATGATGCAATAGTGTTGAACATTAAAACCTGATACAATGGTGTTAAATCAAAATGAATGGTTTAAACAAAGTGAACAACATCAAAAAATCATTTTTTTGAGTGTAGCAGAATCCTCCTCTGTTCACTGTGCCAGGAATAAGAAACTATATATGGGTGCTGTATTTGCAGGATATCATGATACATAATGTTGTAAAGACTGACAGACAGACAGACAGACAGACAGACAGACAGACAGACAGACAGACAGACAGACAGACAGATAGATAGATAGATAGATAGATAGATAGATAGATAGATAGATAGATAGATAGATAGATAGATAGATAGATAGATAGATAGATAGACAGACAGACAGACAGACAGACAGACAGACATATAGATAGACAGATAGACAGACATATAGATAGATAGATAGATAGATAGATAGATAGATAGATAGATAGATAGATAGATAGATAGACAGACAGACAGACATATAGACAGATAGATAGACAGACAGACAGACAGACAGACAGACAGACAGACAGACAGACAGACAGATAGACAGACAGACAGACAGACAGACAGACAGACAGACAGACAGACAGACAGACAGACAGACAGACAGACAGACAGATAGATAGATAGATAGATAGACAGACAGACAGACAGACAGACAGACAGACAGACAGACAGACAGACAGATAGATAGATAGATAGATAGACAGACAGACAGACAGACAGACAGACAGACATATAGATAGACAGATAGACAGACATATAGATAGATAGATAGATAGATAGATAGATAGATAGATAGATAGATAAGATAGATAGATAGATAGATAGATAGACAGACAGACAGATAGACAGATAGATAGACAGACAGACAGACAGACAGACAGATAGACAGATAGATAGATAGATAGATAGATAGATAGATAGATAGATAGATAGATAGATAGATAGATAGATAGATAGATAGATAGATAGATAGATAGATAGATAGATAGGGTCCCATGGCTATCTGAGAAGATGTCTTCTGGACAGATCTAACACACTGGAAGGTGTTACAAATCAAAGAGGATTCTGTCCGTACAATTCCATACAGACTCGTCACGTTTTTCAAGTTGCATTAGTTAAGCTTTACATATTCTCATTTTTCACACCACTCAAAGGTGCTCTGTTCCCACAAGAGTGACATCCATTATGGAATAAATCCTTTTGTCTTAAGAATGCTGCACGATGTTCACTGTCTTGGCTGATCACAAAAGCACAGTTCCGTCATTTCTTCAAAGCTGTTGCGCCTCCACATATTTTAGGACTTGTGTCTAACACACAAGAATGAAAATCCCCATGAGACCTGAATTCAACACCAGAATCCAAGATGGATGATCCAACTGCATCATTAAACTTTGTGCATGCATAGATAGATGATAGATAGATGATAGATCTAAAGGAGGGAGAGCGTTTTCACATTTGGGTTTGGAATAGCCTCATAATGTCTGGGGCTCTCCTAGTTTAAATCTAGATTAAAGACGCATCTCATAACCTTATACTCCAGTTATATCAGATCAAATGCACATGATTATCCTTGCTTAATTTAATGAACAGCAGCTACAGTACGCAATTATTTTCCATTTGCTTTTCTGTTTTATCTCGGGATGCCCATCCTGAGGTAAGAGAGTAGGCCTAGGTCAGCTCCAGTTTGGATCCAGCCTCTTATGAAGATTTCAGATGACCCAACACCTGCGAAGACTTCAGATGACGCAAACTCTGAATCAACATGCACCAATGCTACAATTTTTCTATTTCCTAAACATTTGTTAACATGTTGCCTTAAGCTAATTGTTTCTGCCTTAAATTAATACATTGTTAGCTTACTGTGTGATTTGTATAAGTACATTTCTGAAATAAATAACTTGGACATATAGTCACCTCTGATAACAGATCACTCTAAATTGTAATGTAGACACATGCATTTTCTGTAAAGATGCTTTGAAATAATAGATTGTGAAAAGCGCTATACAAATAAATGTGAATTGAATAGAAGATAGATAGATAGATAGATAGATAGATAGATAGATAGATAGATAGATAGATAGATAGATAGATAGATAGATAGATAGATAGATAGATAGATAGATAGATAGAGACAGACAGACAGAAAATTATCCATACATTTTAAGAACAATGCAACATTTTAGAATCTACTATTCTCAGAATATCTTCAGGCTCAGCACTTCTTGTTAATGATATTTCAGCATGTGAAGACTGCACCTCTAGGGCTGATTTCTGTTGATGCACCACAACTCCAACACTTCATAGTGCATTAATGGGAAATTATCATTTGCTTTATGAGTTTACTGAGGGCTAGGTTTGAGCAAGGCTGTAAAAACATGTTATGTTATCATACGTTCTAAAATAATCAACAAGCCTGTTAGTATCATTTATTTTTTTAACCCAGAGGCCTGAGGTTCAGAATTGTGTGATTTTTATTTATGGCAACATGCTTGTTCAAGCTTAAAATATATAAAATTCATCCCTAAATACATTAATATTGATCTAAATAATGCAGAATTACATAGAATTACATACATACCATTGAAAAGTTTAGTCAAACAGTAGGCTAATATTGTGAAATATTATCACAATCTAAAATATATATTTTTAATACATTTAATTAATTACCAATCACCATCGCTCACCTGCAGGTGATAGGTGCGTGGGAATTTGGGAAATGAGTCAGGTCAGTCAACTGATATGCCTGATGAAGGTCATGAGACTGAAACGTTGCTAATAAAAGTTTGATACTCGTTTGCAAGTATTGATACAGGATTTCCTTGTTTTTTTTTAAATACATTAAATTAAATTAACTTAATTATTGTTTTATTTAAAATAAATATTTTTTTTCTCTTCTCGTGATGGCAAAGCTGATATTTTTGCAGGAATTACTCCAGTCTTCAGTGCCACATGATCCTTCAGAAATCATTCTACTTTGGTGCTAAAACATTTCTTACTTTTGCCAATGTTGAAAGTTGTTCTGCTTAATATTTTTGTGGAAACAGTGAAACCATTTTCAGGAGTCTTTGATTAATTAAAATTCAAAACAACAGCATTTATTTGAAATTTTAAATCTCGTGAAAGCCACACAATAACTTTGTGTGAGGAACAGAATGCAATTTATATTACTTTTTAAAAAGTAGATTTTGATTTGACTGAAATCAACCTTTTAAAGTGCATGTCAGGCCATCAGACTCTAATAATTATAGCTACAGTGTAATCTCTATGGATAAAAGCATATTGACAGTGTGCTATTTACTTAATTTCTTTCACTGTTTCACAGGAGAGAAACAAAAACTGGTAAACAAAAAAAAAAAACCCTACAACAAAAACATGTTTGTTTGTTTGTTTTAGGATTGAAGCACATATGAGATGATACTGAAAATAGTCCTAATGTAGCCTATTTCACAAGTCTGTCTAAACAGAATAGCAGAAGCCAAGAAAAGTTTCAGCACTTCTTTAAACTATAAATATTTCATTGCGTCAGAGATAAAATGTTGCCTGTTCGTACGAATTTTACGAGGTGGCTAATTCGTACGAATTCATACCTCACTCTTACGAATTTGTACGGTTTTTACTAAATCGTACATATTTTACGAGTTGCACAATTCGTACGAACGACCCCTGACCCCGCCCCTAAACCTAACCACATGGGGTTTAGACAAATCGTACGAAGTCACGTTTTACTCACTCGTACGAATTGGTCCTGAGATAGCGTTTATCTTTGGTGCCAAAAAGGAATTAGCCCTATTTAAGGAGTCCAAGAGTATACATTACATGCACTACGTCACAAGTAAAACAATAATTTAATACTAGATACAGGATCAGCCTAAAAACAAGCTAATACCGCTGAGCTGTATCAATGGAAAACATAACATTGACTGGAGTGGACTTTGCCCAAGCTCGACTATAGATCTCAATCTCATGGATGTAACTCAGACAGCCATAATAATTACATGACATCATGACATATTGAAAGATTTTCGCAATGTGAGCATGTACCGCGGCTTTGTCTCAATTATTTTTGCCAAAGTCCTAGGGGTGTTTCTCAAAACCAAGAATGCAAAGAACGGACTTGTGTTCTAGGGGAGAACGCTCTTGCTAGTTGTTCTTGGAAGAATGAACTCACAAGGTGACGAGCACACAGAACGCTGCTGACAGTTTAAGACGATGTGTTCTTGCTGGTATTGCGCAATAATTCCCCCGCACAGACACCGTCTGCAGTACCCAAACATAACGAGAATTATTGACGATAACAGCCAGGCTGCAATGGTCTCTTGGCTGTGGGGAAAAACGAGTCTGTGAGCAAACTGGCCGGTTGGCTCGATAGCTAACGTTACACCCGCAGGCGCTTATGGAGATTCTCACTTCCGAAAACGTTTGAGCACATTTTCGATTAGCCATACATTTTCGTAAAATGCCAATATTTGAAATCTACACAGTTGATTTCTCGCATCAAATGTTCTCAGAAGTTAATTTAGTGATGAAATAGTGTACGTAATTGTAGAAAAACGAAATACTGTATTGACCTGCCTCTCCTTCCTCGAATGCCGAATTGAATGCTGGGATATTTCTCCCGTCAAGTTCACACAAGTTACCAGCCGATGCATCCTCGGTAAAATGGGCGTGTCAAGAACACATCCGGGATTTTTAACTGTTCTTGCCAAAATGCAAACTTGTGTATTGGGACAGTACTTGGGCCACAAAAGATGACGTTTCACAAGAACACAAGGACACAAGTACAGACAAGAACACAGATTGAGAAAGGCCCCTAAAGTCTTCTTCTTCTTCTTCTTCTTCTTTTCTATCATGGCGGATTGCAAGCAACTTAAGATGCATACCGCCACCTACTGTTCATGAGTGTGTAGCAACATTGTTTTACATCTATTAAATTCTATTTTTTAATTTTGTATTCTGAAGATAAATAAATAATGCTTTCCTTAATCTATAAATATCTTTTATATTTCCTTTATTTCCCAATAATCCTTTAAGACTCCATTCTTGGCCTGTCCTTTCAACTACTCTTCTCAATTTCTCCCTTTCAGGTTCATATGTTTTACAGTTCATCAATACATGTTCTATATTTTCTATCTCTCTACATCCTTCACATTTATCATTATTTTTCCTCCCTATTAAATATAAATTGTCATTTAAATAAGTATGACCTACTCTTAATCTGATCATTATTATTTCTTCCCTTCGGTTTCTCTCATTAATATTTCTCTTTACTACTGACTTTTGTACTTTATATAATCTTCTTCCTTTTTATCTTCATTCCACCTTTTTGGCCAATTTTCAATTTCTTTCCTCTTAATAAATGATTTTCCTTCCCCTTTCCCTAAAGGAATTGTAATTGCTATTGCCTCCTCTAAAGCCCTTTTTGCTAATTTGTCTGCCTTTTCATTTCCTTTTACCCCTTCATGTGCTGGTACCCAACAAAACCAAATATCAATGCCACCCCTGTATAATCTAAATAAACTGTGCTGAATTTCTAATACTAAATCTTTCCTATTATTTCCTTCTCCCTGAATACTTTCTAAAGCTGCTTTGGAATCCGTGCATATCACCACCCTATCTGGTCTAACCTCCTCAACCCATTGTAAACTCAATATAACTGCCACCATCTCTGCTGTGAAAACTGATAGTTGATCTGACATTCTTTTAGAAATGTGTATTTTGAACTCAGGAATATATATTCCCATTCCCACACACCCTTTTAAATTCTTAGACCCATCTGAATATATTTTAAGGTATAATAAGAGTTTCTTAAATATATATCTGTATCCCTATTTCGTTTAAATTCCATTCATTTTTCATTTTAAGAAGTCTCGTGTCTACATTTATCTCAGGAAATAACCATGGAGGAACAACACTAATTGGATTACATTGTGCTATTTCCTTATCCTCTAATCCAAACTCTTTAATCAATTTGCTTATAACCCATCCAAATCCATATATGGAACTTTGAATATTCCCAACAAGTTTTTAGAATTGTTGAAGTTACATTTTCATCCATACTACTTTTAATTTTCATCCAATATACTAAACCTAATTTCATTCTTCTCATTTCCAGTGGAGTTTCTCCAGTCTCTACTAAAAGAGCATTGATAGGTGTTGTTTTCACTGCTCCTGTACATATACGTAAAGCTCTACTCTGTAATCTATCTATCCTTTGTAGTGTTGTTTTAGCTGCTGCTCCATAAATAAAACTGCCATAATCTATTATTGATCTCATAAGAGCCCTGTATATGTTTAATAATGACTGTCTATCTGCACCCCAGTTATTTCCAGCCACAGCCTTTAAGAGATTTATAACTTTCTTACATTTAGTTTCCAAGTTATCTATATGTGTTTTCCATGTATAAGAGCTATCTAACCATAGTCCTAGGTATTTAAATTCTGTAACCCTTTCCAACGTCTGTCCATATAATGTCATTGTTCCTATATCAATATTTCTCTTATTTGTGAATACCATAAAACAAGACTTGTTTGCTGATAATTTAAAACCCCATTCATAAGACCATTTTTCTACTTTATTAATTGATTTCTTAATATTTCCTACTACATGTTTTATATTCTTTCCTCTCATCCATATGGCCCCATCATCTGCAAATAATGCAGATTTAATATATTTAAGTCCTAAAGTCTTTGATATAACGGACTTTTGTGACGCCCGCTTCCGCCACGAGCTCAGACTGTCTGGTGGCGGAAGCACACGTCATAGAGCGCGTTCCACGTTACGTAAAGTGCGTTACACTTTCCTCGAAATGTGGAGGCGGGTGTAAGAACGTAACAAGTAAGTACGTAATTGTCTTTGAGAATGGCGTTTCCGCAGTGGGGTCTGAGATTTGTGCTGTGCGCAGCGTGAGTGTTTTAGTACCGAGCGGAGAGGAGATGCACACGGCACTCGAGTGAGGTAAACTATATAAAACCCGCTTTGTTTTCATACACTCCCACAACATGGACCCGAGCAGCTTCAGATGGGTCAATGAGAGCAGGGTATTACGATAAAGCCGTGAAAATGTTTTGACTTGTTATTGATTTGATAGCTGTCGGCGCTAGCAGTGTTAGCAGCTGCTATTTAGATTTATTTCCGCCGATTGCGCTTTTTAAACTCGCTGCTCCACTAACTGCATTTCCCTGCTTTAGATACACGTGTTTATTGCGAATCCTGTTAATAAGATAGACATTTGTTCACGGCATTGATTAAGATTTGCGCCGTGAAGAGGAAGTGTGGGGTTTAATGGTATGTTTGGGCTTTAGGATCAGTCATGTGAAGAAATGAAGGGTGTTGTAGTCCTAAAGATTGTCTCGTGCTGGTTTATTTATAAAACCAAATGTTCCTGTTTTGCTGGTTTTCCTTAGACTGCAGAATTAATCTTTTTTTCTTTTCTTTTTTGAGGTGTCTGTGCACATATGCTTAATTTATCCTTTAATTACAGTTGACAATGTCAAATTAAAATGGCCAATTAAACTTGGGTTGTGTTTTGAATGTGGTGTTATAATGCAGATTGTTTAATTCCAGTTTCTTTGCACATTTTCTGGGCCCAGACAGTGCAACATGTTTGTTTCCAAATGAATTTTGAGTAACATTTGGCAGATCCCATCCCAGTCTAACCTGACCAGCTGAAAAGTGTCCAAATCCCTTCGAAAACCAGTCTGGCGAGGCTGGAAGACCAGCTGAAAAGACCAGCTTTTATTTTTCTTCTGATAAGTTGACTTTATTTATATTTTAGCCTACATAAATCAAGTCAAGCACTGTTTGGTTTGCAATATGGTTTTAGAACGGTGTTACTCCAATAGACATAAACAGTCATTTTAATATAGTTTAATGTAGGACAAGCATAAACAAGATACTACTCTTTACGTTTTAATGCTGGAAATGTGACATAATGACTGGACAAATGGTGGCACTGCTGCAGTGAAATGGTGATGCTGTTTTCCTGTTCTGCTAGTGCACACCTGCAGAAACCTTCCTCTGTTTAACCGTGCCTAACCACAACAACTGCTGTTTGTGGATCTACAGTGCCTCTACTTCTATGTTAACCCAGTTCAAAATGTGGAAAGGGAAATCTAAAATCTTTAATCCCAAATTACTCCATAAAATGTGTTAATTTCTTAAGGCCACTTTGTATTTACCTCCTTTGACATTTACAAATCCTGTTTATTTTTATTTTTTTATACCTAGCTGAGTGGTCATGCAATTTGTTTTTTAGCATTTTATTTGATTTTTTTTTAACATAAAAGCAGTGTAGTTTTTATCAGTGGAGACTCTGAGGATACAATAAATACAATGTAGCCTATTGTTTGAGGTGAAGTAGTAAATGCTGGGGGGGGGGGGGGAGGTTGGCAAAAATGTGACGATTCGATAGTATTGCGATATTTGGGTCACAATTCAATATTATTGCGATTCGATTCTGCGATATGTTGCGATTCATGTCCCCCATATTATTCAAAGGCATTACAAAAATAAGACTGCTCAACTCACTTCAAATGTCACATTTAATTCTGTGAACATTATCTTCTACACCTTAACTGAAGTGCAAAAACTTAGGAGGATAGTGCAAAAACGTTGTCCTTGAACATTCAGGATACAGGACCTTATTACAGGACAGGATGTAATTCTCTGAATTGGAGACCTCACATGAATGGTGAGCTCCCAGCACATAACTTAAAATTATTTAAATACAATAGAGTAACATAAAGCAGACATAATAGAGTAACTTAACCTGAGAATAATCATATAAATAATGTCAAGATTGTTAATAAATAATGTCTTTACTATTCGTTTTTTGATGAAAACCGAAATTTACCCACACTTTCGATTTTGAAAGAAGACGGAGCGTCGTGTACAACCGGTTGTGATGGTGAAACCATTTTCATTTGAATTTGCTGTTGAATGCACGACAACAAAGCACCGCAACAAGCGCCACCTTGTGGATGTAATACACAAATATAGAGTAAACTCAGAGAATCCAATGGAGACAACCCGAAAGTAAAACGGATAATTTTATAATTAAATATTGCAATACTTTGCGCTGGCTACTGTTTCGATATAATTGCGTGCGCAAAATATCGCAATACTGAACAGAATCGTTTTTTCCCCCCACCACTAGTAAATGGACCTACCAGACTCCTTAATAGGTATAGATGATTGCGATTTAGTAGTATTGCAACTTCAGTTCTGCCTGAGAGTCTTTGCAGCCATGCTAATTACAGCATCGTTCGGTATGGCCATTCAAAAATATCTGTTAAATATGTCGGTAAAAATGGATGGAAAGACAGATTTTGGTGAAATGTAATAACGGATGTAATGGATTACTTATTGTTAACACGCGTCTTCATAAGAAGTAGTATTTCAAATACATCCTCCACTTCATTGACAACAGTAGATGTGTGATATTTGCTTTGGCTTAAGTAAATTGTTGGTCCAGTGTGAGAAGTACGTGTTGTCTGACTTGACTGCTCATTTTGTTGACTGCTTCTGCCGACATTTGTATACTTTCAAGGTGAGGAGTTTGTCATTTCAGATGAGCTTAAGGGCTTGGGACTGTGTGCGTTCTTCAGGCGCCAATTAATGTTGTTGTGTCGCGACTGCGTTTACTTGCAGCTGTAGAGTCGTTAGTGGAATTTAGGTTGGCTCAAATCAACATGGCAGCAGAAATACGTAGGCCTAGTTATTAACAAATATAGCAGATTGTGTCCTTTCACTGTGTTGAGGTGAATGGGAATGCCAATGGATAGCTTTTTCAATGAATGTTTCTAACCACTGATACAGTTTGGTACAACCCAAGTGTGCCATTAGATAATAGTAATACATGCTGCTAACACAATATATAAGTTGAGAAATTTTCAACTGGTTGATTCTTTCTGAAAGTTGAACATTTTGCATGTATTTATTTGACTATGAACAGTCTCAAACAAAGTCGTTTTACAGACCAGCATTAAACAAGAATTAGTCAAACAGGTTGGCATTTTATTACGCGACTTGCCCAGTCTTAATCAAATAAGACTTCACATTTGGTAATAACAGCCCATAAGATTGTTCACATGATCAGCTATAGGTGCCTGTACAGAGCTGTTAAGAATTTAAGGGATTAAATGAACATGAACTCAGTGGAGGGGGTCTTAAGATTTAAGGGGTCTTGGCATGTGCCTGAAAATCTACATTTTATAATATCACATTAAACACTTTAAGTTAGCTAGGTTTAGTGGAGTATTTTATATATTTGTGCCTAAAAAGCCTATGGTCTATTCCAGGTGACTGGTTTTAGTAATTATTCCCATGTTCAAGACCAAATAATTAGGTCAGGTATTTAGGGTTTATATAACTAGTCTTGAACATTCAGTTACCATGTGTATTCAGTGTAAAATCTCTATATTTAGGCTATGTAGGCTAGTACTAAAATGCACATGCAAAGTTTTAAGTCTCGACTTTTACTTCCTTCCTAAATTTTGGAGCAAAGTGTGGCAACGTCATATAATGTCACATTAGTCATCATGTTAATTCTGATATAAAGGAACTTTCAGAGATTTCCATGATTCAGAGTTTGCTCATATCTTAAGTCTTGAACATCTGCATTAGCATGCATATTGTGCCAAGATGTTACCATTTAACTAGGTGCTTAAAAGGAGGACACATTTAAGATGCTTAATTCTCCATGTGATGTCATGTCCCTTTCTTAAGGAATAAGCTGTTCTTAAGCATAGCTTTACAAGTTTGGTGTGAGGATTTGCATTGGGCCTACAGAAAGGTATTTGAATGTTTTATGGGTTCTCATTGCAGTCAAATAGAGATGGAAAAAGTATTCGCGGCTGAATCAGCATTGGCAGATAGCCTATATTTAAAGGTGCAAGCAATGTGTAATAATTTCGAGTATCTATTAACAGAAATGCAATATGACATCCATAACTATGTTTTCAGTAGTGCTGCCGCGATTAGTCGACGTAATCGACCATGCAAATTAGTCGACGGCAATTTTTTAGTCGACGTGTCGTTTTACTATTGACCGCTATTTATTTTTGGTCTCCCATCACAAACGGCTCACTGTAATTCACCTCCACACACCAGTCTGTGCGCCGTGCGCGCCCTGCTGGTTTATCTGCTATCATTTTCCTTCACGTTCCCGCCCGCCTTCACTGCTTTGATATGAAAAATTGCGGAGGCAGGTGACGGAGCTTTCATAGTGGGCTCGTTTGCTGCGGTCCGAGCGCGAGCGCGATTGTTCCCGGCGCCCCCCGCAGCGTTGGTCTGGTTTCACACTCAATTCTATCGAACCCTGTTGAGTTTGCGTGCATCTTATGCCATCGCAAACGTGCACGGCGCATGATAGAAAACAGAACGCGGGTCAATATATTGTGTTTTTCAAACGGACTCTTTTGAGGAGACAGTGGATTTCCAAATGTGTTGCCCTGATTGCACGCGCAATGCGCGAATACACTGCAGACTCAACTCTCGCGTATCCAAGGTAAATCATCAACACCATCATCCCTTACATGTGTTTTATTTAACTAAATCCATCATAATCAGCTAAAACGCATGGGCAGGTTACTTAACTTCCTGAACAAGCGCTCCCGAGTCCGTGTTGCTTTCACATTCACGCGAACCGCGGCACGGGCCCGCCATGCACGCAAGTGTAAACGCGAGCTACATAACTGCGTGCCTGCCTGCTTTCAGCGCGACTCATAGTGGGCTAGTCCAGACTCTTTCAATTCAATTCCAATTTATTTGTATAGCGCTTTTCACAGAAAATGCATTGCATCTACTTTACTATTCAGAGTGATGTTATCAGTTATGCTTTTCAGAAATGTACATAAATTAATCATTATTAGCTTACTGTACATTTTTTAAGGCAGAACAAAGAGCTAATTTAAGTAATACATACATGTTTGTTATTAGAGGATTAGATTAGGACTCTGACTAATATGGTATAGCCTAATGGAAATGCAGATACTTAATGCTTAGATTGTTAATACATAATGTTTTTGAACAGGTGACATTTTATGTTTTGGCCCTTCAGTTGAGTTCAAAATAAAATGGACACAACGAAATAAACACTTGATTTTTTTTTTTAATTAGTCGTTTAGATTAGTCGACTAATCGAAAAATTAGTCGAAAGATTAGTCGTTAGAAAATTAGTCGTTAGTGGCAGCACTAGTTTTCAGTGGTGTATAAATAACTTACTTAATAAACCGTAATGTTTTTATTACCTTAGAATGAGACATTTATATCGACATAACCGCGGGCACCCCCTTCTATGAAGGTCGACATATTGTGTCGCCATGTTTCTACCGTAGCCGACAGCGAACAAACAGCGCTACAGAGCGCGTTTCGTCACTACCTTGAAAGAGAAGCAGCAGAAAGCTAGAAGCCATAGACACCGTGAGTAGTGACTTTTCCCTTGTCAGTGGTGTAAAATATGTAGTTGGATTGTTTCTTCTCCCTCGCTGTGTTATGGCTTTGCTATGTGGGGATAAATGTGCTGGTTACGTTCGTGAGACAGCTGATTAGTACTCTTGTCATTGACCGTAAAACAGTATGTTACAGGAATCACCAACCCGTCGATCGCGGTCGACAAGTCGATCTTGGAAGCATTTTAAGTCGATCGCGAAGAGTTTTCAAAATCAGAGAAAAAAGCCTATTGTGTGTAGTAAATGGTGTCTAGGGGATGCGGAGGCGCGCGCGCTGTTACAATCATGTCATTTTTGCCGCACGCACATTTGGGCTCATGCGGACGCGTCGAGTTTAAACAAGGCTTTACGCTTTAACCAGCTCAGCCACAGTAACAGCTCATATTTAGCCAGCTAAACTTTTACTACCCTATTAGAAAAAAATATATAGTTGCATAGTTTCATGTGGTTCTCCCTCGCTGTATTATGGGTTTGCTATGTGGGGAGAAATGTGCTGGTTACGTTTGTGAGACAATCAGCTGATTACTATTATTATATTAAGACCCTTGATCCTCACCTGACTATGGCTTTGTAAACTTTATCCATGATGTGGTTTATAATGGACTGTGGTACAGAAACTTGGCTTACTCTGGCTATTCTCTGCTGTCTCAGACGACGATATGTTTGTCCCGTTTTAGCCACCGTAGCTTCTTCGAAAGGGAGGGGTGAGCAGTGGGCTGAGCCCTTAGTGCAACTCGCAACCGAACCGCTAGATGCCGCTAAAAATCACACACTGCACCTTTAAGCTGATAAATTGTAGCCATATGATCATGGGACTTTCTATTTCTAGATGGATCATTTGTAAAAACATTTTGTGGAACGTAGGGCTGAAATGATTAAGCTAGTGGACATTATAGACAACGTCGACATTAAAAAATTGTTGACAAATATTTTTGTTTTAGAATAGTCTTTTGGTCTCATATGACCTATTTTAAGGGCCTGCAATAACGAGGTTTGAGCAGTGGGGCGCTGTAGTGCAATACTGTAATGCAGCCCTCCCGGATGCAATTCAATAGAAGAAGACACGGTGGGCAAACAAAGCCGAACCAGTTTGTGCCAGCCGAACCAGTGTGGGAAAGTTAAACTGAAAAAAAAAGCAATTGAATCGAATTAAATCTATATTGGAATTGAATTACAAGGTTATGAATAGAAAATTTGTCTCAGTGCCCAGCCTCAAAGGTGCAGTATATAATATTGACAGCTAGTGGTTGAAATGGGTACTGCAGTCCAAATATAAAATGTAAAATATTTGAGAGGGTTGTTTCTCTTTTCTAAAGCTGAAGTGATTTCCTTGTTTGTTTATTCGTTAGAATAGGCTAGGTCAACATCAATATTTTTTACTAATTGCAAAAGCTGAATAATCAATCAAAGTTGGGCTGCACGATTAATCGAAATTATACTGCTGCGATTATTTTATGCACAGCTTGTCAGTGCAGCACTGGTCTGTGATCAGTAGTAAATGATGCTCCCTCTGAAAGCCAGAGGGCGCTCTCACGCAGAGACTCCAAATATGCTCTGCAGAAGTGCGATAACGCAGATCATTCCAGGAAATCCCTATGGGCATCATACTATCGCAGTAGCTGAAAAAATACACGACTACGACAATATATGGTTTATCTGAGTTCTTCAAGCCACCCTGGGTATTTTTATGATAATAAAGTATATTATACTTCAATGCTAATCGACATAGCCTTTATCACTGTATAGAATCTATGAAATATGTTGTGTGCCTTATTCTGTATCAGAAGCCACATCTCAGGAGGATGCTCAACTTTCGTTATGAAGTGAGTTTGGAGTAAAAACATGTTATTAATAGTGCTGTCAAACGAAATAATTGTAAACGATTAATAGTGCTGTAGAAAACGAAATTGAATAAGAATATATATATATATAAGTGCTGTCAAACAATTAAAATATTTAATCGCGATTAATCGCATTAATGTCATAGTTAACTCGCGATTAATCGCACATTTTTATCTATTCTAAATGTCTCTTGATTTCTTTTTGTCCCATTATTTTTTCTCATTTTAATGCTCTTATCAACATGGAAAAGTGGATCGGCTTGCTTTGTGCAAATGTTTTTTATTGAAAACAACATTGGCATATACTGTGTTCAATTTCACACTAACATTCTCACTTGGAGCAAATAATCTCTCACACAATGTAACACTGTCCATCAATAAAAGCGTGAAAGAAATACTGACGAGGTACTGATATTGACGAGGGGGCGGAGAATTCGCATCAGCTGTGTGTGTGCTTGGCCATCAAGTGGTATTTCAGATTGGACGTGCTGCGATGATGATCTCAGTTCACAACGACAAAACACACAGATCACTTTGGTCTTGTCAATGGAACCATTTGGCAACTTTTTAAAAGTAAACTTTCAATTCAGAATCTTATTGGCATCCATTTCGGCGTCTCGCGCTCGTCATCCACTCAAAACTTAACGTTAACCTACTATTTGGCCGGCTCGCAAGTCTAAACAAGTGTGTGCGGCGTGCCTGTTGTTTTGTTTCCGGTCTAGCTAGATCCGCTTGCGCTTTGGTCGACGAAGCAACAAAACGTCCTCGCGCGGCGCAAGCCATTGAAATGAATGGGTTTCATAGCGCAGCGCCGCCATGCCGCGTCCTGTTGCAAAAGCATGTGAAAAAAACTACAAAGTTTGCAAGGCCAAAAAGACCGTTAATCGCGCGATAAAAAAATTAACGCCGTTAAAATGGGGTTTGCGTTAACACCGTTAATAGCGCGTTTATCTGACTGCCCTAGTTATTAAATGTTGTCTTTTGTCAAACTCGCAGTGCTTTCAGATGGAGCAGCATTTACTACTGATCACAGAGCCGTACGTCACTGACAAGCTGTGCATAAAAAGTAATCGCAGCCTTTGCAATTTCAAAATCGTAATAAGCCAAATCGGTTTAAGCGTTATTGATTTCGATGGATCGTGCAGCCCCAGATCAAAGGCTACTGATTAATCTGTGAAATAATTGACGTTTAATCATTCTAATAATCATTAAATTAATCAATGATCAAAATAATTGTTTGTTGCAGTTCTAGTGGGATGCACCTATTTTAAAACCGAAAGTGTCAGTGTACATTATGTTTTGTGTCATTTGAAGCACATAGAGATCTAGACTTTTTATTTTGTAAAAAGTTGTTTTATTATTATTATTTTATTGATTTTATTGTGTCTCCCAAAATATAGAATAATTTGGGTGAATTTGTTTTGGTTATTATCGTATCAGTCAAAGTTTCTGTATTGGTGGCGCATTCCTACAATAAAGGATCCTACCTATGTTTCTCAGTGGTTTCTCTCTAATACGTCTTCCCCTGTTGACTCCTCAATCAACCTGACAAGCGTTAAAAATCCCTCTGATTAGTATCTAGCCTTCTCTTTGATAATCACCTCTCTTGTCTGGATAATAGCCCTCTGGTGTCTTGGACATCACAGACTGAAGTCTCACAGGGAAAAACTACATGCATCAAAGTATTCTCTTCTGCATTGTCTGTGAAAACGCTGGACCATTACTTATGGGGCAGGATTCTTCCTTCTGATATTTAAGCTCTAGTCTACAGCTGACCTTTGAAACCAATTTACAGAAGTTGTTGTGCTGAATCACACAAAGTTTGACTCTGTAAACCGAAAGCAATGAGAACAAATTGCATGTATTTAGTCCCTCTGTTGAAATATGGAGTTTAGATAGACTTGCTATCCACGAGAAACGGTTTGATGGGCAAACCGTTTGTTGGTATATTTGGTTAACAATATTTGGCTAACAGTAATGTAACTAGAAAGATCTCATAAGTGATGAGTTTTCCTTGGATATATGGATGTCAAGATGCTCGTACTGTACAAATTAGTGGTTGACCTGATAGTGTTTTTTTTTTTTTTTATGGCTGATGCCGATATCTTAGAGAGCAGTATAAAGATATAAAGCTGTTTGTGCGCACCAAATCATATTTTTTTCAAATAAAGACAAGGTAACACTAATTTTACATACAGCACACAGTTAAAATGACATATTGGGCAACTGAATATAGCGCAGCATAATGTAAAATCAAGGGTTTAAAGTTTGACGATCGTGCGTCTCCCAGTGAAGCTGAACTCTCCTGTCTGCCTTCAATTAACACAGACCGACCGTTACACACAGGGTAACACGTTCATGCAGGCTACAAATGTGCACTTCAGAAGATTTCACTGCTGGATTCGAGGTTTGTGAAATTAAATCTTTATTAGATATATACAAAGATTTGTTTAATGATATAAATGTGTATACTGAATGCCGACAGTAAATGAGAAAGTATAATAGTGTTTGCCTTTCTTTTACTAATAATATAAAAGCAAATGCTATAATACTTTAAGTATAGAGTTTCCTTTCTTTGTTTAACCGTTCTATTTAGTGATGAATTAGACAAAACTGTTGAACAGAGACCATAACTTATTGGCCGATGCGATATTTAAAAAATGCCAAATATCAGCCGATATATACCGGCCTTGCCGATACATCGGTCGACCTCTAGTACAAATTGCCTTAAACTGCTTTTTTTTCCCACATTTGATGTCTACTTCAGGGATGATTAGCGCAAATCTCTCCCTCCACCCACTCCTACACACCCACCTACCAACCCTTACAAACACACACGTCCAGAACACCCTCCCCTCTGCACTAAATCAGCACACTTGAAGAGTTCAAAACATCAGATCTCGTTCCATATTGCTGTAGAGCATTCCCTGCCCGAGTTTGACGACGTATGACTTGTTCATCCACCCCGTTGAGACAGAAAGAGGTAAGCTGTCAGATGCACCTGTAGGCAGATCTGCAGATCCTAAACTAATCTGTATGTCACGTTTTTACTCTGGATAGACTGTCGAAAGCAGATCCTAGTAGTGTGAAGATCAGCAGTTCAGCAAGGTGACAGCAACACTAACTCATTTTGGACTTGGTGGTTTCGAAAGTTGCCACCGGTTTAGCTTGCGATATGTTGGATTGGTTGTATCTGACTTGGTTATGTTGTCAGAGTTAGCCTAAACCACTCTATAAATATTTCTAGGTTAATCCAGGTCACTCAGCTGATGGTGTAATGTATTTTATTTGCCCTCTTCATGTGATCGGAGCAGTTCTGCTTGCTTTTATGAGATGTAAACCAGTTTATGATCAAAACAAGTAAGTTTATGGACTGGTTACAGTTTAAGTACTTACGGTTTGGGTGGAAAACCTTTCTGTTTGTCCACAGTTTCACTAGGTAATCTTAGGCCATGTCCACACTAACACGTTTTCGTTTGAAAACGTATATTTTTCTCTCCGGTTTGGCCTTCCGTCCACACTGAGACGGCGTTTTAAGTCAATGAAAACGTAGCTTTTGGAAAACGCTCTCCAAAGTGGATAAATTTGAAAACGCCGTTTTCGCGTTGTAGTGTGGACTGTGAAGCCGGAGGTATTTGAAAATGATGACGTAAGTTTAGTCATGTGATCCATGTTGTACCAATAGATATTCATGTTTACCGGTATTGTGCCTGTTATGTGCTATTCACTTTCACACTGTTGCTAAAATGTTACTTTGTACACTCTTCATATCACAGTCCTGCACAGATGACAGAAAATGTACTCGCATTTGCTGTCCTGCGGCAAAACATGAGAGCGGTTGCGTTTTAGACCAAACATATGGTGACTGAGTGTGACCTGGACCAGACTGATCTCATGAAATGGCGTATGTATGACACGCCAATTCGTATTTCCATTTTTGACGTGCTATCAACACGCATAATCGCCTTTCAGCGTGTTTATCAACGCCGTTGACTTAACGTTATATTACTGTATATATAAATATATGACCTACCCCAACCCCGTCCCTAAACCTACCCGTCACTGGGGTTAATACCATTTATGAGTCTTCCCCTACCATCCTAGGAAAAAAAATATCGCTCCCCAGATGTAGATCTATATTTTGCTTCGTTTCGCTCGGACATTTAACGGCGTGTACATACACGCGGAATCACTCGGACATTTAACGGCGTAGACATACACGCAAAAGATGACGGTTCGTTTCGGCGTGGACATACACGCGGATAGCTCAAAATGCGTATAGATAACACGCTACTTGACTTGAAAGTCATGATGTCATGTTGCCTGGACGCATCAGTTTTGCTAAATAAAATTATCCTGTTAGAAGAATTGCGCGGTAACTTTATTATTTATTTTTCCATCTGTATCATCTCGGTGAGGTTTCACGCATGCGCAGTAAGGTGAATTTAGAAGTTTCTCATCTACACTGAAACGTCGGAAAACGCCTGAAAACACTAGTGTGGACGGAGAGCGTTTTTAAACGAAAGTGCCGTTTTCAAATGTATCCGGATTAATGTGGACGTAGCCTTACATTTAGTCTCAACAAACTGTAACCATGTTGCTACCATGCATCAGGATGCAGTTCCTCCACATGAACCGAATGACATGCTGTTCTGGACCTTCTGGAGAGTTTGTTTATTTTAAAGGTGTGTGTGTATTTGGGGTCAAGAGGTAATGCTTTTCGAAGCTTTAATTCTTGACTCCACCTAGACACACAAACAGGCCCGTTTAACCAGCTGGACCATCTTATTGAACCGTCGTCTATATTCTTCTATAAAGACCTTTTAGATGTCTTTGTTAGGTAGTCTACATTCACTGGACTCAAACTGTTCCTTGTGCACTGCAGCTATGTATTGCTGTCCTTTCCCAGAATTCCTTGTGCTGGCAAAACATGTGTAGTTCCCATCTGTTGTGTGGCATCTGCTCATCTCTCAAGCCTCGAGGCTTCTCCTGACATGCACATTTTTTTTGTGTGTGTTGCAGTTGAAATATGACCGATTGAATGCGTAGATCACCAAGGACAGATCATATATCTGGAGTTATTGGTTGGAGAGATGTGATCCCACATTGCTTGGCTAAGCTGCAGCTTATAGAATTGTTCTGTGGCCTGCTAAAATTCACACTGATCACAAAATGGGCTGGCACAGGCATGAATTGGAGAGGATTATTGGCCGCCTTGACCGGATCGCCACAAAGTTGATCGACTGTGTTGTAAAAGCTGCTTTATTTGATCCAGACAAGTCCCACTGTAACCCTGCTCAACTTCTTACAGTAAGCTAGATTGTAAACAGAAATTCACCAGCGGTGGACTCATGCGTGACTTGCGAGAGATGCTCGGTCTAGGCAGAAGCCTTGTGAGAGTCATATGATGCATCTTAAGGGCTCTCTCTCTCTCTCTCTCTCTCTCTCTCTCTCTCTCTCTCTCTCTCTCTCTCATAACAGGACTTGGGCTAGCCCAACAGCTTATTACAGGAATGGATTCTACAAAGGGGGATGTTTGGTGCAACTTACCATCGTAGATGTAGTGTAATTTATTTATTTTAAGTTTTGTTAAAGATGTTCTAAATTAATGTTCATAATTCTAAATTCATCATGTAGGTACCCATGTCATTTGGAGTTCACCCAATGTTTTCTTTTGAGCTTTTGCCATGTCATGGTTTGGTTTGGGGTCATGTTGAAGCATAGCACTGTTCAGAGCGGCTCGATCACAGTTAATGCTGCTCCATCTCTGCAAGCGCTGTGAGATTGACATGCATTTATTTGAAAAAGGAACACGTGATAAACATTGTTCCAAACTTGTAATGAGAGGCATTTACAAGCCTGTTCTCCAAAAGAGAACATTTAATGATGTTTTTACTCCACTCACTTTTTACTTCACTCACAAATGTAACTTAACTTTGATTTCATTTTATTACTTAAAAGCTTGAATACCACAGCAAAAACTACTAGCCTAACTAATAAAGTTCAAACATTATGAGGCAAGTGAACAGTCAGTAAAAAAATAAGATCAAATAGTAAGGTTTCCTGACAAAGATTTATCAAAATAATTTAATATTTTATAATAAACCTTAGACCTTTCTCATGATGTTTGTTTTGGCTGCACTGTTAGGAAAGACAGCATTTTTCCTAGTTTTATAGCCAAAAGTGGATCTGTAATAACATAATGGGAGATTAGAGAGACTAGTTAAAAATAAATACAAGTAAATATAATGTGGTAGAATCATCTATATTGTGGCTGTTCACTGGTAGGCTTTTGGCTAAGATCATTACGGACATAGTAGTAACATGAATCTCACTTATGAGAAAGTCAACAATCATCTATATCTCTATCTGTTCATCAGACGGCTTCAGTACTCTGGTTGTGCTTGTGTGCGTCTGCTTGAGGCTTAAAATTCCTGTGACTGTTCTGATCCTAGCCTACGTATGTGTGTGAGGACACTATATAAACACACCTCAGTAAATGGCACACTGCTCGTCTCTTCATATCTTAGTTGAAACAGGAGCCCATGGAAACATAAGTGTTTGGTTTATCCTTTCCTGTTATCATTCAAACTGAAAACAGTATGTAGAAAGCATGGCTCTGGCTCTGTCCAGAAAGTGGCCCTGCAGATAAGAACAGGTGTAGGGGTGTAACAATATATTGTCACAATATATCGCAATACAAAAATGCAACAATATGTATTGTGGATAGTGTCAATATATATTGTGTATAGTTCACCCAAAATGAAAATGACTGTGTGTGAAAAGTCAAGTTTACAGAGTTTCAGTGTCAGTACTACACTAAACTAATATATGTTGAATTTAATGTATAATAATGCAATGGGGAAATATATTTGTGGGTCCTGATAATGCCAAATGTCTTATATTACCAGTAAAAGGTGGCCTACATTATTTTAAATGTATCTTCAGTGAAAGAGTGCAAGCATATTCATCTAAAATAATTCTGTATTTTCAGCTTTCGAATCATGAATATTTTTATTCTGGTGTCACCATTGTCTTGTGCATTGGGTAAACGGCACCAAGTCCAAGCCTATTCATTTTCGGCACCCAATGTAATACCAAATTTAGCATTTTAATCAACAGTTAGTTTTTTGTCAACCTTTTACCATATGTCTTTGAGTATCGCAATAATACCGTAAGTTCAGTATCGTGATATGCATCGAATCGTGACATGAGGGTATCGTTACACCCCTACTAGAGTGTCATCTGTTGTGATTAGGGCTGTCACTTTACGTTCAAAAATCGATTGCACAATCGATCGGACCAACCAACACAAGTGTCGAAAGCGAAAATAGGGAATCGATTTTAACAGCCTTTTTTTTTTTTAAACAAAAATGTGTTTTAGGTGGACAGATCAATACAGTACACAGAACATGTAGGATGTTGGAAAATAACAATGTCTTTTCTGTTAACCAAATGCTTTTTAATATTCGCTATTACTTCAATCCAAGTGAACGAGCCATTATTTGTTGCGTAGTGACGTGTGTGTTCAAGTAAGCCAGAAATGCGCAGATTCTGCACAATACGCTGTATTTAATATATCATGAGGACTCACGAGTTGCGTATTTGCGCTAAATCCGCATAGATTTGGCTTACACGAACTTCCCCTGCAAAGTGAGTAAACAGAAACACGCCAGATTGGCTCGTGATTTCACAGCGTTACCCGACAAAATTCATAAAGTGTTAATTTCAATCCCTGAATGTTGCACTCCTGTTTGTCATTGTGCACGAAACTTCACGCCAATAAATCATCAGAAATATTGCTGACTTGTGCGCGTCTCAAGCGCCCTCTTTACGCTCGTCCTAATGCCTGTTAGGTGTCCGTGGATTTGCCTATATTTGGTGTTGAAAATGGAAACGTCTTTAGACATGGAAAATCGATTTTACAATCGATTCAATGAACACTTATGTCTCAAATCGAACAGGACTTTTTCACAAAAGTGACAGCCCTAGTAACTTGTGATACTGCATGCATTTGTTCAGAATTGCTTTCAATTTTCTGCCAGGATTGCTTGTACAACACCGAATGGTTCTGAAATTTCCTTTATATATCGTCTTGATATATTCATCTTGATTCAGATTTACTAGTACATTTTAAAGGCATCACATTTTTCACGCTTTAACTTTTAAAATCTGGAAATTTGATAGTTTCATAACACTCCCTAATGATGTATGAGGATGCTATAATTGGCATATTTCACATGAAAATTCAAATGATCATTTACAAACAGTGGAGGGGTGTTTAAGATGTTCAGTTGAAGAGCCCCTCTGAATTTCACATGCCTTTTCACTTCACTTGAATTTATTCAGCTGGAAAACACTTGTGATCAAGTCCACTAGTATTTGTCTTATGATATCTCTGCAGCACATGACTGTGCTGATTTGAAGGATTTTTCCCCAAAAAAAATGATCAGCCATTTTTGGGATATCATATAACCAACAAAGAGTGTATTGAGCCAGCACAATGAGGCAGGGTTATCTTCATACAGGCTGTGCTCCTGGCCTATCCTATCTCCTGAAGGGTTCAGAGGTCACTCCACTCTCATGGTTATAAACACTGTGTTGTTGAGGGGAAGGATCATAACTATACTATGTTTTGACCATCTTCACGCTTTAATACGAGTTCATACGCTTTAATAGGCTGGAGCGCAGGCTGTCGTAAGTACTGCTCACGGGATATTTTGGCTTAAACAACCATTTAATAAATGTGGTTATTTTCTATTCTATGCAGATACTTTTTAGTCTGTAGGTTTTCTTCCCTTGAGTTTTATTCGATTTTTTTTTTTCAGTAAGTTAAGCGCAAGCTAAAAAGCTTAACACATCTGTTACAGTAAATTGTTTTTGCAGATATGAAAAAGCAAACTGTTTTTTCAGTGTAACTTTTAATGTACTGTAGCCAACTATTACGGTGATCTTTATGTACTTTCAACCTTGCATTTACTATTTTTGGCAGACTTAACTTCCCTATCGGAAGGAATCATAAGTTTGATAAATGATTATTTGACGGTTAAACACCCTGTTGCATATAAATTTCTTTTAATGTTAGGTATACAGATTTTTTTTCCGTAAAACAATTCACAGTAGGTGTCATATTTCCTTAACATAAATAACCCATGAAAAAAGTTAGATATGAAATAAATTAGTTAGCTGCAAAAGCTGAAGCATGTTGCTGTTTTTGCATATTGTTTTTAACATACAAGATAACTTTTTCAGATTTCTAGAAAATGGAATATTGGCGTAATCTGGTTATAGCAATCAGGTTAATGTGTTTACGCGATGCTTTCATAATCATACTATAACCAAATTATTAATATTAGAGTATTCCTATGCATGTATAGTGCACTCTCTGCTCAGATACATTTGGAGAGATTTGTTTGTGAGATTTGCTAGTGAGCTAAAACTATTAGAGAATAAATGGCAATGCATTTGGAATAAAGTTTTTGGAAATACTTGCACCCATATTCATTTCACAAACAAGTTTCTTATTTGTGGCTCTTATATGCAGATTTAAGAAAAGACTCTTTCTCGTGCTGAGATCTCTTGACTGTTTTGTGTAATAGCAGATTGATCACACTTTTCCCATCCAAGGCTCACAGTAGTTGCTGTAGGGGGACCATTAAAGCTCTTCAGTGCTTTTCCAGCTGGGAATCTATCAGCCCCTGGGGAAAAGGATAGATCTAGATGTCCCCCCTCCATCCTTTTCCATATAATAAGGCTCTCAAGATGAAAAGCTATTTTGAATTTTTTTTGTTTTTTTGTTTTTGTCAAAATTTCTGTTCTATTGCACTTTCACTTTAAAGGGTTAGTTCACCCAAAAATGTAAACCCTTGTGTCATTCCAAACCCGTAAGAACACAAATGTAGATCTTTTTATTGCAAATTTGAGAGCTTTCTGTCCCTCCGTTGAACGCTACGCAACTACCACTTTTACACCAACAAAAAGTTCATAAAGAGATCGAAAAACTAATCCATATGATTTGAGCGGTTTAGTCCAAAATGTTCTGAAAAGACTCGATCGCTTTATAGGATGAACAGATTTAATTTAGTCTTTTATTTATTTATGTTCCGACAATGAACGAAAGTTATGAGATATCACGATAATGAACATGCACAATATTGTTATCGTGGGCACTTCAAAATACTGTGAATAATGATTTATTACGAATTATTCGGATTTTTTGAATGCGTTTTAAGAATACTTTCCCCATCAACTGGTTAAAATGCTCAACACCGCTGTATGCTGAGTCAAAGAGTCACATTTTTGGGTTAACTATCCCTTTAACACTTAATGCACAGATCTATTTTGATTTTTTTTTTACATCGCAATCTCAGATTCAATCCCACATTTTAATATGGTTGGCATTCACGAAACTGCAGTGTGAACTTGTCGGCATGAAAAATAAAACTTTCCCTAAAGTTATGAATGGTTTCAGCGTTTGAAAGCAGCTATAAGCAGATACCAGATTGACCTGATACTCAGTACTACCAGAAAGACTTACTGCTATGTTTTTAAAATTTAAGTATCCACTTGATACCGAAGTACCAGTACTTTTGACAATCCCCTAAATCATACAAGGCATTAATGGAGGTTATGTGCAACAAACTTTCATATTCTGTAAAGCAGGTTGCATCGCTTCCGGTTCAGGTCATTTTTACATGCTACGTTAAATATGGAGCTGTTTAACTCAAGATGCCTAAAAAGAAGCTACCAAAGATGAGCATAATCGATGTCCATAACGTGCATTTAAAAAAAAAAGTAAAAAATTCTTATTGTTGCCATTTTGTTTGATTTGAATATCCAAATGTTTGTGAGAAGAACTAATTATGATAGCTGATTACCTTAAAAGTCCATAGACATCACCACCATCAGTTCATACTGCTGTTAACACTTTCTGTACAATAGGGCTGTTGGAACGAATTCCAAAATTCGAATATAATTCGAATATAAAAAAAAACAATACTATTCGAATTCTGAAGTTACTATTCGAATATTTTTATATATTTTTTTTTTATATGCAATCTTGTCTTTCTCACCACCTTGGCTTACACGCATGTGAAAATGAAATGCTTTTGTTTCGTCTGATAAACAATAAAGTTTTTGAATCGTAACACAATTGTGCACGTTATACACGTTGATCATCATAACAATACTGTCAAAAATGGTAAATGTTTAACGACGTAAAAAAGCGCCCGTGAAGCGCAAATATCTTGGCGAATACTCAACGGATTCGGTTAGCACCAAACTCGCTGGAACCGTCTAGTCGAACTGAAAAGAACGATATAAGTTTCAGAATGTTTGGTGGTGTTTTCGCGGAGATATTAGCCGAAAACCATCGGAAGCGCTTCAACCATATTCAGCGTGAATAAAATGTTTATTGTAATGTTAGATGTCCCTCTAGTGGACAGAACGTGTAACAACAACCACATGCTGTAGTGGCATTGGCGATCCATAAGCCTGAGTAATGTCGTAAATATTAATAATAGGATGAATTTGAGCATTTAATATTCGAATATTATTCGAATATTAAATAAAACAAGGAATGGAATTCGAATAGTATTATAGAGGAAGATTGACAGCCCTACTGTACAAGTGTATGCAATAACGTGTGTGTTATTGTGACGTTCGGCATACAGCCTATTGCGTTTTGTAGAACAACTTACTTGGGTGTATTTCTGGTGTACTGAGTTGTTTGATTTTTATTTCTTCACAGAGGTTTCTAAGCGAGGAGATAATGAGAGTTCACACACATACCAGATTCTGCTTTCTCTGCGTGCTGACCCTGCTGTACCATCAGTGCAGTCACTGCCATGAAGGAGGGTCCCACCATCACCACGGGCACAACCACGGTGACCATGACCATGTCCACAGCGACCTGCAGATTTCAGAATTATCCTGCGATAGCTTATCGGACCGGTTAGTACACGGCAGCAATGGCGAACCTGCAGAGAACGAGCAACGTTACTACATTCACCAGTTGTTCTGTCGGTACGGCCAGAAGGATCGTCTGGATTTTAAAGGCTTCCAGAGTTTGCTGTTGAGTTTAGGGCTGGGCGAGGTGCGGGTGGTTGGGCTGGAGCACGAGGATCTTGGGCACGATCATGTGGCACACTTGGATATTCTCGAGGTTCAGGAAGGACGGCACTCGCATTCGGCCGGTCATCCGCACCCTCACCAGAAGCCCCACATCTCCCACAAGAACCACCACGAGAATGAAGAACACGGCCCTGACGAGGAGCTACCGTGCAGCAAAACAACCGAGAGCACCACTCACAGTGGATCTGAGAAACATAACCATGAGAAAGACAGTGATCATGAACACATCCACAGACTTGTCACGGACAGTCCTCAAACTCAAGATCATGACGATGACCACACACATTCACACACGCACAGTCAACAACAACTGGAACATGATCATGACCAAAAGAGCAGTGAACATACACAAGAAAACAATGATCTCAGTGACCAAAGCCACAATCATCATGACCACAAGCACCCCCACCCTCATCTCCATGGTCCAGACAGTGTGGAGCACACCTCAGCAACGCCTCAGCTCACACCCCGAATCCAGCCTTCTGCACCCACTGAGCTCCCCACCACACAACCCAGAAGAAACAGGAGACCACCTAAAGTCAGAGCCCATCAAGGCCCTAACAAGACCAGCATCACTGTTACTCAGGCCGTGGAGCTGGAGACCATCAGAGATGACCAGGATCACAGCCCAATTCAGCCGCAGAGGGGCAGGAGAGAGGTGCCAGGAGAAGATCTGTCTGTCAAATCACATGCACACGGTGCTTTTCACCAACATGAGGAGGTACATCTCAGCGTCTGTCTTACCGTATGCTTGTTTATAAATGGTAGTCCTTCAGATGTGCCTCAAGAGCTTGATCAGGGATTGGTTATTAGTTTTTTAGGGTAGTTCAAATTCAGCGTGACATGTTGCAGAAGATAGTTACAGTTGGACGACTTCAAGCTAGGCTTATAAATTATTATGCATTATTCAGTTTATTTTTGTGAGGATTATGACAGATTTGTGGAATTAACAGTGGTGGACACTAGTAATAAAGTATTTTTTACGTTTAACGTTAAAATAATGCAAATTAATGTCCAAGCACTACTTTAGCATTTTGTTTTTAGCACACTTTTTTTGTTTCATTGTTAAATACTATATGGTATATATTGTTATTTTCACTTGTTTGCTCGCTTTAAATATCAGTAATTTGATTGATTTATTTCAGAATATTGAAGTTTAATGTTTTGATAGAGTAGGTTTTGGTAATAAAATAGTTTTTGCTCTTATTTGCAGATCAGTGTATATATTTAATGTCTTCATTCATCTTTCTTATTATAGGATGACATAAAATTGAAAAATAAACACATGTGGTTCATTTAATACTATAGTACTTTAATACTTAGTACTAACATTTTTATTAGGGTGTCTGTACATTTACTCAAATGCTTGATTTGTGTACTTTGTTCACCATTGGAAATAAAAAGTTATTTAGCATAATTAGGATTTGATTCTAAACTGGTCTAAATACACAGTGCTTCCTTAACACAGATTAGTCTATTAACTAGTGGATTTCGAGAAAGTAATCTTGTACACCCCTGGTACTAATATTTGATATGTGATTTGTATTCCTTGTATTTGTTGAGAAATTAGTCGTGTATAAATGCAAAGTAAAAATCTCCTTCTCTCACTTTCCGTCAGTGCCTGAATTTAACGGAGCTGCTACACCAGTATGGACTGAGCTCAGATTCTCTCATATCTCCAGTGCAGTTCACCTATTTATGTCCAGCACTGCTCTACCAGATAGACAGACGCTTCTGCATCCTTCATTATCACCACGTTGAGTCTGAGCCACAAGATGCAACATCTGCAGGTAAAAGTGATCCTGTACTAGTATGATTTTGTATCGACAAAGTATATGCACTCATCTACAGTTCTCTCTATACCGGTTTAGTTTGCTAGCTAATAAAGAGAGTGAACAGACTTAGTAAATGGTAAAGCTTTGTAAAGTTTATCAACCAGTTGAGAACCAATGCTAAACCATATTAAAACTGTTCTCTAATGTTTGCATTAGACATGTCCTACCTTATGCTGATTTCAGAATACACAATATCAATCATTTCAGCTCGTATAGTGTGTCATAGACTAGCATGTTTTATTTTTTTTGGTCCTCCACGACGGATTCCATCTCATCTGTGTCGTTGACCAATAGGTGCACCGAAGGTCTACCGTACACCGCTTTCAAACAGGGTGAAATGAAAAAGAGCTTATTGTATTGGTGCTGCTAGGTGGAATTATGCAATGAAGGAAAGGTTTGTGGAGCTATGGCAACAATACTACTTTAGGAGTCAAAATCGCATAATCTGACGCAGTGACTATAGTAACAGACATTAATATTGTGTAATCTGAACAATAGCATTAGTTGACAATCCGGCATTAGTTGAAACTCTATAGGGCTTTTCACACTTGAAATAGTTATCCCAGGTCATTCTAAACCCTGGGTAAACGGATTCCTGGGTTATCTTTATTCACGTTTCACACTGCTCATACAATACCTGGGGTAAACAGTTAATCCTGGGTATTCATAAACTGCCATTTCACACTGCACAATCCTAAACCCCAGGTTAAAGTCCTTATTTGCATATTTGTAGTGTCAGTGTTACTGACTGGACAAGCGCAGCACGTGACATGCACAGCACTGTTTACATAAAGGCTCTAGCATTGCGCATCCTCATATTACACATTGCTGACTGTGATATCAAGTTTTTTCTGAGTGAACTATAAAAGTAAGAATGAAACTGTCTCTTCTTCACTCCAATTGACACGGTTTCCATCGCCGTTTGACATTTTTCCTATATATGCAGAAACAACTGTTTATATACATCACGCGGTGTTTCCGTGACTGCCCAAAGCGAGTGAATATAAGGCAATATATGGTTGTCGGTGTGTGAAACGCTCCTTTACCCGGTGTTAAAAGTGGTGTTTAGAACGACGATAACCCGGGGTTAAGTGCAGTGTGAAAATCCCTTATGCGTCCAGTGATCGCAGTCTTACCCACTGCTGCTGATTATGTTTCTGCAGTGTGGGTCTGGATGTGGGGCTTTGTGTCTATCACCATCATCAGTCTGCTTTCTCTGCTGGGTGTTATTCTGGTGCCCATTCTCAACCAGTCCTGCTTCAAGTTTCTCTTGACCTTCCTGGTGGCACTGGCGGTGGGAACCCTCAGTGGTGATGCCTTACTGCATCTACTCCCTCATGTAAGATCATTTTTTGGGACAAACATAGATTTAACCATTGCAAAGGTTCAAACAGTCAAACTTTTCATCTGTTTCCCTATATTTTGCAGTCTCAAGGGGGCCATAATCACAGTTTTGAAGGACAGACGGAGGAAGAACCTGTAGAGGATTATCTGACAAAGTTTGACGGAGTTTGGAAAGGACTGACTGCATTAGCAGGAATCTACCTCCTCTTCATTATTGAACATTGCATTGGCATGTTCAAACACTACAGCGACCAAAGGGTATGAGACACCACAATACCTTCGAGTTTAAACACACAAAAGATATGTTAGAAATCTTGCAAAAAGGGCAAGAAAACATTCACACATGGTTGTTTAAGAATGACAGAGTTGAGGCAGACTAAAATAAAATCCATAATTGCTGCAGATAGTGGGGCACAGCGAAACAACCTTCTCAGAACCTAGTGCGTATAAACACTTATCTGTTCATGCTTTCCACAGGGAGGCCTCTGCCAGAGAAAGAAAAAGGGAGAGCAGGCAGAGATCGGGAGGAAATTGTCAGACCACAAACTCAACAGGCGTTCAGATGCTGAGTGGCTCCATCTGAAGCCTCTAACAGAAGGTGGGTTGTTCATTTCTTCTTTAAATCCCAACACATTTTTTTTGGCTTTTAATTAAAGTTGTATGTGTTGATATCTTGAAGATCCTTTAGAGTCTCCTCCTATATACTGATCTTATAAGAATGAACTCAAGCTGTGTAACACACCAAGCTTAGTGCAGTAACATTTAAGAGGTAACTCCGCATTTGAGTCGAGAGCAGCTCATTGAAGTCTGAGTCCTGGCCGAGAGTTGAGTAGGTTGAGTCTCAGTCTGAACCATTCAGACAGCATAAATATACTTTCCTTTGGATTGAATAAAACATGTTTTTGCATCAGTGTTATCATCCTCCAGTCCAGAGACACTATAGCACAGAGCGGATCATTTGCATGAGTCGGCGCAGACCACAAAAGTAACTCCTCCTTCGCTTCTTTTTTCATGCAGGAGAAGGTACGACTTGTGAAGCCGGACACAATGACACTCAGATGACGGAGTTGCAGTCTCTGGATTCACCCAGCAAGATGCCGCTAGCCATCTCTGTTTCAGAACACCCCTATAAGGAAGCTGTAAAAACAGAAGAGGACAGTGGGCCAAAGGCCAAGTCAAAAAAGCATGGACATGGACATGGACATGGTCACTCCCACCATGGGCACTGTCACTCTGACCAGGAAATGAAAGATGCAGGGATTGCCAGCATAGCATGGATGGTCATTATGGGAGATGGCATGCATAACTTTAGTGATGGACTCGCTATAGGTCAGTTTGTGTACATTGAAACTAGTAGCATATTCATTTGTCTTTAATCAAAAGGGTTTCTGTATCTGAGGAACTGTGTTTGTAACATACAGGTGCTGCTTTCAGTGCTAATATTACGGGTGGCATTAGTACTTCAGTAGCTGTGTTCTGTCACGAACTGCCCCATGAACTAGGTAAGTGGCTTAATCAAGAGACAACATATTAGAATAGCAGATCCATTTTCTTTCATTTGAGCTCTAGGTGCGCAGTAAAATGTTTAGTGTCCACATCAAACATTAACATTCTGTTTATTATGAGCTTGTGCTGAAGTTATGATGTCTTCTGCTATTTTAAATGATCAAGCTTAAAGTTTAGTGGATTCTCATTTTCTGAAAGGGATTCCAACAATATTGTTCCTTTGTGCTGTTAATGTTATAGCTGTGGTGTGCCCATTCTAATAAAATTAGAATGATTATTATAACTTTATAGTTATAGTCCTTGGTGTGAACAGGCCATAACCCTGAAAAAAAAAAGACATCACCATGTCAATGAGTAGGGCTGGGGTAAACGATTATTAATTAAACGATTAGTCTGTCGATTATTTTATCGATTAGTCGACTAATCTAACGACTAAGTGAACAATTGTTTTTTTGTAACATGGAAATTGCAGGAGTGCACATTCAATGCACAACAATTTTGATCTGGTTCTTACAGAGTATCTACACTGTAAAATGTTTGGTAGGCTACTCAAATGAGCCCTATCACACTTGGATGTGGTGCTCATTTTAATGTTTTCAGTGCTCATAAAAAACATCCGGACTGATTTTTCGGTTTTGTTGACGGGGGTGGGGTTTACATGCGCTTCATAAGGCACACACGCACACTTGCACACACACGCAAGGTCTCTCGCTCTCTCCCTCGCTGCCGCGCGCTACACGGTTTGGAGCTCGCAAGCTCTAGATTCCGGGAGATTTTAACAAATTTGCGGGCATCAGGGAGCCGCTATTAATATGCGGGAGACTTGGGATGTCAACTCCATTTGACAAAGAGCGCAAATAACGACACCTTTACGTTTGGGACTAAATTTGAAGTATTCCCATACCTTCGATGATTTAGTACGAGCTGGGTTTTTTTTTAGGACTTTTTCTTTTGTTGGGACATTTGCATGGCTTTGTTGTGAATTCTGTGAAGAAGAGGTTGCTGTTTCGTTCTCGATTCTGCAATGTTTCGGTCTCCCACGTGTGTGTGGCGAGCTGTACTGCCGGGAACGGTGCAAAAAAATAAATACATAAATAAATAAAGAAGCGTCGACAAAAAAATATGACGTAGACGAAATTTTGACGTCGACGTCATCGACGCGCCGCTACAGGCCTATCAATGAGTGAGGTTAGGTTTAGCTTTAGGGTGATGTGGCGATCCTGGTGCAAGCCTTGAGTTTTTATTGCCAATGAGGTGTCCTTTATCCATTTTTGATTGACACAAACTCAGGAACATCAAGGCAAAGAGCCCCAGCTGTTTTTCTGTGCTCTCTTTTTCATGTTTGAATGAATCAAAAACACTGGACTAAAACAACACTGCAGCACATATGGGTTTTAAAAGACTGCAAAGCTTTTATGAAGTTTGAGGTAGCTGTCTAGAGGGCCACTCTTTTTAAAATTCCCCTTTTTTTGTTTAAACTGAACCAGACATTACAATAGCACAGAAGTAACAAACAGTATGTCTTTGATGTATTAATTATGTTTTGTATTTGATGTTTACATTTACTGTTTGCCATCTAGTGGAGGTGATGGAACTCTTAACAATCGTTTTTTTTTACTGAGAATCTAGACTCCCCATATTGTGGCTTAAGAAACACTGCTATAATAAAAGGTTTCTTACCACCCTGAAGTGCTTTTAATGGCTTTTGACTGATTTAATTGGGCCAGGTGACACAGACCAAAAGTCCAGAGTGTAGTTTAGAGAGGACCGATGGATGTGAAGGCTCCTCGCATATATTTTCAGTAATTAGGAGGAAATGAGTGGCAGCAGGAAAGTCCTCCTAGTTTTTTTTTCTGAGAGATTAAGAAGGCCAGCCCGTTCTCACAGCAGTTATTGTCAGGTTTAGCATGGGCTAACTATACGCACAGTACTGTACTGTTGTTTATTGTACATTAATAGTGCACATTTGTGTTTTTTCTTTCAGGTGACTTTGCGGTTTTATTGAAGGCTGGGATGTCAGTGAAGCAAGCCATTGTGTACAACGTCCTCTCTGCCCTGATGGCTTACGCTGGCATGGTGATCGGCACGGCCGTGGGACAGTACACACACAACGTCACCAGCTGGATCTTTGCTGTCACTGCTGGCATGTTTCTCTATGTGGCATTAGTGGATATGGTAAGAGAACCAAAATGCAGATGATCTTAGCTTGCCAGCTACGGTGCGATCTTGCACATCCCTTGCACAACCCGACAACCACTTCTGAATTAATATGTGGCGGTCAACTTCATACTGGGCTTTTTAGCAGCAGTTCTTATACTTACTAAGGCTGCATTTATTTAATCAAAAATACAGTAAAAACAGTAAATTGTAAAATTTATTACAATTTAAAATAACTTTTCAGTTTTAATATATTTTAAAATGCAAGTTATTCCTGTAATGGAAAAGCTGAGTTTTTAGCATCAATTACTCCAGTCTTCAGTGTCACCTAATATGGTGATTTGCTATTATTTATTTATCAATTTTTAAATCGTTTTTAGGATTCTTTGATGAATAAAGTTAAAATAACGTTTATTTGAAATAGAACTCTTGCAACAATGTACAAGTATTTACTGTCACTTTTGATCAATTTAAAGCTGCAGTAGGGAGTTTTGAGAAAACATTGACTTAGCCTGAAAATTTGAACAAGCACAACTTCCAGGTCCCGCCCCCTTGCTCTCTGCTGCGCTACAGCCCTCCCTCCACAGCTCGTCCTCCACAGCAGAGCCTGTCGTGAACGCGCAGGCTAGTAAACAGGGCCACCGATGACGGCGGATAAACAGTTATGGCACATTCACTAGTAGGGACGAAACATCAACAATATGCTTTACATTGACTAAGGCCTGCCCATACTTTGACTACAAACTTGGTCCTCAAATCATTACGTATTTTGCAATACATGTAATGTAACTTTATAACGTTGCACCCTTTCTATAAGTTATAAATAGCTAGTAAGATAATATAACGGTAACTAACGTAACAGTATGCAAGTAATTATTCTAGCGATATGTAGGCCTAATGCTAGATAAGGTTTGCTAGTACATTATTTCAGCAACATGACAAGCCAGTGAATTAGCAGGTTTCAATTGTTGCTTTGCACAGTGCGTGACATTTTATCTACATGTTACGCGGCTAGAGTTTTGACACCGAGTCAATGGGCTCTGTCTAATTATTTCTTTTTCGCTTGTTTATCGTCATCTGTCTTTTTCCTTTTACCCATCTTTGTTTTATGAGCAGGTGCCACTCGAGAAATTGGCAGTTTAGGTTGTTTCTCCGTCATAAGCACAGCTGCAGCTCGCCGGCAATCTTGAGTTTGAACGACGGCTCGCGCTGTGCAAGAGAGGGGTGTGATCAGCGCGTATACGGGCGTGATTGACACTGCTAAGACATTCCTCCTGGCTCTGATTGGTTGTTTCTGACCGGGAGCGGCGTATTTCTGCAAATGGCAGTAGGACCACTGGGAGGAGCCAGATGAGCTTGATTTTTTTTCACAGATTATCTGTCTCATATTCTACTGTCAGGACATAATGACAGTTTTAACAAATATGTAAAAAATATTTTTTTTACAAAAGTTACCTACAGCAGCTTTAATGCATAAAAAAAGAAACTCACAATTAGTTAATATATAGCCATATACACTACCGTTCAAAAGTTTGGGGTCGGTATTAAATATAATATAATATAATAGTATTAAATATTATTCCAGTGTAAATCAGCTGTTTTCTGTGTGAATATATAGTAAAGTCGTGTAATTTATTCCTGTGATCAAAGCTGAATTTTCAGCATCACCAGTGTCAGTGTCTTCAGTGTCAAATGATCCTTCACAAATCAGTATAATATGAGGATTTGATGCTCAAGAAACATTTATCATTATTATCAATGTTGAAACAGTTGTTGGTCTGTCAGTTGTACAGTTTTTTTTTTTTTTTTTTTTTGGATTCTTTGATGAATAGGAAGTTCAAAAGACTTTTGTAACATTATAAATGTCTTTACTGTCACTTTCGATCAAATTAATTATTCCTTGATAAATAAAAGTATTGATTTCTTTCCTCCAAAAAATAAAAATAAAATTCTCACTGACCCCAAACTTTTGAACGGTAGTGTATATAAACATTATAGTAACCTGTGTAATATAAACTTGTAATATGGTATCGGTATTTTTCTGTTAAGATATGCAGCATACCTCGGTTTTTGTTATGTCCTGTAAATGTAATTGTTCTGAGTTACCTGTGTTAGAATGTTATCTTCTATCTAACAATATAAATTTGTCTTCATCTTCAGTTGCCAGAGATGCTTCATGGTGACAGCGAAGAACACAAACGCTGTGAGATGGGTCACTTCGTCCTGCAGAACTTGGGCATGCTCACGGGATTCGGCCTCATGCTGCTGATCGCCATCTTCGAGGATCACATTGTGATTGATTTTGGCTTCTAGCTGGAGGCGTCATTCAGCTACATTCACACTCGTGCTTTGCCCTAAAGTGGCTTTGTTTTGTGATGGTACAGTCTTGCAAGCATGTCTCAGAAGATCACATCAGTAGCTTACAGTGGACATGGACATGCACACAAACATGTTTACGTTTCATCTTCTCTCATCTCCTCCTCTCTAGGCCACTCAAAAAGTTTACTTGTCATTTTCAAGCTCTTTTGTAGATGTAGCTTCTGGACTGTTCTCTTCTGTCGTTATTGTTTTTTTTTGGAGTATGTATGTCCAGTCAGACATATGCACAGCACACAAGAAACACTCCCCATTATTTGGGTTATCCCTTTAATACTTGAGTGTTTTTTAGGACTGTGTCCTAGAGAGAAGCAGCTATTCATCTGTCACCCATTTAGTGTCATGTTTAGCTCTTTCATTCATATGTATTGTAACTCATAGTCCATTCATTTGTAACTGGCGTGTTGTGCTGTGTATGTCGTGTGTCACATCGCCGTGTCAGGCGCTAAAATGGTGCAACAGAGCCCAACTGGCATCAACTCTGCATATTCTTTTAATTTATTGAAAAGTACTGGTCAGTATTGTGTGCCAGGATCATGTGATTCTCTTTAAAGAGCTCCTTTCTTTACTGGTTTACACTTTGCTGTCAGCATTGACTACTTGTTTGTTTCTTACACTATATTTGCTGTTCATGGTGATGGAGTGTCCTCAGTCTTAGAATTTCAATTGTTTGATTTTTTTTTTTTGTCATTATTGGCTAAGATTGTACTAATGTTTTGGCCAATTTTGAGTATTTGAAGAAAAAGGTATGCAACAGTGTTATGAATAACCTGTGACGCAGTGCTGCCGAAACACCGATCGCATTCAGAAGGTCAGATGAATAGTGACTGAACAAGTCCAGTATTAAAGCTAATGCTAAATCACTGTGATTTTAAATGAAGAACAATTAGCTGAGCATATCTGTACATCAAGGAATACATTATTTTTCTTTGGGGAGTCTATTTGTTCATTGATACATTTTATCATGATCTAGACTACTTTCTGAATATAAATCCAAGTTGATTTTCATATCCAAGTGTTGTAAATAATGATCTTGTTACAGTTGAAGTTCATAAAATAATTATGTTCCCCAAAGGAGATTTGCTACTGAAGACTAATTTTTGTTAAACATGCTTGCATTTTGTTACTTTTTTTATTTTAGCTATAGGACATGTTTGGTATTTCTGGATAGTTTGCGCAAAATTCAGAATATTTTGAGAAATCGGTACCTTTTATTCACTGACCATCTAAACTTACTTTGCATACAAAGTTTGGGTGAACCATTCCTTTTTTTAACCTAAAAATTAAGAAATATTTGTTTGTTTTTTTGACAATCTTAAACGCTTGTTGTTGACCCTCCCATTATTGAAATGAATGCACACATTTCAATTATTGGCCTTATGTGAACCTGTATAAAAGCCTGACTACAATCAAATTTATAGAGCATCTGTTAATCTGCCCCCCTGTTGATGTGATTCTTGTTTAAGGATTGTGCCAAATATGGGCTGTTTCTGAATTTGCGCACAAGCGCTGCCTGTGCCTGCAGTCGCCTCTACACATTCCACTTGCTGTGTTCGCTGCTTGAATCCTCTGTCGTCATGAGTTGGTGGGGCATGTTATGTGATTCATGCTTATCCTGTCACCATGTGACATCCATTTATTTGTTGTCGTGGGTGTGTATCATTATTAATTGCATTCATCAAATGTACTTGATTGGATGGAAACATGCATGAAGCAAACTGTCTAGTTGTTTCATTTCAAATGAAGAGATGAGAACACTGTTGATTTTCACCTTCCCTGAAGTACTTAATTTTTACAGCTTGAATGTAAAGCCAATTAATTTGGGGGTCATGTGAGCAAACCTAATCACAGTCTTCAGAGATTAGGTCTAAATCCTGTGTATGTGTCTTTGAAATGAAGTTGTCACAGCTCTAAAGTTCAAATGAAACACCTTGGTTATGTGGTGCAAAGAAATAAACTCAATAAATAAAAATGATGCACACCAATTTTCTTCATGCTTTAGATTGTATTTCAAAAGGACCATCCAGATATTTACTTACATTTTAGTTTGTCAGTTTTGGCAGAACTTTTTTTTTTTTTTTTTAATTAGTTGATTACACAGCTTGGATGTTAAAGTGTTTTCAATACATTTGCCATTCTTGCTGATTGTCTGTGCATTTCTTTGTCAGAAGTGGAAAATAAAGTTTGCAAAGCCTACTTTGAGTTTCAGCTTATAAAAAATCTCTTATTAAAATGCTCCACTCTATGAAAATATATTTTTAAAAGCTTATTTTATCTACTAAATGTATCTACTAAAAATCTATAAATCTATTATTATTGCTATTGATCATCTTTTAAATGTTGACTTTAGAGATAGGAAGAGTTTTATTTAGGTGTTTGTTAAATGGTAGAATTAGTTTTTTTACTGAACTCATATTTAATGGTATATCTAAATAAACATTAGCCACGGATAGTTCTCTAAAGATTCAAGTGAAGGATACTAGAAGCAGAGCAGAATATCTACGAGTTAAGCTGACACAGTAAGGCCACTCCACGTCGGATCCAGTGCTCTGGAGGCACGTCTGAATTCAGGCTCATTGCAATGACGTAGTTGGTGGAGTGTCCAGTGGTGGAAAGGGTTCCGCGTCTCTCACTGGTCTTGTAGACAGGAGAAATGTAGCACAGGCGCTCTGGAACATCCTGCTTCTTCATGGGCTTCAGCCAGATCTGCAGACAGACAGGATGATGTGTAGTTGAGAAACAGTTTCATTGCTCTTCCTCGCTTCCTACAATCTGCTTTGATTACTATGGAAATACGAAATTACAGTGTAATGGGATGTGGTTGGTTATTTCATCATTTCGAACAGAATGAAAGGAGTGGGGTTTTTGTTCAACTCCGTAAAAAAGAAAAAAAAAGTAATTCACTAAAAATATGGTGGTGAGTCAACATTAAATTTTCCCTTGTTGATAATCTAACCCATTTTCCTAGGCTTGGTATCCAAGATAACTGTAAAACAAAGAAAGCTGTCACTAAAAACGAATTCAAATCCTTTATCAGAAACTCTTAATATACCTCAGAAACAAAGGGGTACATTAAAAGTTGGCGGTTATATATATATATATATATATATATATACATGCAACTTGTGGGTGTATTTATGCTCAGTGTTTCAATGAAATATTTTCAGCTGAAATTAATAATGGCCTTCAAAGGAAATTTGCATTTCAAAGTTTTACTGTAAGTAACAAATGCATGTTTAATTAAGTTTAGCTCTAGTCAAAAAATTATTTTGGTAATGAGTTTTCCTGAAATGTCTGAATATTAAACAGGCAGTGAATGCATTATTTATTGTGGCAATGTCCATTGTGGAGAATAAAAAGGACAAAACTAACAGAAGTCTTTTTCTCTTCCCGTTCCGTTACATTTAACAAACTATTTGAATATATCACCTGTCGTATATAGACAGTTAGAATTCCCTTCTCGTACTGTATTTAAATATAAAAATAACATTTTTAATGTTGAGATTTTCTTAAACTTTCTTCAGAGGCCCCAAGATGATATGTTTGAATGAAATGGTGATGAAAAGAGCCATCTTCAAGGAAATCTGAGAAACGGGGTGTCTGTGCAGACCCTCTGCTGGATATAAGGCTGCCGAAGTTCCGATTTTCCTTCAAGTGCATTATGCATGTGTTTTTATTTGGCACTGAAGAGATTTATTTGGCTGTGCTGAGATTGAAGTCAACATATTTACTTTCTTAATACATTATCAATAATAATAAAAAACATTTCCTTGTTGAATATTCGGTTTCACTCTGAAATATGTAACATTATGGTCAATTTGGGAATGCTGTTTCATGTAGACTTTAAATGCTTCCAGTGGATTCAACAGAAGAAATGCATTTTATTTGTGGATTAACTTTTTCACACATGGAACCTAATAGCAACCAACCATTTCATGCTTTTATAACTGGACTAATCTGAAGACCGAAGAACCTGAAAGTCTGCGCATATGATTTAGCCGCTCTGTGCAGGAAATTATTTTTTAGCATTATGTCCCTTGGTTCACATTTTTTTTGTGGAAAAAAAAAAGAAGGTATTTTTCTCTCATGATTGCTTCTTGTTTCCATAGTTACTGTTATAGTTTGCCTGCAAGCAAACATTTTTTGAATTGCATTGAAACTTTTGAATTGCACTCAAACAAGTTTTTGCAAGTTTAATACATTTTCCATCATTACAGTGGAATGACTTTCTTGTGACTTGAATCTCTGTTTGAAATATCTACCCACATCAGAGGATATGCATGATATCATCAGCCTTATTTGAATGAGATTAGACATTTTACAGTCTCTCACCACAGGCATGGCGTCATGCAGTATTTTGGGGAAAGACTCTGCCAAGCGTTTTTTTCTCTGATCCCAGCGGGCACCATCTAAGAAAAGGCCACGGATGTAAACACCTGACAAAAGGACAAATACAAAAAGTACAGAGGATTAATTATTAGAAAAAGTATGGGTACTATATGAGAAGTCACAGTATCTAGCCAAAAATAGATCATGAGATACACATTTAAGTAAAATAAAAGTAAACTTTTTTTCAACAGGTATATCAGGCTGCTGTCATTTTAAGACCTGACGCATGGATCCATTATACTGTAACACAGGCGTTTTCTTTCTCAACGGTTTACGTTCACTTAAAACATAACCGACTGTGTGTTTATGTGAATATTCGCCAAGACTGGCATTTTTACATTATTTTATGTGTATTTGACTGTTTAAGTGCAATAAGCAGCGAAAAAGAACTCAATTTAGTACTGAGAGGCAGCTTTATGTGCGCACACTTTGGGTGTTAATTTGCATAAAATTATGCACAATACGCGCAATACCACGGCAAAATTCAAGCCCTGAGCTCATAAAGATTTAAAACAAGCAGACATGCAGAAATATACTTTAAGTATAATTTTTGCATTGAAAATGTAAGAGTATCCAGTTAAAACTTCTTGAAATAATTAAGTACTTTACACCCCTGCACACATGCGCGCTAACTAAAAACTCTCCCCATTTTATACACTGATTGAACTATAAAAAATGAAGTAGACACAACAAAGTATCTGTTGAAGTCAAACGCACACATAACCGGCCTCATGCAGTGTGTGATGGCCTCAGAGAGATGGGTTTCCTCTGGAGAGATGCTCATCATGTACTGATGAAAGAGCAGCAGGGGTCTGATGTCAGAGCACTGTAATGTTGACTCTGATTGATGGCACTCAGCCGCAGTGAGGGGTTAATGAAACTGTGCGTCTCTCTTTCCTTTTGTCACTTGTAACCCATTTCCCTTTCATATATTTTACATTTCATGCTTGTCAATACTCTTTTTCTTTTCCTTCTCTCTCTTTATCTTTCTCACCATCCTCTGGGGGGCTTTTGTATTCCTTGTCCTCCATGACTTCAAAGTCGAAGCTGAGCAGGTCAATGGGGGTGGTGTATTTTCGGGCGAAATTCTGCTGGCTTCCAGTGAGGAAGGCCTGAGTGAAAAAGAAGCCGGACATCCAGAACACTGCAGGTGTGCCGTCCATGTACCAGCACTGTGTGGATGATACAGATTATACTATTATTAAACACCAAAATCAATAAATCACAAACAAAATCAACTGATTCTAAAGGCATAACTTGAAGGCTAAAAGGAGTCTTTGGAATGTAACAGACTCAAAGTATTTTTTTCCTTTTATTGAATGGAAGGGCACTTGTATAATGTATTTACAATACAGTCTTTTGCAGAAGCACTTTTGTAATCTGAGCTCACTGAATGAGACAGTGAGTCAGTTGCATTTCATGTGATTTTCCCGTGGCTCACAATGCACACTAGAATCCTTTCTGCTTCATCTGCTGTATGAATGTGCACTTGAGTATCCTAAGGTAAGTAAAGACTTGAATTGATCACTAGAAATTCTTATTATGTACAAAACTGTGGTTATCGAATCCAAATATGTAACACACAGTATTACTGAAAGTAAGAAAGGAACGTTTTTTTCTCTCATACACTCCCGTTCAAAAATTTGAGGAAATCATTCAAATATGCTGATTTGGGGCTCAAGAAACATTTCTTATTACTATCAAAATTGAAAACCGTTGTGTTGCTTAATATTTTTGTGGAAATGATTTTTAGGATTCTTTGATGAATAGAAAGTTCAAAAGAACAACATTTATTTGAAATTACAAATGCCTTCAACTTTTGATCAATGTAATGCATTCTTGCGCAATAAAAGTATTCGTTTCTTTAAAAAAGAATCTTACTGCCCCCAAACTTTTGAAAAGTGTTGTGATTGTAGTCTTTGATACTTAGTTTGACTAAGCAAATACTAGGGCTGAGGTGGAATTAAAAGTACTGTATATGCTTTATCACTGAAGAGTTTACCTGTAAAAACATGAGTCTTTCAAGAAAGTCGCTGATGTAGCTTCCCAGTGGTTTGAGGCTGGGATACGACTTCTTCATCCACATGGCAGGGATGCGGCCCTTCAGAATGCTGCTCACTACTTCCTCAAGTTCAGCAGACATAACCACCAGTCCCTATGTCAAGATGCACACATGCATTCAATCATTGCTTTGTCTTACCATCTTGATTGTTTTATTTATAATTGTCAAAATTGCCATCACATCACCTGTGTAAATTCCTCATAGGGGTCATATTTATAGCATGTTGACATTTTCTATTCTAAGGGAAAATTATGTTGTCGTTTTCTTTCTAAGGGCTGGTTTCAAACTTTTTTTGTATTTGATGTTGTATAGAGATAAATGATCATGAATGATAATGAAAGGATAAAGGAGAGATTCCTCAGAGCAGAAATCAAGCTGTAGTCAGAAGAGATAAAGGGATTATTTTAGGGTTAGATTATAGGATAAGGGTTCACAATGTGTAAATGAAAACCAGGGTTGTGATCAGACCTCAGCATATGCATCCCTCTCACCCTGCGGGGTGGTAATGCTAACTGGGATCAGAGCTGTCAGTCAAACTAAAGGACAAGGAGGCTCAGCTGGAGTGAACAGTATTAGGACATGCCCTGGAGTACGATGAATTTTCCTTGTATCTTTCAGCAGGGAGTGAATGTTCAAACACTATTTTTTTAGTTTGCATTGCTTCCATATAAAGGTTTTTGCAGAAAAACTAGCATAATACAGAAATGTTGCTTATTTAAACTAAGGAACAATGCAAACAGAAGCATTATACTCATTAGAATAATCATTTTAAATGGAACTTTCTAAATAAAAAAACTAATTTATTAATAAAATATAATTTATAAATGTATTATCTCATTTACCCCTTTTCCACCAAAGCATTTTGAGAGCCGGTTCGGAGCCGGTGCCTACTCGAGAACCAGTTCTTTGTGTTTCGACAGCCAAAGAACCGGTTCTCGGCCAGGAAAATTGGTTCCAAAGCGGCACCAACTCTATGCTGGACTAGAACCGTTCTTTTACCACGTCATGCTTACGTCGGGGGCTGGGGGCGGGTTACTGTGAACAACAACACGTCGGGAATGGGAAAGCTAAGACGTATGGCGACGTACACAGTGACGTAACAACGTCGTTCGCTGGGCTCTCTACTCAGTGAAAAACAAACAGGTTCTGAGAAGGTTTGCAAGTTGAATCAACTTTGAACCAGCACCAGTTCCGAACCAGTTCTTTTTTGGTGGATCTCATGAGATTATTTTATATTAATCTCAAGCGTAGCATTAGTTCTGGCAGGTGATTCTTAATTTATGTTGTCACATTCAATTATTATCAAGAACATTAATGATATCTGCAATACATTTATGTTGGTTCTGTTCTGGGCGAACTCCCTGCCCATCCATGCAGCCTAGCATGGCTAAAAGCAGGGAGAGCAGTAAACAGAACAGAACCAACATAAATGTATTGCAGATATTAATAATCCTATATCATTTCTATCATCCTTCAACAAGCTTTCTTGAATCATTTACATTGTGAATAAATGTATGTAGACAATAATGGATACTTTGTGCATTAGCGTGACATGAAATGCCATCATATACTCCAGAAAGCTAAATGAATGTTGCTAACTGGACCATGCTATGAGCAAATGAAGAGAAAACATCCTCAAACTAAACAGCTGAGCTTGTCAGAAGCCTCACATGGGAGTATTCTATAGTTGACAACAATGCTTCCATTAGACTGCAAATTCCCACTGGAGCTCAATTTGTGCTCAGACCAGAAAGAATAAGAACCTGAAAACATGATCGATTGAAGTGCTGAACCTTCACAGAGGTTTTGCTAATGTTCTGACCTTGATGGCCTTCTGGATGTTGACACATGAATCCCGGATGGTCTTGAGGAGTTTATTGAATCGTCCCATCTCCTGCACCAGCACTGTGTTCATGCTTTGATTGTAGCTGGTAGGGTACTTGCGCATGGCAGCATCTATATCGAAATCCTGAGGAAGTTTATTAAGAATGTCTGCAGCCACATCGTACACCATGTCATCAGTAGATGTAGCACTGCCACCTGAAGAACGAGACTGTGAGGGCAAAATCAAGCAAAAATAACCGTTACAAAAATCACTCAGGTCATTGATAGTACTACTAAGAGCTACTTTATACTAGCTAGTTTGCACCAATAATCAAAATGTGTTTACGCACCTGAGTGAGAAGAATGCTATCAAACAGCAGCTGAGTTTCCACTTGGTCCTTAGTAATATCAGCATTGGCATTCATGCCAAAGATTTCAGGTGAGGGATTTAGAGGAAGTGTCTTGGTGTACTCAATGTAGCTGTTGTACTGAAAAGGAAACAATCAGCTTTTTTAATGCAACACTAAATCCAGGATGGTTGGTGACGCTAAATAATGGCATGCACTTAAAACAGGCTACCCTTGAGATTGCTGACATTTACAATAATGGCTATGCAAATGACATTCATGAATAAAAGATTTCGAGAGAAAATGCCAAATAAAATTGGGCATAGATTATACATGTGCTCAAAAATAAATCAGACATCACCACTGGCAGCAACCCGCTGTGTTTAGTTATTGAACTTATAACTCATAATTCCCTTTTCAGAAATTTCATAAAGAGCCAGACCGATGCATCTCCAAAAGACTCATGTTTTTTTGTTTGTTTACCAAGTCAATTATATCTGTAATCATTTTAAACAGTCGTATAATATGGGAGGGATTCTGACCCACTGAGCTCACTAACACCTTGACTGAGCTTGTACAAAGAAAAGAATTGTTGTTTTCTCTTATAATTGCTTTCTCTTAAGCTTTGTTTTGAATGAGAAACCTCGGCCTGCAGAGGTGCATATGGTCTTCCTTTGAAAGAAATATGATCAAGGAAGGAAAAGGATGCCATTCAGTTTGATTTCCAGCGAGATCTGTGTAGAGAATCTCTTTGAATTTTGTATGACAGAAATATTGAACTAACTTTAATGTCAGCTGCAGAAATTCTGTCTGACATAACACCTCTTAAATTGGACAAGGTTTTGGACTATAAAATGTATTCTTTAAGGGTTGATGAGGTACAATAAATCAAGCGTTGCGTTAGTTCAGGCAGGCCACGTCAGCCAAGTTCGCATCAGCTGATAGGCAGCTGTTCATGACGTGTTCCAATCAGTGTCGACATCTATCACAGCGGCACATATAAACTCCCATTTCTTCAGCATTTCCTCCATAGCATCGCTGCTCGCATTAAACTCCCTCCTCCAACCCCAACTCCACCCAACGAACCTTTAATCATTCTGTTTTTTGTTTTTTTGGTTGTTTTTCCTGTACAGTCATACATTGCAAGCTTTATCATGTATTTGTATTTTTACAACTCATGTAATTGAGTATTTCAATATGCATGCATTTACTGGTTCTGTTCTGTACCCCAGGGGGGTTTGACTTGCTGCTCTCCCCGCTCTGTCCAGGCATAGCAGCATGGACAGGCGTAGGAGTTTTTGCCCAGAACAGAACCATACCGCCAACACTAACTGTATGCTATAATTATATAAGTAATAAACTTAAAATAAAATAATTATTTTATAATGAATAATTTACTTGGTTTGATATCAATTACTTACAATTTCCAGCAGTTGAACCATTGCAATTTGAGACCAATTATACTATTGAGGTTTTGACTCTGGGGAAATAAGCCAAATATCACTTTCAAATAAATGCTGTTCTTTTGAACTTAATATATCCATTCTAGAATCCTGGAAAAAAGTATACAATTGTTTTCACAAAAATAAACGCAGCAGCGCCACTGTTTTCAACATTGATAATAAGAAAAAAGGTTTCTTGATTGATTTCTGAAGGATCATGTGACACTGAAGACTAGAGAAATTGATTCTGAAAATTCAGCTTTACAATCATTTATTTTAAATTGTAATTATATTTTAATGATTCGATTGTAAATTCTATCGATTCTAGATCTATCACAATGCATCTTCTCCTTCAATTGTTTTATTAATAATAATAATTATATTAATAATCACAATATAGTTCTTTGTTATTTTATCTTTGTTATTAAAAACAAGAACAAAGATGCAAATAACAAACAGTACAAAAAATACAATATAAGAAACAAACAAATGCAATTAACAATGCTTTACTTTTTACTTTTACTTTTTTTAACAGAAGCATTTAAGTAATTTAAGAAATAATACAGAAATTTAATAAATGTAAAAATAATCACTGCATGGTCTTTAGTGTATTAATTACAAATAAATTGATTATTATTAAAGCTACAAAAGTTATTTAGTCAAGAGCAGTGAGTGATTTCCTCTTCTCTTTAGTTGCTTGATTAACATTAATGACAGACAGCAGCAGGTTTATTATATTATAGATATATTAAAATATTTAATTTGATTTTTTAAAAATGTATTCTTTTGTTTCTATGCATCGATGCAGAATCGTTCACATCAGCATAGCGATGCATCGGAAAAACGATTATATTCCACAGCTCTAATTACTATTTTTAGTGATCAAATAAATGCAGCCTTTGATGAGCATAAGAGACTTTAAATCTTACCAACCAACATACTTTAGAATGGTGGTATACATGACAGACTGAATATGTTGTTCATCAGTTTTTTCATTGAACTTTTTGGCATTTTGTCAATGTGTCTTACATCTCCTTCAGGTGGTGAGAAATACAGGCCACTGGGGTCAAACTTGTAATCGGCATCGTCAATGATCTTGGGGGTGTAGAATATGGAAACTATTGTGCGCAGGGTCCTGCGATCCCAGTCGTCTGTGACCCGACCTCCATAGTTACACTCTCCTGTCATGTAGCAAAGAGCATCAAAGGGGATCTCCTAGTAAGGACAGAGAGAAATCACCATATAAGATGACCTATACATAACATGGTGGATGAAAATTGTCTGGGGATGGTAATCAGATGAGAATGATGAGTTTAATTAATACGTTTAATTATCTGAAGCATTTTAAGGGAGCAGATGACAAATCCATTTCCATGATGAATCGTTTTTGCAGCTCAGTTTCAATAAACTCTCTTTTTGGATTGGGGTTAATTTTTATGATTTTACCCTTTTTTTATCATATGAGCTATTTATTTTCATTTTGAATAGTGCGGCTACATGTGTGGATGCTACTTTGAGCATAACTCTAACAAAGACGTTTAAGGTGTTGGCTGTGTCCCAATTATTCACCCTATTGTTCAGATTGCTTAAAAAAAAAAAACAGACAGACAGACAGACAGAAAAAAACAGACAGCAACCTCCTCATCTGTTTTAAAAGCAGGGTCGCTCAAAAAAGACTTTTTTTTTTTTTTTTTTAAAGTCTTTGTTGGAGATGCATGTCAGGTTGGTGGGTTCGATATAACAATCTTCTGGGGGGATATGAAAAGATGGACAGAGGAGTGGCAGGATTGTGACATTTCCTGTTGAAATTTCCCTTGCTAATGCAGTGGGTGGCACTCAGTAGCACTGGAGAAATGTCAGAGCATTGAGGAAAGCTCTTGATCAGTTGGTGCAGTATGCTTGTTTTGAAAGGAGGAAGGGAAGTATGAGGAGTGCTTCTCTGAAGTTGGGAAAATGTCAAGAACGTTCTTTTTTTAAGGGCGGTTTAAGGGGGAATGCTGGAAAGCATGAAAAGGAAGAGGGTGATGAGGAGAGTCTGTGTGTGTGTTGTAAGAACAGTGAAAGACAATTTGTTTGTATGTGAATATAAAGAAAAGACACGTGTGATCTCACCTCATACTGGTCCAAGAACATGTGTAACTGCTGGACAGAGATCCGCAGATCTGTCTCGTTAAACTCATAGGGGATGTTCCAGCCAAGAGGACCAAATTTCCTCCTCTCTTGGGCCAGGGCATGGAAGAAGCACAAGCTAAACAGCAGCTTCTTAAAGACAGCCTAAAACACACACACAGAAGCCTCTTTTTACATTTATTTGATTATGAAGGACTCCAAAAATAAACATTACAACCATCAAAAGATATGCATCATGTTGAGAGCGCTTCAAAAACCTTGAATTGCCTGTAACCTACCGGCTTTGAGCTGCTGTCAAAGAACTCAGGGTCAGATATAGGGTCCATGTAGAAAGAACGGATGATGTTGGAACGCAGACCCTTGGGAGCCTCATTGGTCATTTTGACTCCGTTTTGCAGTACAGCCACAGGAAAGTTGGGAGAGGGGTAACTGGTCAGCCACAAGCGGAAGTCTGGGTGAACGGTATCTGGATTCAGCTCCTGTCAGAAATTCAAAGTGCTGCTTCAGAGAATTTCCACTGCATATTATTTTATGTTGTACACATGCATACATTGGATGTGCAATGCATGCATTTAAATGATAAAGAGTAATTTACATTGAAAATAATAGTCTACATAAAGTAGCAAATGTGGGTGTGAAAATAATTAAAGATTTGATGATCCAAACATAGTGGAACAGTAGCTTTTATGTACTACTACCTCACAAACACGCTCAAGGGTGGACATCCAAGAGGTGGCCAGGTGGCAGTTCTGTAAAACCACCCAGGTTCCCTCCTTCACACCAGTCTCAATCATGCTCATGGCGATGGGGCCCTGACCCTGTCCCAGAGACAGGGAGGTCAGTCTGTTACCTGTGAAACCCTGAACAACAAGCCAAACACAGTGTTAATAATAAAAGAGCATCACCCATCACAAACCAAAACAGCATTCCAGATGTTAAAAAATTAATCTTTCTACTAATACAGAATAATTCAATCTGAAAATGATGGCGATTAAAAGCCTATAATTGTTTGTACCTGCTCTTCGCCAAACTTGAGCAGTGCTGCCATGGGGTCTGATCCTGGGGACAGGATAAAGATGAGCGGAGCGCAGCAGTGACTGTCCGCAAAAGCTGTGGCTAAATTAAAGGGTGGCACCTCAATAAACTGCTGCCCCAAGTTCTCTGACACAAACTCTTGAACCATGGGAACAATCTGAGATGGGTAGACACAAGAAAAGAAGTCCAAATGTGAGGTTTGTACTGATACTCCACATTATAACACATGAGATTTTTTGACGTGTTTTTTAAAGAAGCCTCTCATGCTCACCAAGGTTGCATTTATTTGATGAAAAAAATACAGTAAAATATTGTGAAATAATACAAACATTTAAAATGACTGTTATATTCAGCAGCCATTACTTCAGTATTTCAGTGTCACATGATCCTGCATAAATCATTCTAATATGCTGATTTGGTGCTCAAAATATTTCTTAATATTATCATGTTGAAAACATTTGTGGTGCTGATACATTTTTAATCTTCTTTAATGAATAGGAAGTTCAAAAGAGCAACATTTATTTGAAAAAGCAATCTTTTGTAACATTAAAATTGTCTTTACTTTCACTTTTGATCAATTTGATGCAAAGTATACATTTTCTTACAATCCAACCCGAGGTATATTAATAAACGCCTATATAAAAAAGCCTTACCTTGTCTGGCCGTAAGCATCTTATGACCAACATCCTTTGGAAATGTCCTAGTTTCTCCTGCCACTCCGAAGGGAATGCAGCGAGATGGGGGTCCTGCAGAACACACACACACACACACACAGACCATAAAATGAAAAATCTGGTGTTCCTTTCATACTTCCCCTGTCCATTTCATACCACTGAGCAGGAAAGAAATGGTGTGTGCTTAATCTCAATGGCACCTTGCTATCGTAAACCTCTTTCCAGCCGTCCCGGAGTCGAGCCAAGTCTTTCCGCAGGCCTTTAAAGCACTCCATCTCATCCAATCGACAGATCTCATCCCAGGCTGTTTTAGGCAACCAGGTGCAGGGGTTCGAATGAGGGTTATCCAGACCCACACCACCTGTCAGGAGAAAACGCCATTCATTGTCATCCACCTGAAAGAGAAGTAAACAGAAGGTGGTAGGGGAAAGTTGTCCATGCATGCATTACCTCATTCAGTTATATCTGCAATGAAAATTCTCCTTCACTGAGTTTAGACACGATTTGTTTTTCAGCAGCTGTGCTTGATTAAACATCCAACTCAAAAGAACAGAGCTACAGCGAATGAGTCTTAAAGTCACCGACAGAAAAGCAGCAGTCTATGAAAATAAATGTACTGGTGCATCACCCCCACACCACATTATTCAGGAGCTGACAAAACTACAAACAGTACAATAAATGGATGATAGACAGTTGCAACTTGAGTAACAGCTCAGGCATGGAGAGCCAGTGTGACAAACATGGATCATAAATCACTTAAAATTCAATTAAATCGGTTAAACTAGTGTTTATTTGTACGAATGTTGCAGGACCATTTAAAAAGTCATGATATAAACATCATCAGACTGATGCATGCAAGTCATTAACCTAAAGATGACTTGTGTGAGGGTAACCTCTTCATTCTTACTATTATTTATCAGATAAAGCACTGTCTTTCCCAAGTTTATTGATTAAATAAATCACAGCGGTGTGCAAGTGGAGGCAGTTACTCACGAGCTTGTTGTGTTTGAGCAGATTGACATTGAGGCAGAAGGAGAAGAGTAGTTTGTCCTTCTCAAACAGAGAGCGACATACGTTGACGTAAAGCGAGTACGTAAAATGGTCCTTCAGAATTTGGAGTCTAAATACACAGAGAAAGCATTGTGGCAGAAATCAGTTCAACAAGAAGCATTTTGAAAACGGGTTAGAGAAAAAAAAAAAAAGTGTACGAGTGATGTGATGTACATTAAACATAATACACAAACCTCTGAAATGTTACTAGACCACACTTGTTTTTAGGACTACATTTAGTTATATTTGTATGTTTGCTATAAAAGTTTTCTTCTCGTTTTCATCATCATTGGAATTTTTCAATATCCTTATAGCTTTAACATTAATGATCATCATATTTGTGTTCAATGACTAGACCAGTGGTTCTCAACCTTTTTTTGGACTTTGTCCAAATCATTACCCTCTAATCTGAGCTGATATGCATCTTTGGTAATAATAATAACAACAACAATAACAATAACAAAAATAATAATAAAAATAAACAATCTAAAATAATAATAAACAATCTAAAAATTATATTTTCAGTGTTTTTTTTATACATTTTAATCAAGATTATGTTATTATAAGATATGAATATTTCTCATTTATATTTTAATAAGATATTTTAATTCACCCCTCAACTGTATTTCCTCTTTGAAGAACCAGAATTTATATATAAGAAAGCCTCATTTTAAAAAAGTGTGATGTCTAGACCTGAAAAAGTCACCTAAAGTAAGAAAGACTTGTAATGGTCATTTTTGTAATGAATATATATTTTTCTGGTTATGCCAAGTTCTGAAATTTTATTTTTAAATTCAGTCTCCTATTTAGTAAATCACAAAAAAAAAAAAAAAAAACACTGGAAAAGTCATGGGTCCTTCGAATATTATTGTGGAAAATGGGGGGCCCTGGAGTCAAAACGTTTCAGAACCACAGTCTAATTGGGTCTTGGAGACCAGGCTGAGAACCACTGGACTAGACATTACATCTTTTTAAATGTCACTTTAGATAAACACACTTTAAAAATATTAAATAAACACCTGCTGCTAAGTTTTAGAGATCTGGTTTTGGTGTCTCTGTCCTATAGAGAATTGGCAATGTGTTCTTTTAACCAGAGGATTCTTTCTGCCCTAGGCTGAATATTCCCACAGCTCTCAGATATCAAACTCACATCAGAACGCCATACTGGCCGAGTAAGACAGTGCTGACGCTAAATAGTCATACAGGGAAACAATGTCTTCATATTCTTTTGTTTAAAAAACTTCCCCACGCTACACGTCCATATTACAACAGAATCCATGTCAGAGATACTCTCTCAGGAAACTGTGGTGACTTTAAAAGGAGTTTTCAGTAAAAAATGTATGTTCTGTCATCATTTTTGTCATTCCAAAACCTGTATGACTTTCTTTCTTCTGTGGAACATGCTTTTACTGAATGGACAAAAAACAAACCAAAGCAAAAAATATTTTTCAAAATGACAGAGGTCTGGAAATACATGAGGGTAAGTAAATAAGTTGAACTATCCTTTTTAGTACCTATATGTGCTAGATATTCAAAGTGTCTTATAGCTGCAACTTTGACTTTTCAAAGCATGCCATAATTAAGATGAAACACATTCAATTACTGTAATAGACATGCTTTAAAAAATAACATCCGAAGGGACATAGCACCTTTGTTCAAGAAGGTCACTTTTTGTAGAATTATCAATGGACATGATGAAGAGGTTGATGAACCAGGTTAGAGAGTACTGATACATGGGCTCGATGTTGGCCAGGTCAGCGATGGAGAAAAACAAAATTGCAGAGTGGATGGCGATGGCGGTGTAGCCCAAGCGTGTCTGATCAATCTTCTGCTCAGTAACCTCAGCAATAGCCTGTTTCTCAGAGATCTCATTGGCCAGAACCTTAGAAGATGAGAGGATCTGAACAGCAGACTCATCTTCCAAAATGTTCCCCTCGGAGGCAGAGAGCACTTCTAGGATTTTATCCTCTATTTCTTTCAGCTGTCTACAAAGAAAAGAAAGAGAAAGTACATGGATAAACACACAAATGTACAATACCTGTTTGGTTTGTTTTTGACATGACTGCCCTGAGAGAGCATGTTGCTCTTTGCCCTCACTTCATAAGGAAATCATTATTTACCCAAGGATTCAACTTGTCTTGTTTTTAGACACAATATTTGAAGTAAGGAAGCCATTGGACTAAACTGTCAGGTTAATTGTGTTTCTGGGTGATACCTCTTGTTCTCAGCCCCCTGTACGATGAGGGCTTGTTTCTCCTCCTCAAGGTCAGGTCTCTCTCTGGCCACCACAATGCCCAGCAGCTGGTCTTGCATCCCCTCTGGGGTGATCATGAAGTTCAGCAGGGTCACCTGAACAGAACAGGAGAAAACACTGACAGTGCTGGGGGCAGCTGTTCTTAAAATCCTATTTTTAATGAGACCAGATCCGTGTGTTTATTTTTTACAAGAGCCTCAGATGGCCACAGATTCGCTTTATGGATTTGGTGTAACCGATCACAAAACTAACTTTTCTAGAAATGTATATCCTCCAAGGTTTTGTGACTGCTTGCTTGCTATTATCAGACCTAATATTTCTTTAATTACCGGCTGTGATACATGTGAGTCTTTGGTGGAACACATTTTGTAATGAAGAATTGTAATCCTGATGTTCCTCAACAATATCATTTGTTTTATCCTGTTGTGAACACCACATGCTCCTACATCATCCTAAATTGAAATGATATCTCAGACTCATTAAGGAGTCTAGGCGGTTGTTAAGAAATCAAGTCCAGAGTCCAAGTATTTCAAGCAGGTATTTTTTTAAAAGTTAAAAATTTTGTTCAAGTATGCAGACCAGCCTGACACAGTAAAACTGACTCAACCAATGAGTTTAGGGCAGATGATTGTTCAGAATACTTTGCAAATCCTTTAGGCCCTAGTGGCACAGAAATGACACACCTGGCCTTTTAATTTAATTTTAAACAATGGTCATGAAGACTGTCTGTAACACTTTAAGACAAAGTTTAACAGTAAAACTTGTTTTCTATGCGCATATTTATGATTTTATGGCAGAAAAGGTAGAATAAGTTATGTTCCAAAAACATAACTAGATGTTTGTTTTAAGTGTCATGAAAAAAACTCTCAACTGGCCAATGGTTTAATTATTTATCAGTTTCCGGTTGCAGTTAACTGCATAATTAAAGCAAATTTAAACCAAGAAGATTTTATGTAGAAGACGGCAAGGCTCATAGCTCCTTTGAATGAGACTAACAACCATGTTATTAAAACACTTCTCAGGGGAGAAAAATTCACTAAATACAATTTTAAAAGATCTTCATTTTTAACTTTGATGCTTTCAAAGACTGTACACTTAATGACACTGACTCAGTCCCCATCACAGACCAAAACATCAGTGTGTTTCAAAACCATACAGAAACAAAAGATTCATTCAAGGACAAGAGAAGTCATTTAATGTGTATTAAAAATCAGTGTACACTACACTTCAAAAGTTTGGGGTCAGGAAGATTTATTTTTGAAAGGAATTAATACTTTTATTCAGAAAGAATGAATGAATTTATAATGACATTTATAAATGCCATCTGTAATGTCAAAAGATTCCCATTTCAAATAAATGCTAGTATTTCTATACATTAAAGAATCCTAAAAAATGTATAATGTATATATTTCCACAAAAACTATTAAGAGGCACAACTGTTTTTAACAGTGATAATAATAATAATAATAATAATAGGACATGTTTTGAGCACCAAAGCAGCAGAGTGGTGCATGGATGACATCAAAACCCGGAAGACTAATACGCCACTGGTTCCCTCGAGATTTTCCTATGGGGTTTTATAATGTTTTTTTGTTTTGTTTTGTGAAATAAGGTCTGGGGTAAACATAACTTGATACTTTGCTCTACAACGTGAACTGCGCACACTTTCACTGCCCAAATGTTACTAGTTACTTATTTCAAACATATGTTTGTTAAAATAAACTTCAAGTTTTTGATATGGGTGTGTGGTAATTTATGTTGTAGAGCAAAACGTTCAAGTATCGTCAAGTTATGTTTACCACAGACCTTGTTTTACTCATAAATATAAAAACCCTATTATAAAACCCCGTAGGAACATCTTGAGGGAACAAGTGAAGTGGCGAATTAGACTTCTGGGTTTTGACTTCATCCCTGCACCACTCTATTAAAATGATTTCTGAAGTATCATGTGACACTAAAGCCTGGAGTAATGGCTGCTAAAAATTCAGCTTTGCCATCACAAGAATAAAATATATTAAAATAAAACACTGTTATTTTAATTTGTAATAATAATAATAATAATAATTCACAATATTCCTGTTTTTACAGTATTTTTGATCAAATAAATGCTGCCTTGGTGAGCATAAGAGACAGTCTTTAGATGACAAGGTTTACACAACCTTGTTTAGAAGCAGACATTAGTTTGTGTGTATGCCTGTGCGCATTCGTGTGTGACTTTACATGTAAAGAAGACTCACCTTGACTGAGATCTCAGGTAGATAATGTGGGTTTCGTAGCTTTGTTGTTATGTAAAACCGGAAATCTGGAGCATATTCAATAGTGGAGTCGCCCAGCCGGATGCAGACACTGCCACCCTGTTTAAAAGTCTGTTTCAGCAGCAGGGGCTCAAGTATGGGGTCCAGTTCTTCCCCAACATTCTCCAGCAATACTACAATACACCATGGATGAATGATTACAGTTAAGCTAAAACAAAACAAAATCTGCAGGAGCATTTATTTGATCTACTCACAAGAAAAATAGGTAGAAGTGGGAATTGAAGGAATGCAACAGGAAAAGAAAGAAAGAAAAGAAATTAATAAATAAACTCAATGCAAATTCTAGAGGGGAACGGTAACAAAAAAACAATCCACACAAGACAGCTAAGCACCGGCCTGCCTACGCAGCTGCCTTTCATCCCAGAGCAACACCGATGAGGAGGAGCTGAGGATGGAAGACAGAGGCACCTAAGGCCAGATTACTTGGCTCATTTGCGTATCTCGTGTTGCGGTTTGGGTCCACCCCTGGGTCTCCTTTGCATTCAAGAGTGTAAAATTAGATGGAATTTGTGCTTTCAGGCTTTATGCGTTATGTACAAGACACAACTATGCTGCTCCAGGGAAAGAGAGAGAATGAGTACATTTATCAACAGGTAACATGCACTGGTTTGGATCTAACGGTGATGTGTGCTTGTTTTTCATGGTGGAGGGGGACCCCTGGGGAGAAATACTGGTATTGCACCTGTGAGAACAGTTTATTTTATTATTATTTTTTGTTGTTGTTTATATCTTTGATTTTGCATTTGATAAGACCAAAACGAATACTCTTAAATTTGGTAAAAAATGATAATGACCACTCCAAGCAGTGATATGAGTATTATAAAATTAAGCTTTAAATTCATTTTCTGAATTCTGTTGTCCTCGTGTTTAAAAGCTGTCACCTCTCACCTGGAGTGCCAAACTGGATGCAGTTTTCTAGTGTGCGCACAAAGTCGCCATCACTGAGCTTGATGACATGGAGACTGTTGGATTTCTCCATGTTCTTCAGCCACTTGTTGGCCTGGCCCTGAGGATCAATCATCAGTGGCCACCTCCTGGCATTACTGCAAAGAACAAACATCTCACTAATACTCCACAAACAAGAGTTTCCTGTCCATGACAAATCATCTCCATCTTATCCAAAATTGACAGTTTTCTAATAACTTCCTGGTCACATATTTAAGAATATTATCACAAAATGTTTCAACAAAAAAATTCTGCTTTTGTTGTATTATTCCTCAACTCAATAACAAGTCATGCAAAGGTCACTTACTACAGTTAAATAGTAGTATTTACCATGTGTCTAAAAGTTGTATTTTCTGTATTGATCCGTTACAGCAATACAGTACATCCATGCACATTTTTGTCCAAACTGTTGTATTGCTACAGAATGAAAATCTATATCTCCTGCACATCTAGTATGTACTATCTTTCATTTTAAATTAAATATGTGCAATCCAGTGTGAAGTGTGAAATAGATTAAATATGTTTACAGTGACTGACTGAATTTTGTTGTTGCGCTTCATCAAAGCTGTATTTATATACTGCTGGAAGGAATCTCATAAAATATGAAAATGGTTTGGTTTCCTAAACCTGAAACATCCTAAAATAAGTCTGATATCATATCTAATACAAATGGCACTATAAAATGGTCAAATTTAAAGTAACATATATTGGCAAAAAAAAACTCACGAGATGATGATTCCGTTGTCAACGGAGAAGCTGTCTGAAGGGAGGCCAGCAATGGTCCAGCTACGGATTTTTACCGGCTCACCCAAGGAGTTCATCAGTGACATGTTTTTGGAGCAAGGAATTCCTCTTGTCTTACATGTGTCAATCCACTCCTCTGTAGCTCGCTGTAGAGATCAGACACAGAAACACACACACAGTTCAAGAAAGACAACATGATTACAGCTGCTTTAGACAATTTAATCCAGAAACATCCACTGACGACTGGTTAGTCTACTGATACATGTAAGAAGTTTTAATCCCATTTGAAAACACAGATCCATAGATTCAACCTTATCTGTTAGTTTCAACTTAATAATAGTACTGTGGACTGTACTATTATCGCTTCTATATCTTTGTTTTCTGTTTAAATCCAATAAAGACATACTGCACACAAAGGTAATAAGCTGTGTGTCATGTACCTGCACGAAAGCTTATATAAAAAACCCTCTGTTGGGAGAAAAGATATTGCTTTCACAGAGGGGGAAATATTAAAGTTAAACTACTCCCTGCTCCCCGAGTGTTATTTTAAACTCACCATAGCAATCCCTGGTATTGTACAAAGTGTTTTCACTGAATTCATTCATTTTTTATGGACTCTGCTCTGTTGTTAAGGGTAACCAGCTGACAGGGGCAAATGTGTACAAATAATGTCTATAGAAGGATATCAAAAACACTTTAATAACACTCCACCTGAGACACATAAACTGTACTGAAAATGAATATGAATTTCACTCAAGTTATAGTGCATAGACTGAAAAGTAATGGAAAACTAAACAAGACAAATACATTTCAGCCAGACAAACCCTGTCCCAGATGTCTTTCAATGTTTAATAGACTCTCCTGCGCTGTAAAATATTGCTAGGATTTTACTTTGGACAACAAAACATTATATTCAAATTGTTACTATGAAATCAGTGTTAGCTAGGTAATTTCTCACTAACAGTAAATGAAAATATTTCGTTAAATTGTGCAATCTTACAAATAAGGGAGTAAAGGTGTGGTCACATTAGCAAAAATGTCTTCTGTCAATAGTGTATCGATGTACAGTATGAAGCACAGCTCACAGAGTCACTTTCACCTAAGCAGCTTTCGGTTGATCAATGTGGCAAATCTGAATGACCAACTTGAACCTGTTGCAAAATCTTTGGCCTTTACGCGAAATTCTAGATCGCGTACATTTTGTCTAAAATGACTGGATTTCCCCCATAAAAATTTGCACGACAACGGTAAATGTGACTGCATCTTAAGTCCTTGTGCTTGAAGATTTTAATTATGTGTGCTTGCGTACTTATGGATGCATTTACAAAGTTGATAAAAGTGGATTAGCAACATAAGTAAAAGGATTTTAGCTTATGTTGATATTGATATTTTATTTATTTTTATAAGAGAAATGGATTGTTTTGTGTGTTGGCACACCTGTCTAAAACTGGAGGTAAAGGCACCCAGGTAGGCCACTATAGCAGCAGAGATGAGAATGTCTCCAGTGAGGTTGTTGTAGAGTTCGCCTAAGTTACAGGCAGTCTCACTCCAGCGGGTCTTCTCGCCCCCTAACCCACCAATGAGCTGCTCCGCACGCTCTAGCTTTTTACTGCACAACTCCACCTACAGAAAAAGAACAAAAGGAAAATAAGGAGACTAAAAGGATGCATAGGAGAGGGGAGATGTACAGACAGTTACACAGACAAACACTACTGTTCAAAAGTTTGGGGTCAGATTTTTTTTTAAAGACATTAATACGTTTTTTTTAAGCAGGGACACAGTCAACTGATCAAATGTGACAGTGACAGTAAATACATTTATAATGTTACAGAAGATTTCTATTTGAAATAAATGAGGTTATTTTGAACTTTCTATTCATCAAAGAATCCTGACAAAAAGGTCACAATTTCCACAGAAATATCAAGCAGCACAACAGTTTTTAACAATATTATAACACACTTCTTCCCTGATATGTACCATAACAACTAAAGGCCAGTTCTAACGGCCAGTCACCATTTAAAAACAGACAGAAACAGGTGTTGGCATCAAAGATACAGCATGCTAACAGTGGCTGTCATCTGTATTCAAAGAGAATCAGCTACTCGCACGGTTTAGAAAAGGCAGATCAGATATGACTGCATTTATATAAAAATTTGTGACCAGAAATGAATGTTTACTACACAAACATCCTTCCAAATAAAGCCTCTAATAGAATGTCTGATCCACTAGTGCAGGTCCTCTTTCATCATCACAGATAAATGGATCATTGAAACCCCAGTTTGGCACTAGAGAAACATCATCTTTGTTTGAAATGAGAGAGTGAGCTTGCACAGCTACTGCAGAGAGATAGAAGCTCAGCGCTAGGGCACGAAGCTGACAGCAATCCAAACATCTTACTCGCTTCCTGTGATGATACTTCACTAATTCTATGTGACATTGGTGCATCAGGCATCATGGCACTTTATTGTCTTTGAGATGAATTCCTCCATAATTCCTGTTCTTTCCAACTCATATCCCAAAGTGAGAAAACAGTTTAAAAGAGGCTGTTCCAGTGGAGCTTCAGGAACACCATAACAGGTTTTCCTCAGTGCATTCAAGTGCCTTGATTCTGGCCATGCTTGAGAGAGCATGGCATAAACAATTTCTACCCTCCAATAGGGAAAACAGACAACCTGAATTACAAACATGGAGAGAAGGGCGGGGGGAAGAAGAAGGAACATAAAAGGAAGTGAAATAGGGCAGAAAACGGCAGCAGGGCCTTGGTGATGCTTGGTTTACCCAAACGCGCTAAACTGACAGGCAGTCTCCACAGACAAATGAGAACAGTACATGTGCGTGTGTGTGTGTGTGTGTGTGTGTGCGTGCGCCCCTGTGGGTTTTTGTGTGGGTTTAGAAACAAAGGCTTCACTCATACAACTTCAAAGTTCGAACATAAAAATGATCTGAAGGAAAGTAAACAAAGAAGAAAAGGAAAACATTCCCTCACCTCCTCTTGATGTAAGAACACACTAAATTCCTAAATAAACAAACTTCCTGCAAAGAGCAGACATTTTCAACAGGGTTGGGCTGCACTGGAGGAGAGGTTACAAAGAATCTCAGAAGAATAGTTGAACATTGTGTAATACACAAAGGTTCAGGAACAGTAGCGAACCATTTGTTGATTGTGAGAACCTTGTGTAGCTTCTTTTTTGTGACTACTGTCCTCTGCCTACCTGATTCTCAAGGTCAGCCTTTTTGTTCTTATTGGCTTCCAGGGTCTCCTGTAGTTTGGCCAGTTTGTCCTGGACCTCCTTCAAAGCAGCCTGTTTCTTTTGGAGGCTCTCCATTGCCACCTTAAGCTTCTCTTCTGCATGTTGCAACTTCTCTTTCTTTGGGGCCACTACCTTTGCTACTCTGTGAAAAGGAAAAGAAAAAAGTTTCTTAACAAAAAATATTTTTGACATTTTCTAAAATAAAATTTTCTTGGAGACCCATATAAAATCCAGTTTATTGTTCATGTCTTGAATTATGAATTAAGGTCTGGTCACATTTACAATTGTTTAGCAAATGTTTTGATGATGTAATTCAATTATTTCAATAGGAATCCTTGTGATCAGGAATTTTTTATAATATTTTGCAACATGTTTGTAGCTAATTATCTGCATTGATGAACAGAAAGCTGCATTGTTTGACTCATTGTATCCCAAATGCATTACTACACTATTGACAATAAACAATGGACATTTATTGACTGGAAAATTTGGCTTATGTGACCGGACCTTTAGTTTAGCTATAATAACTCACTTATCATAGGAGTCCATGGCACAAACCCATTTACAGAGCCCCTCTGCAGCAGCGGAGGCCGTGCGGATCTTCTCCGGAACAAAGTCTGGGTTGGTGATGTATTTGTTGCGGATGACGCTCATATAGTTGACTGGAATATTGTCTTTATTGTACTCGTGAAGGCTCTGGAGAAACTTCATATCTCCTAGCAGTTTCTTCGCTGGGCCCCAGTAGTCCTCCACCTTCTTGCCGGAGCCTGAGGGGTCTGGGACACGGTCTGGTTTTATGCCTTTCAGGATGCAGATGGCTTCCATCACCACCTTGACACCAGCTGGGGGATTCTTCATGGCTTTAACCACAGTTATATCCTACAGAGGGTGGTACAGATTGATGAATTGAAAATCGATGTTATGCAATAGTTTAAAAAGTACATATTACAGGAGTCATGACATGAGAAATCAAATTTGCCTTGATCTTTTGACATATAAGAGATCTTTGTACTATCAAAACATCCTGCAAGTTTCATAGCTTAAAACGTCCTCCTCATCATAAACAAAGCATTTATTTTTAATCAAAACAGCTTGTTCTGATATTGGGTGACTTGTGACGTCACACGGGCAAATACATTTGCATATGACTGCCTCCAGAGCAAGACATCGACGAATAGTTACACATCATCGCACCATAGGCCCCGCCCACTGGCATTAAGTCGCTTGACTTAATGGCTCACATTTGCCTACACTAGATGTGAGCGTCGCGTCAAAAGCAAAAAAAATAAAAATATATATATATACATAAATAAATAAAAGAACCCAGTATAATCACTGATGTTGTCTACATTGGATACAGTAAACAGATGCGTGTTCAGTTTCTGACATACTCCACGCACTTGAGTCAGTCAACACGACAATGGAAGAGTGAAAGAGCGTTTGCTTTGACGCGTCTAGTTTAAACAGCTCGTTTGCATTTCTGTACAGACTTTAGAAGGATCCCAGCGTCGGAAACAAGTGGATGGTTTATTTTAATGCCGTCCTGGATCTTGTTGAAGGATTATTATGTTTGTTTGGAGCATTTTATTTCGTCAGCGAAGCACAGTGTAATGGAGAGTTAGAAAAGAATGTTGTTGAAAGATGAAGTAGCCAACAGTATTGGATCTGACAGCATCACAACCCGTAAGTGAATGATTTCATAATGCTGTATATGAAGGTTTTATATGGATAATGTTTTGGGTGATGATACTCATATAATGAGTAAATATGTTATAATATTCAGGGGAAAAAATCTCGTAATAATGAGAACCTTTCTCATAATAATGACCCCTTGTGAAAAAAATTACACCCAAATGTATTTAAAATACATTTGTTTCATACTAAGTATACTACAAATCCATTAACATATTTACTGACATATCGCTTGAGACTTACTGATATAAATATAATTAAACTTTATTTGGAGTACTTCTTTATTGCACAATGCATATTTCTTAATATTAAGCCTTAAAATGTGTTTAATATCACTATTAGTAAGGATAGTATGATCACTGTATAATATCAGTCTTTAAATGCAAGAAATGTAAAGTGTACATAAAGTTTACTTGCAATAGTTCCACATTAGCACAGTCAAATACATACTTAAGTATAGCTTTAGTTGAACTTCAGCACTATTTCCGGATAACTAAAGTGCATTAAGCGCAAATTTAGCAGACTTTAAGTATACCAATTTAGTATACTAAAAGTACAATTGCAGGGTATTTATATTAAGTACATAAATATGTAAATGTATTTGTAGTATACTTAGCATAAAATAAATGTATTTCAAATACATTTTAGTATATTTATTTTTCACTAGGGACTGATTTTCTCGTAATAATGACTAAGTTTTTCATAATAATGAGAAACTTTCTTGTAATAATAGAGAAACTGTAAAGTGACACGTTAGCGACATTCGCTGGTCAAAGCCGTGTAAATGCGAGAATAGAGCAAGCATGGCACGTTCTGCAAAAGTCAAGTCAACTATTTATTTGGCGCTTTATACAATACTGATTGTACAACTACAGCACACCTACATATTCAAGTCTGTTAAAGAACGCTTCATCTGGAAAGCTGGGTCAGTTCACACAGAACGTGCTTTTCCATTCCACTGAGTTACTTTTCCATGGTTTTTCTATGCAAACATGCACTAGTATGCAATTTGTATGCAACATAAAGTAAGAATAATTATATAAATTATAGTTTTCCTCCAACCTGCTGTGTGAGTGTGTTCAAAGCAGCCAATGCGGATTCCAGAATGGGCACAGCAACCGCCAGATCAGCATCACATTCATCTTTAATAGCCTTGGCAGCCATCGCCTGCTCATTAGCCTCTGCTTCATCCACACGGACCACTTTCTCTGTCTTGGATACCTCCACAGACTCTCGCTCAATGACCACCATCATCTCTTCCACCTCTTTACTGGCCACACGCAGCTGAGGCTGAAGGGCCTCCAGCTCTACCTGCATTGTGGACACCTGAGTGGCGGCCGATTCCAGCTTCTGGAGACCAACCTCATAACGACTCTTCAGCTTCATGACCTCACTGTAACAACAGATACCATCAATATCATCATCAGTGCCATAAATAATGCTTATCCTACAAAGAATTTGCATGCCAAAATGTGACACAACCTAATTATTAAAACCTAATCAGTCAATGATTCTAATGTAAAGCCTCTCAGACCAGAATGACTTACGATCTTTTGCGCTGGAGTAAGTGCTTAAACATAGATATGAGCTCCAAATAGGAAGTTGGTGTGACATAGTTGTAGCGTTGCAGCTCCGAAAGAAAACTTGCAGAGAGATTTATGGTGGATGTGTGGAAGCTCTTGCACATGCTAATACAGCCTTCACGAGTAGTGTCCGTCATTTCAACGTCTTCCAGGAAACGAGACGCCACAGCCTGCAGCGCATCTGCTGGCCAGCTCTTTTGGAACATAAGGATTCATTACACTTTTATCTCATATCGCAGATTTTATCTCATATTTGATGAAGTTTGCACGCATCATTAATTCTGTTACTTTCCTGTTTAAATCTGTTAAGCTGCTTTGAAGCAATTTCAGTAGCACTTTATTTTACAGTCATGTTCCGCATGTACTGTACATACTATGTACTTATTATAGTAAATACAGTAACTGGGTAATAACTACGTACTAACCCTGAACCTACCCCTAAATCTAACCTTAACCCATTTAGTTACCTTAGTAACTAAATACCCAGTACTATCTTAGGTAAGTAAGGAAGATATGGTACAAGTGTACATTGTAAAATAAAGTGCAACCACAATTTCTACTGTATAAAGCGCTATAAAACTAAAGGTGAGTGACTATACATATTTAAATATATAATAAATAAATAAAATTACTCTTTAAAATATGAATATGTATACAAATTTAAATATGTATAAAAACTAAAATAGCAAATCAATTACACTAAAATAACACTTTACATACTTTACATTGACACCAACCTGAAACCAGTCAATAGTGCAGCAGTTAATGAGAGCCGGGAAACGTCTCAGGCGGCTTCTGAAGGTGTCACCAATAGGACTCATGGCCAGTACCACGTGCAACTGGCTGCGACAGCGCTCCAAAAACATGTTAAAAAGAGACAGTGGGCTGCCGTCCGTCTGCTTATCACGTTCACGCTGACGGTCCAAGACACGCATGCGCTCACAAATCTCCTGCTTCTCATCTACGGCAAAGAGATTGGGAACCTCACCAGTGTTTAACAAGTTACTCACATCCTCCAAAAATGACTCCAACTTAATCTGGGTGTCGGTGAAAAGGAAGACTCCGTGAGTTTCCCCAGATGTCGATTTTTGCATGATGAGTTTGAGGTCATCACGCCACTCTGCAACCCCATAACTCTTCGAGATCTCCACCTGGAAGAGTTCGGCTTCAGCCATATGGGCGGCCAAGCGCGTCAACGACTGACGGCCGCTCCCTCCGACTCCCACTAAGAGAGCATGACCACGGGGCTGTTTGAGAATTCGGGAGATGCGACAAACGTGTTCGATGGCGAACCGGAAAAGTACAAGATTCATGGGAGCCTTGCTTATATTGTTGTACTCTTCAAGATGGGTCTCCACCACCTGACGGAGCTTCTCGGGGTTACCCACCTCCCGGTAGTTGCGGTCCTCACCCTTGGGGTCGTGAAAATCACAGAACATGAGGCTCCGAAGGTCATCTTCGGTTACAAGCCCATCTGCATCACTGTCCAAATGCTTGAAGAGCTGATGGAAGTCTTCTTTCAGATGAGACTTAGAAACTTCCTGCAGGAAGCCCACCATCCATGCACAATCAGACGGATGCACTAAGCGGTCATAATACACCCTCAGAACCTGCATGAGAGGATATTTCAACATTAGTTTAGCTTTCTTACTATGATATGGCCTATAAAACTGTGTTTGCAGTTACCTCATGCACCCATAAGCGTTTGATGGCCATAGGGTCGTCTGCAGTCTCCGGCCGTGATAAGCAGATCCCCTGGATGACGCGTGAAAAATCTCGAAGGTTGAAGAGGTAGTGGGACTTAGTTGGGGTTGGCAGGAGGTTTTTAGTGGCCTCCTGGTACACAGACATGGTGGCATTGATGATCTGAGAGGTGACGCTGGCGAACGGTTTGGGAAATGGAAATCTGAAAGCAGGTAAAAACAGCAAATGCATTAAAAATTGAATTTATTTATTACTCACATTGGTATGAAGCACCATTACCTTATGGTTAAGTGCCAGTCCAGAATTTTTGAGAAGATAGTGAACATGGTTTTTTCATCAAATTCATTAATGGTCACAGTGTTGAAGTGGCGTAAAAAGCGAGGAGTCACAGGGTTCCGACCTCCACCTGCACATGACAATGGACATGTCAAATAATTTAAAGCAGACCAGTATACACTGTCCAAAACATCGGTATTAGCATACAGTTTATAAGTGACATGAACTCACCAGGCGGACCCATGGCACACATGATTTGGATGTCCACTAAGCTGATCATGGAACAGTCCTTCATGTCATACCAGTTCCAATGGTCGAGCCACTGCCGTAAGAGCTCCACTGGAGGCTGGGCTCCATAGGTCTCTCTTGCTGGCATGTTCACATCATCCACAAACACCACCTGATCAAAGTAATCAAAAGGCAAATTAAAGTCAAAATAATTAAAAAATGACAGGACTAAAATGTTTTTAACACTAATGTCAATGTCATTTTGAATGTTGGAAGATAATGTGCCATTTTAAATATGCCATTTTAAATACAGGTGAACTTGTGAATCAGGAACACATTTTTTTCTCATTTAATTTAGAGGAAATTAAGAACTAATTTTCAAGTTACAGTCAGACTTTTAGTCACAAACTATAGTCATAAATGGATTTTAAAGAATTGCTTAGTAAAAATTGACTGAGATTTAATCATATCCTCTCCAGTGACAAAAAGGGTAATAAAAAGATGCTTAAAGTATACCATTTTCTTTCCCAGGGGAGGACCAAACACTCCTTTCCTTCTCTTATCAAGTTTAGACATAATAATGTTTTGAGTCTGCGCTGCTGTTGTTTGGGCTGAGAAGTTGATCAACAGAGGACTGTACACATCCTTCTCCAGACGATTCAGCAAAAAGTCCTGTGGGGGATTTAGAGACACTTAATTAGCTCTAGTTAGCACAGATGTTGCATGCGTGTTTTCATGAACACTTTCAACCTGTGTTAGAAGTGATAAGAAAACAGTCTTTCTATGCTTAGCCTGACACTACCATTATAAAAGATGCTATAAGTAAATTAGTCTAGGAAATGGTTTAATATAACTTTTGCACCTGACATAATTATGTGTGTGTCTCATATAACAACTTATTACAAGCTATGCCCCTAATTATGACGACCCAGCTTTCTTTCGTAAAGTATTTAATCTTCTACCCTCTCAAACCTATATTCACTTTATAGTGGGTGGCGATTGGACCCCGTTCTGGACAAATGTCCTGTCCTTTCAGATACTTCTCTCAATTCTACCTCAGTCATTAAACATATTTCCGAGTCACTGGATGTTGTTGATATCTGGAGGCTACAACATCCGGCTGATAAGGAGTACTCATTCTTTTCCCATGTTCACAAGTCATATTCTAGAATAGATTTTTTTTTATAGACTCTAAATTATTATCTAATGTCTCCTCATCCAAGTATCATAATATACTGATCTCTGATCATTCTGCTGTTACGGTATCTTTTGATTTCGGCTGGGCAAAGCCAAGTTATAATTGGAGATTTAATACTTGCCTCCTTTCAGATGAGAAATTTAGTCAGCATATTTTGGATTCGTTGACAGAGTTTATAGAGATCAACGATAAAGGAGATGTTTCTGACTCTGTGTTATGGGAAACTTTTAAAGTTGTGATGAGGGGACACATAATTTCTTATGAGTCAGCAGTAAAGAAACTTAGACAGAAACGCCTGGTAGAGATAGATGCTCGCCTTGCCCAATTGGAAAAACTATATAGGGATACCACTGACTCTTGTGTTCTAAATAACATCAGGTCACTTAAATTTGAATATAATAAGATCATGTCAGACCAGGTGAATAAGATGTTATTAAAAATTAAGCAGAAGCATTTTGAGATTGGGGATAAACCAGATAAATTATTAGCCCGTCAGTTGGGGGGCTCTTATGCCAGTAGATCAATTCATAGTATAGCTGATAAGGATGGTAAAATATTGACTAATCCAAAGGATATCAATAAACGCTTTATGGAATTTTTTGCAGACTTGTACGAATCTAAGACTTCTGTATCATCTGAGGCTATTTCGGATTTTCTTCGTTCGCTTTCCCTCCCTCAATTAAGTGAAGCGGACCAGGAAATCTTGAATTCTGATATTACAATTCAAGAGATAATGGACGCGATTAATGCCTTTCCTAACGGGAAGTCCCCTGGTCCTGATGGCTTCAGCTTTGAATTTTATAAGAAATATGTAGATAAAATTGTACCCCTTATGTTACGGATGTTCAATCATTCTTTCATTAAGCAGAAATTTCCCTCTTCTCTATACTCCGCCAATATCTCTTTACTTCTTAAGAAAGGCAAGGATGAGGCTGACGTGTCTTCTTTTCGTCCAATTTCTCTTCTCAATATGGATTTAAAAGTGTTCACTAAAATTTTGCCAACAAGATTAAACAAATGTATTTCAACTATTATTCACCCCGACCAAGTTGGCTATATCCCAAAAAGATTTTCCTTTTTTAATGTTAGACGTTTCCTAAATATAATCTATTCTAAGCTAAACTCCCACTCTAAATTGGCAATTATCACAGTAGATGCAGAAAAAGCTTTTGATCAAGTTGAGAGGAACTACATCTTAACCACTATTAAAGAATTTAATTTAGGCGATAGGTTTTCTTCCTGGGTTAGCATGTTGTATCACCATCCTTGCGCTTCAGTGTTAAGTCGGCATGAAATCAAATTTGACAAATCTTCTTTTTATATGTAATATTGTAGTGTTTATTATAAATGATTTATCTGTGCACTTCATTATTTTTTTAAAATTCATGTACCCTTCTAATCTTTAATCAAATACATTACTAGGGATGGGAATTGATAAGATTTTATCAATATCAATGCCACTAACGATTCTGCTTATCGATCCAATTCTTTAACGATTCTCTTATCGATTCCTGATAGCACTGTGAGGGAAAAAGTAGTCTTTTTCGGGGGAAAAAACAAGTTGTTTTATTTGTTTTAAAGCTTACACTTGACTAAGCAAACTGTACTTTTTATGTAATAAATGGAACCTTATTGTAAAGTGTTACCGATTAGTTATACACCGATTAAACGCCCCGTGAGTTCAGTGTTGGAAAGATCATTTGTTTTAACCATTCATTAAAACGAATCGGTTCAAATGAGTAATTAGTTCGCGAATTGGACGTGTCATTATCGGACGTGTGCTCGTTGTGTGATTATCCCGGCAGTTGGGACATCCCACAAGATGTGTGTCATCACAGAAAACATTTCATCACTGGATCGTTTTTTTCGTTTATTTGAAGTGTGATTATGTCAGCTGAATGTGCGGAACACTTTTCAGAGAAGATAAGGCAACGTATTTTAGCACAATTCACACCCAGCGGCAATTCAGGAAAAACAAATCTCCGAATGCTCCACAAAAAACTTTAGTCTCCCTACCTTACCATCGTGTCGTTTATTTTGATTAATATGTGCGAGGGAGAGAGGAAGACAGCGCTTAGTTTTGAGACGGTGAAGCCTACTTTCGCCTTGCTCCGAAGAGAGAGAGTGCGTGCGCGCGACCGGGGCTCTCTCGCTCTCTCTCTCTCTCTCTCTCTCTCTCTCTCTGCTCGATCAGTTTAACATGCGCCCTGTCACAAGCGCAGCGGTTCATCTACATTACCAGAGAGAGACAATTTTACTCACTGATCAAATAAGACTTTGCAGGACAAAGATTAGCTTTGGACGCGGTGCTATGGTGCTTGATAAAGGACAAAAGGGACAGAGCAGGAGCATCGATAAGAGGACTCGTTAACGTCGAGGGCATACAATATCGATGGATCGTAAAATTTAGAACCGGTTCTCGAGTGGAACCGGTTTTCGATTCCCATCCCTATACATTACCCTTCCCTCCCCCCTCGAAACGACCTCTCTTCTCTTTCGGTCACGTGCCATGGCGAAAGGGCGCGGCCAGAGCCGATGAGGGTGCGGCTATCGGTGCACCGCCTCTCAGAGAACCTGCTCGTATAAATATGGGCTGATTCCTGCCAGAAAATTTAGCTGCTCGTTCTTGTCGCCGGGCTCCTCAATAAAAAATCCTTCATGGGAGGGTAACGGTGGGGAGTCCGGTGGAGAGAAATCCTCCACAACTGAATGTAAACTGGCATTCAAATCTGCCTCCATTTTGTTTGCAACGCCCAACCTCCAACGATCCAATCAATTCCCGAAGGACGAAATCAAGCCCCGCCCTACATTTTTTTCTAATTTCAGAAGCCATTTCACTCGGATATACGTCACAACAAGGAAAAAATGACAATCTCAACTTCCGTTTCATGCCGACTTTAATCTCGATAGATCACCGCAATTTGAATTGCATAGGGGTACCCGGCAGGGGTGTCCACTTTCACCCCTGTTGTTTGCCATTGCCATAGAACCTTTGGCAATAGCCATTAGACTTCATCAACAGATTCCGCCCTTAAGTATAGGTCAGGTTGACCATATCATATCTCTTTACGCTGACGATGTCCTTTTGTACCTTTCAGACCCCGAGCGCTCTGTTCCTCCTCTGTTAGATTTATTAAACTCATTCAGTAGCTTCTCTGGTTATTCTGTTAACTGGCAAAAAAGTGAACTTATGCCCGTCAGCGATAATATAGATCCAGTTTTTATGAAGAGCCTGCCATTTAAAATCACTTTAGACAAGATAAAATATCTCGGTGTGGTGGTCCCTAAGAATCCAAAGGATTTAGTTTAAATTATTTTGCTTTACTAGACAACCTAAAGAAGGACATAGAAAGATGGAGATCACTCCCTATTTCAATGATCGGCCGCATTAATGCAATTAAAATGGTGATCCTTGCTAGATTTGTATATCTCTTTCTAAATTTGCCCTTCTTTTTACCCAAATCATTCTTCAGAACTCTTGATTCAATAAGTATGCCTTTCATTTGGGGTTATAAAGTCGCTCGTATATCCAAAACACACGTGTATAAACCAAAATGCTTGGGGGGTTTGGGTTTGCCCAACTTTCTTCATTACTACTGGGCAGCGAACTGCAGAACATTAATGTATTGGCGGGATTCTTTTCCGGGCATTGTTCAAGTAGACACCCCCTCTTGGCTACCGATAGAACAAAATGCCATCCACTCATCTCTTTCTACTCTGCTTTTTTCGGCACCATTGCCTAGTAAAGAAGTTCCCAAAGCTAATTTAATCCTTAACAACTCCATCAAAATATGGTATCAGATCAGAAAGGTAATTAAGCTACCAAGTACCTCCCTGTTTACTCCTATCTGTTATAATAATGCGTTTAAACCCTCTCTTGCAGATAATGTTTTTAGGGAATGGCAAGGTAAAGGAATTCTCTGTATAAAAGATTTGTATATTAATAATACATTTCCCTCCTTTTCTCAGCTCAGCGAAAGATTTGGCCTTCCCTCTTTTCACTTTTTCAGATATCTTCAAGTCAGGAACTTGTTCGTACAAATATTATACACTTTGAAACTTTGCCTTTAGAATGTAAAATATTTGATTTATTTTCTAACTCTCCTGATGCTAAGGGCATTACATCTCTTTTTGTTAATGCTTTTAAAGAAAAAGGCTTGGGAAAAAGATTTAGGGATTCAGGTTACTGAGACTGTCTGGGACAAATGTCTTTCATCTATTTATTCTTGTTCTATAAATTCAAGACACCAACTTATTCAGTACAAGGTATTACATAGACTTCACTACTCTAAAGAAAAGCTTAGTAAATTCTATCCCTCTGTTTCTCCTATATGCGATAAGTGTAAAGCTGCTGAGGGTACCCTGTCACACCTTTTTTGGTTGTGTTCACAATTTCAGAGTTTTTGGATAGAAATTTTTCAGTTTTTTGCCAAAGTCTACAATTGTGCTTTACTTCCTGACCCACTCATAGCAATTCTTGGTTGGTCAGACTCATTGCAGGCTCTCAGGCCAAAGGTACTGTTACCAGTTCAATATGGTGTGACTGTAGCTAAGAAAGTTATCTTGCTTTTGTGGAAAAAAAAATACTAGACCCCTCTTTTCTGACTGGCTAATTGGTCTCACTTCTACGTTACATCTTGAAAGAATTAGATACTCCATATCCGGGAACCCTGCAAAATTCGATAAGATGTGGGAACCAGTTTTTACTTTTTTGTCAAATCAGAAGGACTAATTATTTGTTTTCCTGATCTGTAATAATCACTTTATGTAACTATTGTGATTACACTTTGTAACAGAGGTTGCTTTGTGTATGTCTTCTTTTTTTATTGTACTTTTGTTTCATTTTACACATTGCACAGATTTCTGTTTTATGAAGGGTCTTTTTGTCTGTTTTTTTTTTGTTTGTTTTTGATGTTTGAAAACCTCAATAAAAATAATATACACAACTTATTACAAGCTAAAAAAAAAAGCAATATGGATATCTTTAAATCCCAATAAATGTAACAGTTAACCTAAAGGATGAAAATCAACAACATACATAAAAGCCCTTATTATGGATCAGCCATGTGTCAACTAATTAATGTAAATCTATGCACATTTCAGAGAGACCTCATTCATTATAGCTTGAGGAGAACGTGAGTTGCTCCACTTATGCATGACACGTACAATCTCTTTCATTCCTTACAACTCTGTGAAAGAGCCATGTGGCAGAGTGTGAAAAATGATGATTTAATATTCATGTGCTAAATGAGGGTGATGAAGTCATTGGCACCTGCAGGCATTTCACGCTCACAACATGGAGACTTTTAGAGTCCTTCAAATTTTTGCCAAAGATTCATGAGGGGAAATTGTGGAAAAAAAGAAAGAGGAAAGAGGAGGCAGAGGGACCTAAGTGAGTGGGTAAGTGAGTATAAAGAATGAATAATCCTATCAATTTTACTGAAATAACTGGTGATTCAGATTATATTGATTTTTTGAATTTTTAAACAAACATTACTCATTACTCAAACATATGATGTCTAAATTGATCCCACAGGTATATTTAAAACAAAAGCATAATGATGCAGGTAACAGATGAGGCTGTTTGACTGATGGATCTTCAGTCGAGTTACTTTCTTACCGTACCACCGACCAAAATATGAGTGTGGAAAGGGGTTGGGGTGCATGTATAGTGGGCCACAGTTGGTCTCGAACCATTGACTCATCTATCACAATCTGATGACATGTCGTCCCTTAGTGTGCAGACGTACAAAATCATGTAAGAGGTTGTATGCTCAGTTGTGGGTAGAGACAGTTGTGCTGTGCACCTAATTCTTTTTTCTTTTCCTTTTTGAGCAGAGGCACCAGTGGAAGTCCTGACTCACTTGGTGTCATAGGTGAGATTAAACAAGACCAAAAGACAAAAGACACCTTTATGTAAGTTTATAAAACAGATAGTTCCGGTCCTTGATTCTGATTGGTTGAAGCAGTTGTAAATTACTCAACAAACATACACCTGTGACCGCATTACATAATATTACTGCACGCGCAACTGCCGTTTGTGATTCTTTGTTGCTGCTGGTTGCTGCATGTGTTGCTTGGCAACCTATTTGGAACTACATTGCTTGGCGGAGGAATAAATGTGTTATAACGTTATATTTTTTGTTGCTGGTGTTTATTTTATGAATAAAATAAATATTAAAATGAATATTTTTATTGAGTAACCATTTTATAAAAGCCATAAGTCTCTTGAAGCCGTGATTTACAGTGAATTTAGAACAGCTAAGGGGCGTTGTTAGGCACGACGCGGAGTGGAGCCCCTTACAACGCCCCTTAGCTGTTCTAAATTCACTGTAAAAGACGGCTTTGCGGGGCTTATTGCTTTAGTAAGACATGTTAGTACAGAGGTACAGTTTTCAGTCAGTGGGCAGGGGACAAGTGTTCAAATGCTGACTAAATATATCATACTTTTAAGTAAACTTCTTTTATGTTCCCAAAAAGTCTCAAGCAACAATTCTCGGTTTCGAGTGGCAGGACTGTGGGAAGATGATGACAGAATATTCTGTTGAAAGCAAATGATCTGTTGAAGGTGAGACTCAATTCAACAGATGAGTTTTAGTCTTAGGTAAAACTTTTGTATACCTATGAATACAAAGAATTTCAATCTGTTGAAGAGTCACAATTCATTAAAAAGTGTACGAATTATATAAGTGTGAACTGATTAATACTAAACTGAGTTTTAATCACTACACCATTCTAAATTGCAGTAAACTCTCCTCATTAAATGGCACAACCAGCAAAATCAGAATTATGCAGGAAATGTAAAGTGTATTACCAAACACACAAAATATTTTTAATTAGGAGTGCCAATTTAATGTGTTAATTTAGTACAATTAAATATAAAAACAAATATGTTAAAATATTAACATACAGTATTAAAGGTGAAATAAAGCAGTCAGTCGTTATTTAGTAAATGGATTTCCACTCCAATCAAAAATTATTTATCAAACGGTATATAACACGATAAATGTAACCATTTAAATGAAAAAAATATGTTTTGTTATCACTTTTGTAGCAAGGGCGCCGCCATCTTTGAGTACTACAACCTGTGACGTCACAGAGTTGGTTGGCTCCATAATGAATATTATTAATGTTTCGATTCTGGTCTTTGATTTGTCCGTTTAGTTGCTGTAATCGTTACTAGTAATAGATAAACTCATAATATCTGTCGGCAAGTAAAATAGGCTAACAAAAATAATTTAGGACTCAAGCAGTGAAGTTGGTTAAAAACTTTATTGCACGGAATGCACATTTTTTTTTAAAGATGATGGCAAGGAAGATGACGGAATTGGGGATAACATTCGGAGATTATTCATCGTATGGAGTACTGATTGGTAAACGTGGAGTCATGGTAAGAAATATTTATTTAGCGATTTGCATTAGCTTTTAACTATCTCTGTATGTTGTGGAATGACAAACGGGTAATTAAAATGATTGTGGTTCATTTTAATTTCTGACAGTCATTTTTGCAACATATTCTATATCCAAGTATAACTATGGAAATATTGAGGCAGTGGGACTTCTGTCTGAATGTGTTTTAGGAATTGAAGCAGTATTGTTCTCCGTTTCAGCGGCAGTTTATGAAAATGGACTCTTTTGTCATTTGCTTTAACACTGTAAAACTCATTTTTACATCCAGGAGCAATGCAATAGTGACCTCCCTTTTGTCTTCTGATGCACTGTGGCTTTCCCGTTTCCATCTTTAACTATCTTTATCTTTCACTATCTGTCCTCCACTGTTGTATCTGTTGAACTCAGGTAAGACAACCAACCGACGTCACAGGCTGTAGTACTGCAAAATGGCGGCGCCCCCGCTACAAAAGCTATAGCAAAAAATCTTTTTGTCTTTTAAATGGTTACATTTATCGTGTTTGTAATACAACTTTTGAATAGATTGGAAATCCATTTACTAAATAATGTTAACTTGACTGACTGCTTCATTTCCACTGTAATTGATTGACAATCCTATTCTAAATATAGTGGGAGACTGGTATTCATTGTGGTAAAAACTGCACTGAAACACTCACTAGAATGTAGACGCTCTTGCCAGTCCCCGTGGGGCCAACAAAGACGGTGGGCTTCTGATGAGTGATGAGCAGCTTCATGAGAGCAGTGTAGCGTATAGTGTTCTCCGTAGGCACAATTATTTCGTTGAACTGCACATCTTTGGGGATAGGGGGAAAATCCTTCAGCTCCTCAGTCCACAACTCCCATCTGCCTGGACCCTGTTAGAGTATCATTGCTAATGTAAACCATTTTTATGAAAAACAATTTCAATAAATATTCTTGTTAGCTTTTTGGTTTGGAATTTTGTTTTTCTGTCCTTCAATGCTGTCTGAAACTACAGTGTGTATTATTGCTGCAGTGTTTCCAATTCCACCATCATGGCACCCTTAAAAATTTCATGATGCACTCTTTGTAGAAGCCTTATATACACCACAAAATAATTTTTATCTACAGCAGAAAAATGTAATATAAGCAATGGATAATCCATTTCATCTCTAATAAAAGACATTTTCAGCATTTAATGGGGCATGAAATGGACAAATTAGTCCAGGTTATGCCTGAAGTTTTATTACACAGAGATAAAGCTTGTGATTTCTAAGAAATAACAAGACAGATTAGCTCATTTGGGATGAGGAGAGTGTGCTTCCTGAGCAGAGAGTGGATTTACTTATTAGTATTTCAGGATGAAAAAGAGAAATAATCAAATCCACATGCCTCAAGCTCCAGAAATTAAGAGGTTGGTTTTACACTTTGTATGTATTCTAAATATTGATCAAGCCAAGATGGCATTTATAATACCAAATCAGGCTGAATATTAGAATTGCACAATTGCTTTGTAGAAAGCCAGATTGAGAAACATCTCTGAGAAGGAATAAGAAGCTGCAGGAAAGTGAAGATAATCACATTTTGTCCTCAATAAATATTTTTTTAGATGGTTCTTTATTTTTTTTTAAATGATCAGTAAGCTGTTAATAGGAAATTGGAAATTGGAATAGGAAAAAACTTCCCAAAAGAGCCCAATCTGTTTCTCTCTACAAATCCACTCAAATGTATTGAAGAAACTTCCTGACCTCTTTGAGGAAGCGGTATTCATAGAGCGTGCCCTCAGTGGGTAAAGGCACTGTCAGCTGCTTGGCGGGAGGCTCCACATGCTCCAAGATTCCATGTTGTGTGCGCGTCTCCTCACTGAGCCCACCTGCCAGCATCTCCTTTACCAAACCATCAAACTTTACCCGTCCAGCCTCAGTGCAGCTGGCCCCGACTGACCACAAGAGGCAGAAAACAAAGATGCCCTATACAGGAAGAGAGAAAAAGTATGTTTTCATGCAGTAAGAGAAGTCAAAGCTAGTAGTGTATTTTGACAAACAAACAGCTCAGTAACATCTTACTGTTAACGTCTGATAAGTCCATTTTTAGGTATCATATATTGAGTTTTTCCATAAATAATATAAATGTTTACTTCCTCAATTGCTGTCTAATCTCTACGACCCACTGCTGACCTTCCCACAGCTACTAATCCAATCAATTATTCATAAATATTTCTTTACAAACTTAATTCCACCTTAAGATCAATTTGCTGCAGCAATGACAATCAATACAAACATTGCCATTATTGATTTGAGACAAAATGCTTTGTGCTCCTTTGGCACTTAAAAAAAAAAAAGCTTCAAGATTGTGCAAAACTCTGATGACCAACTGAGAGGCGGCAAATAAAGTCATTCCTATCTGGGAGGAGGGAGATTTTCTAACCATTGATCCTGTACTAGCAGCTAATCAATGAGACTCCCAGTCTATGTTGGCACTTTTTGATCCACTGATATGATCTCCGTCTCAGAGGAGCAGGTGGAGAAAGATTATTACCTTTAGAGGAGAAATGCAGACAGTATTGACAGACTTCAGAGTCAGACAACACAAAAAAAAAATGGCAAAAGTTGCCTTCGGCTTCACCCTCTGGGGTCTAAGGTGTTTTGGGGGTCCTTGAGATGTTTTGACATGCCCTGACATTTGTGCTTTTTTCAGTTGCTTATAAACATATTAATGACACAGGTGAAATTACACTCTATTTAGCACAAACAGGGCTACCGTAATATGTGAGCAACATGTATGTACATGTTTGTATTTTTGGGAGAATACTGTTTATGCATGGTTATTGAAAAAACTAAAAATTAAAGTTTCTGAAATAAGGCCACAAAACACATACTAAATATGTGTCCACAAGACTTTTGACTAATGAATGTTGTCGCCTAGAGTTTTTGCTTCAAAATGATCTGAAAATCATCCTGCCTAATCATTCACATAAAACAATATTGTTTTAAATTGTGAAAAACATTTTTTTGTTTGGAAAGGCAATATGTGAATGGGTGTGAACGGCCCAACCCCCTCATGTATAATTAGGTGGTTCTCACCTGAGAAGACAAAGTCCCGCATAATAATGAGCCTTTCATTCAGGTGTGTCACACAAGAAAGAATGTGAGGACAATATATATACATATATACACACACACACACACACACACATACTGTGTATATATACACTCACCGGCCACTTTATTAGGTACCCCATGCTAGTAACGGGTTGGACCCCCTTTTGCCTTCAGAACTGCCTCAATTCTTCGTGGCATAGATTCAACAAGGTGCTGGAAGCATTCCTCAGGGAGTTTGGTCCATATTGACATGATGGCATCACACAGTTGCCGCAGATTTGTCGGCTGCACATCCATGATGCGAATCTCCCGTTCCACCACATCCCAAAGATGCTCTATTGGGTTGAGATCTGGTGACTGTGGAGGCCATTTTAGTACAGTGAACTCATTGTCATGTTCAAGAAACCAATTTGAAATGATTAGAGCTTTGTGACATGGTGGAAGTAGCCATCAGAGGATGGGTACATGGTGGCCATAAAGGGATGGACATGGTCAGAAACAATGCTCAGGTAGGCCGTGGCATTTAAACGATGCCCAATTGGCACTAAGGGACCTAAAGTGTGCCAGGAAAACATCCCCCACACCATTACACCACCACCACCAGCCTGCACAGTGGTAACAAGGCATGATGGTTCCATGTTCTCATTCTGTTTACGCCAAATTCTGACTCTAACATCTGAATGTCTCAACAGAAATCGAGACTCATCAGACCAGGCAACATTTTTCCAGTCTTCAACTGTTCAATTTTGGTGAGCTCTTGCAAATTGTAGCCTCTTTTTCCTATTTGTAGTGGAGATGAGTGGTACCCGGTGGAGTCTTCTGCTGTTGTAGCCCATCCGCCTCAAGGTTGTGCGTGTTGTGGCTTCACAAATGCTTTGCTGCATACCTCGGTTGTAACGAGTGGTTATTTCAGTCACTGTTGCCCTTCTATCAGCTCGAACCAGTCTGGCCATTCTCCTCTGACCTCTGGCATCAACAAGGCATTTCCGCCCACAGAACTGCCGCTCACTGGATGTTTTTTCTTTTTCGGACCATTCTCTGTAAACCCTAGAGATGGTTGTGCGTGAAAATCCCAGTAGATTAGCAGTTTCTGAAATACTCAGACCAGCCCTTCTGGCACCAACAATCATGCCACGTTCAAAGTCACTCAAATCAACTTTCTTCCCCATACTGATGCTCGGTTTGAACTGCAGGAGATTGTCTTGACCATGTCTACATGCCTAAATGCACTGAGTTGCCGCCATGTGATTGGCTGCTTAGAAATTAAGTGTTAACGAGCAGTTGGACAGGTGTACCTAATAAAGTGGCCGGTGAGTGTATATATATATAAAATAAAAATATAAATGAAAGTCAAAAGCACATTTTTAGTCATACCTGGAAACAAATCCTGTTCAAATAGGCTATATGGGCCATTATATAGAATTGGTTCAAAGTTAGAGTTGGAAACATCTTGAAAAGAAAATTGTCTTTTTCCATAAATCTCTTATAAAGTATTATTTTTTAAAGTAGGCCAATACATTTTATCATACAAATTTCAAAGTTAAAGGGATACTTCACCTCTGGAAAGATGAATGTGTATTTAAAATGGGTCATTTATGTAGAAGAAATGTGAAATTATTTTTGAATTTGGAGCTTTCTAGACTGAGAAAAGCCAGAAAATGTATTTTTGGCTTATGTGGATGAAAGACAACAACTCCCAGAATGCACTTGCTTCGCTGCCCTAGGAGGCCACGCCTACCGGTAACAGAGCGCAGTAGTTAAACAACAAGTCTAGGCTACTAGTGAGTCTCCGTGATGAGTCTGCCCGAAAATGTGTTTCGAGATCGCCCAAAATGTCCGGGATTCGGCTTTTGCGTTCTACAGTCGCAATTCATTATCTTTACTGTGGCGAGTAGGACGAGACTGAGGGCCGCGGGAGAGCGTGATTACTGATGAGACGCCTGTGAGACGCACCGGTCTCGTATCTCTCACGGAGGAGCGGAAATTTTCTTAGCAATGTTAAAACGCACATCAACCGATCACTTGTTTAGCGTTCATGCAAACACTACATTCAGATTCACCAATCGGAATGAATTCAGTTAGATTGAAACAAAAGGTGTGCATGTAAACAATGAATGGCGACTGCAGAAAGCAAAAGCTGAATCCCGGACATCGACGGGCGGACATGTCCGGGAAAAAGAGAATGGTAACCCCTACTACTCAGCTTTCTCCACAGAACAAGAGCCTGCTAGCTTAGCTTCCAAAAAAAGATGGCTGACACTATGTGTACATTCTGTGAGTGAGATCCCACCCTCTATGTGCGGGTTGAGAACATGCGGAACAGCCCCTACTACTGACTGTAGTCTTTAGCCCCTGGCCAAAAAATCCTCCGATGACGCAAAATGACGATTTTTGTGTCATCAGAGGATTTTTTCCAGACAAAAAATACATAAATCTCTCGTCTCAGGGGGATATGAGGGTGGAAAGCATAGTAATTCGAAAATACTACAGGTTTTCTACTAATACAAAGCTTAATGCTAAATCCTGAAGTATCCCTTTAAGGATTCATTATTTTGATATAGCCTAGCTTGCATTGGAACAAGCACTATAACAGTTGATTAGTTTATTTTTGACAAAACATACTATATATTTAACATATGAGCAGAAACTGTCTAACAAAAGCTTATTTGATGTCTATTTTAGAGGAAAGATTTTATAATCTATCCAAAACTAGTCAACGAAATGTTGTCATTACAGACACTGTTCTATATCGCGATTAGAACAAATCTCAGTAGGCTATAGCAATATAGTTTGGATGTGTTCATGCAAAAATAACGTTTACTAATGTAGGAGCGAGAGTGAATGAATGCACAGATGCGATGTACAACTGTAGTAAACAACATTGCGCATGCGTCTGTGCCATTCATTCATTCACACACAGACACACAATTCATATTTAAACAGTCTTTGTGGAGTTTACAGACACTATTCAATAACGCGATTAGAACAAAGCACTTAAGAATAAATGACTTACTACATCAGCTGAATCCGTGCTCCTCGAAATGAAACTACCAGCACTTCTGAGGTAACTTTTCCAGGATTATTACGATAGTATTATTCCTCACAGCGCAGCAAGACGAGGTAAAGTACAAGATTCTTATTAAACTGGATGTTTTATCCAGCTGATGTGGGCGATAGCCGAACCCAGAGGTTTAAGATATGACCTCTCGGGGCAGTAAAGCGAAGACATTTGTGAGAAGCAATTAATATGATGAATTTGCAGTCAAACAAAAAGTCCCTAGTATGCTTTGAGGACTAAGTGAAACTAAACAAGCAAAATTTGTATTCACTAGCCATGAAAGCCGATTAATCAAACAATTGAAAAGATCCTTGAGATACACTATATCCAGTATAAGGCATCTCTCCTGTGTATTCATAACCTTCTGAACCCTCTCTATGTGTCAGATATATTGTATAAACAATTAATTAATGTAACTGCACATAACGATTGATCAAAATTAGATCAAATGATGAAAATGTGAGTGGTGCCTATGTGAAACGTACTGCCATGATGCTAATGCGTTGTGGATTATTGCTAGGACATTGTTATGTGGTTGCTAAGATGTTTTGCTTGGTTTTTAGCCAACTGCCTCAGTGTGGGCTCAGCAGAAGTGCGGATCAGTTTCGGCTTCATAGGCAAAGCTGTGAGCGTTGAGTGCATTAAGTGTCCAACATTCTACCTTTGATCTTTTTTTCCACATGTTATCTCCTCACCTCAAGCCAGGAGCAGACATCTCTCTCATTCACCCCTTTCATCTGGCTCTCCTCTCTGAACTCATCCATCATGCAGTCCATCAGATTCATCAGAGACCTCACCAGGCTCGTGTTGGACGTGGGAGATAATTCCTGAATGCCCACACAAAACACACTCCATTAGTCCGGACCAAGAACCCATGGCAAGATATATGGTGGTGTGCTATTATACTGGACAAAACTATCTTAAAGGTACAACGTGAGATAATAAATAATAGTTCAATAATGGCTAGACAAAAATGACAAACAAGGGAAGAAATATAGCAGCAAATGAGTGGCAAGAGAAAGCTCTACTCTCTCTGACAAAAACTGTATAACCAAAGTGCACTGTTAGCAAAAAGAGACAAAACAGGACTGTCAGGAAAGTGATTTTTTTTTAAAAAGAAAGGACATAATTAGTGCTTTATCCCATTCTGAGCACAATGCAAGCATGTAAGCACAAAAGAACCCTTAACTGCAGAAGCCTGTGATTATTGGGAAAGGAAATTCTGTATGTAATGCCTGTACTTAATTGAGAACATGCATTTCCTATTCCTTCCAGACTCTTAGAGTAACAATTATGTTTCATATAAAAAAAAAGAATGTCTTTGTTTAACCCTCTGGGGACGGCAAACGCGCCGGCGCGTTTTGGCAGATTTTTTTCACATAGCAGTAAAATAGACTTAAACTACGCCATCATTTCTGGTCATACAGACTTAAGACATATGAGAAAATAAACTGTTAAATGTCTATTTTTTTATGTGTCCACTTACAATCGAAACGAAACTTTGTGCTTTTGTAAAATAAAGAAAATAAACAGGGTGTGCGTTCTGCCTCTACGTCTCGTTGAACTTTTTTTCTTGAGCACGTCTCTAAACTTAAACAAAAACTCAGCTAATACTATTCACCCAGGCCTGAAATGTATATCTTTATAATCATTTAAGTTTGTACTTTTAAATGATCTGATTCAAAACGAAAACAAATTTTCTCTGTTTAAGTAATTTGTATAAAACTAACAAGATTTCCAGTTTCTCAAACGCTTGCTCATTATTTTTAATTTGACCACGCCCACGCCCGCAAAAGAGACTGATATGCAAATCTCCACGAAGTAACGCGACGCGCTCATTACCTAAAAAACAAAGCACCAAACTTCATCAGTCCTCTGCTTTTCGTCGAGTTCGGAAGACACGCAGTGAGCTTACATTGGATTTAGTTACATCAGAAGAAGAAGAACGCGATTTGAAGACAAGAAAGATGTAAGGTAAGAAATGTATTATGAATTATATTAGTTAGTGTTATTGTTGCATACACTTGACATTCCAGTTGAACTGTTGCTAGACTAAAATTTATGAAATCGACAGAAACATGTTGAAATATGAACTATAGCCTAGACAGGCAGGAAATATATATGTCATGTACGACACGAGGATGTTTTTATGTTTAATAAAACATAGCTTTATGTTAGGCTAGTATCAGTGTTTACTCTAATATGGTGAATATTATAATGTTTAGAAACATGTTTACTGTTAAATACTGTGTTTGTAACGAATGGAAATATTTGAAGTAAACGTATCCATATATTTTTTCTAGTGTACTGAAGTGTTCCTTTTTAACGATTTATAGGCCGCATGCTAGGCTATTGTTATTATTATTATTAACTAACTGAAATAAAACCATGTCTATATGGTGAAGGGTGTGTGATGATGTGGGGCTATTTTAATTCTAAAGGCCAAGATAACTTTATCAGGATGCATAGTATCCCGGATCCATGAAATAACTGGCCTTTAAAAATAAAAATCTGCCTGCCTCTATGGGAATTTAACATAGAAGTGTCCAGACGTATGCACCCTGTATTTTAAAGAAGAACATTTAATTATTTGTGATACATTATTCATTCACAAAGAATTCAGGGACATTATTCATGTCCCTAAAGGTTGGAGTTTTCCTCATTTTTTATTCCTCTTTTTAGTCAACTTTAGCATGGGTGTGTTCACTTATTCTAAGCAGTGTGTGTGTGTGTATATATATATATATATATATATATATATATATATATATATATATATATATATATAGTTAAATCGCAATTTTAACCAGAAAAATCTACAATCCATGCCCAAAGTCGTGCAGCCATATAGTTTATCTTGATATCAGCATGTTCACAGGTGTTTATTTATTTTTTTACAGGGACGAGATGCCACTGATGAGTCCTGCTGACTTCAACATTCACAGGAGACTGTACATGAACATGGTAAAATGAAAAATCAAACACCTTGGAAATGACAGGTATGTACTATGTTTCAGAAATGGGACAATGTTGTGTGACTGTTCAAGCCTCTGTCTTTTTGTCCTTTGTTGTGTATCTTTGGATTATGTTGTGTTGTAAATAAATCCAAACAATCTAAAATCCATTCTTTTTTAAATCTCCTCATTCTTTGTGCAAGGCTCCTCATAATGATATGGCCTGATAGCACACCTAATAGGGCCATTATGGGAGGGTCTTTGTCTTTCTCAGGTGTGAAATGCCATACATATTAATGAGAGATCATGCCTCCTCGCATAAAGCTTTCTCACACTAAACACGTCATACGCATTCTAAAAGACTTTATTGACTTATCTGAATGAGTAGTCAGGATGATTCTCACATAGTTTTGGAGCAAATATTCTAGACTATGTGATACAATTTTCAAAAGTCTTGTGAAGAAATAATCAATATGTGTTTTGTGGCCTTATTTCAGAAACTTTAATTTTTAGTTTTTTCAATAACCATGCATAAATAATATTCTCTCAAAAATACAAACATGTACATACATGTTGCTCACATATTATGGTAGCCCTGTTTGTGCTAAATAGAGTGTAATTACACCTTTGCCATTAATATGTTTATAAGCAACTGAAAAAAGCACAAATGTCAGGGCATGTCAAAACATCTCAAGGACCCCAAAAACACCTTGGTCCCCAGAGGGTTAAGTGTCTTTTTTGTAGTATCAGTGGATTTCTATGCCAAGAGGTCACAAGTTGAAATTTGTTTTTATAACTCTTCTTATAATAATAATAAAAAAAACTAGTGATGGAAATACATTTCAATTCTTTTGCAAGTTTCTTGGAGGAACGCAAAACATTTGCGAGAGAATGCAAAAGTGTTGAAATAAAAAAATGTCCACCCAGCTCATATTTTTTCCAGCACCATGTCCCCTAAAGTGCTCAGTAATTTATAAATGAATGAACACAAACTATTGATTTGAGATTGAGATTTGAAAAATATTTAACATAAAAGAAGATGATGAATTATAAGAGAGATATTCAACTTGGAAAGTTGTCAATTAGCATCATTATGCAAATGTATTCGAGTAAAAAATTCTGCAACTAAATTCCAGTATTCTGGCTGTGCAATAATGGACACTTTGAAAAAGTACACCATTCATGGTATGACTGCACCCATGTTGATATGTTTAAAGCAAAAATCATTCAAACTAACAAACATACAGTATTCAATCATGTCCTAAATTGGGTGTCCTGTTTAGCTTGAAAGATTAGGGAACGAGTTGAAATAATTTGTAAGTGCTTTACAGGAGGAGAATATCAATTCAATGAGTGTGCAATTGTTTCTCTTAATATTAAAGATGCCTTTAATTCAGTGGGAAAGCACTCGCTCATTATCTGCAGCACAGTTACAGTTGTACCTTAGTGCCTTTGCGGATGAGCTGAAGAGATGCAGGCAGTATGCGGTCGAAGAGGCCAGTAATGAGGTCTTTGTGCATGGAGCTCAGAGTGGATGGCAAAGTGTTGAGCCAGGACAGCATCAGAGGCCGCCATCCCAGCATGTGAGGCTCCATGTAGATCATACCACACCGAGATACCTGCACAGAAAGCAGTAAAGTCCCAGTTCTTGATAAATATGTTCAAATGTTTAAATATGTATTGCAGGCTTCACTTGATATGATCCTTTAGAAATAATTCTAATATGTGGATTTGGTGCTCAAAAAACATTTCCTATTATCAATGTTGAAAATAGTTGTGCTGATAATGTTTTTTGTGGAAACCATGATTTTTTTTATTTATTTTGCAGGATTCTTTGAAAGTTCAAAAGCATTTATTTGAATTTGTCTGTAATAATCACTTTGATCAATTTAATGCAGCAACAATGCTGACATTTGACTAGATGATGGCAATGAAATGACCATCTTCCTTTGTAAATATCAAAAAGTTGCGCACAAACAGCACTCGTGACCACAGTAGCACTTTCAAAAGGATGTGGACACACAACTTTTTATGTTTATTACTTAGCCATCTGGAATGGTGCATAGTTCAAATAAATTCCATTTTATTCATCTGCACGGCAGCTGCACTGGGTTACTCATAAAGATAAAGGTCTTTTGTGCTTAATGGTTTGATGAATAGCACATCATCAAGGTTACGTGATGGAAACAGCTGTCAGAAACCGGCTCCCACGGAAGGCCCATGCGAATGGTAGAGGTGTACGTGAATTGCAAACTGCGTGCTTTTGCACAGGTGTTAAGCCCGAGGAGACATCTGGGCCAAGCATGACCTCGAGGAGATGTTAGCTTGTTCAACTGAATTCTCATTGAACTTTGCTCTAGTTTGCAGCAGGCCATATGAGTCATGCATCTATATATGAAAAGGAGGAGAGCAAGAGAGAAACTGCAAGAGACAGATTTGAGCCAAAGGGAAATGGTTTGTGCTTATGCTATAGCCAGACCTCTTTATTTCTCTGTCAAAGCAAGACACGATATTCACACAGATTTGATCTCTGTCTCACTCTTTCCCTCTGGCTCTATCTCCGGCATCTACTTTGATCTGATCTGGTGGCGGTCGCAAACAACTCAAAAACACACAGATGTTCACACACACTTTGATATTCTCACACGCTTTCTGTCTCCATAACACGCTTGTTTAATCTGTCATCATCACCCATTCTTTTGAATCATAGTCTTCTACCCACACTAGGCCAAAAAAGGATGCGATTCATAACTATAAGAGCCTTTCCTCAGGATAGGATGTGTGAGGCAAAAGCTTTGTCGGATACAAAGCCATCTTAGGAGGACACTGAGATATATAAGGGGAGGAAATCGCGTTGGTGTTTCTGAAAGAAAGAATTTCAGCAGCGACGTATCATTATGCCATTCTTGAGTAGGCTGGGTGAGGGGAAATCGTGGTGTGGGTGTGTTATTGTGGCACTGCCAGTGAATTGGAGAGTCCTCTTTTGACAGGTTTGCCGAATGACAACGACAATCCCATTTGATGGTCTACTTTTTTGCAACCCAAAACATCAAAGGCAGTTTTAGAGATGTCTCCTCTGATAAAGATATAACAAAATGCTTTGGGAAATGTGAGGATATATTTTCATCAAATTTCATCACATTTTTAGACTGTACTGTATTTAAAAGAGATAGATATGTGCAAGTGTATGCCTGCCGTTGTAGGTGGAATATATTACAGGAATATATTATTGGAATATATTGCAAATGCTTGCTGAAGCGATCCCAAAGTTAGAAACAAGCGACGGAAGTTTATTTTTGTCAAAATCTACATCCGTATGGGATTCAGAACAATGATCAAAAAACAGATGGAGTCGATCGAGTCCATCAACACCCCCAAAGCTTCACAGTCGTTTCCTCTTCAGGGGTCAATGGAGGGGAAAGAGTAAAGTAGATCTGAAATAAATTCCTATGTACACTACCAGTGGACTAGCCTACACAAAAATCCAGATACTCAGAATTAGGAACATATCTGTTTTCTTTATAAATCAATATTTTCAAACAATGTAAGTTTATAAGACGGTATGTAAACCTATGTGATAAAGTATTTAATAGGCGAATCAATCAAAAGAGTAAACTCAACTACAAGCCAAGTATACTTAGAATACTTAATTATACTTTTAAGTATATCTTGATCAAAATACTTTTCTGTCAGTATAAGTCAAGTATACTTAAGTGACATTTTAAGTATATTTCTGAGAAGTACATAAAAAGTAGACTGAAAGTATACTTTCTTATTTTCAGTTTAAAAGAAGTATACTAATAGGAAAATGAATACACTTTTTTTCCGGAAAATGTTATATTTGATTTATTATGTATTCTTCTGAAATCATTATGACTAGTAGATTAAGTGGATTGTGGTGTTTCCACAAATCTGTGTCTAGGATAGGTCAAACTAAAGGCTCATGAATGAACGGAGCAGTAGGCACATCATCTGAGATCTTTTGATTTCTGTCACTGACTAAGCAAGTTGTATGGAAGTGGCTAAATAAACTACACTTTTAGGAGTAGACAACCGACTAAAAGGTAATAGCTAACCCTGCACCCTCTGCACCAGACTAAGATCAAACTGGAGAGTTTGTGTCCGTGAAGATCCATGTAATGAACGTAAATAAACGTCTGAACGTCTAATGAATGAACATCTAATGAGCGAATAATTGAAAGTATGGGACACCCAGAATAATCAAAGATCTAAATTAATACATAACCAATATTTATGATTAGTTCCTAATTAGAAACACCATCTAAATTTAATAATCATTTGAAATTGGAGTCAGATTAAGCACGGAGCTAAAGTAAGATTGAAATTACATTCTAATAAATTAAGTAAACTTCACATAAGCGCTAGTAAAAGACCTACACGAAAAAAAAGTATGCATGAAGCAAGAGTGAAAAGGTTTTTTGTTTTTTAAGATATTCACAAAACAAATTATTCTGGGGGCCATGAACGTTTTGTAATAAATGTGCTTAAGAGAGTGTGCAGTTATTTTTTCTTTGCAAAAAGTCTTAGGGAAAAAATAAATATACAATGTGTGAATTGAAAATACCCCTTTAATAGAATATTAAAAAATATCCTCTTTAGAATATAACTATAATCATATGGTTTTCTGAATAACAAAATAACTGAAAAATCTAAATTCGTGTTCACACTACACTTATCGTTCCAGTGACTTCCATGCGAATGCAGGAGACCGGAAATGCAAGCTCATGTGACTTTGGCTGCATTACAAAGTTCAAGTTTGGCAAAATCTGACCTGCAAATTTGTATATAAATAGAAGACCAATAGAAGAACAATATGTCACGCTGCAAGAATAAATGATCAACGGTTCATGAAATAACCTTTACAAGCTTTTTCCATTCCTTATTATAAGATGCACTGGCAAACGAAGGAGTCATTTTACAAAAATCAAATAAATGCTCTAAAAATTAATTCCATAAGAGACTCCCAACTCCAAATGATAGAACTACAGAAAAGTTTTGAATTGAAACACCTTGCATTATTTGTAAGTTTAACATTTGCCTGTCATCTCACCGTGGCCGGTGAAGCCACCTCCAGGTCCATGGGTTCAAAGATAAGGCTCATCTGCGGGGACATCTGGATGATCTCTCCACTCATGAGACAAAGCTTCTTGTTGTCATCCAGTACAGTGTTCATGTTCTCAATCCACACTGCGTCCACAGGCCCATCGAAAATCAGCCACTTTCTGTCAGGACTCTGTTGGGGAGGCAGCGGACAGTCAGACTCACATTGATAAAATCTTTTATTTTAGCATTTTGTAGATAGGAGCTACCCAACAAGATGTTTTTCTGCAGAACAAACAATTATGTTTTTTCCTAGCATTTTCTAAAAGTTTTTAAGTGAAAATATTTGTACGTGTAACTCTGACAAACCATGGATGCTTTGATTGAAAAATGAGGCTAACTAACATTTTCTCATGAAAGTTTCTCCTGTAAAAAATATTGATATTTAATTTTCAACACTTTGGCATTTGTTTAACATATCACAAGCTTGTATTACCTGCATTGTTTTGACCTAGTTCTCTCCACTGATTTTGAAACATGCATTCAATGCCTCAAGAAAAAGCAGTGGCAATCAAATATAAAACTAAGTGTGAGGCAAACATTTGACACCAGTCTCCTCTTATTATGTTGCTTTTTATTCCTCAATTACAGCTATTAAGGATCTAGGTTTGATCCTCACTTTCTTGCTGCACCAAAGAGACTGATCTACCATATCTTCCGCCAACAACTGTTTTAACAAAAACATTTCTATCGTAAGCCAGGGGGAAACAAAGCTTCAAACTGTAATCCTTTGGGAATGTGGGTATGACTGAACTCTGAATAACATTAAAGTTAGTGGGTAAAATATGTCACAGTTTTAGGCTTAGTGAAAGGTTAGGCATGGTGAAAGAAATATAAGAGCTGCATGTTTCAGGCAGACACCACTGTGGGAATTTAAGTACTCTGTTTTGAGATGTCTTTAACTTGATGGCAGAGAATTTCTGTCACAATGATGAGTCATAGATCCAAATGCAAGCAAGCAGTTTTATTGACGACAGATAGAACAGGTAAATACTCAAAACGCCACGTTTGCAGGCGTGCGATCTGGAAGTCACAACTCCAATCTGGAGACGAGAGAAAACTAGGACACAGGAACTGTGTGAGAGACACAAACAAGAGTGACGAACCGACACCAAGCACAATCAACTCCAGCTAGATAAAGACAGCTAACAAGCATTAGTGATAAGCTGCAGCTGAAGGCTGATTGAGTGATCAGCTGGTGCTAAGCAACAAACAGGCAGTACACACCCACAAACCCCATGCCTACAAACACACCAACAGAACATCCGGACCGTAACCCTCCCAGTCCACCAGGTACTGGAATCCGCGTCGCCTCCGTCTCGAGTCCAGAATACGATTAACCGAATATGTAGGCTCCCCGTCTACGAGTCGCGGCGGTGGGGAAACCGGGGCTGGCGGATTAAGGTCAGAACGAAAGACAGGTTTCAATTTTGAGACATGAAAGGCGGGGTGAACTCTCCTGTACGCTGGAGGAAGATTGAGGCGGACTGACACCAAACTAATGATCTTGGTGACAGTGAATGGGCCGATAAATTTAGGAGCTAGCTTATTAGACACGGAATGGAGCGGAATATTCTTAGTAGAAAGCCACAATCTTTGACCCACGACTTACATGGGAGGCCTTGACTGGTGGCGATCGGCCTTAGCCTTAGTGCGGTCCAAGTGCGGTGGCACCTCTGGACGAAGGAGTGAGCCGAGGGGACCGCGACTTCGGATTACAGACTGGGAAAAATAGGTGGCTGGTATCCTACACTACACTCAAATGGAGATAGGCCCGTGGATGACACTGGTAAGGAGTTATGTGCGTACTCCACCCATGAAAGTTTCTGGCTCCAGGAGAAAGGATTCTGAGAAACCAAACATTGCAACACTCTCTCTAATCAACCACAGAGATGGGCTGAGGGAGTGTCACAATAGGTATGTTTAATCTGTGAGCTAGATCAATATCTAGAAAATTTCCCTCAGCCCCTGAGTCAATGAGAGCCTCACAGTCAAAACTCAGAGTCTGAAAGCGTAAACTCACTGGGAGATGAGTGGCAGAAAAAGAGGATTCAGTCCGTGCAACCCCACCCGTCAGTAACCTCTTACCTACTAACGGGTGCTGGCTTTTAACGGACCCTGCAGCGCGATATGACCAGCAGTTCCACAATAAAAACACAATCCCCTCTCCTTTCTCCTCTGCTTCTCCCGCGAGGATAAGCGAGATCTGCCGAGCTGCATGGGCTCAGGTTCAGGAAGAAATGCTGTGGTCTTGTCAGGAGAAAAAGTAGGATTAGGTGCATAAGTCACGCAGCCTCGTTGTGACCGACGACCTCGTCGACATAGTCTGGTATCAACTTGAACTGCCAGATCAATCAGTTTATCCACCCTGGTGGGTAATTCCAAAGCGGAGATCTCGTCCTTGATGTATTCAGAAAGTCTGTGTAACAACATGTCCCATTGGGCCAGTGGTGGTAAGTAATGAAGTAAAAATACTTTGTTACTTTACTTAAGTATTTTTTTCGGGGATCTGTACTTTACTTGAGTATGTTTTATTTGCATCTACTTTCACTTTTACTCCACTACAATTTTAAAGACAAAGTTTACTTTTTACTCCGATACATTCCCCCATGCCCGCTCCAAGCATTTATTACACTGGCTTTCCAAACCAACCAAAACCAAAAAAAGAACGCGCTAGCTCTTTGCCAGCATACGCTCGCATAGCAGTCAGTTCGCCATTGACCGCAGAAACCGGTGAAGGTACAGCTCTCGCTGCCAGCAATGATCCTGAGATTCCTGACAGGGATCACCCATGGCCATATCTTAATGATATGTTCGAATTCACTGAAGTCAAGGGAGATTAATATCGGCTGAAATGTCTTCTTTGCCTGCCACGGGTGAATTCAATTTCAGCATTCAAAACTTCACCCTCAAATCTGAGAAAACATATTGAGGTGAGTTGACCAGGCAGTACACACCCACAAACCCCACGCCTACAAACACACCAACAGAACCTCAGAACGAACACCCGGATTGATGAACTGTGACAATTTAACATTCATTGCCATTTATATATCTAGTAGTGACTATAGTAGATAGATGAATAAATGTATGGATGAAGGGACAGAGGGATGGATGGATGGATGGATGGATGGATGGATGGATGGATGGATGGATGGATGGATGGATGGATGGATGGATGGATGGATGGATGGATGGATGGATGGATGGATGGATGGATGGATGGATGGATGGATGGATGGATGGATGGATGGATGGATGGATGGATGGATGGATGGATGGATGGATGGATGGATGGATGGATGGATGGATGGATGAAATGATAAATAGATGGAAGGGAAAGAGGGATGAAAGGAAGTTATGGATGGATGGATGGATGATTGAATAAATTAGGTTTTGAATAAATGGAGGGAGAGAGGATGAGTGGAATAGATGTGGGATGGATGGACAAATAAGATAAATGAAATGGAAATATTACCTGGGAAATGGCAAAAGCTCTATAGCTGACAGCCAAGATGCCATCTGACCATTCATGGGAGACGGGATCAAACTGGCCATACAGCTGGCCCATGGTGATAGACTTTGGGTTGATAACAGTGATCTGAACCCTGTTCTCCTCCATCAGACCCTGCATTCAAAACAGGTTAAGTTCTGTTGATATTATAATACAATACTTACACACGTTTTTGCAGCAGTGTTTTCAATCGTGTCATATTAGCATGTGTATGAATGTGCTTCAGTGTAGTGATTTATAGCAGTACCATCACTAAATGTGTTGTCTGTTCTTTGGAAACACAATAAATCACATTTCCTTTTATGAAAACATAAAGTGTTCTAGACTTTTTAAGCGTTCTATTATGCAAAAAGAGCAGTTTGTATTGTGGTATTGTGATACAAATTCACATCCACTTGGAACTGCTTGAGAAATGTGGGAGTATTTGAGACTTTGGGAGTTCACATCCTCTGGGTACAAGAAAAAAAGTACTCAAAAAAAGTCAATAAGTAGGATAAAAGAACAAAAGTTTAAAGCCCTATCTTATGTAACAGATGTACAATGTTGAATGCAGAAAGCTCTACTCCCACTGTGACTATTTGAGCAGCACTAGTTTTTGTGAACAGTTGTCAATTTCCAGCACCTTCTCACAGATGTCATGCAGGGCAGCGGAGAGCACACGGTAGGCCGATGTCTTCCCACCGAAGGGCTCTCCCACCAACATGAAGCCATGACGCACAATCATCATTTCATAGATCTGCAGGATCTTCTCAGCAAAGAAGTCAGTGACCTGCAGGTTCATCTTGGCACTGTTTTCCTTAATAGCCTCAAGCAGCACACTATAGTCTGGTTTCGGAAGCTTGACCCCAGGGAATAGATCAGAAGTGATGCCCTGGACAGATTCATAACGACTGAGAAGTTAGTGAGTTAGTTAATATTAATTTGAGCATTACATATACATTTTAATGAATGCATAATTTGTGGTATATGTAGAATATATTGATGTGTGGTCCTAGATGTTGTACCTCAAATAATGGAAGGTCATGAGCCAGAAATTTTGGAAGGTTAACATCAATAATAGATCTCAGCAACAGAATATCTTCGTTCTCCTCTGGAAACTTCAGCTGTGACATGTTAAACACAGGGAGAGAAAGAGGTTTGACACTCAATAAAAGAATTGCTTGTGCTGTCACTTTTCCGGGGTCTCCAGGGGAGAGCAGCATTCAGCCACATTGTCTTTGCTCATTCTTTACCATCACAGTGATTTGCAACTCAGACCTGAGGGGTTTAGAGCATGCCTTTGTCTCCAGAAGTAATTTCAAGATGGCAAAAGAGTGCGGTCTCGGGTGTGATGGTGCAAAGATTGCTGTGAAAATGACACAGGCATATTCATTTCTGAGAACAGCAGAGATGACACAAGCAGACACTATTCAAATTTGGCAAAATGAGAAAAGTGAGTGGGAGCTGTCAAGGTCAGGGTCCTCCTCTGCCTATTTCATTTGTGTGACATCTGATTTTTTGTGGCTTTGCTATTCCAGGATTCTTATTGTCACACAACAGACATATTAAGAAGAGCAATGGTCACATTCTAGTAAATTAGGTTGTATTAAGTTGTCACTACTGTCTTGAGTGCTTGTCCTGATCTACATGTATACACACACTATTTGGTTATTTAGGTCAATGACTGCATTCTACGAGAAAATTCACACCCTTAACACTTGTTATAGTTATGTCTGTTCTGTATCTGTTTCCCTGAGTTTTCCCCGTCATTGTGTATTTGGTTCAGTCCTGTTCCCAGTTTTCCCGCTCCTTGTTAGTGTTCAGTTTATTCACCTGTGTTCTGATTTGCCCCAGCTGTGTCTTGTTCCCTCATCCCGTCTGTGGATTTAAATCCTGTCTGCTCTTTTGTTCATGGTGAGTTATTGAATGTATGTTTGAATGTACGTACCACGAGTGTCTGTTCTGAATCTGTATTAAAGTCTACTGCTGCGTTTAGATCCGACTTCAGCCTTTGCTTCCACGCAAATCGTAACAGAATAACTGACCCACTAGGATCTAGCAGCCATGCCTACCTGGAGTCCTGATGTCCAGATCCTCCGTCTTCGCCAGGAGAATCGCGCCATCGAGGATTATGTCGCAGAATTCCTTGAGCTGGCATATCTCGCGCAAATGAACACCCACGGCTTGAAGATCTTCTTCCGCGGAGGATTATCGGAACCACTCCGGTCTCTGATGCCCGAACCTGGTCCTCACGGATCTTTAGAATGGTACGTTGACCTGGCCCTGTTGTGGAGCGGTTCCCCGTTTACTGTGGGCGTGGATGAGAAGCTGCGAGAGCCTGCGCTTAACGTCAGCCCGGTCGCGCCCGCGCTTCACTTCAGCTGCTCAGCCGAGACCACGCTCCACAAGCCTGCGCTTCACGTGAACCGAGTCGAGCCCGCTTTCCACGACATGCCTGAGCTTCTTCCTGCCGAAATCGACATGCCTGAGGCTGAGCTTCTGTCTTCCGAACCCGCACGTCGCTTCAGCCTCGACGAACCCGAGTCAAGTGAGTCAATTGCCGCCGAGTCAAGCGAGTCAATTGCCGCCGAGTCAAGCGAGTCAAGTGCCGCCGAGTCAAGCGAGTCAAGTGCCGCCGAGTCAAGCGAGTCAAGTGCCGCCGAGTCAAGCGAGTCAAGTGCCGCCGAGTCAAGCGAGTCAAGTGCCGCCGAGTCAAGCGAGTCAAGTGCCGCCGAGTCAAGCGAGTCAAGTGCCGCCGAGTCAAGTGCCGCCGAGTCAAGCGAGTCAAGTGCCGCCGAGTCAAGTGAGTCAAGTGCCGCCGAGTCAAGTGAGTCAAGTGCCGCCGAGTCAAGTGAGTCAAGTGCCGCCGAGTCAAGTGAGTCAAGTGCCGCCGAGTCTACTGAGTCTACTGAGTCAAGTGAGTCAAGTGAGTCAAGTGAGTCAACTGAGTCAAGTACGTTCAGTAGTGAATCAAGCCCAGTGAAGCGTCGTCGCAGAAGGAGGAGGAGGACTCGTTTACTTCGCCAGGCTACGGAGGGCGTTCCCAGTCTCCTCGCCCTGCCGGCCCCGCCTTTGCGCCTCGCCCTGCCGGTCCCGCCTCTGCGCCTCGCCCTGCCGGTCCCGCCTCTGCGCCTCGCCCTGCCGGCCCCGCCTCTGCGCCTCGCCCTGCCGGCCCCGCCTCTGCGCCTCGCCCTGCCGGCCCCGCCTCTGCGCCTCGTCCTGCCTGCGCCCTTCAAGCTCCGGGAGGCCTGCCCGGAACCCATTTACCACCTGGAGGTTCCTCCCGAGGATTTCCCCAAGTATTTTTTGGGGGGGGGCAGAAGGTACTCCGTGAGGGCCATGGAGAAAAACGTCGACATGGTCCTCACCCTCGTCTGAGTCTGCTCCGACCTGGCCACCATCTCATCGTGCTCCGCCCTGGCCTTTGCCACGCCATGCTCCACCCTGGCCTTTGCCACGCCATGCTCCACCCTGGCCTTCGCCACGCCATGCTCCACCCTGGTCTTCCCCACGCCATGCTCCACCCTGGCCTTCGCCTCGTCCTGCTCCGCCCTGGCCTTCGCCTCATCCTGCTCCGCCCTGGCCGCCGTCACGTCCTGCTCCGCCCTGGAGGCTTCCTGTTCCGGGCAAGCCACGCCCTCGTCAGCCTCCAGGGCGCCCACCCTCCCGCCCCTATTTGATGTTTATTCGGCGCGGGGACACGCCTTATGGAAGGGGGGGATAATGTTATAGTTATGTCTGTTCTGTATCTGTTTCCCTGAGTTTTCCCCGTCATTGTGTATTTGGTTCAGTCCTGTTCCCAGTTTTCCCGCTCCTTGTTAGTGTTCAGTTTATTCACCTGTGTTCTGATTTGCCCCAGCTGTGTCTTGTTCCCTCATCCCGTCTGTGGATTTAAATCCTGTCTGCTCTTTTGTTCATGGTGAGTTATTGAATGTATGTTTGAATGTGCGTACCACGAGTGTCTGTTCTGAATCTGTATTAAAGTCTACTGCTGCGTTTAGATCCGACTTCAGCCTTTGCTTCCACGCAAATCGTAACAACACTAGAAGTGCCAGAATTCCATAACTACAAGAACTGCCACAAGCGGTCATTTTGACCGTTAGATTGCAAACTCTACATCTAATGATAAATACCCAATTGGGAGATTAATGCATTTATTGTATTAGGATATGTTTTAAAAACAAAACAACACCAAACTGTACATTTAAAAAAGTTTAATTATACATTTATAAATAATAATATCGGTAGCCCGTAATTATCGCATATTCACAACAGATAGCTATATTTCCATAGGCCTATCAATTCAACATAGCTCAGAACAAGATAATAACAACTAAAAGTATCTTATTTAGATATTCTTTTGACAGTGAGAGAGACAATGTCACGGTTTATGAATTCGCTGTCTCCTTTCTCGTCTTGTGGTGTGTGTGTGTGTGTGTGCGTGTGTGCGTGGTCGCTGATCATTGCAGCTGATCAGCACGCCCGCTCTGATCAACCCGCCAGCTGCAGCTGGTCAGCGATTCGACCCTTTTTAGTGTTACTGTTGTCGCCTAGTCTTTGTCAGATCGTTGTGGATTTTTCCTGCGTGTTTGTTCCCTGCCTGTATCCGTTTTCCGTGTGTCATCCCATGTTCACCACTCCTGGTTCTTCATGCAGCGTCCCTGTGCTGCCAAGGGCTTCATACCGGACATTTATACACCTTAACTCTCCCAGCATCTGACCAGCTCTCAATAAACATATCTGTCATTTTGCAATTGAATCTTCTGATTATTTCCTAATAGACAAAGGTCAACCGCGAGAAATGTAACAAAAGAATACCGCGAAATTCAGTGCGGTCAATATGACCGTCTATGGCCGAAATAGGTAAATATGTTCATTTGGTTTTTTTGCCTTGTGTAATTTATATTAAAAACATTTTAAATGAAAATACAGACACTTTTAGGAAAAGTCAGGTACCAGCAGGATTTTATTTATTTTTTCAACAAAGTTATTGCAGATATAAAATTCAAAACGGTCAAAATGACCGTCGTGGCCGTTCTAGTGTTAAAGGTTGTATCAGTCATTTCAGGCCCAAACATAAATGATCACATTCATCTAATCTTTCCTAAAGATCCGCTACCTGCCCGTCCCATAAGCAGGCTGTCAAAAAACCGCGTCTCTGTAGGCAGCCTAGGCTCTGAGATCTGCACACAAAAACAAATGGGTACAACCACCACTCAAAACCAAAATAAACAGTGTTCCAACCAATCACCGACAGGGGCGGGTTTTGTTTGTTTTTGCGCTCGTGCATGGCGCCTGCACGCGAAGTCAGAGCTGAAGAAGAAGAAGCCAGCACGTCTATACATTTTTTTTTCATGATGCACGAAACGGGAGGGAGGGGCGAGGTAACTTGGTTTGTTTGGGATCTCGTTTCAAACACAAACAGAAGTGACGTCACCCACAATCGCTGATACAACCTTTAAAATTCAGGTAAGGACAACCATATTTTTATTAAAGAGGCCACATCATGCAAAAATCAATTTTTCTTAATAATTTGAATGTCAAACAGTTAAATCAGCTGCACACTTCCCAGTGTAAAAAGACAGTATGTGTACTAAAAGATTTTTTCAAAACTACTCCCACCCAGTGACAGTGAAAAATAAGGACAAACCAGCATAGATACTTTTAGAGGATCCAACAGCAATGCCGCAACAAATGTATGAGTAACAATGTTTTTACCATGCATCACGATTGCTTTGTATGTTTCAGATTGTTTGATATGTACTAAGTATTTATACAATAGTGCCGCAGTTAAACTTTGAAGTTGTGATGTGCTGTTTTTTCCTTTGCGGGGGATTTCTGGATACGAAAGAAAGCACAAAGAGAACACTGCTTTTGCTATTGTTATTGTACAGTTATCGCTGTAGTCCTGAATAAAAGCTTCAGTTAAAGAGAGATATTCTGTTTTGTCATCAATAAAACATTTCAGTACGTTTCATTTTATTTAAAACACAACACTGCAAATGACAATACATTTTTCACTTTATCGAAAAGGATGAACAATGAATAGCCTATATAAGAACGACAGTGCAACAAACGATGGTACATTCATTCATAATTTTGTTTACACAAAACACTAAGTTATCATTAGTCAACTATAACTGTGATAAATCCAAGTACTTATGCTTTTTAAGTCTTGGTTGTGGCAAATAAAGTTTATGTAATATGCATAAATGTTACCACTATGTAACAAGATATTTTTCAACATCGGAAGTTTTTCAAACAATAATGTGGGGATGCTGAAAATTATTTTAATATGCAAAACTGTGACCGTTCAGTGGCCGTTTACTTCCAAGCCTTGACTGAGGCACACCTATCAAAAACAGGATAGAAAATTCCCTATTACGTCTAAATTATTATGTTTTTTGATGTAACTTGATAATAACATTATAAGTGGATATTAGAGAACATTATAGAATAAAATAAAAACTTTAATAAATGTAAACCAAGAATAAGTGTACCAAAGTGCTGTTTCACATTATCATGCAAAGAGGGTGTTTATATAGTCTTAAAGGCACAGTAGTAAAACTCCACGGCTTAAAGGTGCTATATGTTGCTATATGTCATACATATACATAATGTTCATGTATTTATCGCTTATTTATTGCCAATGTGTGAACAGCCTGTAACGAAACTTAAAAAACAAGACCTTCTCCGACTTCCTAGGTTGTCTATGAAAGCCTGTAGACTGATTTTTATGTGAAGGATTCGGGACATGTTTGCCGGCAAAATCAAAAGTATGTGACATTTACACACACTAACTGAGTGCCTCTCCTCTGTACTGTGACACATGAAACATATGTTTATACAATGTTCAGATAATGCAGAAAGAGCTATTCTGAACTGTAATGTCAATGTGTCATGCAAAGAAAAAAGATTAATTCAAACTATAGTCTCACAAAGTCTACAGTCTCAAATATACTTTGTAATCAAACTATCATAACCGTATAATTTTAATCACACCTTTTCTGTTTACTAACAACTGCTGGACATTAAAACGTCTTTGGTCACAAACATTAGTTTGGTCAATAGCTGTTGGCATCTTCAAGCCACAAGATGCAAAACTGCTGCCGTGTTTACTATGTCAACCATTGTCAGTTTGATGTAGTAGGAGTTAATCCTTTATTCAGCACAAACACAGAACACGATGGGATTCACTCCTCCAAATAAATGCAACTGCCACTCCTAAAAGTTTGCAGGGAGTGAGTGGCCTGTGTGGCTCTGACAAGGGACATGGGACATGGCTTTTATTCAGGTGGCGCAGTCGTATCAGAACAGCAGAGTAAATGGAAAGACAGTATTCATCTTGCTCGAAGCACATTGTGTAAGTGCTGCAGTTGTTCCTTTGACCTGTCTTCGCTGATGCCCTATTGCTGCACTACTATTCTCAGTGTCTCAATGTATGAGGATAGTCCCTTGTGCATACTAAATAAGCTTTTAGATGAAATGAGTGCAACAGTAATAAATCAAAGATCAAGGAATGAGCTCAGGTAGGGCCACCTATGAACATGAAAGTCACCATGTTCTGGCCTTGCTTCAGGGGATCTGATCATGCTGAAATGAGCATATTCTACGGTGCTCTGCACAAAATCCTTGACTGCCTGTCTAGCAATCAAATAGAATTATAGTATAACACATGACAACTGCAGATTTGTATTGACATTTTAATCTGAAATGCATGCTTTCTTAAATTCTGTGCTTTTACACGACAGAGAGAGAGAGTTGTACTGATTGGAGCCCAGAATTCTCTCGGGTCACGTGGGTTTTTTTAACGCTCTTCTTAATTTCAATAGTTTGTGTTTTTCATAGATTTGCAATTCTCCGTGCTGCTGAATTGAGTGTGAACACTATTTATATTCAATGTCAGATTCATTTGGCTTTGATCCACAGGCAAAAAGTGGTGAGACGGAGAGAGGAGAAGGAGCGTGCAATGGGAATTGAGATGAAGTGGAAATGTTTCACTTCTCTGACCTTTGGTAGCTCTGTGCTAATAACAGTGGCAGGCAAAGTGGAACTGGGCCAATTGCAGTTGGGAGTCATTCAGAATTGCTTTAACAAGTTTATGAAGTACTCAGAAATGGTGGCTAAGCAGAAGCCAAAACATATAGCTACTAAATGAAATAAGATGTTAAATCAAAACAACAAAGGCCTTCACATTTTAATACAAAATGAAAGCTGATTCTTCAAATCACATCATTATACTGTAGATTCAGGCCACGGACGTCGCATTGTAACAGCGCACGCGCCTCCGCATCCCCTAGACACCATTTACTACACACAATAGGCTCATACATGGTGCATTTTAAATGAATAAATAATAATGAATAAAAATATTGGGGTTTTTTCTCTGATTTTGAAAACTCTTCGCGATCGACTTAAAATGCTTCCAAGATCGACTTGTCAACCGCGATCGACGGGTTGGTGACACCATATTGAATTGCATAGCATCATATTTTTCTCCATTGCATTGTATGTATTACATTGAATAGCATCGCATTGAATCGAAATCGGATCGCACCGCATCGTAATAGTAGTGAATGGTATTGCATCGCATCGGTAGCTGCTTATATGTGTCTTTAATGTATCGTATCGTTGGCTATGCATCGAATGCGTATTGCATCGGCCTCAGTTATGGAGATGCACATTCCTACAGAGTAGTTCTCTTGTGACTTTAATCAGTTAGGCTAAAGAAATAGATTACAGCTTTTGTAATAAATATTTAAAGGGGACATATCATGAAAATAAGACTTTTTCCGTGTTTAAGTGCTATAATCGGGTCCCGGTGCATCTACCAACCCAGAAAACGTGAAAAGTGACAACCCAGTAATTTTGTTTTGGTAAGCCTTTCTCTGCAAGCATGTCAAAAAATAAGCCGATTGTCATGAACTGCTCGGTGGAAACAGACAGTGGTGATCCAAATGCAGGCTTTATTGAGAGGACAATCCAGAAACAGGTACGAGAGAACAGGCAGAGGTCAAAACCAGGTAAGCAGTCCAGATCAGCAAACATATAATGCAAGGATGAGGCAAACGGGAAGACCAGAAACAGGCAGGGAGTCCAGGAACCGTGAAACTAGGAAACACTAGGAAACTAGGAAAACGCTAGGATGCAGTGAGACACATACAAACACTTACAATACTGAGCCCTGAACAAAGGGAAAACTCAGGCTTAAATCAGGGACGCTCAATCTAAAACAGGTGCAACAAATAAACCATAATCAGTCCAGGGTGAAACATAATGGAAACAATAAACTAGGAAGGAGTGCCCTCCAGAGGCTCAAGCGGGCACTCCAGCCGCAGATCGTCACATAACCCCCCCTCTAAGGAGCGGCTTCCAGACGCTCCTAAGAGCTCCAGAGGGAGGTCGACGGGGGATGGGATGGAGGGCCAGGCCCGTGGAGAGGCAGGGGGCCAGGCCCATGGAGAGACCTGGGGCCTGGAGACCAGAGCAGGGCAAGAGACCACGGGGAGGCACGCTCCGCAAGTAGCCAGGGCGGAGCATGCTTGGCAGGAAGACAGGCTGGAGCATAAGTGACAGGAGAACAGGACAGAGTACACATAACACAGGACCAGGGCAGAGTACACTTAACAGGGGACCAAGACGTGGGGAGCACAGGGCTGGACAGGACCAGTGACATGGTAAGCTCAGGCGAAGGTGGTTGTGCAAAGGTCCATGTAGGCACCACCTCCATGACCCTCTCAGGTGTAGGTGATAGTGCAAGGGTCCACGTAGATGCCACCTCCATGGCCCTCTTAGGGTACCTAATGCCCCCTTCCAAAAAGTTCTTGGGGAAATTTAAAGCTAAAGCCTCCGGGCTGGAAACCGCTACTGGAAAAGGCTCCCGAAGCTTGAGAGGCGCAGGTAAGGCGAGGCGCAGAGGCGGGACCGGAAAGGCGAGGCGCAGAGGCGGGGCCGGCAGGGCGAGGCGCAGAGGCGGGGCCGGCAGGGCGAGGCGCAGAGGCGGGGCCGGCAGGGCGAGGAGTCTGGGAACACCCACCGGAGCCTGGCGAACCAAACGAGTCCTCCTTCTCCTCCTGCGACGGCGAGTCACTGGGCTTGATACACTGACTTGACTGGATTCACTCATTTGGCTCGACTCATTTGATTCACACGACTTGGCACTAGATTCACTTGACACGGCACTTGATTCACTTGACTCGGGACTTGATTCAGTTGACTCACTTGACTCACTTGACTCACTTGACTCACTTGACTCACTTGACTCGGGACCTGACTCACTTGACTCGGCGGCACTTGACTCACTTGACTCGGCGGCACTTGACTCACTTGACTCGGCGGCACTTGACTCACTTGACTCGGCGGCACTTGACTCACTTGACTCGGCGGCACTTGACTCACTTGACTCGGCGGTACTTGACTCGGCAGTTGACTCACTTGACTCGGCACTTGACTCACTGGAAGACTCAGAAGACGATGCACTTGACTCACTGGAAGACTCACTTGATTCGGCTGGCACGCGCTCAGACTCAGTAGAAAACTCTTGAGGCAGGAATATAACGGAGCTTACGTGAAGTGTTAGAACTTCGGGATTCACATGTTGCGTGGATACGGCGGACCCTTTACGAAGCGCTGGTTCAACTGGGCTTTCATGTAGCGCAAACTCGGCGGAGCACGTGTGAAGCGCTGATTCACCGGGAGACACTTGATGCGTGGATTCAGTGGGTACCTTGTACAATGGCGAATCGTCGGATCTTTTGTGAAGGAAAAGTTCCAAAAAATCCACAGTAAAAAGTGAACCGCTCATGGAAAAGGCCAGGTCAATATATTGAGTAAGAGTCCAGCTTGAACTCGGAAACGGTATAGCAGAGCCGAGTGGTTCAGACAGTCCTCCCCGAAAGAACATCATCAAACAGAAATCATTCAAGTAGGACTGACGAGCGAGCTTCAAAAAATCTGTCACAAAAACCTTGAGAGGACGTTCTCCTTGACGGAGGCTTACGATCTGCGCTGTGGGATCCATAACGAGGTCCGTGTTCCTCTCAGCCGCTGGATCAGAATTGGCTCAGTATTCTGTCATGAACTGCTCGGTGGAAACAGACAGTGGTGATCCAAATGCAGGCTTTATTGAGAGGACAATCCAGAAACAGGTACGAGAGAACAGGCAGAGGTCAAAACCAGGTAAGCAGTCCAGATCAGCAAACATATAATGCAAGGATGAGGCAAACGGGAAGACCAGAAACAGGCAGGGAGTCCAGGAACCGTGAAACTAGGCGACACTAGGAAACTAGGAAAACGCTAGGATGCAGTGAGACACATACAAACACTTACAATACTGAGCCCTGAACAAAGGGAAAACTCAGGCTTAAATCAGGGACGCTCAATCTAAAACAGGTGCAACAAATAAACCATAATCAGTCCAGGGTGAAACATAATGGAAACAATAAACTAGGAAGGAGTGCCCTCCAGAGGCTCAAGCGGGCACTCCAGCCGCAGATCGTCACACCGATCAGATTTCGCTCCCCTTCTAACGTAGGAAGGGGATCTTATTATAATTTAAGGTCATTTACTGTAGTTTTTATCACACTGATGTAATTTCAAGTGTTTGTTTTTAAAAGAAGTTTGTTTTTAGTTAGTTATTTGATGCGGTGGTGTGACGTCATGATTGACAGCTGTGATTGACAGGTTCTCTGAGCGAAGTAGTCACTGAAGCACCAACAGAATTTTTTTCGGGATCTTCGGAGGACTGAGGAGATTGGAGCTTTAAATTTAATATCTAAATTTCTATAATTAATTTAAAAAAGTGCAGGAGCGTGTGCTTGCGATTGATTCTGCGAGTGAGGGCGGGGTCTTGATTTTGCGGCTTTACTTCCTGCTCACTACTGCGCAGACTCAGGTCCCAAGATGTCAGCGCCATCTCGGGACACTGGCGGCTTCACTTCTCACCAATGGAAGAGAGTGAAGGGGCGTCGTCCATTTTTTTTACAGTCTATGGCTCACACCCAAATAGGGGCAAATTTGACAAGCTATAATAAATGATCTGGGGGGTATTTTGAGCTGAAATTTCACAGACACATTCTGGGGACACCATAGATTTATATTACATCTTGTGAAAAGGGGCATAATATGTCACCTTTAAGAATATAAGACCAAATAAAATCAAATATAAAACCAAAATATTATACTCATATGTGTCACTGCAAAGTTAAAGCATATTATTTTTAATTGAAATATTTAAATCATAGTGTGACAAAAGTGCAACATGTGGGGCTTTTTTGTAGATACAGGTCCTACCTTCAGGTTCCCTGCGGCAGTCAGAACAGATTTGACAGCCCTCATGCCGTAATCATAATGGTGTTGGGAAGAGAGCTGCTCAGAGCACAGTCTATATGTAGCTACAATCTTCACTGAGAGCGGTCGTGCTCTGACAAATCCACAGGAGTACAGCACTATCTCAGCTATCAGAGCATAGTCTGGCACCATCATAGCTACTGTCCGGAACAGAGCCTGCAGCAGAAAATTACACAACATTCACAATTATAGAACAAGCTAAATTAACTACTCCAATAAAACAGAATGAAAACACATATTGAACAGTGACAGCAAGAACATTACAGAAACATTCCCAATATACAATGTCATATTAAAAATAATAATCAATGGATATTACACTCACATAACACTCTACATGAAATCGTTTTTAGGTAAATTTGCATATTAAATACCCATTGTTATTATTCGCTAACTTATGTTAACATTAACAAAGTTTCTTATAGTAGTTTCAGTAAAGCCCTTTTTTTCTGGGGAAAAAATGAATATAGTGCATGTGATTAAAGTATGACACTCAAAAATTAAGCATATTCCATATACTCTGCACATCTTGGAGTGGACTTGGTTCTCTACATGCCTTCAGGTTGTCAGGTAGTTCAGAGCGTCCAGCATAGCCAGGGTTCATGGTGATAAAGACAGCGCAGGTAGGGTTCAGTTTCAGCTCTGTCCCCTCAAACAGCAGCATCTCAACGTGTGCAGAGATACCTGCAGAGAAAAATTATTATGCATCCAACCCCAAACCCAGAAATCTCATTATATTGATAGATTTATGCAATGTAAGCATCCTAATGCTTGATTTGACTGGACTCATCAAATTTAGATGTAGGCATCTATTAAGTTTGATAGTATATAGGAGGTTTGGATAAATAAATTATGTAGCTCCATTGATTGAATCTTAAAATCCACTCAAATTGCAGTGAACATTCTAACTCAAAATGTGCACACAAACACACACCTCTCTGGATGGTTAGAATTTGCTGAGCCACCACTGAAAGCACTTCCAGATCAATACGGTTGAACTCGTCAAAGCAGGCCCAGGCACCGGCCGACAACAAGCCCTGGAAGAGACCAAGTATCTTTACCATGACTTACAGCAAATGTAGTCTGAACACACCTGTGCTGCCAGATAACCGACAAAGGGTGAGCATGATGACATTAAAACGCAAGCTCTTTGCAATTCTATGCCCTCTGATTAAGATACAGCTGTGGTTCCCTGATAGTACTGAGGCTGTACAGCAAAAGCATTGCAATCTTTGCTAGCATACCAAACTAAAAGGAAAACTGACATGCCTGTATTTATTATAAGATATAGTGGGGTCTAAAAGTCGAAGGCCACTAGAGAAAATAATTCTATACTTTTGCTATTGTCTAACATTATCGATATATTATCTTTTAACATTTTATTTTGAAAGGTTTAACATTCATTTTAAAATGTCTTAGTTTTTGTTATGTTCCTCTTTTGCTTTAATGACAACAGAACCCAAAAGGACATGAACTCCAGAAGTTTGATGATCATGTTCTCCAACATGATCTGAGAAAAATAATTTATTCATTCATTCATTCATTTTTTCTTTACAGAAAATTAACATGGTCATTCTCATAATGAATTAGAAAAAAAAATCTTTATTCTACTTTTTTTATTTTTCAAAATAATACAACTTTCAGTTTATTTCCAGGTTTAAATAAAACTTTGACTCCACTGCATTTCCCCCAGAGTAATGTCTAATTGAACTCTGGACTTAGAAAAGACTCAATTTAATTAGTAATATTTTGTGGGGTCAGTAATCTATAAGACAACACAAGATAAGATGGGACCAGACAAATCTCATTATGTGCTATTATTTAGAAGAGTTCATAACCCCCTTTTGCAAGAAAACGTTAGTTTTTTTCACCACAACAATTCTGGCGTTCTGAATCTGTGTTACTATAGTCAGGGTTTCCGCGGGGAAATAAAAGGCATTAAAAGTCATGAAATGGATTTAGTGAAAATTAAGGCCTTAACCCTTTCATGCATGAATTATGACCTCAGTCAGAATTTTTTTCCTATGTGTTTTTATTGCTCTTAGGGCATTTCACTGCTTTTTTTTTACACATTTTTCAAAGAGATTTTCAGTAAAAGATTTTCACTTGAGTGGACAGCATGCGTTTATGGTTGAAGAGATACTGCATTAAACATAATACAATAATCAAACAGATATAGTGTGTGTATTTAACAAACTAATTAATAAAATTATATCAAATCATGTGAAAACTATAAAATGTATACAAAAATATAAAAATGTGAAATATTGCAAAGGCAACTGAACTTCATACAAGTTGAACTTCGCGTATCTTTGATATCAGAACATGAGGACGTGATTTCATCAGAAATTTCTACAGCCTGTCAAGGTACAACTGTGGAAACCACTCAGATGCTGTACCAGAGTATGTCAATTTACCATTTACCCTTATTAGCTGATAATTCTGATTATGTTAGAGATGGACACATTTCTAGCATAGCCCTCATCTGAGAAAACCTAGCGATACGTTTTTTTTCAATCTCATCTGAATGAGCAGTATTGGGGGTAACGCATTACAAGTAACATGCATACCGGTAATGCAATCAGATTACTTTTTTGATGTTACAAGTAAAGTAATGTGTTACAAGTAACATGCATTACGTAATCCGATTTTTTTTAATGTTACGAGTAAAGTAATGTATTACAAGTAGCATGCATTACATAATCAGATTACTTTTTGATCTAACAAGTAATTAATTACAAGTAATGTGCATTACGTAATCAGATTACTTTTTGATGTTATGAGTAAAGACGCATTACAAGTAACATGCATTACGAAATCAGATTACTTTTTGATCTAACAAGTAAAGTAATTAATTACAAGTAATGTAACATCAAAAAGTAATCTGATTACGTAATGCATATTACTTGTAATTAATTACTTTACTTGTTAGATCAAAAACTAATCTGATTTCGTAATGCATGTTACTTGTAATGCCTCTTTACTCATAACATCAAAAAGTAATCTGATTACGTAATGCATGAGTAAAGAAACGCATTACAAGTAACGTGCATTACGAAATCAGATTACTTTTTGATCTAAAAAGTAAAGTAATGCATTACAACTCACATACATTATGTAATCACATTACTTTTTTGATGTCAATGAAAATTACATTCTAATAATACAAATACATTTATTTACAGTCAAAAAAAGTTACTGCAGATTAAGTATTTTCAAAAACAATATTCACAGTATAAGTATGAATTGTAGCTGAAATATAGCCATTGATGCATGAGGTCCTCTATAGTGGACAGATGATTAATCAGATTTTTCTCCCAATCTAAAATCAAAACTTGGAAAATTTAACTGTGATATGACTCATTAGATATTGCTTGATGCTGCAATATTTTTTTACCTACAAGAGTCTCCTAGGATAGAAGGAATGGGTGGATATTCCGGAGCAACTTGACATTTCTGACTGACCATTGGCCATGATCTTGGTTTAGAGGGGGGAAAAAATCGACACACAACGGCTTGCCACTTGATTGCAATGTATCGGATGATGCACCAGGATCCACTGTAGAGGTCGATGTCCAACTATGTCATCAAAACCCGTGCAAATTCAAGAAAATGCTTTTTTAATAGCTGTCCACTGTAGTGACCTCTATGCACGAATAGCATTAAAAAGCATTAAATTTGAATCCTACAGACATTAAAAATTTAGAAATATGTACGTTAGTGTGATAAACACGCGGAACCAGTTTGGTAATTGCTTACGGCCGGAGCAAAATTGCCGTGATGCGGAGATGACGCGGGCATTTTGTACAGCAGGAATAAAACTATACCAGAAAAATGGGAAAGTGCAAATTCCATTAGAAGTGGGTATTTAACGCAATTAACGCAGCATCCGTTAATTTTTGTCATCCTTTGACTAGCTTTACATTATATGATCCCGCTCTTATTCATGCAAATGCTTTGAACCTGAACTTGGCTTGAACAAACAGTAACACACACAATTATGCCAAAATGTCCGTTTTGTCGAGTATCCTCATAACATAAGGGCAGTCTTGAGTTAAATAAAGTCTTAAATGAATGTGAAGAGTTGTGAGAGAATGAGGCGCGTGCGAGATCCACGTCTCTGTCAGCAGCGGCTGGTCTTAAAGGGACAGTCGCCACTAATTCTCTCTGTCAGTAAAGTTAATCAAAGAACAAAGGGAACAGAGAAAATCACTAACTGCTCTTGACTAAAGAACTGTTTAGTTTTAATAAGGATTAGCCTAGTCTATATTTATTCTATAATTTATGCTGTGCAAAGTGTTTGATAACTTTATTCAATTTCTGTATATTGTTCTGTATATGCTAGACAGGAAGGGCACATTTAAATATGATATTTATTATGGGTTTATGTGAGGATTGTTTGAAGTTGAACTGTAATGTTGAATGGCTATAATTAAAGGTTAAAATGGGGGGGGGGGGGGGGGTCATTTTTATCCAGACATCAATAGCTGTATTAGTATCAGTAAGACTGACCTTCATTCATAAAAAAGATGCCATGAAATATACTGTCTGTGTTGTTTCTACATTAATTGTTTCTACATTGAAATTATTACATTATAAAATATATAAACTAGATATAAACCTACAAAAATGTAAGCGTTTTTAATTGTGATTCATCACGATTAATCACAGAAAAAAATTGTGATTAATTGAGTAAAAAAAATGTATCGACTGACAGCACAAATATATATATATATATATATATATATATATTATCTGTGGTTAGTGTCATGTATGGCATTAAAAATGTAAACATCTTTATGTGTACAGATGTGATGTAATGACGCAAAGACATGCTCGAATTTCCTGCGGAAATCCACCAGTACCACTGGAATTAAAAACATTATTACAAGCTTACCGTTTTGAATCGAGCTAAGGCAAGCAGATAGTTTTGAACACTGTCTGGTTATGTACTTGCTCAAAAATGTATTTTGGAGAATTTTTAACCCAAAAAAGTTACGGACTGGAGCTTTAACCTCATGTTTTTACCGGTTTAACTTAGCCATCATTTCACATTTCTTTTCCAGTAAGCCAATGCCAAATACTGTTATATTATTATATGTTCTTTATATAGATATAGATATATATATACACACACACAGTATAACATATTTTGCTGTGAGCTGAATAAAAGAAACTTATAAATAACTTGGCTTAAGCACAACATGTAAAAACTTGTAAAATACCTATTCATGCATCATAACTTTGTAAAACTTACCTTAAAGAATTTTCCCAGTGCAATATAGTCCAGGCCATCGGAACAGTTGAAGACTACACACTGCTTAGCTACAGCTTTAGCCAGATCTTTTGTGGTTTCGGTCTTGCCGGTACCTGCAGGACCCTCTGGGGCTCCACCAAGATGTAAATGTAAAGCTCCAAATAGAGTTCTGGTAAAGAAAAGGTGCAGCCAGAGGTTGTGTTAACTGAATTAAATAATTTACTGAATTTAATAACAAACAGATAGTTCAAAATATTTTCAGTCGTTTTGAAAGATAAAAAAAAATACACTAATGTTCAAAAGTTTGGGGTCTGTATAGTTTTTTTTATATATATATTTGCTCTCTAAGGCTGCATTTATTTGATCAGAAATACAGTAAAAACAGTACTATTGTATTATACTATAATTCAAAAGAACTGTTTTCTATTTAAATTTATAAGTAATTTATTCCTGTGATGGCAAAAAAATTCAGCATCATTACTCCAGTTTTCAGTGTCACATGATCCTTCAGAAATCATTCTAATATGCTGATTTGGTGTTCAAGAAGATTTCTTAGACAATATATAGACTATATCTATTTAACATTTAGGAAAAAGAAAACAATGATAGATAAAAAATACAGCATGACATAGCTACTATTTACAGTCCAATTAGTAAATGATTATTTGTAGAGCATCCTCTGGGTGGAGCTACACTGAAAATGATTGCCTTTGATCATTTTGTATAATGTAAAGCATTCTGACCTATAGCAGCGATCAGTGAGAGGGGTGATGACCAGTCGTGGTGTGTTTCCAAGATACTCATAGCCATATGCCAAGCCTGCATTGATCATCTTTGTCTGAAGCTGGTTTTCCTTCATAGACAGGGTTGAATCAAAGAGTTGAGAGAAAAAATGGAATCAAAGCAGATCATCTGGTGTCCAAAACAATATCTGGACATACTATTCAAATAAGGTCGCAATCATTTTCAATCACATTTACAGACAATCAAACTGACTTACAATCCAATAGTAGCGCAGCTGGCTGAGCCACTCAAAGTTGGTCTCATCATCCACACCCTTCTGTACCAAAGAGACCAACACGTCCCGGGCGTGAACGTCAAGCACCACCAGCGCTCCAAGTGTGACTCGGTTCTGTTTGGACAGCTTGCCACGCACCAGAGTCACAATGTCATCAATTTGAGTATTGTTCTGATTCAGATAGGCCTGAAGACCCTGATTGAGAAATAACCCAGTCATATAATAAGATATTATGTAAGGGATAATGTACAGTAAAGACAGCCGTTATTGCAAAATAAACCCAACTCAAATGAGGCAGATAATGACTACACATTATCTTGCTTATAATATGGCTAATTGGCTAATGAGTAAATAAATAAATAGAAATTAAATTCTGATTTGAGTTAAATTATTTTATTATATGAGAAAAAAAGAAGACATAAAAACAGCACAGCTATGTGGACAACAGTATGGGAGTCAGTTTTACAGTTTAGCAGGTAACTATGCACAAATATCGAGTAGAATGCCATGAATAACCAAAGGGCCATTTTAAAATTCCCAGGGTTCTCAGAAGCGGAAGTCATCATAGTTGGGTAAACTTCTATAGTGGTGAATGGGAGATGACAGAAAATATAATTTTTGTGTTCCCATTTGCTTTAATAGCATAAGAAGAAAAAAAAGAGGGAAAAAATATAGAGAGACTGATTACAGCAGTCAGAAGAGTGAAAGATGTCAAATTTGCCGTCACTCCCTGAGCCGTAGTATTAGAAACACCCTTGCAGAAGTGTTAATTAATTTTTTGTAATTTATTGCCACGGTAATAATATAACACAAAGTATAGTATTATAATTATAATTTTAAAAAAATATATCTTTTTGATGTTGGTTACTGTGTAAATGTGCCACAAGGAGGGTACACAAGAATGAAGTATTCCAGAGAGCTGTGCAATAAAAGATTATATTGCTATGAATAACATACCTCTGGTCCCTTTGCAATGGCTTCATGAATGTCCTTTGTCCAGTAAACCTGTGAGACACAGAGCACTGTCTGACCTGGCCAGGCCCTGACCCAGTTGATTCTTAGGTCTTTCGGATATGCTTCAAGTGCCTCTCCAATCACCTGACAGCCAGGAGCCAAGAGGCACAATTTGCATTATTTTACATTTCTTAGAATGGCACAGACATATATAATGCTGAAATGAAATTCATTCACTCTGACTTTTTCAGATGTTTTGCTGTTATTGCTTGTCAATGTGATATTCCTAATTTAAATGACCATTTCACCTCTATCCATAATGTTAAGGTAAATAAAGTTGAGATTTGACATCCATTTAAGTAACTCTGGTGTGAAGAGTGTGTGAAAATGTGGTAAATATATTTGAATTCATTATGCATGTTTTTTTTAATATCCGGATTTTCTTCTGGTGTATTGTATTCTTCATTGTATTATTATCTCTCTCAAAATAAAAAAATAAAAACATTGTACAGCCACAAGCAATTACCTGTGTGTAGGCTTTGTCAACAGAACCAATTAAAGTACAAGTCAGGCTAAACTAAATCGAATCCAATTACATAGTTTCCATTTCTGTTATTTAGAAATCCACTGACTCAAAGAAAGTTCATTAATTTCTGTACCTTGTGTATAGAGTGCAGCATGCCAATCTCCAGCTCCAGGAGCCATTTTTCCACCTGCCCACGAGCTTTAGATGTAGAGATGATATCCAGCAGCTCCACCACCTCTCCTTCGCTGCTCCTCATATGAGTGATGTCCAAAATGTCAGTGAACACCACGCTAGCAATACCTTCAAAACACTTCTTCAGGTGAGGCTGCACCCTGAAAGATAAAGGTGTCGGTGAACTGATGCCCCTTTCCAACGCAAATCGGATATTTCATTTGAGGTGACATGCAAAATCAACTGCACCGTAATTATGTTTCAGCAAAACCGAGATGTTTAGAAATCTCTCTTTCAGAGAATACTCGAATGTGTAACCCTGTGAGACAATAGCATGGACAACTTTTATGTCGTAACACCTGGAGTCAGTGACTATTAACTTTTATCTTCATTTATTATCACTTCAACCCTCTGGTTGTTTGTGACCCACACCACCGCAAAACAGCTGCTTCAATTTGAATTTTTCTTTTTCTGTAAAGCTAGAATGTCAGATGAAACTAGACTCAAATGCATAAGAAATAGGGGAGACAAAAAGGATGAGGGAGAATGACACAAGGAGAGCAAGAGAAAGAGAAAGAGAGCAAGAGAGAGATGGTCAGAACTCTCAGAAGAGCAGAAAAACAAGGCAAGCTAAGGCCAACATTCCTAGTTTTGTGAAACCAAAAGTACAATTTGAACTTGCATTTGAGGCATCATCATTCATCATTAAACAAATACATAGGGTGAAATATATTTGCTTATACGTTAAGGGCCTGCACAGGGGAGCCACAGCAAAGAAAGTAGGCCAGTGTCACAGGGAGAAGACTAATAACTAATTAAATTCCCTTAGTAAATACTGGGTTTTAAGAGGTTCAAATTTGGTTTTCTGAGGCAGAGGTGAAGCTAAACTGCTTTTCATTTGTCCTTCCCTGTTCCTTTTGAGGCCTCACATGCTGAATGTTCATCCAGGCAAGAGTGGTTAGGTAGGCAGAGTAACATTATTTGGATATGCCCTGAGAGACATGCCAAAGTAGGCTATGTGAGAACATAAGACATATTCATAAATATCACGGGCTTGAGATTTAAGCTCTGCAGAGTGAATGTTGTGTTTCTTATTTCATGTTACAGTAAATTACATCTAGCCTACATTCTTGTTCATTCCAAACACTCTTCGTAGCAGTTCATAGCAATTGATATTCAATACTACTAGTGATTTCTTTCAAAGCTATATGATAAAAAGACCATGTTTAAACTGCATTTCAGAGCATGAGTTGTAACAATACAGTTTCAATCCCTTTTATTCTTCATGAAAATTCAGAAAAAGAAAGCATAGCAGCAATTGACCAAAACTTGCATCATCTTATGTTTTTTTATATATATAATTGAAATAGAACTGACAGATCTACCGTAATTCTTTCCGACATGCAGTCATCCAGCCTGCCCTTATTATAAAGCAATCTATCAACACAGCGGATTCCAAATAGCAAAAATATTGAAAACAGAAGCCTTCAAAGTCAGATCTCCTCACTGCTGACAAACAAAATTCCTCAAGCCTATAAATCATATTGTTTCCAGAAATATCTTCTTTAAGCCTCTTTTCCTTTGAGGATGTGGAGAAAGTGTAAATTACTGTAACTCACTACACTAAAAGGGCAAACCTACAGAAAGTCTGACACTTCATATACGTAGCTCCAGGAACAGCTGTAACTGAACCAGTGGATATGATTTAACTGAATAACCAACAGAATGATCAACAGTGGTCGCCAATGTGGGTTTTTCGACGATCAATGCCTACACTGACGAGCCAAAACATGACCAGTCACAGGTGAAGCGAATATCGTTCATCATCTCCTAACAAGGCAACATAAGGTCTGGGTAGATTAGATGGTAAGCAAACAATCAGTTCAAACAATCAGTTTTTGTAATCAACGTGTTGGATGCAGGAATAAAGATATTAGCGAGGGCCAAATTGTTATGGCAAGGCGACTGGGTCACAGTATCTCTAAAACGGTAAGGCTTGTGGGTTGCTACCGGTCAGCAGAGGTGAGAATCTACCAACAGTGGTCCGAGGAGGGACAAACCACAAACTGGCGACAGGGTGTTGGGCGCCCAATGCTCATCGATGCACTAGGGCAGGGGTAGGCAAGTTCGGTCCTAGAGAGCCGCTGTCCTGCAGAATTTAGTTCCAACCCTAATCAAACACACCTGAACAAGCTAATCAATGTCTTCAGGATTACTAAGGCTATAGGCAGGAGAGGTTTTTTACAGTGTTGGAGTTAAACTCTGCAGGACAGCGGCTCTCTAGGACCGAACTTGCCTACCCCTGCGGGCAACGAAGGCTATCCCATCTGGTCTGAGCCAACAGAAGGTCTACTGTGGCACAAGGAATGTGTCACAACACACAGTGCATCACACTTTGCTACGTAGCTGCAGACCAATCAGAGTACCTATGATGACCCGTCAACTGTCGGAAGCACCTACAACGGGCACGCGAGCATCTAGATTGGAGCAGTGTAAGAAGGTCGCCTGGCAATGATTTGAGAAACATGATGAAGAGTTCAAGCAAGGTGTTGCCCTGGCCTCCAAATATCCAAGATCTCAATCCATATGTTGGATGTGCTGGAACAACAAGTTCGATCCATGGTGGCTCCACCTTGCAACCTACAGGACTTGAAGGTAACCACCTTCAGGGGTTTTGTAGAGTCTATACCTTGGCGGGTTGGCACTGTTTTGGCAGTACGCCGATGACCAACAGCATATTAGGCAGGTGATCATAATGTTTTGGCTCATCAGTGTATAATGATATTTAGAAAGCACGGTCAGCAATGAGTGTTATAATGCCAATATATACACTTCCATTTAAAAGTTTGGGGTCAGTAAGATATTTTTGTAAAGACTTTTTTTAAGCAAAACACTTATATTTCCAGCCCAGTCTCATCCCAAGACGTCATATGTCTGACGCTTTTGACCATACGTCAACATCCGACGTTTTAGGGTACCCTTTAACGTCAGTATATGACGCTATGAAATTCTAACCCTACCCCAGACCTAAACCTACCCGCGTCATCTAACTGACGCTAAAGGTAAAGCGTCAGACATATGACGCCCTAGGATCGTCATCTAACTGACGTTAAAGGGTACCCTAAAACGTCGGATGTTAACGTATGGTCATAAGCGTCAGTCATATGACGTCTTGGGAAGAGACTGTGTTAATATTTCAAATAAATGCTGTTCTTTTAAACAGAATCCTGAAAAAAAATGACCACGATAGTAAATGACATGCCCCAATATTGCTAAAATTAAAAGAAAAAGAAATGTTGTGGCAAGCAAGACGAGCAAGACGGTGGCTTGATTGATGATAAGCTTCACCTGCGCGTGCACCGGTCCCGTATCTCTCACGGAGGAGCTTTGGAAGCATAAAAGGAGGAGCGACGACAGTAAAGGACGAGAGAGGATCAGGCCTGGAATTTTACATTATGTTTTGTTTATGTGTGTGTGGCAGTCGTCTGTGAGGGGCTGCTGCCTTTACTTTTGTTTTGTGTTTGTTTATTTTTGGATTATTAAAGTATGTTGAATGTTCGCCGGTTCCCGCCTCGTTCTTCTCATAACAACTAACCTACGTTACAAATTTGCACAACATTCACTTGAAATTCACAAAAACAAAATCATTACCCACTGACAAAGCCATCAGTAAAATTGGGAAATATACAGGTATTGCCAAATGTCAGTCGATCTATCAGACCGTCACTGTACTGAATACTTTCGAAAGTTCCTCTATACCTGGTTGGATCTTTAGTCTCGGAGAGGATTTCTAGCAGCTCATCATTGGACAGGAAGAAAAAGCGGGGGAAATAGAGTCTCTTCTTCTCCAGGTATTCATTTAGACCCTTCAGAATGAGTTCTAGCAACTCGTTACTGCTTTTCATCTTGTCTAGCATCTTTTCAATGGCCACCACTGCCAGGACATGCTTGTCCTAAGAGAGAAACACATGTGATGCACACAATGAATATCACAAAGGGAAACATTTAGACACAGTTTGCAAGACATTTAGCCATGCCTTATAAAATTCAAATAAATGATGGAATAACTAGATTTTTACATTGTCTTCAGAAAATATGAGTGTTGCTTATAAAACACATTGCTGTGATGCTAGGTTGTATGTGATTTGCAAGTCATTGTTATGCAGTTATTATGTGTTCTAAGTAGTTCTGGGTGGTTGCTTACAGCCCCAAGCTAAAAGAGACCACCAACAAGTCTCTCTACAATACTCTGGTCCTTAGATATGGCTTGGGTTCTTCCTTCAATGCACTGTAAATCTATGGGATTCAACCATTTTCAACACCTCTCCTCAACAAGCCCCATGGTATTATTCATGTCAGCCAGTGCGAGCTACAAGCTGAAGTTTAATACTTAGGAGTTTGTTCAAATCCCATACCGTATGTATGAGAAAAAGCTTCTATAGCAAGAACCACTAATAATTTAGTAGATCAGTAAAGTGCATATTGGACCATAGCCAGTCATATTAGACCGATGTCTAAGGAAGCCTCTGGACCGTGTGAGCTGTTTTCAAGTTTAGCTGCCCTTAAGTAGAGAAACTCAACAAGAATGAAAATCATGGGTAAACACCATCACACTCCTTTTAATTCTCTGCCCCCAAAGTTCAGACAAATCCAGTGATGAAAAGATGATATGCATAGCCATATTTCCCTGCTCTCACAAAAGAGTTCATTTATGAAAGGTGTCTCCCACTAGGAAAACTCATCCCATCTTTTGCTGTCTGATTTTCAAACGCTCCTCCAAAGGTTGTATGAAGGCCATGTCCTTCATTAAAGAGGGGAAACAATCGGATACCCCGCCCCTCCTTTTCCACCTCTCACAGATGCTGCTCACCTGTAAAGAGATAATAATTGCTTTTTCCCCTTTTCGGATTGCTATTGATTTTCTATTACCTACGGTGACTAGACTTCACGTTCACGAAGAGATTGAAGTTTAACGATCACTTTTGGATGACAAAAAAAGCCTGAGTTTTCTGACAGGGACTGAGAGGAAGTAATGAGGGGTTGTTAATAACCAACGCCTACACAAAATAACCCTTTTAAAACATGAAAAACACCATTGCATGACTCCAATGAAAGAGAGAGGGGATGTTTTATGCCAATTACTCTTTTAATTATGCTCCCTCTCCGTCACACTGAATTACTTAGAGTAAGAGGGTGAGTGCTGCCGGAATACGCCTGAATGAAGAGATGCTGAAAATCATCCGCTTCCTTTCACAGGGCGCAGAAACATGCAGGTGGGCTGTTCAACAAATCCAGATATTCACAGTTACTGATCGCGTTTCCTTCATGAATGCAATACCTTTCATTTACAGTAGCAGTATGCCTCGGTTTCCAGAACAGCTTCACATGTCCCTACTTGTGTTTTAAGCTAAATAAAAACGGCTCAGATCTGCATCTACTACGCTGATGTTTCTTACAAACACCCCACTGATATTGTAAGCATGTCTTTATGTACTGCTGTTCATGAAACCAGCATTCCTGTAAAGCAGCAACAGGCAAGAGCACCTGCCTTCCAGCTGAAATAATATATGTTTGCTTTTCCGAGAAGAGCCATTTATGGCTTCTAGCCGAATGTGGAAATCGTGAAGTGGTGTAGGAATTATTCAAAAGGAAAACATCCTTAAAGAAGCCCAGAATTTTGAATTCAATTACAGAATATTTATCTCTGTTTCTGTCAAATGGGGAAAGTTAGAAACACATTAGAAAAGAGTAAATAAAATCTGGAGGCGACGAACAGCTCTGTGGGTATACCATAGATGAAGAGAGACACCAAGTGGACATTCTGGTATTGCAGTCCATAGTATCATCTGATTATGGCTTAGGCACAAAGCTGTTTTTTCAAAAACATGCTTTCGCAGAATTGCTTTAGATTCATGTATAAAGAAATTCTACATGACAAAGCTTATATATGACTATAGTGAGTTTCTATTTCAGAGAGTCTGTCTACTGTCAGCAAAAGGTCTGTTTTAAAAGTGTCTTTTAACTCCCTTAAAGGGTGCTGAGGTTTTTTTTAACCTATGGACACATATTTTCTCAAACCTTGTGGAGGGAAGCAGCGTGCCTCGTGCTGCACGACGACCTTGTTTTCTGTACACTCCCAGATTTGAGTCCCTCCAGACAAAATCCATAATTCCTATTTGATAGTACAGCCAGGCGACTTTTTTCCATTTAGAGGAGGACAACAGATATTGATGTCTCTCATAGCACTGAGACTGAGATGAGTGACTATGTTTGGGCGTGTGTCTGAAAGCTCTCTCATTTGTCATGAAAACACTACAGTTTTACACAAAATATATGTCAGAAATTTCTCCAAAGAGTTATTCTCAACTCTAGATTTAAACAAACCCAAATTCATGTTTATATTTTGGGCTTTCTGACTCACCAAGCTGACTTGTTTCATAGAGTCCCTCCAGGTTTTGTCCACAGCAGTAAAGCGACGTCCCTCCTCTGGCATCTGGGCCATGATGTCTGGGGAACTGAAGATTGGCTCAAGGTAGAGCCATGTGCCCTGAACCTTCAGCCACTCATCCATAATTTCCTGCAGCAAAAGCAGCTTACCCTCCCATTCCCTGAGATACATGCATACAGACACATTCATATTCAATGTATATATGCTAGTTGAATAGATAAAACCTAGCGCCTTTCCACCATCAGGCTGAAGGGTTATCATTGCAGAACCATGTCGTTCTGTACAAATCTGTCCTCACTGACATGGTTAGGGTCTCTTTTCCATTTCTGTCCTGCTAAATCAAGATTACAAAGGATGTGACCAATCGTGAGTCACTAAAGCCATTTAACCAGCAATTTAGTCCATACAGGTTTTAAAGGAAATGATAATGTCAACATTACTTAGATTGTTTAGAAAGTTTCGGCCCAATGGTGGGAAAAAATAGCTTGTTTCACATGCAAATTTAGAGGAAGCAAAGCAGGGCGTAATTAAAAAATTGCGCCCCAGTAAAAATCTCCTGATAAATCATTTTCTGTTGAGGTCGATTACAGTAGATATGGCTGAAAATAGGATGTAAACTTTTTATACCTAAATTCTAGACCCAATTTTAGCAATACTCTATGCAGAAAATTCATCTGTAAAATTAAACTAATTAGATGATCTGCAGGACTTCACTTACATTACTGTTTGTCATAAAATGAATGAATGAATGAATGAATGAAAATAATCAAATATGACAGCCGCAATACCATATATGTGTATAACTATGGCATGTTTGTAGAATAAACACTTATGAGGCACTATTGTTCATACTGACTAAGGGTACGTTTACAAGACAACGATGTGCTAAAAATGGAAATGTTTTTTCTTTGTACAGATGACATCGTTATCAAAACGATCCCCGCTCACACGGATCCGCGAAAACAACTAATAACGCTAAATTATACATGCCAGTCAAGTACAGTAGTTGGTTCATTTTTTTTGTCCGATTTCATTCTAAGGATGTTAATCTTTATAATACAATTTTATTGCTCTGTCTTCTAATTTAATCTTCACAAAAACAGAAACATTCATTGTAATCCCAATTTTAGAATGTTCTCCTCTGATATAAAGTCATTTTTAAGAAAATGTCAAAATCTTTAAACACAAAAGCTTCGAAAACATATCATCGTTGAGTCTGTTGTAAGGAACCTCTAATTTTTCATGATGACAAAATGTTATATTGTGTTGATTTTGTGTAATTCTTATAACCACTTGTGATGATGTCTGTATACCCTTATTTCTTACTGTTAATATCTGTATCATTTCATTTGCAAAAAGAAAGCTTATAAACTAAACACATAATAGCTTACGCATGTGCACGACATCACCTTTTTCACAGATTCGCGTTTTTGTAGTTTACACGGAGATGATATGGGTGTCGTTTTCAAAAACGCGCACATTGAAACCCGTTTTCAAAAGCATAAAAAGTCTTCCGTTTTTAGTTGAAAATGGTGTTGTGTAAACAGACCCTAAAATGTGACACTGGAGATGTTTAAAACTATTTCCAATTCTCACCGTATCTCGGCCTCAAATGGCTTGATGAATGGTGAGCCCCTCATGGTCTGGGTCTTGACAATATGATCATCCAGCAGCATTTGAATCTCATCCAACGAGGATAGAATGGAGGTTCCCGTTTCACGATAGGGCAAGAGGGTGAACTCCATCCCTGCCCATTCACTGGCCATGCGCTCCATGGCCTTTTCAAGACCGTGTTCCTTACTGGCCCCTTCGCTGATGGTTTCAAAGGCAGGGAGGTGAGCCTCCAGATGCAGGGGAAGAAACTGGGCCACACAGGAATCCTCCTCTGAGGGGTTGAGGGGGAAGCCGACAACTGTAGACATGGCCTCCCAGTGGCGCTCACGGAGACCAGGGTTGCAAAGCACCTGCCAAAACAAATCATCCCCATAATTAATGAGCACGCCGGCACAAAATCTGCCCTCAGAATTCCCTAGAAAGCGTAGCAGATTTCAGCCCCTTGCATGCTCATTTATTAAATATTTTTGCTAATTTATAATGCGTTGAGCTACCAAGACTGAGGTACTCTAAGTTCTATTTAACACATTTTACCCTTTTTAAATCATACCACAAATTTCCCCCACACCTTAAAAAAGGTGACTCAAATGAAAAGAATCATATCTCTGTACCTGTACTAGAGGAATGTGTTCCTTAAAAGTTTCCACTTCCGCTTTCACAGAGGTAGCGATTTGAAGAGCTTTGGGTGAGTCATGGAAGCTTTTCTCAAGCTTGTACAAGGAGCGGATGTAGTTACCCACATCCCCTTCCACTTTGTCCGGGTTGACGGCTGCAAGCGGGCCGGTCACCCACTGATGGTGCTGGCTCTGAAACTCAGCCGCCATCTCATACAGCTGCAGATAAGAGAGCAGACGGTCTTGAACCGTTTTGCGTTGTGGGTACTGAGAGACAGGCCAGCCAAATGCCTCCTCCTCCTGGTTGAAGCCTCTGATCTGATGAATAAAAGAGTGTATGAGTTTGATTGTGCAGGTGCAATGATAAGAGCAGCCATTCTCACAGGCACTCTAAAACTCTTTGACAAATCCAATTGACAAATGTGCTAAACATCTATTTTGTCTGCACTTGACAAGAACGAATGACAAGAACATCAGGTTTTCTTTTCATCTCTGAATGATTTTTTAAATCAGTAAATCAAAAACCAGCTAAAAGAAGCAGTGAAACAACCATAATTTTCCCATATGTTTTTACCTTTTCCATAACCAAGTCCAGTTTGGAATTGAGGGTCTGGGCTTTTTTCAGATACTTGCTGAGCTCAGAGAGGTCCCCAAAGGTCATAAACTCCTCTACTTGCTGTTCATAGCTCTCGAGATCCTCCAAAACCCTCTCACACCTCAACTATGATTGAAAAACACAGATTATTACATCCATTAGTGTAGCAGTGTCAGAGTGAACATAAAAGTGCAGTTTTTCTACATATTTGAATTAAGTGTTTTTGGTGATTTTATAAATTTGTATCTTGTAAGTTTGGATTTTTTTTAGAGCTCTTGTGTTTTTGGTGATTCTACGTACAAAATAAAAGCTTGATTCTTTTGCTTTGAGGTCTCTTATTGTTTTCCCTAATTGTTGTTCTTATTTATCTACTATACAGTTTAATGTACAAAGTGTTGAATAATGTGAAGGTCTGTTGTGTGTCTAAAGATCTGTTGCCATGTTGACATTGTCTATATGCTTCCATGTTTGGTTTGACCAATTGTTTTTAGAGAGTTGCCTATGCTGATTGGCCAGCGTGTGGCATCTCTAGTACCTTGAGGCCGTCCTGGAACTGGCTGGTGTTCTCTTTGATAATCTGGCGGTGCTTATCAAAGACGGAAGGCATTTGTGCATGACGCTGGAAGGTCATGCTGTTCAGCTGAATGTCTGTGAGCGAGAATGTGACATAATCCACCAAGAAACACAACCTGCTATTGGACTCCTGGAGCTTAATTTCCAACTGAGGCATCTCCTCTGCCTCAATCTTCACCACATATTCCTACAGCATAAATGAAAAACAGGAAATGACATCCTGAAAGGTCTTTGTTTTTTGTCAAAATAATTGAACAAATATGGTTCAAAGATAGAGCTGGTCAGTATTACCTTAAGTTCCATGAGTTCATGTGTGTTTGATGGATTTCTGAGAGCTTTGTTTGATATTGTATCATATTCCTCGCACAACCTAGAGATCAATGACACAGATTACTAACAGGTTACTGACAAAAATGTTCAGAAATTCGTCAGTGTCTCACTTGTTATTGAACTCCTGATGACCCTGCAACATATGAGTGACCAGTTTCTCCAGGAGACCCTCCGCTCGCTTTACGAGGGCACGGACCAGATCATGGGAGTGCACTTCAAACATGCCCAAACGCACCACCTAAACATAAGAAATGAAGATTCTAGGTCAATCATAATTCTGTGGGCAAAAGCTAGTAGAATGTGAACAGGTACACTCAATGTAACTAAAGATCAACCTTCAGGGTGCTGTATTGGATTTCATCAGCCAATTGCTGGTAGCGGGTCACCTCCATCATCAGCTCCTGAAAGGAGTGCTGCTCCTGCAGGAACTGGGTAACATCATCCTCAGCTTGCTGGGACACCAGCGGAGCATACTTATCATAGAGACGGATATGCTTCAAAGGTTCAGCGCATTCTGCATGAATTACCCGTCTGACCTTCTCCTGCTGGGCCTTCAGGATCTCTGGCAGGATGATGGGCTTCAGAGTAGGGTGTGTTTCTGGGCCAGGCTAGAATTAGCAGAGTATTAAATGTGTATTAATGACAATATTCAGATTAAAGACTGCTTTTTAAAGGAATGGCATTTGTGTTTGGTTATAGCAGCTGGTAATATTTACTAGAGGTAATCTTTGTAGGTGTCATAACATACTTTTTCTCTCTCTCTCTCTCTCTCTGAAGACCAACTATAATATATACAGTTTTGTGCCAAAAACATTTAGAGTTTGATAGAAATGTGCATGCAGAGTTCTGTTTCCGAAAGAAAAATCTTTGTGACTCGGTTAAAAAAAATGGTCTGTTTTCACTGGGGAGGACATTTTGAATAGTTATTTCAACTAATAAACTCTTTTATCTCAAAAGATCAAAGAAAATTGGATTCCTCATGATATGATCCCTTTAATATTTCAGCTATCAAACCACATAGCACAAGCAAGATGTAAAATAAAATTAAAAAAACATATGTTTACCCATTCTTGGTACAGCTTCATCTCCACTCGGGGGATCAAAGTTAAGGATTTCAGCATCATGTCATAGATGTTTAGCAGGATGCCTTCAAAGTCTTTGAAATCAGGTTCAAATTTGATAGTATTTTTGTCCAAGACCAGCCTTAGGACAAACCCTGGATGCTCATAGGCTCGCACTGAATGCTTCAATGGGGGAGAAAAACATGTTACTTTATAGCCCATGGGGATTTATAAGGATTGTTAGTCAAAAAAATAAAACATAAAAGATACACTGAAGCAAAAAAGCGATATAATACAGCGATATAATAATAAAATGTTCTCAAAAGGGTTCAGAGTTTCAGACGCAGTGGTACAGGAGATCTTACAGGGTCCTGGGCGATGAGCTGCGTGTAGTCCTGAATGGACTCCAGTGCCAGGCTTTGGAGCTGGGAGGTCATGAGCGTAGCCACACAGTTGTAGAAAGACTGCAGTTGAGTAACACTAGTGTTGCTAGGGATCCGTTTGCGCTTCTTACCAAGATAGAAGATTTGCTCCACTTCTGGTATCCACCTGTTTGAGTAAAAAAAAAAAGAGAAAGAAACAAGAAACAATCATAATTGCAGTATTTTCGCAGGGTACAGTCTGTGATTGTCAAGTTATTATCCTCTTCCATAAAAATTCAACAGATAATTTGATTAATGTGGTCAATTATTAATTGACAAGCATATAAAAACAGCATAGTGTGCTTACTGTTTGAGAAGAAACCCATTGGCACAGTCGATGTCTTTTTTGACTAACTGCTGAAAGGTTGACAACTCCATAGACTCCTGCTTATTGTGGATGACCTCCACATCAATAAGGCGCAACTTCCTGCAGAAGTGAACAAAACAATGTGGACATTATGGAAAAGGAGGGGAGAACAGAGGCAAGCACAATCATGGAATGGAGAATAACATCTCTGTGACATCAACCATGGCCCCTTGTGATTTAAAGTATTGTGCTTAAAGTATTGAATGTGCACTTGCAGTCAGAGCACTTCAAATCTTAAAAGTATATAAAAAACTCTACAGATAATATGATATTAATGAATTAAAGGGCAATTAAATGTACTTAAATAGAGTACACTTTCATAATTATGTTCGAAACTACACAGTTAAAGTGTGCTTTGTAATAATGCCAAATATAAAAAAAGTTTTACTTTAAAGTACATTTTAAATCATAAAGAGCAATAAAAAAATACCATCAGTTCAGACTTATATTCTAGTATATTCTAGCACTTCTAGTATATTCTTTTTAAGTATATTATTTCTGTAACTCTTTTAAAAAGAACTGCATGCTAAAGTGTACTTCTTTTTCTCAAGGCGCTTTATTACTACAATGCAAGTTCAGCAGATTCAGCGTTCTGACATTTTCATGTCTTGTAGTATCTTCAAGGTCATTTTTCACTTACTTGTAAGACACTTGCCACAGATCCAGTACTGCGAGCATAGAGGGGTTGATTGAGTGAAGCTGGGTTCTCATTCTTTTCTGGGCCTGAAGAAATGTTTTTTTCCATGGCTTTGGAATAATTACCATTCTACAATAAAAAAAACTATTTAATAGGTATTTAATACACATTGATTGACAGAATATTGACACTGACGCTGATATTATAGGTGATTTTACATATGTTTGTTTTTTCTCCACAGTGAAGTACTTTTCTATTTTCCATCATTAACTGAATTTAATAATAATAACATAATTCAAAATGTTTCCATCATTTTGGTAGAAGTGAAAGGGAATAAAAAAACTGTTTTAAAGTATGCATGCCACAGAAGTTGTTATATCAACATCACATTACCGTATATCACAAATCAGAAAACAAATACTTTCATACTCATGAATCTATATTATTTTGACAAATATAAACCAACTAGAATAACTAAAATGCGCTATGGTCCATTTTATGCCTATTATTTTTGTCTTGTACCTAAACTGTACCACTAAAAGGAATTTAGCAGGACTCACTCCTGTCTGTATGAGGGGAGATCTATGGCCTTGAGCTCTTGATTCTCTCTGGGGTCCTGCAGCACAAAATCCACTACAATAGAGGAATAGACAGAATAAAGGACAACAACACACACAATACTTGGTCATAGCAAACACTGTCATAGTATGGAGACAGTATGAATGCGGTTCAAATAAATATGGGGTAAAAGGGGTTAAAAAAACAAACAAAAAACATTAACAGTTAAAAATTATCATTTATTACAAATGACAAGAAGAAATATCTTGTAGAAACAAGCACCTTGACTAAAACATCAGATTGTTTTTATCTGCATTGGGGGGAAAAGTTCCACCAAAATCTCAATGCTTTATACCACCGAAATATATGATGTAACTTTGTGTCTACATTGCAAATAGCAAGATCTGCCAAACAGAAGACCGTACCAATGGCTTTTTTGACGCTGAGCAGATAGTCTTCTCTTATCTCATCTGAGACAGCCTCAATGGTTCCGCTTAAACTTTTCAGTTGCTCTGGGACTAAAGCAAGAACATTCTCAAGCCAGGAATCCTCCATGGCTGCCACGTCCTCTGTGCCTATCCCATTGCGGATGTAATAGTAGTACCTCTGAAAGACATAAAACAAGACACAATGTTTGTGACAAAACAGCATGAGGACATACTATATTTTTAATTAAGCAGAAATTATCTAGAAACTGAAGCTAAATGAATCTGCAGATAAAAGGCCATCCCTTACCAAAATGTCCTTCTCTGCAGCAGTAGGTGATCCTGAAGTGGATGGGGAGCTGTCTTCTGTGATGGGTGTAGTAGTGGCATCTTCAGAGTGCCTAAAATCATATTGTTCTTTTAGTGATTATATGTGACAGGTACAATTTGTCATCAAAAACTCATCTTTATGGAAATTAAACCCACATAATAATGCTGACAAGGGTACTGCGAAACTGCTCACGATCCCTCTTGGGCTGGTCACTGCCACGATGCCTGAAAGATACTTTTGAAATCCCTCCAGATTTAGTCCGTACATGCTGTGGACCTTGATGACGAGTCTGACTCCCTGCTCCTTGCACGTCTCCTAAAGGGAATTTTGAGGTATGTTTACATCGATAATATAGTCTGGGTTGCAAATCAAATTATTGTATTTCTTACTGGAGAGCAAAGGTCCAAGGGGGTCTTCCTGAGCTAGTCCCTGAAGTCTAAAGCTTGGGCTAGCTTCATGCCACCGAGGTTTTGACCGAACCTGAAAGTCACAAGCCATCAATACTGTTGTTGAATGAGAAGACATAATCTTGATTAAAACAGATGTAGTGGATCAGTACCAGACTTTACCTTTTGCATCTGTGGTAAAAGACTCACAGTTTTCTCTTGTTTTATCGGGGGCTTCCTTTTTTCAAATGACCCCTGGAAGATGTTCAGTGTTAGTATTATTATTAGCTGCTAGGCCTATTATTATAATTCGGAAATTGTGCCGTTAGCAACACTTAGAGTTATTTAAGAGAACGTAAACAAACTCTATAGCCTGAAATAATACACTTTTTACTCACCGGCATCTCTGTGTTCTGCACTTTGGTTTGCGTATTTACATTTAATAAACTGGTCGTTTTTACTTTTTAATATGAAGCAGCTTTGGCAACGCCGTATCTTGCAGATGTCGACACATCAGTGAGAGAATGTTTGGTAAATTTACGTAAAAACGTCACCTGGCCAACTGTCCGCAGGCTACGCAATAGCTTAACAACAATAATTTCTTTGGAAATATAAAAGTTATTGTTAAGTTTAGTCTAAAAACAAGTTATTTTAAGTTGTTACCAGTGTTTGTTTGGTGAAAGTGTTCGCTTCGCTTGTGAAAGTGTCTGGCGTTGCTAGCCCGGTAACCAAGGAAGCGCGAGGACCAGAAGAATGGCCTTCGATTGGTTTACATTTGACGTAAGGAGACAATGCCTGCCCCCAGCACGCGCACCGAGCGTGTGTGTTTAGTGTTTTCTTTGCGACCCGTTTACATTTTATAGCCGTTTAATTGTTGGTGAAGTTCTAGAAATACAGTTTCTCCTTAGAAGAAAAAGAAAAAGAAAAAAACAGTGTGAATGTTTGAGCTAAGGAGAATCACTCGGGCTCTAGAGATTTCGTAGCCTACTTGCAGTCAGTCAAAGCAACAGGTGCACGCGAGCGAAGATAAAGCACCATTCGACACAAAGTAACGACTTTGTAAACTTGTTAGTAAGTCAGTAAGTTAAAGTAACATTTCATTTAAGCCACATATACAGTCTCATTAGAAAAGGGCTGATGACAGTATGTTGATATATTTTAGACCCAAAGGTTTTTCCTTTGAAATTGCCTATAGGCTTATATATAAATATATAAACAGCTTGTGTCATAAGAATGGAGAGTGCCATGCCCTTCTTTAGTCGGGCATATTTTACTGACACCGGGATGGTAGCCTAGGATGTCCCGGTTCTTCTTCATTTAGTCCTCCCTCAATTGCAAATGCCCAGTCACTCAATCAAAAAAAAAAAAAAAAAAAAAAAACGTAGCTAAGTCATGAAGGACAGGGAGTACAGAAACCCTCCAGAGGATGGAGAGAGTGATAAATGAAAGAAACTAATGACAAGCATGAAATGTTGGAAATGAAGGGATATACATGACGGTGACAAAAGGAAAGAGAGACGCACAGTTTCATTAACCCCTCACTGCGGCTGAGTGCCATCAATCAGAGTCAACATTACAGTGCTCTGACATCAGACCCCTGCTGCTCTTTCATCAGTACATGATGAGCATCTCTCCAGAGGAAGAGTACATGAGAGGGAGGGGGGTATAAAAAGGCTGTGCTCCTTAGCTGGTGCATTGGAGGAATTGGAGTATTTCCCCAAAATCCTGCAGCATGCAAAATGGGGCCCAGTGCGAGGTAGAGGAAGCAAGTCCCAGTCGGCCCGTTTGCGAGTGCTTTCTGGGGAGGGGGGTCCCCCTCTGTCCATTCATCACAGGGCCTCCTAAACCACGGGGCCCAGTACCAATTGCACTGCCCTAATGAAAGCCCTGCCTGTGACGAGAAACTTTAAAAGCCCTGCTGGTGAAGTATTGCCATTCTATAGATAAGCCATATACAACTCCACTACCTCCCCTTTTGTGATACTAGTCTGGGGTGGTTTGCTATAACTGTATACTTTATTTGCATACTTTGTTTAAGGTCGTCACCCAGGTGCTTTGTCTCCATTTAGCACCCCTAAAATGAATATAAACTACAATGCATCACTAATGGACTATAATACTATGAACAATTTATATTTATTTATATATTTTTTATTATTTATAATGTAAGAAAGTGTGATATGTTGTTACAATAATATGTTGACTTCAATCTCAGCGAAGCCAAATAAAAACACATGCATAATGCACTTGAAGGAAAATCGGAAATTTCGGCAGCCTTATATCCAGCAGAGGGTCTGCACAGACACCCCATTTTTCAGATTTCCTTGAAGATGGCTCTTTTCATCACCATTTCATTCAAACAAATCATCTTGGGGCCTCTTGAAGAAAGTTTAAGAAAATCTCAACATTAAAAATGTTATTTCATATTTAAATACAGTACGAGAAGGGAGTAATAACTGTCCAATTTGGACTTGATGACTGCGGCGAGTCAGCGACCAACAGCTCGTTCTCAATAAAGAATCTATATGGAGAGTCTTCATGGGCTCCTTTTGAGTTTCCTACAAAATCAGTATTGTTTTAGGTGTTGTTGAACTTCTGTCTTTAAAAGCAAAGGCTTATTTCTTCCAAATCTAAGTCTTCTTCGAAATCTTCTAAGTCTACGTCTAAATTTAGCTAAGTAGCAGATTAATTAAATAATAGTCCTTATGATAAGACATCATACAGTAGGAAGAAAAAAAAGTTGAATGATCCATTCACAAAAACAAGCTGAATAAACGGAGCAATTCCAATAGGGTCCTCACATCATCGGTGCACGGGCCCTAATGAGGACAACTCGAAAATAAATCAAATGTTTAACAAATACATGTTTCTGCATCTAAACCAAAAATATACCAATATCACAATTAAATCTGTTTACAAGATAGTATTTGCAAGGTATTTATAAATGAGTTTAAGATAAATTTCTTTGATTCTATTTGTGATTAAATATTTATGAGAAAGTTTCCAAATTTTACTTCGCAACAGACCATCAACACACCCATTCCAAAATTATATAATAGCAGAATTGGAGAATATTTCTTTGAAACAAAGCCCAAACACCTAGATTATTATTCCTAATGTGGGGGGAAAGAGAGAAACAGATTCAACAAACCATATCAGCAGGATCCAGAGAGAGCTGAGGACAGGCATTTTAAGAAGCATTTTTAGACAGCATCCACAACTACATGCAGCATAATCTTTAAGAGTGACTGGAATTGTATTATATAGAGAGAAATTCAGAATAGGTCATCAACATGTAAGTCCTTCATGATTCAATTTTTTCTCACAAAAACTATATTACAAAACTATTCCTCAAGAAGCAAATACTTATATGTAGAGTCTAGACACAAATGCTTATTATTCCAGATAGGCTAAAACCCATGTTTGGTGAGAAATTGTGTTTATACTATACTGCAGCCAGCCACCAGGGGGCGATCGAATGTAAAATTTAAGAGAATATCAGACTGTAGACTGTAATAAGGGTTATTATAATAATATTTTATAAATGCTCACTGTTTTGTTGTTGTTTTTTATTTTGTGAATTAACATTTCTCTTGATGAATTATTTATTATAATCATAAATCAGTGCCATTGATATGAACGAAAATGCTCTTGCTTGAGAATGCTAATGGTCTTTAAATTATGTATAAAAATCAATAATTGTAGAATGTTTATAATCCCAAACTAAGAAGTAAAAACGCGAATTAATGAAAACCCACACGAAATCCAAGAACACAAAATTAATGTTGTCTGTGTGTTGTCACTTGTCAGCTGTTTGTGGGAGCTAAGTTATTTTAGCCTAAATTTCCCAAAGACTTGACTTTGGTTTCGCACACATACCGCTGTATCTGTAGCCTAATGCTAACGTTAGCGCTGCACGTCTGTTTCTGAATACGTAAAGGATAAAGCATTTGAAATAACAACTATAACCGAGATTTATATCGCTTGATAAAGTAGCAGTTTTAATGTGAGCACGAGAAGGCGTCGTAAAAGAATAAATTTAAAAAATCTGATATTCTGAACAATCAGAGTAATTCGTATGATATGGGGGGAAAAAACACTAATCAACAGTACCGATTTTATTAATGTTAGAGTTACACGAATAAATGTAGTGACAAGTCAGAAAGGCTTCAGTGAGTGAAATGACGTATGTCAGGATGGCCGAGCGGTCTAAGGCGCCAGACTCAAGGTTCAGTCCTTCCTGTGAAGCGGGATTTCTGGTCTCCGAATGGAGGCGTGGGTTCGAATCCCACTTCTGACAGTACTTTTCTATCTCATTTAAAAATAATAGGATGTTTGTCTCAATAAATGTATATAGATGATTGTTTTACCCTTTATCCAGACTTTAAATATTAAACATATATTAAACTGAAAAGTATTAATTCAATTCATATTAGCCTTAATAATATGAATTAGTACATGTTTAAAACTGACAATGACTTAAATAAACCTAAACCATTTCAATATTTACACATTAAATACATTTTGTGAAAAGAACATATCAATATATATCAGTCTTTCAAAAAATGATGACTGCCCCACAGTTGAGCTGTAATTTTGGCAATTACTTTGCCCCCAGTAAAGCTTTATAAAAAAGTTAGTGTGCTTGTTTGCCAAGGAGACAACAGTGTCAAATCAGCATTTGCAAGTCTGCAATTTTATTTAAAAATGTAAAAATATATATATTTTCACCACAGAATGTACTATAATACCCAATTGTAGATTGAAATTTGACTAAATTATCAACTCAAGGGGTGTTGTGTAAACATTTTGAATGTCAGGGAAGAAAAATAAATGTGCACAGATTCATTTTAATGTCCAAATTTCAACTGTGTGTTTTTAAATGCAAGTGATCACATTTTCTGACACATGAATTAATCCTGATTCTGTGTAACCATAAAAAAAATATGAACATATCAGAGGTGGTCTCTGTGTAATGCACTATGTGTAAAAAATACTATGTAAAACATCAACAGCACAGATATTAAAAAGCCATTTAAACAATTATGTCAGTAGTCTTTCAAGTAGGCATTTTGAACAGTTCAAGAAGTCTGAAGACCGGAAAATGTTTGCATGCAGCTTTAAATGCAGCAAGGGACATGTAGATTTCATAAACTGATCTCTTCCTGGATTTTCTTTCGTTTCTGGAGTCTGGCACATTTGGGACACGATTCATCACGGACACATGAGATGTGGAAACAGGCTCTGCAATCTAAAAAGAAATCCAAGGCAAGGCAACTGTCATTTCATGAAATACAGGAATGGCCTTATACAGCTTGTATTATTGAGTTCTCTTCTTACACTGACTGCTAAAGCATATTAACCCAAGTTGAACAGAAACATTGTTTTGAGTTATTTTGAAAACAGAGTGTTGGAAATGCTTTTAGTATGTTGATGTCTGACCTTGGCAGCGTGTGCAGGTGTCTCTCTGAAAAGGGAAAAGCACTTCTTTCCCATGACAGAACTCACAGATAAAACCTTTGGCCTGACACAGCTGAAGATTGTAAGAGAGATGGTGACTGTTGAGATTTATACAAAGATAGTACATAACAGTAGTGTGTAATGATCTACATTGTTCATTGTAAAACTTTTTTTTTTCTATACTGTTCCACAGATACATTGTTTATAAGACCATGACTGTGATCATACAATCCTATAATCACGCATGAACTCATTTACATGAATTGACTTTGTAGGCGTCTAAAAAATAGTTGGACAAACCTCACAAAGGTCTATGTGAGCAACTGCAGACTGCAGCAAGGCTTTTGCAATGGTACAGAGCTGACCCTTTTTCACCCTGATGAGTTCATCCATTGAAAAGAGGTGGAGTTCCTGCATCAGGTGAGCAGGAAGTTGTTCAAACTCGTCAAGGACTCTGGTTAGAGAAACAGGTGTCAACAAAGAAAAACCTACTCACTACATACCCAGCTTTCTTAAAGAAACATCATATCCAGATTGTTTATGGCACTGCCAAGAATGTCCATTATGAATTCTCTATACTGAAACTGAAACAAGAGTGCTAGAGAAGAGACAAATCACCCAGCTGATAGTCTGCATGTACTCAGAAGCTTTTTGATGGATATTAGTTGCTCCTGTAGTTCCTAAAGTAAACGAGAGAACATAATTAATATTATCATGAGATAACAGTTCATGCAACCTGATTGACCTGATATTACCCCAGCAAAAGACATACATACTGTATACTCTAAACAGGGCAGAATGAAACACTCACTCTGAAACGCTGTAGCTCTTTGGCCTGGCTGTACAGGTTTTTGGCCACACTTGTAAGTTTGAAAAGCGGTTGCTGCCATATAGAGTCCAGTAACTGTCTGGAAAAATGGCAGACCGGATACCGTGCAAAATCCCAGTTATTCAGAACCCGACCTGGAATCACTGATTCTAAACCACCGTGGCAGCCATCACAAAAGTATCTTCCCAGGTAGTCACAATACCGCAATTTCTTCATATACCCTTGGGAGAGAGAAATTTCCAAGGTTTAATGTCACAGGACTAAACGTTTTGGATCACATGAATCATATTAAGAGCAGCTTCATTACTCACTGGGCTCGACTTCAGTACCACAACCTGCGCACAGGAAGTACTGGGAAGTGATGACATCACTGCGTCTGAAAACATATGAACACCCTTGTGAAAAAGAAATGCGCTTAATTCTATATGTGCACTTGTAGACTACTTCAAATCTTACAAGTGTATTTTTATTAAGTTGCATACTATAATATAATAATAGTGAAAGACCACTTACTAAAATAGAGTACACTTTCATGACTGTTTCACACTTTTAAATAAGTGTACTTTGTAATAATTTACATAACTAAATCACATGTAAAGTACTTGATTTTATTGTAACTGTATGTGTGTTATTCAGTATTACATTTACAGTATTTTATATGTACTAACTTCCTCAATTACAAATATATTTAAATGCATGACAATCAAGTTTCAATAGAAATGACATAAATAGTTTACCATAAATGCTATCATACTTCGAAGACAATAGAAGTAGAAACTACACAAAGATGTACCCGAGTCTTACTACAAAATATGTGTTGCAGTTAAAGGAATAGTTCATCCAAAAATGAAAATTCTGTCATCGTTTACTTACCTTCAAGTTGTTCCAAAGCTGTACGAATTTCTTTTTTTTCTGCTGAACACAAAAGAAGATATTTTGAAGAATCTTGGTAACCAAACAGTTGATTGGCTCCATACTTCCATAGTATTTTTTTATTCCATAAGTCAATGGGGCCTATCAACTGTTTGAATACCCATATTCTTCTAAATATCTTCTTTTGTGTTCAGCACAATATAGAAATTCATACAGGTTTGGAACAACTCGAGGATGAGTAAATGCACGTGATGACCGAATTTTAATTTTGGGTGAACAATCCGTTTAAGTGTCTGAAATTGTTACATTCAGTTTGCACTTAAATATATTCTTTTGCAGTATATTATTTCTGTAATAAGTACTCTTTTAAAGTAACACTTATGAAGAGAGTCAAGCTTGCATGAATGTATAAACTCTGTTAATGTGTATGGTGGTCTTGCTCACCTGTGTGTTGGCTGGACACAGAAGATGATTTGAAATCTGGGTGGAGCCCAGGTTAATGTTCCTCTCATTCTGGTCTTCTGCATGATCTCTTCAGTTAGACTGATCCTGTCCTCTACCAAAGCGACCTGCAGAAAAAAACAGTTAGAATTGATCAATTAATTCTGGTGAAAAATATATGTCGTTAAAACAGTTATACATGTGTGTACAGTATATGTGGCAGAGAAAGAGAGGTGTGTGTGTGTGTGTGTGTGTGCGCGTGCGTGTGTGTGGCTGCACCTGTGTGTTCTCAGTGCATGAATGTGTGTTGTTTATGCATAACCATTCTCACTTCCTGCAGAGCAGAGTTGAGGTTGACAGGGTTTTGCAGTAGCTCAGAGGGGAACCACTGCTTCCTGAACTCTGACACCAAATTGTGGGCTAAATCTTCAGCAGACCACTGCATTCTATAGCTCTGGAGACAACTGGGAATAAAACAATTCTGTCTGGAACTTGTGCATAAAAAAATGTAAACATGATTGCATTAACTTGTGCATGTAGAATTCAGTGCATACCTCTGAAATGAAGCCAGGGAGTGTCTGTTTGAAGACAGTTGGGAGGCGCTGTCATCTGACAGAGAAACAAATAGACAAGATTTTTCTTTAAATTTGCTTCAGAATAGGAATTGTTTTCTTTTAAAACTATTAAACAATCTGCATGGTGGGGTGACATGCTTTTGCATTATGATTATATAGAAACAATTTATTTGTAACTGGCTAGCGGTTTACAATAGGGGTTTATATTTCAACATTATGTAATAGCTACAATTAAATAACACAAAACGATGTTTGCACAGCATTTATTAATCTTGATTAATGTTCCTTTCTTCATAAACTAATTCATTTTTTAAAACTGAGTTTTGCGATAATGATTGGCTGCTTACATGACATGAAATATTGATTTGAGTTTAAATTATTTAATAATTTTACCTTTGTATTATCTTAAAGCTTTCGCTAAGAAAAATAGTTCTACGTAAATAATCAGCCAAACAGGGCAACAGCAGTAAATACTTATGCTGTTAAATACTAAAAATACTAGTTTTATGGTAAAAGACCTACTAAAATGGAGTCTGCTGAGGTGACAAAAGACCAGGTTTTTTGTGAAACAAGTGAGAGTATTATGATGAGAGACTATAGCACCAGTTAACATTATTTAACTATAAAACAGAATGTCACTACATTGATAAATGCTGTGAAAATATTCTTCATTGTTAGTTAAATGACACCTAATGCATTCATTAATGTTAACGTTTGAACATTATTGTAAAATGTACTTATAATTGTGGTGAAGTAAATACTTATTTCAGCAAAATACAGCCTGCAGAATACAGTACTGATGACCAGCTGTTTTAAAGAGACCAGGTCAGCATTATCTGATCTTTGTCAGGACCACATCACATGCGGATGACACAGGATTTTGTTGCAACACAATCTGATCTTACCCTCAAACCCGCTGTCAAAGGAAGAGATTGAGTCTGTTTTTGAAGTATTGTGTGTTTCACATCTGTCTTGATGTGGATGTGTGTTTTTTAACTGCTGCAGACACACAACCCATTTCACAGCCTCCAGAACTTCCAGCACCATATCCACAACTACAAAATGAGCATTTTCCTGCAGACAAACAACAATAAAATACATACTTTATGCTATAGGCTCTGAAGATGCAAATGCTCAGAAAGTTTTTGAATGACTTTAAATGATTATGTTACCAATAAAACATTTTTATCATTACTAAGTAAATGAACAGTATAGTCTTAAAAATGGCTTGCAAAAATGATGCACTATTGATGACCTATTATGCAAAATTCACTTTTACATGGTGTTTGAACATAAATGTGTGTCAGCAGTGTGTGTACACAACCACCCTATAATGGAAAAAATCCACCCACACAATTTGTATCCCCATAAATCAAAAGCAGTGTCTCAGAATAAGCGTTTGCAGATTCTGAATGCTTAGGCCCCGCCCACTATTGCTGACGGACTTAACTCTATTAGCATAGACCCCGCCCTCAGTGAGCTGTACACACAGTCTGCCATGTTTATCTCATCGCCAGAGCATTAAAGCAGCATTCAAGTAAGAAATGTATTATAAGTTACTAAAGTTAATTAAATCAAGAACAGTGAGTAATTTTCTGTTTTTGTTTTGTTGTTTAACAGCATAGAAGTAGGTAGGCTACTGTATGTTACGCTGCTGTCACTATAATACACAGATCTAATATACACATGTGATTTCTTCACTTTCGTCTACGTTCACAGACATAACTGACTGTGTTTATGTGGACTTTGTGTGTTTTTGACATAACCTTGTGTGTATTTGACATTTTAAGCGCAATAAGACGTGAAAGAGAACTTAGTTTAACAGCTTTCTGTGCGCGTGCTTCGGATGTGTGCGCTCAGAAAACCAATTATCAGTATTTTAAACTGATAAGGCTTTGAAACGCAGGCAGATAATAAACTTTCGTGATGATAAAGAACTGCAATGTCACGTGAGCGATAGAGATGATAATAATCAAAACCAAACACATGTTTTAGTTTTTGGCAGCGAGTCTCCAAGGCATGAGCTGTACAGGCTCCGCCATCTTCTGGAAAGCAGGGTGGGGAGCAGCATTTAAAGATACATGCACAAAAACAGTATATTTTTCCTTCCACTCAAAAATGGACATTTACACTATGGTGTCATAAATGATTTGTGAGGTATTTTGAGATGAAACTTTACAGACATATAGAGACTTATATTAGCTATCTTGTAAAAAAGGGGGCATGGTCCCATTTAAATTGGCCCATTCCCCAAGCCCCTTAATCATTTTTTACAGCATACCTACCTTATGCCGTCGGTGTATGAATAAGTGAGTGAATGGGTGAATGTGAGGCAATATGTAAAACGCTCTGGTGGCCATTGGGTCTGTGAAAGCGCTATATAAATGCAGTCCATTTACCATTTACCATTTTACCTTGTCCAGACTGTAGATGTCTTCAGTGGCGTGTACATCAACACATGATCCACATTTCTTAGCTTGGTCTGAGCTCCTCTGCCTAGATGCTAGTGGGATGTCAGAGCAGGCTCTTCTTTTAGTCTTTGACCGGAAACCCTCATGTAACCGTCCAGACACTAAAGACTGGCTGTGAAGCTGAGTGTCCTGAGAGACACGTGAAATTCCTCGGCCATGATTACCTGCGAGGAACTGTGTCTGTCCTGAAGAGCCCTTGGGTGAATCATTGTGATCAAGGTCTCTCTCTTTCTCTACACGACTGAATCTATGTGCACTTGAATCGTTGGATTTCGTCATTGGAGAGATGGATAGTTCCCATATTGGAGGTGTCAAAGACAGATCAGATGGTTTTTCTGTCTCTGTGTTATGTCTCTTGCGGGATATGACAGGGCTGCTCCGGGGTAGATGGTACTGTTCCTCAGGGTCGTGCAGGTCTGAATCCAATTCATCGCACATCTTCAGTCCACTTTCATCGATATCATCCTCATCAGTGTTGTCAGAGGGATTCTCATTTAAATCAGAATTCACTAACCAGTTAACAAAGTGCAGCTCTCTGACCATACTGCTACTGCTGCTACCAGCATTTGCCTGGAGGAAGAGAGAGGACATGACACTATCAGGGATACAGGGAAAATATTTTTGATTAAATGGCCTAGTTTTATTTTTTAACATTATTCCGTCTAAGTACTGTGCTAAGAGAAATTATGACTCACTCAATGTTGTATCATCATTTACACACCCTCATGTTGTTCCCAACCTTAGGGATATTCTGAAAAATATTTGAACTGTTTTTGTCCATAGTGAAAGTCAATGTGGTCTGAAACAGCACTGGACCCCATTGACTTTCATTGTATGGACAGAAATATATATGTATATATATAAATATCTTCTTGTTTTCCTCAGAAGAAAGAAAGTCATACAGGTTTGGAATGACATGAATGTTGGTAAATTACACTCATTTCAAATTTTGGCTGAACTATCATAACTGCACCAGTTTGTCTTTAAGCTGTATTGGAGCAAGCATGTTTCTCAATGATTCTGAACGACAGCTTAGAGTAAACAGTCCTATGTGATATGTGATCTAGCAAAGAGATAAAAAACAATAAAACTCACCATATTTTGTTCGTGAAAATAGGAGAAAAGTTGTTGCTTTCGTTTATGATATGATCTGATTCGTCTCAAGCAGTTTCACTTCCTCAGTCTGTAAATACATTATAACCCAGTGTACTATTTCCTTAGAGAAGCAGAACAGCTTGATTAATCTAATAAGGGAAAACTATAATATGATTGTTTAAATGTTCTTAATATGTTTTGTGTCTAATGTTTTGCTTGTTTTTTAAAAATAATAATTTGGTTACACTTTATTTTACAGTGTAATTATATTTTTAAGTACTGAGTAATATTAATTAAGTACTTTAGGGTTAGGGGTTAGGATTAGGTTTGGTTTAGGGTTAGTTGCATGTAATTATGCATAATGTATAGTTATGACTATAGTAACTATTGTACATGTAAGATGTGTAACAAGGACACTAAAATAAAGTGTTACCTAAAATGTCCTTTATATGTGTTCTTGTAAAGTCAGTCATAAATCTTAGTACACTTGCATGAAGTCAGGCATATTGTATATTTTTCACATTAAAAATAAATTATTATAAATTACATATTTTTGGAGTTCATTATACAGACTCACTTGAACAAACACTTTCAGAATGTTCTCCTTAAATCTACTCATAAAAATGTTAACCTGTTTATTTCTATGAGTAGCCTACCATTTATGACCATTTTGTAATCTGAAGCATCTAAAAATAATTATTGATATAGTGTGTCCTGCATACTAAAATAATATTATAATGTCTAATATTACAATATAACAGTGCATATTATAATATAACACTCTCATTTTACTGTCCACTAATTGTTTTTTTCTAATTATGAGTTACAGTAGCCTATATTTAAAAAATATATAGGCCTAGCCAATAGAGAGCATGCATTTATTGTGTATTTAATAATATTTCATAGTGTTTAAAAATCATGAATTTCAAAAGGTTAAGAGGTTTAATAAGAATCTCCATCTAGTAAAGTACTAACCATCGCTATTTGTGAATGTACAGCAGATGGCGCTATAGTAAAGGCCAGTAAACACGTTATTGGCACGAGCTCAGTTCCATAAACAAACTGCGCAGACGCGTTTTGGACAGTCAGATAACGCACTAGGAGGAAATTCACCCACTGCATGTTGAGACCAGCACATTTTCTTTAGGATATAGCGATCGCAGAGCCTTTCGACGAGCTTTTTTTCCCGACGGGGCGAATATGGCGACGCTGGGACCGGAGCCCCGTCCTCATTCCCACCTGACTTCTGCCGCATTACAGACGAACCTGAGCGGACAGGGCTCCAACACGAACCTGCCTCTCAGCCGGGGCTTGGAGAGAGCTCTGGAGGATGCGGCGAACTCTGGATTTATGAACCTCAGCTCAAGAAAACTGAAAGAATTCCCTCGGACAGCAACAAATTACGACCTAACGGATACGGTTGAAGCAGGTAAAGTCGAAGTGATGCTTTATTTGTGTTTAGCACGCGGTGCGCCCGCGCCTGCTCAGTCAGATGCTCTTGAGAATATAGTTTCAAACGGGAATGTTGCTCAAAATGTCTTGTCGCATTTTGACCCATTATGTGTTGGCTGTTAGAAACTTTATTATACATATATTACTCAACAGAAAGCAGATGAAACGTCTCCATCAGCATGCATATAGCATGCAGAGTATGTTGTTGCGGACAGGACAGTGTCCTGGGCCGGGATAAAGATGCGGGCCACTTCAGTTGTGTCCAGAATCTCCAGATGCATTACAAACGCCCAGAAAATAGCTTTGAGGGTGTGTGGGATGAAAGTAGAGGATGTTGTTATTGTCGCGCGGGACTGACCATATTATACTTCCTACTATGACCAGCTTGTCCACATACTGATTATGGAAATCCCCTTACACTTATGATTAAAGATTTCATTTCCATGTTTGGAGATAAGTACACACCAATGCCAAAATGAATGCATTGGTGGGTTATGTTTTGAAACCAGAACTCTGAAGGCTGATGGTCATTGGATCTGAAGGAGGCTCTTTTGTTTACTATTGATTGTATAGCGTAAATAATTAACTTTCAACCCATTGAAGTTGTCATTGAGGACACACTCGTGAGGAGACACTTGAGCTTCCTATAAAAATGTCCTGAATTAAAAAAAAAAAGAATGCTTTGATTTGATGCTTTTATGTCTACTGCTTGTTATGATGATGCATCTCTGCGAGGCCTATGACGTAGGGATCTCATTGAGTCGAATCTTTTGAATCTCTTAAGCAAAATGATTCACTCAGGTATTTCTGTAGTACGGTACATCATTTTGTTTCTTTGTGTGGCGAATGAGAATGTGGTGAATATTTCACTTAACCAATTTGTTAAAGTCACCACGAAATCAAAATCTATTTATTTGTATTGACTATTGCAGTATTCTGTAAAAGATATTTCTCTGTGCACATCATTATTATTTTTATTATTCATGCCCTGCGTGAGGGCGGGACAATCTGTCACTCCCATGAGATCCCAGCAATAGTAAATGACAACGATTCAATGATCCAATCAAATCCTCCGTTTTTAAATGCAACACACATTTTACAATCCAATCAACAACTGATGCATATAGAACCAAGTCTCCACCCTACATGTCCGTTACACTTGCATGTACACTCACCGGCCACTTTATTAGGTACCCCATGCTAGTAACGGGTTGGACCCCCTTTTGCCTTCAGAACTGCCTCAATTCTTCGTGGCATAGATTCAACAAGGTGCTGGAAGCATTCCTCAGGGAGTTTGGTCCATATTGACATGATGGCATCACACAGTTGCCGCAGATTTGTCGGCTGCACATCCATGATGCGAATCTCCCGTTCCACCACATCCCAAAGATGCTCTATTGGGTTGAGATCTGGTGACTGTGGAGGCCATTTTAGTACAGTGAACTCATTGTCATGTTCAAGAAACCAATTTGAAATGATTAGAGCTTTGTGACATGGTGGAAGTAGCCATCAGAGGATGGGTACATGGTGGCCATAAAGGGATGGACATGGTCAGAAACAATGCTCAGGTAGGCCGTGGCATTTAAACGATGCCCAATTGGCACTAAGGGGCCTAAAGTGTGCTAGGAAAACATCCCCCACACCATTACACCACCACCACCAGCCTGCACAGTGGTAACAAGGCATGATGGTTGCATGTTCTCATTCTGTTTACGCCAAATTCTGACTCTAACATCTGAATGTCTCAACAGAAATCGAGACTCATCAGACCAGGCAACATTTTTCCAGTCTTCAACTGTTCAATTTTGGTGAGCTCTTGCAAATTGTAGCCTCTTTTTCCTATTTGTAGTGGAGATGAGTGGTACCCGGTGGAGTCTTCTGCTGTTGTAGCCCATCCGCCTCAAGGTTGTGCGTGTTGTGGCTTCACAAATGCTTTGCTGCATACCTCGGTTGTAACGAGTGGTTATTTCAGTCACTGTTGCCCTTCTATCAGCTCGAACCAGTCTGGCCATTCTCCTCTGACCTCTGGCATCAACAAGGCATTTCCGCCCACAGAACTGCCGCTCACTGGATGTTTTTTCTTTTTCGGACCATTCTCTGTAAACCCTAGAGATGGTTGTGCGTGAAAATCCCAGTAGATTAGCAGTTTCTGAAATACTCAGACCAGCCCTTCTGGCACCAACAATCATGCCACGTTCAAAGTCACTCAAATCAACTTTCTTCCCCATACTGATGCTCGGTTTGAACTGCAGGAGATTGTCTTGACCATGTCTACATGCCTAAATGCACTGAGTTGCCGCCATGTGATTGGCTGCTTAGAAATTAAGTGTTAACGAGCAGTTGGACAGGTGTACCTAATAAAGTGGCCGGTGAGTGTATATCACAATATGGAAGAAAAGATCTATCACTACCTCCGTTTCATTGCAACTTTAAGCATCATCACAGGGTTTCCCCTCAAATAACAATTGCAAAAACATATCTTTATTTATTTATTTACTACTGGGCATGATTTTTATCTGGTCATAGAAAAAGGACCACAATAATAGTCTAAATAAATGTAGAGTTTCAATAAGGACTTTACCACATTAATTGCCAGTTCGGCTGTCTTTAAGAGCCGCTTTGAGTCTCATTAACACAATGGCTGCATCTGAAATCGCATACTTTCCTACTAGGCTATGTCCAAATTTACAGTACTCATAAAAGAGGCAAAAAGTACCCGAATGACCTTCTTGTTCTGGCGAGATTCTGAAGTGTGCATATGATGGACACTGTACTATACCATGAGGCCACGGGAGAGGATTTGTGAATGGCAGTGAAGCGATGCAACTGACGCTGGTAGGTTACATGATAATGACAACATGGCGAATGTAGTATATCCAGATTGCATTCATACTACACACATTCATACTATATAGAACATACTTTTTTTGCGGTCTTGAACTAATTACTTATTACCTACTCAAGAGAGTATGCGATTTCAGATGCAGCCAATGACTAGTACTCGGTCCAATCAATGAATTGAGTGCTTCAAAATAAACTGTGAACGAGTCGATGTATGGAGAACAGTCATTCACAGGAAAGATTTGGTCAGCAGTCATGAACGGCTGCGGGAAAAGCCAAGATGACAGTTGGGAATGTCCACTGAGCGGGAGATCTGCTTCCGTTCCCCATGAATTCCTCCGCACTCCCCTCAGCTCGGAGGCAGGAGAGCAGCTAAAATAGGAAACAGGAAAGGGCAGACCGTGGAAATGGCAAATTCCTAGCATTCTTGGAAGCTCTTCTGAAGTACTTTAATGCAGGAAATAAATTATACTTTCAGTCCATTATGATATTTGGAATGTAAGAAGTGTTATTAAGTGACTAAACAGCAACTCATTTTAGCTGTTTATGGTGTCACAGCTCACAAAGATGAAGTCATCCTTACCATTAGTAACGGTGAAGTTAGCACAACTATTATTTACTGTCACTCTGCATCCTTATAGATATTTCAGATATGTTTCAAAGGGCCCCAAGATTTGTGACCTCAGTAGAAGCGTTGGTTAGGACTCATTCAGGTGTTCTGTGCCTGACTGTGCCACAGATGATTTCAGCTCCCATTTCTCCCCATAGCTCTGGATTCCTCAGAAGTTATGTTTTTTTTTTTTACTGATTCAAGATATTTCAAGCTGGGACATGTTGCCATACACACACTCTCCCTCTACCATTTTACATGAAGAAAGCCTCACAGAGTTTCACGGGTGGTGTTGGGTATTTTCCACTGCTAATAAAACCACATGTGTACTTTTTTTTAATGTTTTTGTGGCCTTGAGCTCTGTTTTTAGGGAAGAAGATGCCTGTTGTTGTTTGTTGTGATTGGAGTCATCATTTCAAGAAGGAGTTTTCTGTAAATTCCAACCCAACTGAAAGTGAAAGCACACAGTTTAATACCGGTTTTAAATGCACAGTAGTGTGTGTATATGTAATTGTATAAATGTATCTTTAATACTGTGCATTAAGTTGTTGAGACCTAAATTTGTAGCATTAAAAGGTTTGGGATTAGTAAGATTTGTTTTTAAAGAAATTATTTTACTCAGCAAGTGATCAAAAGTGACAGTAAAGACATTTATCGTGCTGCAAAATATTCCTAAGCTTTTTTTTTACAGCTGTCATTATTTTTGTCTGCAATTAATTATATCTTTATTTTTGCACTACTTTATTTTTTATTTTGCAATTCTTTGTTTTTGTTTGCAAAACAACTTTTTTTTTGCTCAATACTTTATTTTTCTTTTGCAGAACTTTATTTTCTTTTGCAAACATATGTGGCATTATATTGACTCCATAGAAACGGTCTCTTCTTTATTACTCATTGTTGTGTTTTCTGTCAGCATTTGACTTTTTCCTCTCAAACACTGAACTTACTGCTTATGTACAATGTGCAGTGTTTCCGTGACCGTACAGAAAGCACGCAAATAAGTACGCGATTGGTTGTCCGTTCCTAAGCGTTTTAATATTGGTGAATCCCTAGTAAAAATGCCAAAAGTGTGACTGAGTTAACTAGCTGAACCGTGCAGTGGGATATTGTTCAGTTCCACTGATAGCGCCCAACATATACGAATTGGCGTGTCATACATACGCCATTTCATGAGATCAGTCTGCAAGCAAGGCACAGATCACATGCATCAGAAGAAGTTAACAGATCCATTCTGTGTTCTCTAACAGAATGCACTGCAGTTTAGAAAGGCAGCACAGGCCCACTCACAATGTGATGCAGTTTGGTCTGTTTTTGTTGCTTTTTTTGCAGCATGTGAGGTGGCGTGTGATCCACACACTCCTCTTCACATGCAAACACCTACATGCACTACATGTAACCTGTGATCATCTATCCTGTTGAAGTGAGAGATGATGTTATGATGAAGCCACCCCCCCCCCCCCCCCCCCCTCTCTCTCTCTCTCTCTCTCTCTCTCTCTCTCTCACCTCCTACCTCCTACTTCTTTCTGCTGTCAGCCCACACAATTACGTTACACATGAGCTCACCTCACACACATGCATACTAACCTTGTTACACAAAGTACACATTTTTGTTTCATTTTTGGGACACACACATATACACAGAAACACAAACTTATACGACACGCATACACACTCACAACACAAACCCTCTTCCACATGATAGCATTTTCATAAATGTGAGCATGCAAGCACAAATCCTCTCTTTGACAAGCTCTCTGAGTCACATATTTTGTTGCGGATGGTCAGGGTTTAATTTTAGCGTGACAACTGTTAATAGGATCGAAGTATAGAGAAGATAGTCTCAGAAAAACATTTTGGCAGATAATCTCACATCCAAATTTCTTTCTCTGTGGTAGGGCTGTCAACTTTAGTCGTTTAGTCGACTAATCGGTCGATGCCATCTTGGTCGACTGACATTCTTATTGGTCGACCAGTTGTATTTTTTTTTTTTTTTTTACCAATAGAAAGATATTTGATATTTATTCCTTTATAAGCAGTTATATATTACTGTATTCTAAATATAATTAGCCTATGGTTTATCCCCAACTTTAAATGCTTTAATTTAGGCTATTTTGTAACAGCGCCACAGTTTAGCGCACACACATAGAACACTCGGTTCCCCCCTGTGGCTGGCTGCGCTGCTGCTTCGTGCTCAGTAAGGAATATAGGTAGTTTAGCTGTATTCATTCAGTTATAATGCTACTTGTTTCGGTTTTTATGTTTTTATACACTATATGTTTTTATCTCGATGCGGCGTGGACGCACTTGAAAAAAAAAGAGCGCGTTGCTTCCATCATGAGCGCGCACACCGCGCGCCTACATTTGAAATCGAACTTGAGCGCGCAAAAGACGTGAGCAGTCCCTTTAACGGCTTTATCATGCTGACTCAATAGATTGTGTTTTCTTGATATGTTTTTGTTTTTATTTGTACACTTGATGCATTTGAAAATAGCCTAAATAATGTAACAAAACGAAAATTACATATGCGGTCCTACAATACAGCCTATTATTATTATAATAGGATTGTTTTTTAGGCTCTTTGGGTTTTTTTGTCTGTTTGTTTTAAAACTCCTAGATCGGCTGGACAAAAGTTAACCCATAGCTTTGAAAGACAAGTAAAGAAGAATATAGGCTACAGCCTGTAAACGAGAGCTTTTGTTAGGATTTTTCATTGTGGCAGATAGCAGTTATATTTTGTGTAGCGTGTGGTGTGGTCAGGTGCGCGATTGTGACTGTTAGCCTACTATAGACCTAGGACAGAGCTTCTAACTTTGCAGTTAAAAAAAAATCACTTAATTTTAAAAGAATTGTATTATTATTATAGTTTTATGTATTTTTGATGTTTTTTCGTTGTTGTTTTATAAATGCTATGACAATTGTTCAAAAATGTTCAATCAAAACATCGTGTCTTTTTTTTTTTTTTTTTTTTTTTTTGTCGACTAATCGTTGCGCAGGACAGGACTTTGGTCGACTAAGGATTTCTTTGGTTGACTACAGCCCTACTCTGTGGTACATGTTAATATTTTGGTAGGTGTATTATGAGATAAAACCCACGCACATGTACACACAAATAGGCTACTCCAACCCCCAAATATTGGAGTGTGTCTTATCTCTGGGCAACAACACTTTGGATAAACATTATGCATTAAAGATGCATTACATCAACACCTTTCAGAGTGTTTGCTAATGCACCATGGCAACAGCCTGTCGCCCATTACAAAACTCAAACACTCACTGATAGAACCTGAAAGGAAGATAGGCAAACATGCATCTGCCACAAAGGGTCGACTCTTCTCTATTTCAGGTGTCATAGTCTCAGAGAATTGCATGCAACACCCTAACAGATATATAAATGAATCACAGAGAAAATAAGTGATGTTTGAAAACAAGCGTGGTCATTAATTCAGAAATACCTGTGAAAATATCTTACCAATATGGGGGCCCTCGAATTAAAAATGTTGAGAGCCACTGTTTTTCAGTGAAGTTCAGTGTGTTAACATTAGTTAATGGAGTAAGTAGTATCATGAACTAACAATGAAAAATATTTACAACATTTATTAATCTTGGTTAATGTGATTTTATTACATATATTGTGTTAAGATTTCAAGTTGTGTAAATTAACATTAATGTTTCATGATTAAGCATGAATGATAAATATTTAATATTAACAGAACAAATGCTGTAAAAATGGTGGTTCATTTTGCGTTGCGTTAAATAATGAGTTAATAAACATAAAGAAATGTAACCTTATAAAGTATTACGATCTAAATCATTACTGTTCCGACACTATTGAGGCCTGTTAAAGAGGATTTCTAAAAAAAAGTGTGTGTGTGTGTGACTTAATGGGGGCATCTGTGTCCTGAAGGGTTTTGGCTTCGTACCCTTGTAGGGCTTTCCAACCTACGCCATTTTCTGTAGTTTTGTAAAAGTGTCACAGCATTGCATGATGGTTGTGAATAAATTTTATTGCTGTAAAATCAGATGCTGTGTGACAGTCCTTAAACCAGCTGTTGGAAAGAACGTTGTTGTCAGAAAGAAGAGAATGACAGAAACGAGAAATATTGGATGTGTTGTCCTACCATAGACTTCTATTGTTCATAAATTCAGATTACAATTGCTCATTACACGCACTTTTTGTGAGGGCATTTTCAGGAAATGTGGTCTCACATGAATAGCCAAGCAAGTTCACACATTTTGGCCACATGTCATGCTTATCCTTTAGCTTACTTCTTTGTTTTATTTTTGTTTTTACTTCAGTCATTATGGGAATCGTTCCATAGTTCAAGACTAACTTCAGCAGCACACATTTAGTTTGCTAGCACATGAACCTTTATGGTTTATGGTTCTACAGTTTCTGTAACAAGTGATTGTGACAAGTGAAATTTCAAATTGCATGTAGTTGTAGTAGGAATTGTCCTAGATACTATTGAATGATCCTACGGGATGTTTATAAGGTTTATATAGGATGTATGAATGCTTACATTTACAGTTATGTATCACACAGCTTAGAAAACCCATAATTTTTTTTTATATGTCTGGTATCTGAGAAACTAAATAAGTAATTTATACTTCATAAATATAAATTATAAATATAATACTAAATATAAATATATACTAATATAAAATATTCAGTATATTTCTTAGTATATATATTACTTTCGTGGGCCACAAGAAGAACACAATAAACAACCTATACATTAAACTAAACAAACTAAAGTTAAAAACAAACAAACAATTGTCATAAAAAGCAAAACAGGGACAAACCAAATACAAAATTCATGCTCATTTTTCAATTAAACTTTTCACTCATGTTGTTATAATAGTAATGCAGTTGGTAATAACATATTTTATATTAGTACTAGTAGACACATTTTTACTAGTGGTGTCAGATTTTTGGACCCCACTGTAGTTCTTAATAAACTGCACATTGATTTGTGTCAGGCAAACGCAAACTAGGCCGTCTGTCGGAAGTGACTGAAGTGCAGGTCAAGTCAAGTTATGAAACGCCACTTCAAGTGTATCTTTGTCAACTTGTTTGAGTAATTGTCACAGATTTCATTTAGACCCCATTTACACCTGGTATTAAAATGCGATCTGTATCCAGATAAGTTATCCGGATAATAAGTGTTCTGATCTTACCTTTGCGTTTACACCTTGTATTTTTAATGCGTTCTCGTTATCCACATTGAGTTCGGATCTCTGTCCTCCAGAGTGACACCTGCGCGTGAGCACTGAGGTGGCGGGAAATCAGCTGTAGTTTGTCAACATGGGCAGGTGTAGGATCGTTAGAGATGCTATTACTGTACCGCCTGTTTCTACTTTTTCTCTGTCGCGGTAGGGGTCATTTTCAACGTTTTTCTATTAGGAGCAAACAGAAAAGACGACAGGCCCTGTTTGCAGCTGTTGTTTTTGCGGCTACTGTGAATGCTACGACAGTGAACCGTTAACGTTACTTCTGAGGGATGTGGTTTTCACGGGCAGAGGATGACGTTTGGCAGGTACAAATGCCATCACGTTGTACGGATTGCGTTTACACCTAGTAAAGATCCGAACACAATGCGAGCCAGACTACCTCCAGATGTGGTCAGGCAGATCCGATCACAACGTATTTACACCTTGCATTAACATGCGTTTTTTATTATCCGGATAACTTATCTGGATACGGATCGCATTTTAATACCAGGTATAAATGGGGTCTTATACTCTGCATACTGTATTGTAAGACCCGGCTAAATCGGGCCAATGGAGGCATCCGATCAGCGGGGAAGGTCTCTGCATGTTACTGTCTTTCCGCGTGGCAAAGTAATTTGATTAAATGCAATACATTTTCTTATATGTATCACTCGTTATTTCATCTGACTCCAAAAATGAAAAGGTTTTAATGATATCCGTGCATCATTAAATGTGAGCGAATGTTTGACATTATTTTCATTTAAGAGTTAAAAAGAATAGTCAAAGTCAATTAGAATAATCAAATGTAACAATTTATTATGTCAGGTAAATGTATCATGCCAATTTCATAATCAGTTCAAATATAATCAATACAATAACATCAAATGCTCTGGAATAAAGAGAAGAGATGCGAACCCAACATTAGGAAATACATGAAGCTGAGAGTCCCGGCGGCTCTCAACATTCACAGGCTGATCTGACATACAGAAGGCCCCGATCCTTTTGCTGCATTTCTTTATATAGACAGAACCTCTTTCACATGGAAACATGCTAACAATGGAAATTTGCATTTAGAGGTTAGTTACACCTTTTGAGAATAGGAGACCATTTGCCTACCTTCCTTTGTGTGTCAGTCATCTCTAAACTCTTAAAAACCTTATTACCTTTCGTTTTACTCTTTGGGAATGAGACATTTTTACCAGTCACCCTGACATTTTAAATGATACTAAACATGTATAATACTCGATGATAATCATTCACATTAAACCATTTAGATTCTTGAGTGAGTTTTTGGTGATCTTTGCATGGGGGGAAGGAGTGGGGGATGAGGGAAAGAAATGAAGATTAGAATCCAGTTTTTCCAGTCTTACAGTATAAAGCATCTTATTAAAACAAAAAATTGGAATAATTTAAATGCCCAATTAAAGCATTGTGAGATTTCTTTGCAGGCAGTACCCGAACAGGTTTTCATGTGTTTGGGAAGGGGTGTGTAAATGTGTGTGTGTTTCCCATGTTTCTCCAGGAGGAAATGGCCTTTTCTGCACATGTTGTCATACAATGAGCCAGGGAGGAGACAACATCCTGCCTCTGTCTTACAGAATAAACCTGTGTTATGCTGGTATACAGTTAGAAAGATATACAAATTAAATTGGGGCATCGGACCAAGGTTAGAGAAAAAAACACATCAGCATCAGAGAACACCATCATCAACATGGTTCATTATCACACCCTGTCTTTTGTTTTTCATTTTTAAGCCTATTTAAATGCAATACACTGGTCCTTTTATTTAGGACAGTAAAAAAAAACTCCTACTACCTTTACATATACCTCGTTCAAAAGTTTGGGTTGGTAACATAAGCCCGCTTGGGCTGCATTTATATGATCAAATTACACTAAAAACAGTAATATTGTAAAATGTTTCTTTCAATTTAAAATAACGCTTTTCTATTTAAATATATTTTAAAATGTTGGCTAGTACATTTTTAGCAGCCGTTACTCCAGTCTTCAGTGTCACACAATCCTTTAGAAACCATTCTTATATGCTGATTTGCTGCTCAAGAAACAGTTATTATTATTATCAAACTGTTAAAACAGTTGTGCTGCTTAATATTTTTTGTGGAAACTGTAATACACTTTTTCCCCACAATTCTTTGATGAATAGGAAATTCAAAACAACAGTATATTTTTTAAATGATAATCTTTTGTAACATTATGAATGTCTTAACTGTCACCTTTGATCAAATTAATGTATCCTTGCTGACCATGGTATTTGCCTGGTAAATGGTGACCTGTTCAGTTTAATATAAGGTAGTATGTACAGACACCAGCTGTTTGTGTCCTTGAGACTGTGCTATTACCCATATTCATCTGCCCTACATACAGTCTGAGACACTCGCTTTATCAGAGCTCCACCTCGACACCAGAAAGAGGGTCAAAGTGTGTGTGTGTGTGTGTACTGATGAAGGTGATATGTGTGTAGTATATATTTTTTTTATTGGATAGTTCTCTTGCTCTTTGAGTTAATCTTTTAATATTTTTATGGCCTTGCTATACAATGCTCATATAATTGACAAAAGTCTTTTGAATATGTGGAAAAACTCCCCTGGCAATGCTATCTAAAGGAAAACGGTTCATAGAGAGACTAAAGAATATCTTAAATAATTTCTACAAGTATTAGTATTTCTTACTAATACTTGGCATAATTTAAGAAAAGTATGTTAATGAGAAGTCCCCGGTCATACAGAAATGAAAGGGTTGTGTGGGTGGTTTTCTTTATATGGATATGTATGTGTATGTTATGTGGGGTATTGAAATGGCTTTTGAATGCGCACTTGCTGTCATGATCACTCGTACTCTGTGTATAGGGAGCTGCGGTACTGACTGCACATTTTACAAGATAAGATATTTGTCAATGACTCTCGGGATCTGTTGCGCACCCAATCCTCCACCATCGTCTTGTCAGTCATCTCATCTCTCCTTACTCTTGTCACGTGATAAGTGAAATCTGACTCCTGCTACACTGTGCTTCAACTCTGCAGCTTGTGCTGTATGAAGCAGAGCAGATGCTTTCAGTTAATTGTAGTGTCACTTGTAAGTAAGTACGGTTGAACACCATGTAACACCGAATACTGCAGCAAGCCTTGTGTGTGTGTGGTGGGGACAGATGGACTGAGCTTGCTAATCAGGTCATCATATGGTAGAATAAATCAGACCTAGCTCTTGGTGTGCAATGCATTGATGGATTGATCTGACAATGAAAATGAAGTGCATCGATTATGCAATTTAAAAATCAATTATGATAATAATAATAATACCCATTGCACATTGCACTGTTATTTCATTCCTTATCCAAAATACCATTTAACAAATCAGTTGTGAGTTGTACCGAAATGAGCAAATCGAATCAAACTGAAATGTGACGGACTGAAATGAATCGGACTGAAAATATTCGATTTCTTAATGCATCATAAAGAATCATAAACAAGTTGAATCATTGTCAGAGCAAATGTGGCACACCAGTCAGTTTTTTCTGATGTTGCTAAGCTAAGGATCAGCCTGTCAGACACAAAGCATTTGAGAACAAAAATCTGTTGTAAAGCAAATGACATCAGATGAACTGTATTGTTAACCTTTCTGGAATTGCCATGATGCCATGCGAAGCATATAAATACACAGATATTTGTCAATGTTTAAAGTCACAATGAAATCAAAATCGACAATTGTTGTTTTTAATTGAATATTGCAGTATTTATTATAAATTATTTTGTGCACAGATGAGATCGCAGCAATAGCAAACGACAATAATCAAATCAATTCCCGATGGACAAAATCAAGCCTCTACATTTCTTCTTGTTAAAGAAGCAATAAGCAAAATCACAATAGGGAAGTATCGCAACTTCCATTTCATGTTAGCTTTAATTATATTTCACTATTATTTTTGGTGATCCTCACTCCATCTGTGATAATCAAATGAAAGCACTGCTGTGATGTCTTGTCTGTAATATGAACATGAGAGGAAAGAAACACACACACATACTCCTCCCATCCAGTGTGTGTTGCCACTGTCTGTCAGAGAGAAAGAGTTTGCTTATTCAACAGAACTCAAAGAGCACACATACATACACACACACACACACACACACACACACACACCGTGACAGTGAGAGTGGGCACACAGAGAAATGCTGAGTGGCAGAAAATGCTCAAGCACAAATGCACCACTCCACGTGTACACGTGCATTTAACTTTTGTGCACACTTGGTATAAATTTAAGTCAGAACCATCTGTTTGATTACATACTGTAAATAAGTGCACAAGCACACACACACACACACACACACACACACACACATATGCTCAGCTGATTATTTCAGCTATACGCCGCAGGATGAGGCCACACCCAGAGCAACATAATGACAGACTGTGTTTCTACGTTCTTTTCCCACTTCAGAGGCAATCTGAGGAGGACAAGAGTGTTTAAGTGAAAGAATAAGGGATTAGAGCTCAAATGAAAGGAGAGATGCAATCAACTTCACTTACTCAGTCAGAAGTATATCTGTGTCTGTGTATAAGATACTGCTGCTATTTCAAAATCTTACCCCAAGCCAAATATGTAGTTTATACAGAATACAATTGTATATCACTGTAAACGTTTTTTGTAGTTTTTACATTAGTGTTTTTATTCAAATGTAAATTGTAAAAATGCTAAACCAAAAAAAAGCTGTTCATTGGTTATTGTTATGATACAATATACGGTAAAAAGTATATTTTATCCCTGTGTGACATCACAATTATATTTTATATAAAATAATTTGTTTATTTTGTCTAACCATTTCGATCAACTCTAAATGAGTGCTGAGTAATCCCTCTAAAACAGAGTGTACCACCCGCGAGTCCCACGTAGCTCTACGAAAAAAAGAAAATCATATTTTTCAAAACTACTGCCTTGATCAACACAAAATACAGGTCCTTCTAAAAAAATTAGCATATTGTGATAGTTCATTATTTTCCATAATGTAATGATTAGGGATGCACGATATATCGACCACATATCGATATCGGCCGATAAATGATATTTTTTGATGTTATCGTTATCGGTCCGATAAGAAAATTGGGCCGATATATCAAAGCCGATAGATAGATTATTTACTTCAGTTGAGAGATGCGCGCTGTTCGCCATGATGGTTCTGAATGATTGGATTCACTTCGAAAAGGAAGATACAGTTCAGTGCAACATGTGCAGCACAAATCTGTCACATAGGCTTCATAACATTATAATAAAAACACGCAAAAGAATGTTGTGAATTGTTGTTCGCCAGTGTTTCAGCGCGACGAGCGCGTTGTGGCGGAAAGAGCGCGTCTATGGAGTTTAGCCTTCATGACAAGCACAGTCAAGTTCTCTTGAGCATTCGCAGCATTCTGCGCCATTGTAAGTTTTAATATGTTTATTTGGTGTATATATATCTGATTAATCTAATATAGGATGCGTTTGGTTGAGTTAATGAACGATGTAGCGCTTCATTGTACCGGTGATCATCTTTGCTGTGATCATCTTTGATCATTTTAGCGTTGCGCAGCTCAAACAGCAATGCACATTTATAACTATAATTGGGACTGTCATATACATGCCATTATAATGAGAACACTAAATGTAATAAAACGTTGTGAATTCAATGTTTAGCACCGTTTCAGCGTGTTGTTGTGAGAATAGCGCGTCCAGAACAGGGATTAGCCTACATTATGACCAGCACAAGTTCGATAATGCATTCACGTCATTTTGTGCAGATAAGTCGTAATATAAATATCTAATTAATCCCATATGATGCGTTTCGTTCGTGGATTTAAACAACCTGCTAGAAAAGTTCTTCAGTTTTTGCCGGTGCTCGTTCTCTTCAGCTTCAGCGCGCGCAGATTAAACAACAATGCAAAACATTAAAAGCTATGATTGGGACTGTCATACAATTATAATTGTATTCACTATTGTAATACATTTGTAAATTCTTTGGGTTTGCATTCTTCAACAACCGTTGAGTTGATTAACCTTCTAGCAATCAACCTTCTCTTCAGCTTCAGCGCGCGCACAGCAATGTAATTTGAAACAGTAACTAAGCTATGAAAGATGTTTACTATCAATGTAATATTAAAAATGTTAAAAAAAATTCGAAAACATTGCGTTATAATTAATAACTAACATTATTTTGTTCTCGTATTATTTTCATCAACGATATGGTTTGATTAAAATATTTTTTTCTTATTGTCCGTGCGGAGGCGATTCCATTTTATTGATCCATGGGACATGCATTTTGTTTCTTTATATGCAGCCCAATGTTATCCAATGACTTGTTTGCATTATTTATGTATTTTATTTTTTGTTAGGCAATAGATTTTTTGATAACACTTTACAATAAGGTCTCATTTGTTAATGCATTAACTAACAGAGAGCAATAGCCTTTGTTATTGTTAGTTAATAAAATATGTGCGTTCATGTTAGTTCACAGTGCATTGACTAATGTTAACAGATACAACTTTCTTAAAAATGTTTTATAAAATTGTTGGGTCATGCTAACTAATGCTAACAAAATTAAACCTTATTATAAAGTACCATTTTTTTATAAAGAAAGTTGTCCACATGAGTGTAAAATTAATTTTAAAAGATAAGGAATCTTACACTGGTTCAAACTAGGCTATACTGTATTGTATAGGTTTGATTTATGTTAAAAGTGTTTGAGACAAGGCTTTTAATGGTGAGCCTTTTGTTATACAGGCTATCAAAGTATAGAAAAATTTGTATTTAGATTTATCGGCCAATATATCGGTTATCGGCTTTCAAATGTAAAGAATTATCGGTTATCGGTATCGGCCAAAATGTTCATATCGGTGCATCCCTAGTAATGATAAAAATTAAACTTTCATATATTTTAGATTCATTGCACACCAACTGAAATATTTCAGGTCTTTTATTGTTTTAATACTGATGATTTTGGCATACAGCTCATGAAAACCCAAATTTCCTGTCTCAAATAATTAGCATATCATGAAAAGGGTCTCTAAACGAGCTATTAACCTAATCATCTGAATCAACTAATTAACTCTAAACACCTGCAAAAGATTCCTGAGGCTTTTAAAAACTCCCAGCCTGTTTCATTACTCAAAACCGCAATCATGGGTAAGACTGCCGACCTGACTGCTGTCCAGAAGGCCATCATTGACACCCTCAAGCAAGAGGGTAAGACAGAAAGAAATTTCTGAACAAATAGGCTGTTCCCAGAGTGCTGTATCAAGGCACCTCAGTGGGAAGTCTGTGGGAAGGAAAAAGTGTGGCAAAAAAACGCTGCACAACGAGAAGAGGTGACCGGACCCTGAGGAAGATTGTGGAGAAGGACCGATTCCAGACCTTGGGGGACCTGCGGAAGCAGTGGACTGAGTCTGGAGTAGAAACATCCAGAGCCACCGTGCACAGGCGTGTGCAGGAAATGGGCTACAGGTGCCGCATTCCCCAGGTCAAGCCACTTTTGAACCAGAAACAGCGGCAGAAGCGCCTGACCTGGGCTACAGAGAAGCAGCACTGGACTGTTGCTCAGTTTTGCATGTCATTCGGAAATCAAGGTGCCAGAGTCTGGAGGAAGACTGGGGAGAAGGAAATGCCAAAATGCCTGAAGTCCAGTGTCAAGTACCCACAGTCAGTGATGGTCTGGGGTGCCTTGTCAGCTGCTGGTGTTGGTGCACTGTGTTTTATCAAGGGCAGGGTCAATGCAGCTAGCTATCAGGAGATTTTGGAGCACTTCATGCTTCCATCTGCTGAAAAGCTTTATGGAGATGAAGATTTCATTTTCAGTGCCAAAACCACTGGTAAATGGTTTACTGACCATGGTATTACTGTGCTCAATTGGCCTGCCAACTCTCCTGACCTGAACCCCATAGAGAATCTGTGGGATATTGTGAAGAGAAAGTTGAGAGACGCAAGACCCAACACTCTGGATGAGCTTAAGGCCGCTATCGAAGCATCCTGGGCCTCCATAACACCTCAGCAGTGCCACAGGCTGATTGCCTCCATGCCACGCCGCATTGAAGCAGTCATTTCTGCAAAAGGATTCCCGACCAAGTATTGACTATTGAGTGCATAACTGAACATAATTATTTGAAGGTTGACTTTTTTTTTGTATTAAAAACACTTATTTTATTGGTCGGATGAAATATGCTAATTTTTTTAGACAGGAATTTTGGGTTTTCATGAGCTGTATGCCAAAATCATCAGTATTAAAACAATAAAAGACCTGAAATATTTCAGTTGGTGTGCAATGAATCTAAAATATATGAAAGTTTAATTTTTATCATTACATTATGGAAAATAATGAACTTTATCACAATATGCTAATTTTTTTAGAAGGACCTGTAGATGTCATTTGAAAGCTTAGAGTCAGAACTTTACAATGCATGTAGCCAATTTGATTAACTCCTAAGTAGTGCTGAGTTATTTGCTGATCATTTAAAAATTCAAAACATCATACCGCTCAGATAGTCATGTGTCATTTGAAAGTTCTTACTGTTATGATGATAGCAGAAGAACCCAAGCGCAGACGGTAGACAATTACACAACGTTTATTATAACAGAAAAACAGGGGAAAATAAAGCCCACGAGGGGGCAAAACAGAGGCAATACAAACGAGGGATAACTAAACTAGATAACACTAGACAAACACTAGACTATAAAACAGCAAATACAAGATCAAGACGTTCTCCAAAGACAAGGTACTCACAGGTAGACTCTCACAAAGTGTGACACAATGAACCGGCACAGGACAGCAAACACAAGGGGATGAAATAGGGGAACACTAATGACAAAGACAGGTGAAGCTGACTAGACAATAATGACGAGACGAGGATAACAAGGGGGCGGGGTAACGTAACGAGACAACACAAGCACATGGATCAAAACACAAGACCATGTGCTTGCACACAAAACATGATTCTGTCATGATCCTGCCTCAAGACTAGAGAAAATCAAGGACACGAGGGCAGAATCATGACAGAACCCCCACCTTAAGGAGCGGCTACCAGACGCTCCTCAAGGGGACATCAAACACGGGACATGACAGACTGAGACATCGACACAAACCAACAAAACATGACAAATAACAGTAACGGCAAACACGAAAACACAACAACAGGGTTAGGATGAAACATTAAAAATAATAAACAAGGAAGAGGTGGCGGAGGAAACACAGAGTTCATGGGGGGTGGTCCAGGGTGGATGGGTGTGCTGGGGGTCTTAGGTCCACGGGATGAGGGCTTGGGACGAGGATTCCGGGCGGACTTGGGTGGAGGCACTCGAGGAGAAGCCATAGGGGAACTAGACTGAGACAGGGTGACACGTGGAGAAGCGCTGGGGGAACTTGACTGGGACAGGGAAGGAGACAGCACAGGACAGGAGACAGGGTGAGAAGTAATCGACTCAGACTCAGATGTAGTGCTCATATTAAACTCGGAAGCGCTCTCCTGTGCAGTACTCTCAGGAGCTGGAGCAGCGAGCTCGGAAACAGCTCTCTCAGAAGTTAGCTCAGGAACTGTTCTCTCAGCAGCGGGTGCTGGGACCGCCTTCACAGCGGCGGGCTCTGTGACTGCAGCGGGCACTGTGACTGCAGCGGGCTCTGTGACTGCAGCGGGCTCTGTGACTGCAGCGGGCTCTGTGACTGCAGCGGGCTCTGTGACTGCACTCGCTGGAGTGGGATCTGGGATGGCGCTTGAAGAACGGGAGGCTCCCCTCTTCCTCCTCTTTCTCCTAGGTCGAGAAGCAGAGACCATCGCCGGAGCTGAGACGGGTTGGGGAAGCACGGCGGCGACTGTGTCATGCGAAGGAGGGGTTATCTCTGGCAGGATTGACTCCGACGCTGAGGACTCTGAGGGAGAGTCCCACGAGGTTCGCCTCCCTCGTTTCCCTCGAAGACCGAAGGGGGTAGAAGAAGTGCCAGGAGTAGTGAGGGAGCCAGCCTGGTCCCCAAGTGTCGCGACGCCTATCATTCGACCCTCGGGAATAGCTGGCAGGCAGGCAGAAGGTGGAGAGCCCGTGGAGGAGCCCTGCTGCTCCTCCTGACACAAACAGTCCACCATGTCCCGAAACGGGCGGTGGACCAGCCTCTCCCGTTCAGCCAGAGGAGGGGGAACATTGAGACCTGCGATGAGGTAACGGTTGGTGAGGATCTCAGGTAAGAAAAGCCTCCTTGCTTCCACGGCCTGGGCATATCTCCTCAGGGACCTCTCTCCCTGGGGAGGGAAAGGAAGCTTGCCCAACTTGCTGTCGGCGATGGCCGACTGCCACCACAATTCCTGGTCAGTCGACTGTCGAATAGCAGGAAAAGACATACAGTCTGCTGGGTTCTGTTTTGGCCGGTTCATTCTGTTATGATGATAGCAGAAGAACCCAAGCGCAGACGGTAGACAATTACACAACGTTTATTATAACAGAAAAACAGGGGAAAATAAAGCCCACGAGGGGGCAAAACAGAGGCAATACAAACGAGGGATAACTAAACTAGATAACACTAGACAAACACTAGACTATAAAACAGCAAATACAAGATCAAGACGTTCTCCAAAGACAAGGTACTCACAGGTAGACTCTCACAAAGTGTGACACAATGAACCGGCACAGGACAGCAAACACAAGGGGATGAAATAGGGGAACACTAATGACAAAGACAGGTGAAGCTGACTAGACAATAATGACGAGACGAGGATAACAAGGGGGCGGGGTAACGTAACGAGACAACACAAGCACATGGCTCAAAACACAAGACCATGTGCTTGCACACAAAACATGATTCTGTCATGATCCTGCCTCAAGACTAGAGAAAATCAAGGACACGAGGGCAGAATCATGACACTTACAGAGTAGAATATAACATGAATAATTGTTTTGGGCTTTGACTAAAATTGAGCAAGTTTTTGTACGTGAAGCCCATTTTCGCTCGTAACTTCATGGAACATGCATAGATCAATGGAACATCATTACTTGTGTGGATGCTCCCGATTGAAATGAGTCCATTAGAAATGAGTCCATCAATAATCCATTGCATCGATCACAAGATATTCCTCACGGTGGAACAACAATTAAAAAAATACCTATTATAGGGGGTGTCAAGGGCTAAACAAAAAGGCTACCTTGGTTCCAAATGCTGTAACTTTTGATTACTTTATGCTTGCTATTTTGATCCAGATGCAGCTCACATGTAGTGAAACTTCACCAAAAAATAATTTCCCTTCTACCTTATTTGCTTACTGAGTAATTGCATGTCAAATAAGAAATATATGTAAAATAATAATAATAAAAAATATATATATATTTGTCTTTTCTCAGCATGAGAATGTCCAAATATAATGATTTTCTCCCCAAAAAATAAAACAAAAAGTTTTCTATTAAACGATACCATTACCTATTTGACTCTCCTTGCTATAGTTTTGGAGATGTGAGTCTTTACAAAATGTTAATGTTTATTGCATTATTATTTTACTGTTGTGTGTTATTCTGATGGGGTTTTGTCTTTGTGTGCATGTCCCTATGCACCGTCTATATACAAGCAATGGTCTTGTTTTATAGACTGGCCACTTAATAACGAACTGATTCATCATATGGCTTTCCATTTAAAACACATTATTACATTAAACAATAAGTTAGACAGTTAATAGTCATAAAACGCTGAGTTAAACTTTAAAACACTACCAAATGCACGAATCTAATATAATGACACGCATATGATTTCTTTCAAAATTGTTTCACTTAAGACATAACTGACTGTCTTTATGTAAATACTCGCCAAGACTTGATATTTTGACATATCTGTGTGTATATTTGACCATATAGGCGCGCGCCTGAAACCCCAATACTTTGCTCGTCCGTCTCGCAGCACGCACACAGAAAGCGCTTGGGGATCAGTCTCTCTCTTACGCAGTTTAATGCACTTTTAATAACTCTTTTTAAAATAATGTCCAGCAGTAGACTTTATTTCACGACTGTCACTTGGATGATTTGACTGATTTGCTCGTTTAGGCTTTTAACGAGGGGCGATTTGACCAGTCAGCACAGACATCTAGTAGGCAGTCATTGCTGTATTACGAGAGCATAAAAGATCATGATCTCTACGATTCGCTTAAAAAGTAGATCATGGACGTCTTCAAGATCGATCACGATATAAAAACGTCAGATCGCCCACCCCTACTTTAATGCATATAAACCTGTTGTAGGAGACCTCCAAAACAAAATTAAGAACCTTTAAAATAGCATAATAGGGGCACTTGGATCCTCTACTAATACTTATTAGTTATCATAGTTCAGGGTTGTTGCTGACTACAGGCTCCCATTACAGACCTACATTTCCCAGAATCCTCTTACATCATTGTTCCCTCCCATTCAGGCTCATTCTCTTCTATCCTTCCCTCCTGTTCCATTTCTCATATATCTGTTTGCTATCATATTATCTTAATAAACCTACACACACACGTACATGCTCTTGCAAATGAGGTGTGTTTGTGCGCGTGCTTTTCATCAGGGTTAGTCTGATAATCCATGCCATCTGTGCCATCTCGATGCCCATTGTGTGCTCTGAACAGAACAAACAGCCTCAACACGGACTGCTGTTACAGCTCAGCAAGACAGAGAGACAATTCACACAGAGACAGATCGGAGATGAGAGACCGTGAGAGCGACGTCTGTATGGCTAAGAAAATCAGGAGTCTGTGAAGAGGTTCTGACTGTTGTACTCTAGAAAAAAAGCTTTTCTTCTAGCTCCGTCCTGCAGCACATCATGGGGGCATGTTTTCTTGTGTTTCCGGGTCTGTGTGTTGTCTTCTGTCTCTCTCTTTCTTGGCTGTACCTGACAGTAGTGGAAGGGATTTTAGAACAATGTTATATAATGTTCGCTTGAACAAACTCTGTATAAATGTTTTTTTTAAATCCTCATTTTGTTGTTTAGTTGGTCTTATAGGCTTATCTGCACAGGCTGTAGATTTGACCTACAGGCCTAAAATTATGAAATGATTATTCATCCCTCTGTTTTTTTTATCTTTGCTCATAAAGCTGAGAATGGGCTGAGCTGACAGGGCTGTTTGGTGGCACACATAGCTGTCCAATCATATTTTCCTTTCAGTAAACTAATACTCTGATGTTTAATTGTAATAAGAACTGATTGGTTACCCTTTGCCCTTAATGGTTGCCTCCAGCACATCAGTTGTTCTGCCAGCCTGTAACTAAGACACATCTAGGTTATCTGCCATGTTCACTCCAGTGTTTGAGTTGAAGAGCTTTATGGGCTGTTTTTAAAGCACTTAAAATTAAATGGCTACAACATACACATCTTTTAAATAATAAAGGTCTGGCCAAATATTTTTAGACCCTTTGTAATTTGTCTGCCCTGAAATGAGGAAATTCAGAATCTAGGATGTAGATTATAGAATTACACCAAATGGATGAATAAACATTATTACAGAGTATAAAGTAAGGCAATCCCAAAATAGCTTTTATTTGTACAGTAAAGTTAGTAAGTTGGTATGAGCCACCACAGTCATCAAATTTAGTATTGGTGGTATTTTGGGTTAAGGTTATGGAAACTAGTTACCATGATACAGTAAATAACAAATACTAACATGTAGCCTACTGTTAATAAAAAAAATTTCATGAAGCACATACAAAAGACCTGAATCGGAAGCGATGTGATCTGTTTTCCTGCTTGGTCACATAAAGCCTATTAGGTGGTGACTGTGACAGAACTCCCCCCCCTCCTCCTCCTCCTCCCAGCAGGCGCGTCCTCGCGCCGTACAAGGTGAAATAAGGGTGGGAGGGATGCGTTCTGTCTGTCCTGGAGTCCTCCCCCGGAGGGTTACCAGGGACCGATGACTCCAGGTGGGTACCGGCAGTTCGGGAGACCAGGCTGGAGACGACCCTTCGGGCGGCCATGGCGGAGACCTCCCTTCGGGCGGAGACGGTCTGGCCACTGTGGCAGAGGACGTATAGCCCCCCATCACCCCCCCCCCCCCAAAAATTTTTTTTTCTTGGGTGGAGTTTTGGGGACAGGCCTAGGGACAGGCCTTGAGGGTTCAGGCGGCAAGGCGGCCATCTTGGCCGGAGGTGAGGGTTCAGGCGGTGAGGCGGCCATCTTGGCCGGAGGTGAGGGTTCAGTGGAGGCTGACTTGGCGTGAACAATCTCTGGGTCGGTGGGCATGACGTGAACAGTCTCTGGGTCGGCGGGCATGACGTGAACAGTCTCTGGGTCGGCGGGCATGACGCGCATGCTTGGCAGGACTGACGTGAAGCGCAGGCTCGGCAGTGCTGACATGGAGAAGCTCAAGCTCGGCAGGACTGACGTGTAGAAGCTCAGGCTTGGCAGGACTGACGTGAAGTGCAGGCTCGGCAGGACTGACGTGTAGAAGCTCAGGCTTGGCAGGACTGACGTGGAGTGCAGGCTCGGCAGGACTGACGTGTAGAAGCTCAGGCTTGGCAGGACTGACGTGGAGTGCAGGCTCGGCAGGGCTGACGTGGAGCTCGGCAGGGCTGACGTGGAGCTCAGGCTCGGCAGGGCTGATGTGAAGAAGCTCAGGCTCTGTAGACATAAAGTGAAGAAACTTAGTCTGCAGACATGAAGTGAAGAGGTTCAGGCTCGGCAGACATGACGTGAAGAAACTCAGGTTCGGTAGACATGAAGTGAAGCCACTCAGGCTCGGTAGACATGAAGAATCTCAGGTTCGGTGTCAAAGTCTATTAAGGGAATTTCTTCCGGACCTTGGACGAGGACAGGAACAGAGGATTCATGCGGGATACTGGACGGGTGGTCTTAGTGGGATGAGACCCTGAACAGGTGGTCTCGGCGGGACGAGACATGAAGTAAAGATCAAGTTGGTCAGGCAGGACGTGAAGATCAGGCATCACGTGAAGAGCAGGTGGTGATGGTGGTTGAGTGGAGATATCATTCTCAGCCTCACCCACAGTGAAGGCTGAGCCACTCAACCTCAGCACATGATCCAGGTACTGAGCTAACGTACCTGGGATCGCTGCTGCTGGAGTTGGTTGGTGCAGGGGATAGTCCAGTCCAAGCCCGAACACTTTAATAAGGGCGCCATCTGTTCAGTTGACCAAGTGTGAAAGCTAGAAAATCTGGCACGTATTCCTCGATTGGACGGCCATCTTGGAAACAGGTCAGTAGACAATCGGTAGAAATTGAATCGGTGCGGGAACTACCCATATTAAATTTAACTGGTCGGTTCTTCTGTCACGGTGTGGTGTAGGAAGGTGAAGACGATGAGTCAGAAGGCTCCAATTAAAAAATATAATAAGATTCCAACAGGTACAGACAGGCAGGATGAACACACACTAATTAGAACTAAGAACCGACAAAGACTGGCTGAACTGAAAGGAACTAAATACAAACACAGGCTGTGTCCGAAATCTCCACTCAAACCAGTACTCCCTAACCCCTATGTAGGGGGTAGGGAGTAGAGCACTATATAGTGAGCTCACCAGCATAATAGAAACACCACTTTCGGACACTACTCGATCGTCTCTCGGCGCCGTTGATTAAACGCGCCATCATCTGTCAGCTGGTGCCGAGCCAGCTCTGGGCTAAATAGATTTTTTTTTTATATATATAAATACATTACATTATATTGAGCTTATTTCTCCAAAATTGTCAAATTAAAAGTCATTTCTGTCCGTTTCTGTTATAATGCGTTACTCCACACATGATTATAACTTATAAACATAAATAAAATTAATACACATATTTCATATATTTTATTTTCGCGCCACACCGTTTTCTCTTGCCTGTCGACATTAGGAAAAAAAAAACAGATCTACATTATCAAATATCTTGCTCATTATACTCTTAATAAAACAGCTTTTAGACTCTGTGGAGATGCCACTCAATATTCATCTTTTTTGTTTGTTCTCGTGATTCAGAAGATTTTGCGGATTAGCAAAAGAAACAGGATTTCTAGACACAGAAAACGACGTACTGTTCTTGCTATGCTAGCGAGACGTCGTCAAATTGTAAGTTAAAGATGATGATGCTGATAGGTCTTTTACGATCAGCGCAATGCATGATGGTATGTAGGGCTTGGGTTAGTGACCATCGGTTGTACACTACTTTTCAAAATGCATTCTGGGATACATTGAGTGGACTATATAGGGTATAATAATCATCACTATACATTCGGACAGCACTACAAAATGGCGAGCTCACTATATAGTCCACTATATAGTGAGTAGTGGGAGATTTCGGACACAGCCACAGATTAACAGAAACCAGGTGACACAGATGAACACTGATTGGCAGAACACAGGTGATGCAGATGATGATGAGTGCTGGCAGGTGAGGGTAATGGAGGTGCAGGTGTGGGCCAAGGAGGATGATGGGAACTGTAGTGCAGACAGAGACTAACACATGACAGAGACGATGACAATTAGGTGGTGTTTTTTCACAAATAAAGTAATTGTTTAAAAATATGTGAATAAAAAGGAAGTAAACACTGTAACACTCAGTAGGCCTAATCTGGTAATTTCGTGCACACTGGTAGCCTAATCATATTTTTAAAAATAAAGACAAGGTAACGCTAGTTTTACATACAGCACACTGTGAAAGCGATATGAATATGACACAGTGGGCAACTGGATATAGCACAGCATATTTTAAAATGAAGGATTTAAAGTTTTTCGATCGCGTCTCCTGTGAAGCTGATCTTCTGTTCGCATTCACTTACTTCGCACGGGCCGACCGTCACTCGCAGTAACACGTTTACGCAGGCTACTAATGCACACTTCACAAGATCTCACAGGTGGATTCGATTAAATCTGCAAGGTTTGTGAAATTAAATGTTTATTATATATTCAGAAATTTGTTTAAATTATGTAGATGCACATTTGCTGAATCTTGACGATAAATGATAAAGTATTTTAGCCTGATTGTTTGCCTTTTCTGTTACAAATAAAAAAGCAAACAATATAAAATTTACTTTCTTTGTTTACCAGTTCTGTCTATAACAAAGTATTAGATATGACTGACAGAGATCGTAAACTAATGAAGATGGAGAATGTGAGTGAGCGCTGTGTGATCAGGCGCTGGTGTTCTCAGCGCCGCTCGTCAAAATAAAAGTGTGGAGCGCTGTCAATAATAAAGTCCCACTTCCAACACATCGGCCCAACAGAAAAAATTTAGGCATTGGCGATATATCGGTCGACCACTAATTTTAACCGCAAAAACACATTCTGTGTGAACCGCCTCAAGTTACGAAAAAAACCATTAGAATAATGACACTGATATACAGCCTGACATCAACTCATCTGATAGCAGATACTGAACCATGTCATGCACAAGATGCTGCAAAAGACACGAGTGCAATGATCAAACACGTCAGCCTAGCATGTTTACATAGTAAAACAATGGAAAAGTAGTGGAGTGGAAAGGAAAAATGCGTTCTGTCTGACAGTAGAGCAAAGTCTTTGCAGAAGAGTCAACAGCTTTCCAGCATGCCTTTCAAAATGAAAGTCTTGCATCAGAAAAACTTTTAGAATTTTTTGTTTCTTTGACTACACACTCCGCAACCCACTCAAAACGGTCTTGCGACCCATTTTTATGTAATAAGTACTTTAGCATAGTAAAGTATGCTAATTAGTGTACTTTTTCACAAGGGTGTTATCGCACATAGCATACTATTGTTAATTAATAATTATAAGCTAAAAAAAAGCTATAAAAGCTATAAAAAAAATAAAATAATTATAAGCTGATAAGTATTGGGCAGAAAGTCAAAATCGATGCATCCCTAGTATGGATAAAATTTTGAGTATGACCAGTCCAGTTGTTATTACTGCTTTTAATTAGTCAGTTATGGTTTGATTATCATGTGGGGTTTTTTTATCCTCTGAACTTCTTATTAGGGTTAATTGTAGGACTATTTCTTTACGTCCGGTCTCATAAAATTGGGTGAGTGTGTTTTTCTGTCAAACTTTTTTGTCTATATGTATACTGAAGTGTATTAAGGGCCCCTTATTCTTGACAGGCTTATTTAATGCATGAAAAATACAGTGTGTGTGCGTTTCTGGCTTGGACTGTCTTTTACTATTAGCACTTACACAGTCTCTCATAGGTCTGTGTGTATGGTTTCCTTGGAAACACTAATGTGTAGTGACAACAGGCTATAGGTCAGTGGTGGAGTTGTCATTTGTTGTATCATAAACGCACGCACACATAATGTATACAGGAGTTCAGTCACACACTCACAAAGCAAATTCAACTGCTGCACAGTTTCATTAATATTACTATGAATTTGATATAAAAACATGGCCTGAAAGTAAAACACCAATCACTTTGATAAAATGATCTGGTAGTTAAACCCTTACACACACATTTGTTAAATGTCATCATTTAAACAATGACATCACCTTTAGGCACGTGAAATACTAACTGAGCTTGGGCACTACCAATTATGGCTTTCGAACTGCGTGTGTGTGTGTTCAGGAAGGATACTTAACCTTTGAATCCCCTACTTCACACACACTCAGTTGTTTTTGTTAGTGTTCTCTTCATTGATATCTGTTGTTATGAAAGCACCTCCTTGTGTTTAGTTAGGGTACTACAACAACAAATGTAGCATTAAGTGCAATGTGAAGTCATGCTTTTTGCATAATAACTTCTCTAACCTATTTTTTTTTTTGAAGTGCTAGTGTTAACTGAGCTGTCTTTTTTTCTCTCAGATCTGTCGAAGAATCGCTTGATTGACATCCCGTCAGAGGTGTGTCATCTGGTCTCCCTGGAAACACTGAATCTTTATCACAACTGCATCAAAGGCATTCCTGATACCATCATCAGCCTTCAGTCCCTTACCTGCCTAAACATCAGGTGAACATCACACTAACACACACACACACAAAAGTTAAGACATTTTTTTACAAATTGGATTAAAGATAACCATATTTATTGCCAAGATGAAAACTGAACACCACTCGCTCAATTTAACATACAACATAAATTCAATAAAATAAATAAATAAAATTAAACATAAAGGTTTTTTTTTACAACAATTTAGCATATTACTGTTTAAAACACTTATCAGTGCATATTGCATATTGGTTTACATATAATATTTAAAAACAGCGTAAAAAATATTTGTGGTACACTATAATTAAAAAAATTAGAGGTCGGTACATTTTGTTTTTAGAGAAATTATTGAGGATGCATTAAATTGATCAAAAGTAGCAGTAAAGAATCTATAATGTTACAAAAGATTTGTATTTCAAATAAATGCTGTTCTTTTGCAAAAATAAGCAGCAAATTTGTTTTTTACTGTTTTCAACATTGATAATAATAAGAAATGTTTCTTAAGCACCAAATTAGCATATCAGAATGATTCAGAAAGATCACGTGACAGTGATGCATCAAATAAATGCAACCTTGGAGAGCTTAAGAGACTTCCCCAAACTTTTGACCAGTACTATAATTATTGTGTTAGCATTCTTTTCCGAATATAATACATAGGATTATTAAATAACATATAGGACAACCCAAACTTAAAGTGCATGGCATATAACATACTGCAGTGAAGTGAACCAAATAAACATGTTTTTCCCCTCTGGTTGTCCTTCCTGCTTCTGTTCACATCTAATAAATGTAAATACAGCCACACACACACACACACACACACACACACACACACACTCTCTCTCTCTCTCTCTCTCTCTCTCTCTCTCTCTCTCTCTCTCTCTCTCTCTCTCTCTCTCTCTCTCTCTCTCTCTCTCTCTCTCTCTCTCTCTCTCTCTCGCTCTGTTTGAGTTCTCTCTCTATAGCCAAATGTCTCCTGCAGGATGCCTGATATTCACACTGAGTTAATTAGCAATGGAATTTATTTTGTAAGAAGTTAATGAAGCACTAAGTTTTTGAATGGTTGAGAAGAGTGAACATAAACTGGAGATGGAAAAGCAAGCAGAAAAACCGAGTGAGGTCATGAAAAATGGATGGAAGATAATCAGAATATGGAAGCACCAAAAAAAAGTGAAAAGACACTCGCACACAGATTTATATATTTTTCCTCTAGTACCTCCTTCAACACACACACACACACACACAGAGAGAGAGAGAGAGAGAGAGAGAGAGAGAGAGAGAGAGAGAGAGAGAGAGAGAGAGAGAGAGAGAGAGAGAGAGAGAGAGAGAGAGAGAGAGAGAGAGAGAGAGAGAGAGAGAGAGAGAGAGAGAGAGAGAGAGAGAGATTTATGTCTATGGGGACTTTCCATAGACAATGATTTTTATATTGAACAAACTTTATATTCTATCCCCCTACCCCTAAACCTACACACACACACACAGCTAAAATAAAAATGATATTTGTCTGTCATCCTCTAGTCATAACAGGCAAAGTTTGTCTTCTCATGAACCCATGAACAATTCCCTGAAATCAGCCTTTTTCCTGTTTAATATCATATTGACAGAAATTATACCGTTACAGGAAAACAGATTATTTATCATTTTATATTTGGATATCAATCTTTTATGAGTTAGTAATGCACATAAGCCTCTCTTCAATGCCACAGCTGTTGTGTAATAATTTTATTATAGTAATTTCACACATATACTGTACATTTAATCATGTTCATATACAATGGGTCTAAAAGTCTAAGAATACTAGTGTAAAAGCTTTATTCTTTTATTAGGGCCCGAGCACCGATGGTGTGAGGACCCTATTGGAATATTATTATTTTTTTCCCTGTTACAGATTATATTAGCATCACAATAATTTAAAAAAATGTAACTTAAATTTAACGTAATTTTATTTTCAGATACACTTCAGGTGTACACTTCTAAAAAAAAAGTGAATTTTAAATATACAGAAATATATAAAAATAACTAAATAATGTAAAAATGTCAAAGAAAATATATTTTCTTTATATATAAAGAAAATATATACAGTATATAATAATATATATATATATATATATAATATTTCTTTATATATAAAGAAAATACTAAGAGGGTAGGCGAATTAAAAGATTACAGCTGTTACAGCACATGCTTTTCAAAAATACAACACAAGGTAATCTGATAAAAGCTTCCAGATTTTTCAAAATAAATATAACTTTTCAGTATTGATCGTAATTTCATTGTCACCTAACCAAACATCAAATGTTTCTTGTTCACAATTTCTTAGTATTTACTATGTCCATATATATTTAACATCTTTAATGTTTCTTTTTCCCATGTTTTTTTTTACGTTTCTTTTATGTCCAGGTTCAAATTATAATTTGATTCTAACATTTCCCCCCCATTTTGATAAATACATGTTGTCTTTGATCAGTCAGAATGAAGTTTTCCAGATAAGTATTTCTGCTTGAGTAGCAGCATTGAGAAAGATGCTATAACGTGTTTTGTTTAAATGTTACGGTGCTGTAGCCGGAACCAGCTGTCAGTGCTGCCAGCGTGTGTGTGTGGTCTTCCTCTGCGAGTGCTCAACGCCAGCAATAACAAACTCAACGCACTTCCAGAAAGCATTGGCCAGCTCACCAATCTCATGGAGCTGGTAAGCGTGAGCGTGTGTGCTGTACCTCTGATGTCTGCATATATGCATGAGATGTTTGCGATACTTGTGATATCACCCTTGTTGACTCACCCTTTCTCGACTTGGCTCATATCTGCCTATGTTAAATGCACTGCTTTTCACTCTTTCCAGTTTTTATTCTCTGGTAGTTCTTCTCCCTGTCTTTTTTCTCTTGCTCTCTTTCGTAACCATAAAAAAGAACATGCACAGACCAGGATTTGTGGGGCTGTGTTAGGTGGGAAATGGCCCCTCATACTTTCCAACCAAATATAGTACAACAAGTGCTTAGTACTTAGTGTAATGAAAGGTTTGTGCGGAAAAGTTGTGTTTGAGAAGAAGATAAACATGCAACTCTAAAAAATATTCTCTATCTTTTTCTCCTCAGGACGTAAGCTGTAATGAAATCACAGCTCTTCCACGCCACATTGGCCAACTCAAAGCTCTGAGGGAACTCAATGTGCACAGAAACCTTCTCTGTGTTCTACCAGAGGGTGAGTCTGGAATCTGTCTCTGTGTGTGTGTGTGTATGTATCCCTCCTCCAACCTTCTTATCTCTGCAGAAAAGATTTCACTACTCATCACATTACCCATAAAAACATCCTCCGGTAGCTCCACAGCTACAGGAAATCTAGCCCTTGTTTGACCTCTACTCCACCAACCTTCTTATTCACGCCCTCTCAGTGTCATAAATTAAAGGGAGGTTAGTTCACCCCAAAATAAAAATTCTGTCATAATTTACTCACCCTCATGTTGTTCTAAACCCAAAAGACTTTAATTCATCTTCTTCAAATCACAAATTAATATTTCCCCCCCTTTGAAAGTCCACGCGAACAAAACTTTGATGCCTCAAAATGTTCATAAAGACAATGTAAATGTAACTGAAGTCTTCTGAAGAGACAAAATTGCTTTATATTTATGAACAGATTAAATGTAGGCTTTTATCAAACATAAACATTGACTACGTTTACATGCAGCCAATAACCCGTTCAAAACCGGGATATTAGCAATAACCCGGTCACGCACGGCTATGTAAACACCGGCAAAAACCCGAATATGCTCATATCCCGCATTTTAAAAACCGGGATATTATACCTGGGGTACCCCTTTTCTAACCCGAATTTTTGGTCATGTAAACGTGTATCGGCATATCCCCATCAAAAGGAACATAGATTTGTGTTCTGCGCATGTTCTATTCGCAAGGAATCTTGGTCTTTTGAGTAGAGGAACTTAAATTCTCGACGCATACAAAAACGTCTCTGGTTACTCACGTAACCGTAGTTCCCTGAGAGGAGGGAACGAGACATTACGTATGGGGAAATCCATTTTCCTCGAATCATGAAGTCTGATAGAATAACTCTTTTGCTTGCAAATAGCCAATGGCGGTCCCGCCATCACCTGATTGGCTGACACTGCTCAATATAGGTGACGGCGGGCGCCAAAAACCTCAGAATCTTAGCTGAACGAGAGTAAGGAGACTGAGAGTCCCTCCCACACGGCAGGTTACCTAATGTCTCGTTCCCTCCTCTCAGGGAACTACGGTAACGTGAGTAACCAGAGACGTTCCCTTATCGAGTCGGTCTCTCGACATTACGTATGGGGAACAATAAAACCCCCGCCGCGTGGGAGAAACCCCGCCCAGCTCTCAGGAACAGACACCGGACCTGGTTGAAACATCTATTGGCACAGAGCCAACTCGGCATCTGCACCAACGAAGGCCCCTCCCATCAAGCTAAGCACGCTGAACTGAATGGAGGGAGATTGCAGCAAGTGATTGGTGCTTAGGAAAATACTGCCGGCTATGAATGCGGACATAACAAAGGGCACAATATAGTGAACATGATAGCTATGCTAATAATAACTCGCACTGTCTGACGACTAGTCGAACCGTGGCTAGAGCGCGCGCCATCGGGGCAGTCTAGCCTAGTCCAACGACAGCTCAGCTTTCTCTCCCTGCACTGACAGACATGTGGTGCGAATGAAGGGATATTCAAGTTATAGAATCTCGCGAAGGTATTACGAGACGACCAACCTGCCGCGAAACAAATGTCTTGAATAGACATGCCTTTCGCCCACGCCCATGATGACGCCAAACTCCTAGTGGAGTGGGCGTGCACCCCTATAGGGAACGGCTTCCCGTGAAGCATAAGCCAGCCAGTGCACAGCCTCCACTATCCAGTGAGATAGCCTCCGTTTCGACAGCGCGCCGCCTCTTAGCACCCGCGTAGCAGACGAAGAGCTGCTCTGAAGTTCGAAACTGGCTAGTTCTGTTCACATAAGCACGCAGGGCACGCATGGGGCACAAGCGTACTTCTGAGACTCTGAAACACTGACCTCATCCGGGCAAAATGCTGGAATTGCAACCACCTGGCTTCTGATGAATATACGCAGTAGATAATAGCCCCATAATAGCATAGCACCTCAGTAAACAACAAACACATAGCCGTAGCTACAACTGTGAGTAGACGAGTTAGCACAGAATAGCCAGTTGTACTGAAGGAAACGGGGCAACATAACAGCATAGCACATGTACGTAACAGCATCGGTCGCTGTAGCGCATCCATGCATGTACATAACGCAGCATAAGTCGCCGTAGCGACAGAACTGCGTAGAGACAGAAACTGAGATGTACAGTTCGATCAGGATGGCTAGCTGCACGGAAACGGGGCAGCATTACAGCATAACACATGGTAAATTGCACATCCGTGTACGTACATACATTCAGAAACTGTGAGTATGCACAGTAGATTAAGATAGCTAGTTTTGCACTGAAAGAAACAGAGCAACAAAATAGCAACACGCGTCCTTATACGTACATAAGTGCAGTGTAGTCGCTGTAGCGACAAACTGAATATGCAGTTAGATAGGATAGCTGGTTGTTGCACTGAATGATAGAGGGCAACATAACAGCATAACACATCAGAGTGCACATTTTAAACATCTGTGTGTATAATGCAGCTCAAGTTGCTGAAGCGACCGAAACTGCATGAATATGCGTACACAATGGTCCATTACATTGAAGGGCAGCATAACGCTTCAATATCTACACAGATGCAATGCAAGTCGCCGTAGCGACGACTGAGACTATGCACAAGCATAGTTACATTTTTGTGTACAAAAAACACAGCGTCAGAGGCATAGCGACATCGACTGTAAATACGTAGTTAATCGGAATAGCCGGCTGCACTGAGGATACAGGGCAACATATAACGGCATAAATCATAGACACATATCAATGTACATAACACAGCGTCTGTGGCATCGCGCAACAACTGTGACTACACAGTAAAAGAGTAGCCAGTTGCACTGAAGGATACAGGGCAATATATAGCGGCGTAATAGTTACACATATCAGTGCGTTGTGTGTACACAGCGTCAGTTGCATCGTACAACAATTGTGAATACGTAGTGATCAGAATAGCCATTTGCACTGAAGGATAGGGCAAAATATGACGGCATAGATCATAACACATATCAGTGTGTAGTGTGCACAAACACAGCGTTAGTTGCATCGCACGACAACTATGAATACGCACTGCGTAGTAATCAGGATAGCCATTTGCACTGAATGACACAGGGCAATATATAATGGCATTAATCATTACACATAACAGAGTGCGGTGTGCACAAACACAGCGTCAGTTGCATCGCACGACAACTATGAATACGTAGTAATCAGAATAGCCATTTGCACTGAATGACACAGGGCAATATATAAGGCATAAATCATAACACATATCAGTGTGTAGTGTGCACAAACACAGCGTTAGTTGCATCGCACGACAACTATGAATACGCACTGCGTAGTAAACAGGATAGCCATTTGCACTGAATGACACAGGGCAATATATAATGGCATAAAACATTACACATAACAGAGTGCGGTGTGCACAAACACAGCGTCAGTTGCATCGCACGAACTGTGAATACGTAGTAATCAGAATAGCCATTTGCACTGAATGACACAGGGCAATATATAAGGCATAAATCATTACACATATCAGTGTGCAGTGTGTACAACGTCAGTTGCATCGCACGACAACTGTGAATACGAACTGCGTAGTAATCAGAATAGCCATTCCACTGAAGGATACAGGGCAATATACAACGGCAAATTCATATAGTGTGCAGTGTGTACATAAACACAGTGTCAGTTGCATCGCGCAACAACTGTGAATACGTACTGCGTAGTAACCAGAATAGCCATTGCACTGAAGGACACAGGGCAATATATGGCATAAATCATTACACACAACAGTGTGTAGTGAGTACGTAACACAGCGTCAGTTGCATCGCACAACAACTGTGAATACGTACTGCGTAGTAACCAGAATAGCCATTGCACTGAAGGATACAGGGCAATATACAACGGCAAATTCATATAGTGTGCAGTGTGTACATAAACACAGTGTCAGTTGCATCGCGCAACAACTGTGAATACGTACTGCGTAGTAACCAGAATAGCCATTGCACTGAAGGACACAGGGCAATATATGGCATAAATCATTACACACAACAGTGTGTAGTGAGTACGTAACACAGCGTCAGTTGCATCGCACAACAACTGTGAATACGTACTGCGTAGTAACCAGAATAGCCATTGCACTGAAGGACACAGGGCAATATATGGCATAAATCATTACACACAACAGTGTGTAGTGAGTACGTAACGCAGCGTCAGTTACATCGCGCAACAACTGTGAATACTTACGGTGTAGTAATCAGAATAGCCATTGCACTGAAGGACACAGGGCAATATATAATGGCATAAATCCTTACACATAACAGTGTGTAGTGAGTACGTAACACAGCGTCAGTTGCATCGCACAACTGTGAACACGTACTTGCAGTAATCAGAATAGCCATTGCACTGAAGGACACAGGGCAATATATAATGGCATAAATCCTTACACATAACAGTGTGGTGTGTACGTAACACAGCGTCAGTTGCATCGCGCAACAACTGTGAACACGTACTTGTAGTAATCAGCATAGCCATTGCACTGAAGGACACAGGGCAATATATAATGGCATAAATCCTTACACATAACAGTGTGTGGTGTGTACGTAACACAGCGTCAGTTGCATCGCGCACCAACTGTGAACACGTACTTGTAGTAATCAGCATAGCCATTGCACTGAAGGACACAGGGCAATATATAATGGCATAAATCCTTACACATAACAGTGTGGTGTGTACGTAACACAGCGTCAGTTGCATCGCGCAACAACTGTGAATACACACTGTGTAGTAATCAGAATCGCCATACAGGGCAATGAATGCTGCGGCGGGGGCTGGGCGCCAGCCACCGGGAAAGCATTGACTTCTATATGAAATGGTATAGCTCGTCCGCGGCATCATGCACGGGGACATAGATAGCCATCTCCTCGGGTTTCCCCGAGCTTCCGCTCTGCGATGCGTCTCCCGTCTATGAGGCGGGTAATAATGTTGGGGAGAGAAGCTCTTTTGCTGAGACATGTAATGTACCTTGTTATTGAAACAGAACACAGCGGTTTCAGAAACAACACATTCGTCGAACTCTGGGCGGGAACACGCCCTCTTCGCACCGGTCCGACGAACACGTCCCGCGCTCTTTCCTCCCTGACACGCACATCAGGAGCGCTGTTTTTTTTTTTTTTTTTTTTTTTTTTAGCGACTTCCTGAACTGCCTCTCGCTTCAGCTTTACGGCCCGCGCCGAGGCCACCTTTCCGACGGCAGCTCCTTGGGCGCTGTCCACTCCAGCACCATATCTGCCACCGCCTCAGTGAGAATGGCCATAAGCTCCGCATCCAAAGAGGCGAGGGCGCCTTCAGACGGAGACTCGGACCATTGGCGTCGTCATCGTCGTAACCGCACGAGATAATTCCCGTGCTTCCTCAAGAGGGCGGTAAATGGCCTCAAGAGTAACTCACGGGCTCTGCCACGTGAGGATGGCGTGGACCTTGGGCCGACGTCAGCGCCTCAACAGAACCCGCGAATGGAGATCTCTGCCGTCTCCCGGTCCGCGGCTCGAAGGCGGCAGACTGGGGAGAGGCAGGAGACACAAGGTCGTCGCTACGTGTAACGGCCAGCCTTGCACGAAGGATCTGATGGGAAGCTCCTTACAGGCGGGACATCCCGATCCCTCGAGTGCCGCCTCTGCGTGGTCCCGACCCAGGCACAGCACACAAGTTGTGTGGGTCCGGGGATTCAATGGGTCCACCACACGGGCGACAAAGAGACATAATATAATCCACCGGAACGCGAGAGGGGAATTAAAACTCCTTAATATACTCCGCTCTGAATGCGTACATCAACGGTGAAAACAGACTCGAGTGAAGAAAAAAGATTCTGAGGTTTTTGGCGCCCGCCGTCACCTATATTGAGCAGTGTCAGCCAATCAGGTGATGGCGGGACCGCCATTGGCTATTTGCAAGCAAAAGAGTTATTCTATCAGACTTCATGATTCGAGGAAAATGGATTTCCCCATACGTAATGTCGAGAGACCGACTCGATAAGGGAACCCGCATGCAGTATACCGGAAGTAAACATGGCGAGACGCAGCACAGTGGTGGTAACGGGTATCGTGGATAAGTGTGGCACAGCTCCAGCTACATTTCCCATATCTTGCTCACTTTCTCTCCTTCTATTAATGAAGACCATGAGGCACAGTAGTGTCAAGTGCTGCTGGTGGGTCAGTACCAGCACCAAAGCGCAAACAAAGGCGATCGCTATCTGCCCCGAACTATACATTATCCGCGTGCTACTGTTGTTGTTGTCTTTGGATAGAGGAAGAAGAATCGGAAATGACGCATATTGCGTTGTCCGTACGTCCAGACGCTAACCGTGCGTCGCCGTTTACATCGGGATATTGCAATTCCATGTAAACAGGAGTAACTCTCTCTGCTCACGCATGTAAACGGGTTATTCCTAATGTTTCAGAAACCCGAATAGTGACCTTAACCCGACCATAACCCGAATATTGGCTGCATGTAAACGTAGTCACTGATTAACACACATACATATAGAGCACATCAAATATGGTAAGCAAACGCTCAAATGTGCTTGCTTGATGCGCAAGAACCAATGAGGTTTGTTCTCAATTCATATCGAATACTTTTATGATGTCTTCTTGTACTTTTTAATGTGCTTATGTTTCGGCGGAATGGACATTCAATGGAGGAACAGATAACTTAATTTGTGTTTCGAAGATGAAATGAATACATACATGTTTGGAATGATAAGAGGGTGGGTGAATGATGACAGAATTGAAAGTTTGGGGTAAACTGACATGTTAATGCAGTTACGACACCCATTGAGTGCATTCAAAATGCTACTTTAGTATTCAAAATACTAAACATCTCATGCTTTTGCTAAAGCCAGTTTTAAACACTATTTCCCAGTCTGACCACTACATCCCTACTTCGTCCATTTTTTTCGGTAAGCAATAATTTTGGAACAACAGATTCACTACATATTGTAACAAAGCCAAATAAAACGCTCAACCTCATGTTGTACTTACAAAATTGTTGTGTTAATGGTAGTTTATATAAGTTGTTCTGAAGAAAAGCTGACTGCCAAGAACATAATCGTAAAGTGTGGGTGTGTTCCTTTAAAAAACGGCGAGAAAAAGTGCTAAAATTATTACGTGAGCCAAGTATTGTCTTAAACGGGGCTGGAGTTACATCAACAGCTTATCTTGGCAAAAAAGATCTGTGGCTGAGATTTTGCAGCTCAACTAATTATTCAGCTAAATTATGCTGGCAGGTTATGAAAAATACGTAATGTTCTCTCCAAGCACATTGTACCAAAATTATCTGGAGCTGAAGCTTTAATATAGATTGCCTGAGAGATCAACTTTGATTTATTGCTGTTATTTAGTAAAGTTTTTCTGGATTTAAGATGATATAGTCTGATGTAAGCTTTTTATTACCAATCTTCCAAACACTGAATATCTCTTATTTGCTTTTCAAAAGCTGTTGTGTCTTTTCCTGTTTCCCTACTGTTTTAAAGTGCCCCTATTATGCTATTTTAAAGGTTTCTAATTTGTTTTGGAGGCCTCCCCTGGTGTATTATAACACACAGGCTTCCATGGGCTGAAGCCCAGAGGCCTACACTGGGGAGGGACCTACTGGCTGCAAGAAAATTATATATTTCAAATAATATATGTTTCAAATGTATATATGGGAGTTTACAGCAGTGACAAATGCATTCTATAAACAAACTCACACCCGTCAAATTTCAGGACTCGCAACAGCATTTCTGGTGAAGCCCTGCTGTGTGAACGGACAGGACTAGACATCATAGAGTGCGAGAGAGATGCTCTGCACTGAACGCGTGTTCAGTATCTTACAAAAGTGTGAATATAATCTGCGTGTCATCTAAAGGTTTTAGATCAGGTTAATGTGTTCCATCAGTGCTGCTTTATGCCTGCTACAATCCTATAAGATCATTACAAATCACACTGTACGACATGGATCTAATAAACTTGGGTACGTACGACATGTATGTGGACTGTACGATGATGACACCTATTGAATCGTAGGCCACGACGCAAGTTAGTATAGAAGAATAAAACATCATCAGCATGCGCTAGCAGGATTAATCACACTTTGGCAATTGTGTTTTTTAATGTGTGCTAAAAAAAAGAGGAGGAAGCAAAAGAGGAGAATATGGACTCGGTCATGGCTAGGGAAAAGAGGCCAACTTGGCATGCCAATTTTGGCAGAGCTTTGAGGTAAGTAGTTTTAAGTTTTAGCACCATGTCGCGTTGATCAATACGCCATTTCGTGTTGCATCTTTATTGGCTTGTCAGTAGACGTAGGTTTTAGCAGAAAACACACTGTGAGATGATCATGCTAAACTTCCGACTCTGTCAGAAAATCATCGCAGGCTATCTTTGGTCGCAAGACCGTGATCACAGCCTTCTTTGAAGCTCTGTCACTGTACGACGTAGGACCACCGTTTAGGAGCTTAGTCACCTTTCGTCTGGAACAGAACAAACTCATACAAAGTGTACCGGGCATTAAAGTCTCAATCTAATCTTCAGGTCAGGAGATTTTAAATCTGGGGACAGAAAAACAAGAATCTCAATTTTGCTTAAACGTAATATAAATTTCAAAAGGCTTTGATTTAATTAAATAAACGTGAGCACTGCATGTTTCCAAGTAAAACCGTGGTGCTGCTGCACATTATACGTGCTCGTGCTTTTTCTTGATTGCAGTTTGCAATCCCTATTAGCCCATATTTATCCCAAGTGATTGTTTTGATCTACTGCTGATGACTAATTAATTAGGGATGCACGATATATTGACCACATATCAATATCGGCCGATAAATGGTAATTTAAATGTTATCGTTATCGATCCGATAAGAAAATTAGGCCGATTTATCAAAGCCGGTTGATAATAGATTATTTACTTCAGTTGAGAGATGCACGCTGTTCACCATGATGATTTTGAATGATTGGAATCACATAGGCTTCATAACAATATAATAAGAACACGCCTGTAAAAGAATGTTGTGAATTCTTGTTCGCCAGTGTTTCAGCGCGAGAGCAATAGCCTTCGTTAATGTTAGTTAATAAAATATTTGTGTTCATGTTAGTTCACAGTGCTGCATTAACTAATGTTAACAGATACAACTTTGGATCTATAAAAATGTATTAAAATGTTGAGCTTAACATTAACTAAGATCAATAAATGCTGTTAGAAGTATTGTTCATTAATTGTTGGTTCATGTTAACTAATGCTATCAAAATTAAACCTTATTATAACGTATTACCATTTTTTAATAAAGAAAGTTGGCCATAGGAGTGTAAAATTAATTTTAAAAGTTAAGGAATCTTATACTGGTTCAAACTAGGCTACTGTATTGTATATGTTTGATTTGTGTTGAAGTGTTTAGGACAGCTTTTAATGGTGTGCCTTTTGTTTATGTATACAGGCTATAAAAGATTATCAAAATTTGAATTTAGATTTATCGGCCAATATATCGGTTATCGGCTTTCAAATGTAAAGAATTATCGGTTATCGGTATCGGCCAAAATTTTCATATCGGCGCATCCCTATAATTAATACTTTGTTTAATTTATGTTTATATCATACCTGTAAACTTGCATTTCAGGCAGGACAGTTTTGATGGCATTTTCTTTTCATATTACCTCCATATGCCTCTAATGCCTGTAATAACGTAGTGTTGCTAGTGTTGTAACTCTGCTTTGTTTATGTACCTGCTATAATTCTGCTGTTGCATAAACACCACCCACTGACAAAAAGTGAATTTGCATATTCACCTATATTTGAACCTTATTTTTACACAGCATACACACAGTGCTGTAAATGTTAAACATTTTATCGACAAGATAAATTTCGACGTGAAGCTAAAATAATATTTTTATCTGGGGTAGGGGGCCTACTGTAATTCTGTAGCCCAGGGCCCTCTGGTTATCTTAAGGCGCCCTTGTCTCCTACAATATGTTTACATGCATCCCAGGTAAAAAAACACTTTAATTCACCTCTTTCCTTACAGTTTCTGAAACGGTTCAATAAAGGATCTGTCTCTTTAAACCCTTCCTATCTGATCGCCTACTCTGTTGTGATTGGTCTACCACTTATTAGTAGGGAGGTTAAATGACTTTTGACTTCAAGTCATGATGCAAAGGTCCCCTTTGGTATGGAAGTACCTTAGGGCCATAGAAATAAATTTATCCTAAGACACAAGTGAGATCAGATTTTGTATCTTATATACAAAATCTCTTATATATATCTTATATATATCTTGTATTTTTTAAAAATAGCCGCCGACCATACTTGAGAGGCCCATATCTTTGCTTCTGTTATAGCTATAATGACAAATTTGGTATCAACGGGTACATTTTTGTGGTCAAGGAGTCCAATAAAATAGGTTCCAAGACTAAAAAACAATAATGTTGTCCTTAACATGACAATTGGAGGTGAAGTATGCAATTTTTTATTAAAAAACGCATGCCAAACACACAGTCCATTCACAACTTAATAATTTCTTCGTTTAGGTCTGCTTCGCATGCGCCCTTTACAGCACTGGCTGAAGACGTGGGTCCTGCGTTGAGCATGGGCATCCGGTCGTTTACGTCTCAAGGTAACTCAGAACTGTGTCACAGCTATGGAGCCCTGGAAGGCGGTCGACTGGTATCAGACAGGTGTAAACCTGGGAGTAATCTCTAAACTGATAGTGGTTTCGACAGACGCCTCCAATTCGGGGCAAGACTGACTTTTGGCCTGTGGTCAAGCCAAGAAAAGAGCTTGCACATAAACTGTCTAGAGATGAAGGCGGTCGAGAACGCCTTGCGGTTCTTCCTTCCCCTTCTAAAGGGCCACCATGTCCTTGTCCGCACGGACAACATGTCGGTGGTTTCCTACATAAATCGCCAGGGCAGTCTGAGATCACGGAACCTTCATGCACTGGCCAAACGCATCCTTGTATGGGTTCAGCGCAACCTACTCTCGCTGAGAGCGGCGCATGTGCCAGGCCATCTTAATGTGGGTCCAGACAGGCTGTCCAGGGACAACGTTCCCCCAGGGGAATGGTCCCTCCACCCTCAGACTATTCAGCTGTTGTGGGACACATTTGGCACAGCAGAAGTTGACCTCTTTGCGTCTCAAGACAACGCTCAGTGTCCAATATGCTTCACAAAGAACGAGGAGGCGCTGGCCCATCACTGGCCCAGCCGCCCTCTCTATGCTTTCCCTCCGATCATGCTGTTACCACAGGTAATCAAGCGTATAAGGGAGAACGGTTCCTGTGTACTTCTAGTAGCTCCGTTCTGGCCGAACCAAGTTTGGTTTCCGGAGCTGATGCAGCTTCAGAGCTTGCTTCCGTGGCCTGTCCCGTTGAGGAGAGATCTCCTCTCACAGGCCGGGGGTACGATTTGGCACCCACGACCCGAGCTTTGGGCTCTGGATGTGTGGGCCAGCAACGGGTACCCGTCAGTCTCCCCGACGGAGTGTTAAACACGATTACGCAAGCTAGAGCGCCCTCTACTAGACGGCTTTGTGCTTCCAAGTGGTCAGTGTTCTCAGGTTGGTGCTCAGCTCGCAACCTGGATCCACAAGATTGTGGGGTGTCGGAGGTTCTCTCCTTCCTACAGGAGCTCTTGGATAAGGGTAGATCCCCATCCATGCTCAAGGTATATGTGGCGGCTATTGCTGCGTTTGTCAAACATTCGCATGGCCAGTCACTGGGTAGGAACGACCTTGTAGTCCGCTTCCTCAGGGGAGCTAGAAGGATGAACCCTCCTCGCCCCCCCTCGGACCTTTCCTTGGTCCTGGAGGCCATGAAGGGTGCCCCTTTCGAACCTCTACAGTCTGTGGACCTTAAGTATCTCTCATTGAAAACCGCCTTTCTGGTGGCTATCGCCTCAGTCAAGCTGGTGGGTGACTTACACGCACTTTCTGTTAGTGCGTCGTGCCTTGAGTTTGGGCCTAATGACTCCAAGGTCATCCTCAAACCAAGACATGATTATGTCCCCAAAGTACTTGCCACTCTTTTCAGAGCACAAGTCTCTGTGGATCTGACAGCGAGTCTGACATTCTCTCGTCACAGGCGATTTTTGAGATTCGCCTTCGAGGGCCAGGCATATCAATACACGGTCCTACCGTTCGGCCTGTCCCTGGCATCCTGTATATTATGATGTGCATGGACGCTGCTCTCGCGCCCCTGAAACTTCAGGGCATGCGAGCTTTGAACTATTTGGACGATTGGCTGATTCTAGCTCGATCTCATTCAGAGCTCATAGAACACAGGACCATATTACTCGAACACCTCGAGAATCTTGGTCTCACAGTCAATTGGGCGAAGAGCTCGCTGTCCCCCAGCCAGGAAATATCCTTTCTGGGCACAGAGCTGAACTCGCTGTCAATGACAGCGCGACTATTGCCAGAGCGCATACTGAACATTGCGGCACTATAGTCCCGCTCAAGAGATTTCAGAAAATGCTGGGCCTCATGGCCTCATCATCATCAGTACTCCAGCTGGGTCTGCTTCGCATGCGCCCACTGCAGTGGTGGCTGAAAGCACGAGTGCCGTCTCGAGCTTGGGCCTCCGATCTGTTTCGCCTCAGGGTCACTCAGAAATGCGTCGGAGCTCTGAAACCTTGGAAGGCGACCGACTGGTACTGGTACCACCGCCTCTTCAATCTGACATTCTCTCTTCGGATCTGACAGCGAGTGTGACGTGAATCTCCTTTGCCTGGTTAGGGCCCTTAGAATTTACGTGGAACGTTCGGCTGCTTTCAGACGGTCAGGACAGCTATTTGTTTCGTTTGGTGGCCGATCTAAAGGTCTAGCTGCCCATTTTTATATCCCCATATCATATGAACTCAGGGCGCTCGCCCTTGGGTCAGTGTTGTGGTAGATTTAGCACGCACAGCGTTTAAATTGGATTCCCGTAGCGTAAGCTAGCTTACGCAACATGAGAGTACTCTCGTAAGAGAACGTCACGGTTACTAACGTAACCTCGGTTCTCTCTAGAAGGGGGAATGAGTGTTGCGTAACCCTGCCGTGCTTGTGCTACCATCTGGTTTCGCTTCAGTCGATGAAAACCAAGGAGCATCTTATCGAGCTCTGGCTTATATAGGCATAAGCCACGCCCATTCGCCCACACGCCCACTCATTGGTGCTTACATCACGAGCAGTGCCTCGATAGGTTGCAGCAGTTGCCGCATAGCATCCAATAGGCGCGCGAGCTGCCTCGCCTAGGTCTGCTAGCTGCAGCAAGTGTGTTTTAAATTAATAAAAATTATAAGGATAATTTTTGGCTTCAGTATTCTCGAGAAAAGAGGTTTTCCCTCAAAGGTTTTTTTTCCATAGTCAACTAGCTAGCTAGTTATTAGTTATCTAACATTAAAAACATTTTTCTATTTAATGAGAAAGTCATACGAACCACAAAGTGTTAACCTGTCACCTCTGACCTTCAACAGCTGTCACAGCTCCTGGTGCAGATGGGATGTGTTGTTGCCGGAACTGATATGCTATAGGCTACTCCTGACTGGTCGAAATCTCATGCTACTTAGGACAAATGTAATGTACAGAAGTAGCTGCACTGCTTAAATACAAAATTAAAGTTTTTGAACGAAAAGATAAGTAAAGTCACTCTGATGACAATTTTTATGTGAAATGTGCATATTTACCCCCAATTGTCATGGTATGGGGAAAATTATTATTTTTCTAAACTTGAAACCAATTTTATTGGATTCCTTGACCCCAAAAATGTACACTTTGACACCAAATTTGTCATTATAGCGATAACAGAAGCAAAGATGTGGGCTCTAGATTATTTTCGGCGCATTGGCGGCCATTTTTGAAAAAACATGTTTATTTCTGATACAAAGTGTGATCTTACTTGTGTCTTAGGATAAATTGATTTGTATGACCCTAAGGTACTTCCATACCAAAGGAGACCTTTGCATCATGACTTGAAGTCAAAGGCCTATTTTTTGGGCTTAACCTCCCTACTATATTACACGTGTTGGAAACGAAACACCCATTACCATTTTTTAATTTCAGCTCCAAAGGCTTCCTCAACACTTGTATACACAGTGATGCTAAAGCCCAATTTATACTTCTGCGTCGAACTCACGCCATAGCTACGTCGTAGGCTGTGTGTAGCGCGCATACCCCTCGGCGTACCCTGACGTGCACCTCTCCAAAAATGTAACAACATGTCAATTCTACGCCCACCGCAAGCACTGTGATTGGCCTGCTGGAACCGCTCCCTCTGCATGTGTAATTGTGCGACAACGCGGACAACGACGCAGAAGTATAAATGAAAACCAACGCGTAGCCTACAGTGTAGAGGCTCCGGCGTAGGTCCGACGCAGAAGTATAAATCAGCCTTAACAGTGACGATGGCGTCGGTTTTACCATATCAATTCGAGGTCGAGGAATTACTGACAACTCGTTTCAAGCGGTTCAGAATCAAGAGACAATAACTCCATTTTTATCATGCACTTTGATCTTTGTAACTTTGCAGGCCTTTTACATTCATAAACAGCTATATTACACACTACATGAAAGGTAATATCTGAAAAAGCATAATAGGGGCACTTTAACTTTTGGCAGCCCCCTCTGCCCCCTAGTTGAAAAATGTATTGACTTTTGTGGTTTAGTAATTTTCTGTATGTGTGTGTTTTAGATTTGGCAGATTTACCCCTGGTCAAGTTTGATTTCTCCTGTAATAAGGTTTCTACTATTCCTGTCTGCTATCGAAAAATGACCCAACTCCAATCACTACAACTGGAGATCAATCCACTTCAGAGCCCTCCTGCACAGGTAACACACATACACACACATTTTATACTTCCGTGCTCTCATAACTATTTCTGACGTTATTTTTGCTGCCTTTAGATCTGCATGAAGGGCAAGATTCATATATTTAAATACCTCGCCATGGAGGCGTGTCGTAGTGACAAGATAGACGATGCCTTGTACCTTCCTGTCACGGACCGCCTCAGCTTGACAAGGCCGACCAATGGGAGGTCAGTCCTTATGATTAGCAAGTAGAGTGATATAATTAAATTGTTTAAAGGGTTTAGTTTATTTAAATTGTGTTGTGGTGATTGTTAAATTACAAAAGGAAAATGAAGCACCATGTTTTGTCATATACAGTGGGGAGAAGAAGTATTTGATACACTGCAGATTTAGCAGGTTTTCCCACTTACAAAGCATGTAGAAGTCTGTAATTTTTATCATAGGTACTCTTCAACTGTGAGTGACGGAATCTAAAACAAAAATCCAGAAAATCGCATTGTATGATTTTTAAGTAATTCATTTGCATTTTATTGCATGACACAAGTATTTGATACATCAGAAAAGCAGACCTTAATATTTGGTACAGAAACCTTTGTTTGCAATTACAGAGTTCATACGTTTCCTGTAGTTCTTGACCAGGTTTGCACACACTGCAGCAGGGATTTTGGCCCACTCCTCCATACAGACCTTCTCCAGATCCTTCAGGTTTCGGGGCTGTCGCTGGGCAATCCGGACTTTCAGCTCCCTCCAAAGATTTTCTATTGGGTTCAGGTCTGGAGACTGGCTAGGCCACTCCAGGAGCTTGAGATGCTTCTTACGGAGCCACTCCTTAGTTGCCCTGGCTGTGTGTTTCGGGTCGTTGTCATGCTGGAAGACCCAGCCACGACCCATCTTCAATTCTCTTACTGAGGGAAGGAGGCTGTTGGCCAAGATCTCGCGATACATGGCCCCATCCATCCTCCCCTCAATACGGTGCAGTCGTCCTGTCCCCTTTGCAGAAAAGCATCCCCAAAGAATGATGTCTCCACCTCCATGCTTCACGGTTGGGATGGTGTTCTTGGGGTTGTACTCATCCTTCTTCTTCCTCCACGGCGCATCAGTGCTGCAAACTCCACGGCGAGTGGAGTTTAGACCAAAAAGCTCTATTTTTGTCTTAACAGACCACATGACCTTCTCCCATTCCTCCTCTGGATCATCCAGATGGTCATTGGCAAACTTCAGACGGGCCTGGACATGCGCTGGCTTGAGCAGGGAGACCTTGTGTGCGCTGCATGATCATTGATGCCCCACGAGACGAGATCTTGCATGGAGCCCCAGACCGAGGGAGATTGACCGTCATCTTGAACTTCTTCCATTTTCTAATGATTGCGCCAACTGTTGTTGCCTTCTCACCAAGCTGCTTGCCTATTGTCCTGTAGCCCATCCAAGCCTTGTGCAGGTCTACAATTTTATCTGATATCCTTACACAGCTCTCTGGTCTTGGCCATTGTGGAGAGGTTGGAGTCTGTGGACAGGTGTCTTTTATACAGGTAACGGGTTCAAACAGGTGCAGTTAATACAGGTAATGAGTGGAGAAGAGGAGGGCTTCTTAAAGAGAAACTTAGGCCCCGTTCACACTGCAGGCAAAAGTGGCCCAAATCTGATTTTTTTGGGGTCAAGTGACCAGGTCAGACTTCTTCAGAGGTAGTGTGAACACTCAAATCTAGCCCAGATCTGATTTTTTCAAATCAGATTTAGACCACATACATATGTGGTCCTGAATCAGACCCAGATCTGATTTTTTTCAATGCGGCCGCAGTGTGAACAATCAAGGCGGATTTGATGCGACTTTTACGTCAATCTACGTCGACATTTGTCACAATTATGCGCCGGCGAAGCCCTAGACACAACAGACACAGACAGTAGCCTAACATTAAAAACTTGACTAGATATGGAGAACAGCGATGAAGCGAGTTAATGAGAGTGAGGTGTTAGATCAAAGTATATGGGGAGATACTTCAATTCAAGCTAGAAGGACCTACCGTAACCGCTCCGTTTTTGAAAAAATTGCACACGAAATGGAAGAACGGGGACACAGGAGAACAGCGTCTCAGTGAAACTATTCACGTCATATTCCCACCACTCCTGGCTTCGTCTACGCATCCACACAGATCTCTGTAGTGAATTTGCAACCATTAACCCGCAAAAGTTTCCATTACACAAACATTATGAAATAAATGCGAATATGCTTACTTCCTCCATAACCTCCCGAACTTTAGTGCAACCGCGTGCTGCGTCTGATGTCATTGTTATTGTTCTTTTGCGCATGCCGGTTAGTTTGAAACCTCAAACAGTTCACACTGCAATCAGATATAGGTCACATTTTAAAAGGTAATGTGAACAGCCAATCAAAAAATCGGATCTGAGCAAAAAATCAGAATTGAGCATTAGGACTTGCGGTGTGAACGTGGCCTAACAGGTCTGTGAGAGCCAGAATTCTTACTGGTTGGTAGGTGATCAAATACTTATGTCATGCAATAAAATGCAAATTAATTACTGAAAAATCATACAATGTGATTTTCTAGATTTTTGTTTTAGATTCCATCACTCACAGTTGAAGAGTACCTATGATAAAAATTACAGACTTCTACATGCTTTGTAAGTGGCAAAATCGGCAGTGTATCAAATACTTGTTCTCCCCACTGTATATATATATATATATATATATATATATATATATATATATATATATATATATACAGTACGTATATATATGTGTTTTTTAAAAACTTAATGTTATAAGTGAACCTCAAGTTCAAGGAACAAAAAAATCTATGTCATGACCCCTTTAATTCAGTTAAAACAATTATCAACAACTGCATTATATTATATATTATATTATATTATTATAAAAAGAATACTAGATTGAGGAGTGAACTGAAACGAGATGCGAATACATTGTCAAAACCAATGTTCTTTTATTCTTTTAGTCGTAGTCAGCCAAATGAGATATTAAATCTTTATATAGTCAGAATATCTGTCATTTTACCAATGCATGCACGTCTAGGTGGGTGTGTAAAAAGATCTGAATGTGGAATATAGTGTGGAATCTCAAAAATCCAGGTCGTGCGTGTCTGTGTGTTGGCTGTCATTATCATCCTTATCTCAGGAGAATCCTTTTAATAGACTGCAGGGGGTCACTCTTCTGAGGGAGAGAGAGAGAGAGAGAGAGACCGAAAGATTTCTTTCCCTGTCTCATTGAGGGACATAGGCTACTTCTCTCTTTCTGTCCTACGCGACCCCTAACTTCTAATCCCGCTCTTCATTTTGTCTCAGCACTGAGGACATTGATCAGCACAAGAAACTTGACAGTGACTCTGGGGTAGGCAGTGATAATGGAGACAAACGCCTTTCTGCCACAGAGGTCAGTGTGTGTGTGTGTGTGTGTGTGTGTGTGTGTGTGTGTGTGTGTGTGTGTGTGTGTGTGTGTGTGTGTGCATGTTTGAATGGAAGAGAAGATTGCGACCATCTTGCCTATGTTCTTTGCATGTTTGCATGTCTAATTCCATTTATTTATTTATCTGCTATATAGTGTTTTCATCAGTGCTGCAAATTTTAGGTAATAACACTATTAAAAGCATGTGGTAACTTAATGTGTTAGTTTGCTTATTGCTGGGTTGCAGTAGAAAACTCTAGCAGATCTGAGCTCATATGATTTAGGGACAAAGGTCTAGCTGGTATCTGACAGTTATCATGTAGCATACAGTGTCACTGTCTGGTCAATTGTGGTTGTAAAACACTGTCCTAGCATCAGGAGAGGACCGTTGGTTTTTCTGTAGTGTCATGCTGGGTAGCCCTGTCCATAGTGAAATCACATTGGTCCAAAAAATAGCTGGCAATAAAATAATGGCAATTAAAACTTAAGGCTGAAATGAGTGATTTGTAACAGTGAATTGAATGCTGTGTAGTGTTATATGTGCTAGTAAGTCTTGCGCTAATGTGAATTCACTTTGTTCACTTGATTTAGATGTTGTTTTTTTCGTTCCAGCCTTCAGATGAAGACAGTCTCAGCTTGAATGTGCCCATGACCAACATCACAGAGGAGGAGGGCTTGAGCAAGGATGACTCCAGTGAACACATTAGCGCCCTGACAGGTGCTGCTCGCACACGCAAACACACCCTCACATGTGTGGACAGGATATTAAAGGCCTGTAAAGAAAAACATCCTCTTACTGGGCTGACATAACATTGCTGTGAGACTTTAGACAGCCTGCGGGTGTGTGCATGAGACCCAGGTTAAACCCAGGGGAGGGTCCCGGTCAGGAAGTGTGGATACTGGCTAGGAAGTCAGTGTCAGCACATAAGGAGAATTAAGGGAGGGGAGATGAAAACCGAGAACATTGCAGGAAGAGTGTGTGTGTGCTGTACTTTAAGTGTGTGTGACTGCTAAGCTAATTGGAGGGTCATTTACTCTTTAAGCTTTCAATAAGATTTACTTGACATGTACACACTGCATGTGTACATGTGTGCTGTTCATTCTAGAAGAGCACTACAGAATTTGAACTTATTTAGGTCTCTGTTTGTTTTGAGTTAGAGGAATGTTCCAGGGTTCCAATTAAGTTCTATTGACAGCAATTAAGACATAATGTCAGATTTATCTTATTTTTTTAAAACAACAAATTTAGTTACAGGAAGTCATTTACATTGGTAGGTAATTTTAAGTTGTGGACAGTGAATTCTGCACTATAATTCCTTTAAGATTTACTGTAAATTTAGTGTCTGTAAAAGAACTCTTTATCCTAGTCAATATAATAATTTAGCCATGTGTACGTGTCTTGTAGCAGACAGAAGTCCGTCGGAATCTCTTAAGGAACATCTGGGTTATCGAGACTCTGCACTCAGCTCTCCGTTCGTCAACTATATCAAAGTAAGCATGTTCAAGATTGTTCTTTTTTATGCTCTGTCAGAAATGTATTCATATCTATAACTGATTCATTGATTGGCTCCAGCACTGGCACCAAGCGCCTCCCATTGTCCAAAACAATATTAAAAGTCCCCATGACTTTTCTAGTTGTTTGTTACTTCCTGGATAAGTATTAATAAGAAGAATTTGGCATAACTAGAAATGTATGTATTCATACAAAATATAAAAATATCCGTGCAGTTTTATTAATATATAAATAATTTTTACTTTTTCAAATCTAGAAATCACCAAAATTAGGCTCATATATTCTCATATATACAGGTTTTCCTAGACTGGGAATCATGGTTCTTCAAAGAGTAGTAGTTGTTGATGTGTTGAATTAAAAACATTTTTTTTTTTTTGGCAGTTTTATCTTATTTTAAATCATTTTAAGTCATCTTGAGGCCCTGTTTGAAGTTTACTGAGGCCCGCGGTTGAGAATCAAAAGAAACTAAATGGTCATTAAGGGTTTTATTTTTCTTCTTTTTTCTCCCCTGAAAGATTCATAATTGCCCCATTTACAAAACATGGTGGGCTGATCTGGTTTAAAACAGGTTTGATCTGTTTTTATTTTTTTACTACTTTTATTTTGTATTTAATGTTGGCTGTTTCTTTTAATAGTTAAAGTGTTCTAGTTTGAGCCCTAGCTGGAGTATATTAAACATCTTTTTCCTGTTTTTATCTGCCCTATTTCCCTTTATTCCATTCTTTTCTTGTCATATTTTTCATCTGCCTCTCTTGGCATACTGTTCTATGTTCCAGTAACTGTTAGTTTATCTGATAACGTCTCATTACATCATAGGATTGGCACTGACAGTGTTTATTTGTGCATTAGCAGTTCCCTTGTGAAGTAATCCACGTCTAGAGGGACATTGTGCGTATGAAGGGGTGTGTGTATTCCCATCTGTGTCTGGCATCACCCTCTCAAACAGTCAGTGCTGGATCTGGTTGAATTTAAATTCAAGCAAATCAGGCCTTTAGTTTGCAGTCACATGACTGAGTTTGCAGCTGGAGTTGATGTGTGTGTGTGTGTGTGTTTGTGTGTGTGTTTGAAGGGTCGAGGTGCTGACTTCGATGAGCCCCTGAGGATAGAGGAAGACACCAACTGGGCTTCAGAACAAACGTATGTTTATATCTGTATATTTATTCTTCTTGTTTTTATGCCTGTATCTCTTCTATCTTTTCTTACTGATTTGCTCACTAGTTAAAACATATCCATATATATCATGTTACGGTGTTCAACAGGTCAAAGGTCAATATGATCAATCAGCTAAAGGAAGCAGTGGAGATGCTACAGGATCCTAACAGGTAGGTCAATCTCTTTCATTTTTGTCCTCCTGTTACAAGTCAGCATTTTGTGATTTTCAAATGAGTTCTATATTTAATCAATATTGCAAAGTCAATATTAATATCTGATGCATTTCTTTGAGTTGGCTATTTAGCATTGGTAACAAACTATAACTGTCAAACCATGAACTGCCACAACATGCATGGTGGTCTCAGTAGAAATAATATGTATTGTGAAAAGTGCTATACAGATAAAATTGACTTGACTCTTTTGTTTATGTTAAGGGTTAACATGAACTCGGCTGATCTCTCTGGTATTAAGCTTTACCCCGTGGAAATGGTTACAGTAGACGAGTCGCTCAAGTAAGTGACTTTAGCATCACAGCTTAAATATTTTACAGTAAATACAAAATAGTAGTAGTAGTACATTCAGATGCTGCTTTGCATGTTTAATTGTTTACCAACGCATCATTCTTGTTTTCGTCTTCCTGCAGTGGCCAAGAGAGTGATGAGAGCCAAGCGACACCTAAGGTAAAACGCCAGTACATATGTGTCTAAGTTATATAATTGTTAGACAAGTTTCACTTACAGGACCTTACCGGTTCCTCTGAGCATCCTGTTCAGTTCCTCTTCTTAGTCGCTCTGTAGACTGCAGTGTTTCTCTAGAGTTTTTCTGAGATCAGTGGGCTATTGTTGAAGGTTGACCCGTTTCCCTGGAGGATTGTCTTTCATACACCTTTTAGAATGTTTGTGACGTCAGTTATGTGACATCATTTTACATAGGGTTTATAATATCAAAAGTTGCTAGTTTTTCATTAATTCAAAAGCAGCTGTAAAAATCCTTTACCTAAACTGAACTAAAGAAAATGATGAAGTTCTACACTCACAGTAGCCTCTCTGATTACAAAGCGCTATGTGGTTTGAAGTACTATCACTATACTTATAAAGTTTTGGGTTGGTACGAATTTTTTAAATGTCTATTATGCTCACCAGGACTGCATTTATTTGTTCACAAATACAGTAAAAACCAGTAATATTGTGAAATATTGCTGTTTTCTGTTTTAATTTAATTGAATTTATTGTCATTTATTCTTAAATTTTCAGCAACAATTAGTCCAGTCTTTTGTGTCACCTTCAGAAATCATTCTAATTTGCTGATTTGGTGCCAAAGAAATGTGTTGAAAACAGTTGTGCTGATTTAGATTTTTGTAGAAACACACTTTTTTAAAATTCTTTGATAAATAGAACATTCAAAAGAACATTTATTTGAAATACTTTTTTTGTAACAGTATAAATGTCTTTACTTTCACTTTTTATCAATTTAATACATCCTTGCTGAATAATATTAATTTATCTCTCTCTTAAAATAAATCGTACTGACCCCAAACTTTTGAACGGTAGTATATGTTGTGCTTTCGGTGTGCAGTGATCTATCAATGTGGTTGTTTTTGTGTTGTTGTTTGTGTGCGTAGTTTCCTGTGTTGTGATCTGATTATTTGGATGAAAAGGCTGTTGACTATTATTAAAGATAAAACTGTAATTAACTGTAGCCATGGTGTGCAAAAGTTCTGGTTAGCCTGGTAGCTTCTATGCTATAGTTACAGGCAGTTAGACTCCAGGGCTGTTTTTCCCAGTGTGATGTGTGCTGTGGTTGGTAAGCCGTAGTGTCATGGTCTTAAGAGCAGTGATTGTCATTGAAGGCGGCTCCTGGAGAATGCTGGGAGTTCCAGAGGAAGAGACAGTACATTCTAGAACGGGCCCGGCTCGAGGCCCAGCTCGCATGCCAACAGTATGCCCTGCACATGGCACAACAGGTAATCTGAAAATCCTGCCATCCAGCCTATAGATACACCCTGTTTGACCCTTGAAAACTTGGCCAACTTGTACAAGTCAGCTGCTCTCTGAGGAATGATTCATCTTCCGGTGCAAATGTGTTTGTCATTCGTATGCAGTTCACTTTGTACCGAATTACCCAAACAAGTGGTTCCGATGTAGCTGCCACATATGTGCTTTTTGTTTGTGCTGTGGTGACTTCATTCTTGTTGTAGTTGTGCTATTGTAAACATGCAGTTAATTCCCAGAAGACCCACGCAGAATCTGTGTCCACAGAACTCATAATAAATCTCTGCAGATTTCGGCAGAATTGGAACGTCTGTCATTCATTAGTTCTATTTGTCCCCTGCCGCCCTTACATGTTCGTTCATTAAAATTAATGTGAATTCTCATTCCTGCAACCTTTTTTACTTTTGTAATTTGACACATTTCTGAGTGAAAAAGAAATGTTGGGCTGAACTTGATTTTATCCATCTGGAAGTGACTGGATCTTGAAAAGTGGGTGCTCCACACTAGATACCAGATTGCTAAAACAATGCTAAAATAGTTTTTTGTCTATTGGTCAGTGTTATAGTTTATAGTTAAAGAGAGAGTTCAACCAAAAATATAACTTTCTCACTCTGACTCTTGTCATTCCAAAACTGACTTTCTTCTTTCTTCTGTCGGACATATACGTAGGCCTGGTTTCACAGACCGAGTTTAGATTAAGCCAGGATTAGGCCTTAGTTCAATTAGGACATTTAAGTAGCTTTTATAAACATGCCTTAGAAAAAAAACATTACTGGTGTGCATCTTGAGACAAAACAATGCCACTGACATATTTTAAGATATGTCAGTGCAAGTTGCTTTTAGTTAAACCATTTTAGTCTGGGACTAGCTTAAGCTTTGTCTGTGAAAACGGGGGGCAAAGAAGATATTTTGAGAAATGTGTTTGGTTACCAACATCCCATGTTCTTTTCTGTTCTGATTTGTTTTTTTAATAATGTGCACTGATGAATCATTCACAGTAACACTAGAATTTGATTGTGCTGTCATCTGCTGCAAAGAGTGAAGTACTCCAAGCTCTGTTTAGCAGATTTTACCATGTTTAAATCCATATATTAAGGGATTTTCACTTAAAGGTCCCATATTGTCAAAACTGAAATTTCCTGGCTTTTTTCATGATAACAGAGGTCTAGGGGCTATGTAACTACCATATAAGTTTCGAAAACAGTCAATCTACAGACAAATGCACACAGCCTGCATAAAGTAGCTGTGCCTTTTCACAAGCCTTTGTGACTTCCGTAAAAATGTGACGTCAGAACTACTCAGTCACCACCCCGAACACTGCCCATGTCCCTCCCTCATTTTGCCCAAGCCCCAGACAACATCGCGTCCATGCCATTGATGATCAACAACAACACGGAAACTTGTCGAGAAAACGCTGTTCAGTCAATGGATGTCAGGAAACTACATCATTGCACAGGCTTCTGAACAACATTAATATAAGAGACCAGTGGTGGCTAATGTTTATTTATTTGGAAATACCACAGCAATTTAATTCTACCTTAACCGTCTGTTCTGCACATTTCACAAGTGACTGCTTCGTCAATCAGGCACAGTTCAATGCCGTTTTTTCAAAGAAGCTACTCATCAAAGATGCTGCAGTCCCTACATTGTTGGGTCTGACCTTAAATTCGCAACCTGTAAATAAACTTCTAACACATCTTATGTTACATTATGGAGCCAGCGTAAAATTAATAATAATAATAAAAAACATTACTTACCATTCTGAAACATCCTTTTGTATGCGCGTTTGAGGGGGTGGTTGGTTGTCTCCCGTCTTCGCCGATTCGGGGTCTGAGTCCGGCTCGAACATATAAGGCCAGATAACATTTCCCTCAGCAATGTCCATCATTACAGGTGTTTTATTTACCTTACTTGTGAGCATCACCAAGCCACAACAGGCTACAGCATACATGACCCTAGTTACCTGTGGTTGGCCTGGCCGTGCGTCACTCAGAAAACAACAGGCCAATCAGAAGAGAGGCTCATGAATATTAATTAGAAAGGCTAAAATCCACCTGTTCTTAGCAGAGCTCCTGAGAAAGGAGCTGTAAAAATACATTGAGATGGTTTTTGGTACTTATACGGCAATTATATATTCTTAATGACATCAAAACCTAAAATAAAACTCCACAAAGGTGTACAATATGGGACCTTTAATATACAGTATTTGTCATATTTGTGGTGCTGGATGCATTTGTTTGTTTTAATTGTCTAGTATTAATTCCAACATATTGGTCCATGTACTTTTAGTCCATAATGTAGCCTACATGAACTGAATAGAAATTAAAAGTAAATTTACTCATGGGGATTGAGAATCATGCAATTATCTAATAAAAGAGGAAAAACTAACAGTTAGAGACCGAGAAAGAAATACTGAGTCATATCGAATCGAGTCAGAGAACAGTGATGCATTGTTTCACTATGTCTAAGTAAAGAGCTTGTTTGTTAACATCTTACATCATCTCAAGAATCTCACAGCCTGTTTTTTCTCACTCATAGGGCGACGTGATTGGCCAGGAAGGATCATATGATAGTTGTGAGAACCAAGTTACCGAGGTAAATCTTTTTAATGTTACCATTATCATTTAATGTTACCATGGCTTTGCTCTGATCATAAGGTGCACTTTACACTTATAAAACTGAATTTGACTTGGTTCAGTGCACTTGTGCTGAGTGTGTTTGTGTCATGTACCAGAATGAAGACAAAACCCCAGTTTCCAGCCCCACACTGAGCTCACCTCCCTTTGGTCTGAAGCCCAGATCAGGTGAGAACAGTTTTGTTTTACTAACACACATGGTGCCAATGTGCTGGTTGGCATGGGTGGCTTTGCACTTTAGAGGATGGTCCACATTTTGGGCTCTCTCATTATTATCAGCACATTTAAGTAATAAGAGGTCGAAGTGTATAAAGATCTTTTTGCCTGTGGCAAACACCTGTTTTCCTGTCAAGCTCATAACTGCCATGCAACATTACAGTCAGGCTTTTTATGCATACATATACTGCTGTTTATTATTACTCTCTTGGCTTTGGGGGCTAAACTGCATCTGGTTTAGAAAATAAGACATGGCAACTGAATATCTTCTAATTTCATTTACACATACATTTTATTTATTCCACATATATACCACACATTACTAATGTGTACAGTTAAATAAATAGACAAAACAACTTGCTTAACTTCATCTGGATGCAGTTTAATTGATGTAGCTGTTTGTTTAGCTGCATAGAGGCTTCTTTTTGCTTCACCCTCTAACACAGGGGTCTCAAACTCGCGGCCCGCGGGCCATTTGCGGCCCGCGGGGTGATATTTTGTGGCCCCCTACTTGACATTAAAGTTTAATGTTAGTGCGGCCCGTCGTTGCGTGTGCCGCGAAAAAAATAAAATAAAAAAAATGTATCCCTTATGAGCTACCATAGATAGTCTCGTGGCAGCTTACGGAGGGTTTGTTGTCAATAGTTGTCATAGACAACCGCGAAGTACAAACATACTGCGCCTGGAAAAAATGAGCGCGTCGCTTCAATTATGAGCGCGCTTGCCGCGCGCCTACATTTGAAATTACGAACTTGAGCGCGCAAAATATGTGAGCGCGATATGTGAACGGCCCCTTGGCGAGCTACCACCAATCAGGCCACGAGCTACTGGTAGCTCGCGAGCGACGTGTTGGAGAGAGACCCTGCTCTAAAACAATGTGAGAATAATCACTTTGAGCTTGTAATATGTGTCCAAGAGGTTCATAAGAAGGTTTGCTTTGATTTGTGCAGTCAGTAATTTGAGACACTATACGAAGAATTCAATAAGACGGGCAGACATGACTGCAAATATTTGTATTTCAAAAGCAATAATTGTTTTTCTAAGTATAATAAAAGGAAATGTGCCTTCCAAAAAAAACATTCAATATCATTAATGTGTTGTATAAAGAAAATAAAAAGGACATAAGCAAATATAAATATCACAAATATGTGTTATAGACAAAGAAAGTTTGTAAAATGAACTTCAACTGTCAGAAGGACAGCTCATGAAGAACCAATCATGTACAGAAAGGAATGTTCAAATTCAGAGGAACTGTTCAGAAGAAACGTTAATAAATATTGAGAAGATTGGATCAGTTGTGCTCCTTTTTTGGAATACTTGAATACTATTTTTTTGTGGAATACTTCATGCGGCCCAGCCTGACCCAGACTCTACCTCTAGCGGCCCCCAGTTAATTTGAGTTTGAGACCCCTGCTCTAACATCTAAGCGTCATTATCTGTGATCTGTTATTTATGTCTAACTTTAAAGGGATAGTTCACCCAAAAATGACAATTCTGTCATCATTTACTCACCCTCAGGTTGTTCCAAACCTGTATACATTTCTTTCATCTGTTGAACACAAAGGAAGATATTTTGAAGAATGTGGGAAACTGAACAGTTCTAGGGCACCATTGACTTCCATAGTATTTATTTTTTTCCTACTATGGGAGTCAATGGTGCCCCAAAGCAGCCTGGTTACTTCAAAACATCTTCCTTTGTGTTCAGCAGAACAAAGAAATGTATACAGGTTTGGAACAACTTGTGAGTAAATGATAACAGAATTTTATTTTTGGGTGAACTATCCCTTTAACAGCATTATCATGCCCAGAGTCTGACATAAATCATAGTCATTTGTACCAGGCGCATAACAGCATGCTAACAAACTGGTACTGAAATACTGTTAACATTGACTTCATTTGTTTTTAATATTTCTCTTTTGTGTTGTGCTGTATTTACGTGTCTCTTTGCTTTGCATATCTTCCTGTTTCCTTCTCTTCCCTTTTATTTACCTGTTTCCCTGAACTGCTGCTTGCCTGCTTGTGTGCTCTTATTACACAAACTACTGTTGCTCGGCATCCTCCCATTTTCTGACTGATACCTGAAACCCGAAACCCCTGCCTGTTTCCTTTCGTTTTCCAATGAAAATCCCTTGTTTGGCTCCTCCTCCTACTGGCACTGCCCTTTATGTTGATACCTGCATGTAGCTTCGCCCTCTGTGCCATGCTCGACTCGGCCCTGTCCCCTCCCACTTACACAGGCCCTGCCCACCGATAGAGACACGCCCCCTAGCCCAGCTGAAGGAGACATGCCAAGCAGTGGTAGGTCTGCTCAATGTATCGTCCTGTACAGTCACATACCTTTCAGTTAGTCTCTTTGTGTTTTCTTATCAAAGATGAAATGTCAGGTGTTTTTATTCTTCTTTATAATATACTATAATTTGTATATTTGTATTATTTTTCTTTATTTTTTCCCCTTTTTTGTTGATTGCTAAGGCATTGAGTCACTATCATATAAATGTGAATACACCTTAAAGCACCCAGAACACCCTAGCCACCCCCTAGTAGACACAACTCTCTAGATACCACGTATCAATGCCTAATAACATCCAGAACTCTCTAGCAACTGCTTTGCAACACTCAACTGCAACGCTCTGGCAACCACCCACAGTACCCTAGCATGATAGCAGCAGATTTTTGCTTGGCAAGCATTACTTTCATTATCCGGCTCAGACAATGTAAAAATCTAGTTTGTCCAACTTTTTGTCTTTTTTAATGATTGAGTATCAGTTTTTAGAAATGACTAATTGTTTTTCAGATATGGCTGAATACTTCAGCCCATTGACCAACATTTCACTTTCAATGGGTGTTTGGTTTTGAAAGTTCATATGTGGAAGAAATTAATTAAATAATTATTTCCTGACAAGATTCACTAGCACCAGCTTCCAATAATTAAAGGGTTAGTTCACCCAAAAATTAAAATTCTGTCATCATTTACTCGCATCGTTCCAAACCTGTATGACTTTCTTTCTTCTGTGGAAGACAAAAGAAGATATTTTGAAGAATGTTGGTAACCAAACCGTGGTGGTGACCATTGACTTCCATTGTTTGACAAAAATAACAGAGACATATCTCAAAATATATTATTTTATGTTCCACAGATTTGTCAGTAAATGAGAATAGAATTTAAATTTTTGAGTGAACTATTCCTTTGACCATAGTAAAATAGTCACTCGTGTACTGACATTTTTTTGTATGAAAGTAAAAAATGTTTCTGAGGTTTGTGTAGTATTAAAGGGTCTTTTAAAACACAGGAGTGAAAGAGGATGTGGTTGAGCTGAAATTTGGGGTGGCCCAGTGGCTTTAAATGGAGATGCGTGTATTTATAGAGCTGCTATTTTGAAGCATTAGATAATGGCCCCAGAGGGAAAATCAGACCTCCATTTAAGAGGAAATGCTTTCAGAGGATGAAAAACTGCCAGGAGACATGTGTACTTGCTCATCGTCTTACGAGAAAGAAAGAGAAAGAGGTAGTGATGGGGGGGAAAGCATTTTAGTAATGAATAGCTTTATACTAATGGGTACTATTGAACTTTATATTATTAGGAGACTCGGGTGGAATCTGCTGCCTTTTTACATGATCTAAACCAATTTTAGAGGAAATCTGTGAATAGTTTTTAAACATAAAATGTCTGAGCTGAGAGTACTACACTCTTTTTGGTAGTTAAAACAATAACCAGAGTAGGCAATTATGCACTTTGTGAATGATGTGGTGTTCGGATTCTACAGAGGTTGATTTCTGTCCATAAGATGAATACTTTTAGACAACTTGGAGAATTTGTAACTTCCTGTTAGATGTCAGAAATTCTCCTGTGTGTTGTTTCTCTCTTTGACCTGTAAGTTTGTTGATAATATTCTGGAATTCTCACTTGTCTTAGCACTCGATGTAACCGCAAATGCGAGAATTAATCTTATTCTTGCCAATACTGGGTTGAATTGATATGTGTGTTGCTCTTAGAGAGATGGTGAGATAGAAACTAAAGAAAATGTGGGAGAAAGACACTTTGTTTTAAAGCTAAAGTTTAATTTGTGTCACTGGCTTAAAAAAAATGTTTTCAAACTTCAAACACAGCTCGGTTTGCTATTGGTGAACAAACAGATAGCCCCGCCCCAAAACTCAAGCCATTGGTTGAGTCAGTAGCCGCGTTTCCATTACCCTTCAAATTGCGCAAATTGAAATTGCGAATTGAAATTACGCTCAATGGAAACACGTCAATTTCGCAAAAACTCCCATTTATCGCAAAAAAGTTTTTACGCTCGCATGAGGAGGTTTTTCAGGCAATTCGAAAAAGGAATATTTCGCAAAACTGCAATGGAAACAGTTTTTGCGCATTTACAGTCACCTGACTTAGAAGACGCGGTGTGTTTGGGGTCCGTCCGTGGTATACGCAAATAATAATGGGCTAATAATTATCATCATTATTATAACATTTATTAGGCTACATATTTAGAAGATGCTTTTATCCAAAAAAAGGAACAAAGCAATTCGTCAAATGTCATTCATAATGGTTAGACAATAATAATACAGGGCTAAGATTATCACAAAGAAACACAAGATTTTGACGCATATCCAAGTGTTTGTGCAGAGTGTGGAGCGCGCGCTGCAGGCAGGGAGACGCGGGCGCGAACACTTGCGTTTTCCTATCAACAGTGAAAACAACTTAAAATACTCTATAATTTCTGGTCATACAGAAAATAATAATACATTATTCGCAACTATGCTTTTATTTGTGTAAACTCAAAATAACAAGAAAACGTTGTGCTTTTGTAAAATAAAATAAAACAATCATGCGCGCTTTCATGATCTCCGTGAAAAAAGCTAAAGCTTGAAATGTCCACTTTAAAACGAACAAATTCGAATCGAAAGCTAATACCTTCTGATTATGTAATCCGTATGAAAGGTGCATTTCTCTCTAAAGGTGCATTCGCGCGGCGCGCCTCAGCGGAGATGGAAATGTTTTTAGCCGACACTAATTTAGAAAACAAGTTTATTAATAAAATTAAAATGCCTCGTTATTCTTTCAGACACATTTATTATCATTAGCCTATAACTCACCTAAATCACCTTTCTGTAGGCTGTGGTTCCAGAGACATAGGCCTAAATATGGCTCTTCTCATTCAGCACTGCGGGAAAAATATAATTTTCAGGTTCTAATTTGGCCTTAGAAAACCATTAAAATCTAAAAAAAAATTGTATTAAGTTGGGAATATTTTAAATGTTTAGTAAAGGGGCAAAAAGTCATAAACAAACATCTGAAATTTAGTCGATTTTTTTTTTCCGCAGCATTTGTGTACAGTTTAAATTAAAAAAAAAAAATTGGTGTTCAACTTTGCATTTAAAAAAAAACAACCACCGTTCATTTTTCGTTTTGCAATACGGGTTAAATAAGGAAAAACGAATGGACACAAATGTACACTGACCGTTTGGACAGAGTTCTTTATTAAATTCATAAAAGAAACAATAGGCTACAGGAATACTGGATTCTAAACCTCAAAGAAATGCCACAATCAGACCTCGGAGCAGAAATGAGGGAGAAACACCCAGAAACTCCTTATGCCGTTCGCAGTATACGGGTCTTTCCCTGCCATTAATGCTTGGATAACACACCACGTCTCCTTCCATTAATAATAATGTCTAGTGTGGTGGTGCGGTGGCTGTGATATAGGGATATAGGCTATAAACCTACCCGTTGATGTTTAAATTACTTATCGCGAGAGGGGAAAAAGTCGCATAACATCAGTTAATGGAAACGCCGTCATTTCGCAATAGTTTTTTATCGACATTTAGAAAAAATCGCAAAAGTTTTGCGCAAATCTGTAATGGAAACGCGCCTACTGTTTCTATGTTAGGCTGGCAGAAAAAAATAAGTATACATAAACATAATAAATACACACTTTTAAGTAAGTAAATAGGCTGTAAAACACAGAGTCGCCCCTGAAGCATGATAAATGACTTTTAAGCCATCTTTTTTTCTCCCTGGTTCTCACACACACACACACACACACACACGTTTAGCCATCTACATGGGGACATTCTGTTGACTTATATTGTTTTTATATACTGCTAGTTATCCTATCTGGATTTTTACAATAAAAAAGCTATTTTTTTACCAAAGGAGATTTTGTCAGATTTAGCTCACTTTGGGGTATAAATTTGTCCCAAAATTTTAAGTAGGTACAGACACACACATGTTGCGTTTTTTTTTTGTTTTATGGGGACTGTATATCGTATCCCCTTACACTAACCCTACCATAAACCTACCCATCACAGAAAACTTTCTGCATTTTTACATTTTCAAAAAACATCACTTAGTATGATTTATAAGCTCGTTTTCCTCATAAAGATTTCGGATATTGCCATCTTTGTGGGGACATTTGTTAATGTAGGGTTTACCAGGACCACACACACACTTTTTTTTTGTTTATGCTGCCCAGAGAAGTCTGGCATATGCTTGCTGTATTACATCAATGTCCAAGCACAGAAACATGGCTCCAGGGCTTTAAACTGTGAGACAACAAAAAGAGGGAGGAATGTTCTGGAATAACATCCTTTTAGTGTTCCTTTCATACTGTCCTCTTCCTTTCATTTTTTCACAGGATGACTAGTTATGCAACTACAGAAGCACACTCAGATGTGTGGAATGAAGTGTTGTTTCTAAATCTTCCTTTCTCTCATGTCTTGACCAGTGCTCCCCCTTGTGGGGAAATGTCATATAATGAAGGCTGTGAGCTGTCAGATATGGACAGTGTCTTAAAAATTCAGGATGTTCATTGTGATAAAGAATGAAAATAAAAGCCTTTTGTCCATTAAAAAGCAGCATAATGCTAAAAGTAGTGACATTTAATGTCAGAATCGCCATATGTTACCTAAAGTTTAGAGTTTTCGGATATCATGATGGATTTGACTTTAAATTGTGTCTTTATGCATGTGGGAATAAGACAAGAGTTATAACATGCTCTGTGCAGACTGATGACGGTTCAGTTGTGTGACAGTGTTTTTCAGGACGCAAAAGACTTTGGAATCAGTGGATCCTCAGTTCACCATGAGGAGAAAGATGGAGCAGCTCAGAGAGGAGCTGGAGCTCACAGAACAACTACGAGAGGTACGAAACACACTCACACAGAAGCGAAGTATATAAACTAACTGTATTAGTTAGTCGGTCAGTTAGCTTGACTGACTAAAAATGACCCCACAAGATTTAATATTTAAATTAAAAAAGTGTATTTATTAACAAATCTCATTGATTTTGCCAGAGCATTGAGAGCAGACTGAAAGTAGCTCTTCCTGGAGATCTGGGCTCCTCTCTCATGGATGGGGTCGTGCTTTGTCACTTAGTCAATCACATTCAGCCGCGTTCAGTGGCCAGTATCCACGTACCATCCCCTGCAGTGGTGAGTCATCTCTGAATGATCCACACATTCACACAAACACTATACACTACCTTTCAAATGTTTGGGGTCCATAATTTTTTTTTTTAACTTTTAATTTTTGAATTCTCTTATTCTACATTTTGTAAAAACGGTAATATTGAGAAATATTATTACAATTTAAAGCTGCAGTCCGTAGCTTTTTCAAGTTAAAAATAATCCAAAATAATTATATAAAAAAATACTTATTCAGCCAGTGGTCAAAACTATCTGCTTGCCATAGCTAGATTCAAAACGGTTAGCTTGTAATAATGATTTTAATTCCAGTGGTACTGGTGGGTTTCCGCGGGAAATTCGAGCATGTCTTTGCGTCATGACGTCACACCCGTACACATAAAGAAGGAGTTTCGGCTAGCCGGCTATACTGCGCGTGACGAGATGTTTAGATGTATAGGCTTTTCTCGCAGCACTTTACATAATTAAACTTATGGCATCCAGAAAGATCCAAACAACAATCATCAGTGTCAACTGGAGATTCAGCAGTTATAAAACCCAAAAGACTTCGTACTTCGGATTTAAGGTGGCTAGAGAAAGAGAAAGAAACAGTCTCATGCGAACACAAGGATTTAAACATCGGCGGGGCTTTTGAAAAGTGCGTGAACTCCGTGTTTTGAAGGGGTTCGAAACGGAAGAAGAGACGGCTTTTTTCTGCTGAACAAGTAAGACATTTCAATAGTTCAATCGTGTAACAGTACGTTTTCTTAATTCACACAGTTATGGAGTTTCCTTTGTTGTGCCTTTCTTGTTTTGCTATTATGGAGAATATGAATTCTGAACTACACAGGTAACCATAAAACACATTAAATTTAACATTAGTCACGCAATGCTGATGTTGTTAACATGAACAATTTGAGAACAAAGTAGGCTATTATTTGCACGGTTGCTGTAAATCTCGTTGATTAAATCTAACGAAGCTTATCATGTCGAATGCTTTTTCCCCCTTAGTTGGTCAGAACAAAAATGGATGTTACTTACTTGTTCAGAAGACATTTTCTTATGAAAATTCTTATGTTGGTCAAACTTTCAAAAAGTGAATCTGTGATTCTGTATGACAGTATCCACACAGCGCGGTGACTGACAGCAGCACTCGCCTCAAAACACTGTGTTCATACGCGCTGTTTCATGCCGATTTACAACCCACGTAAAGATGATAATTCCGCGAATCACTGCAGTTACAGATTTCGAACAGAGAGATGGCGACAAAGAGGAAAAGCTACGGACTGCAGCTTTAAGATAACTGTTTTAATATATTTTAAAATGTTTTTTTTATACCTTTGATGGCAAAGCTGAATTACTCCAGTGTTCAGTGTCACATCATCCTTCAGAAATCATTATAATATGCTGATTTGATGCTCAATAAACATTTCTTATTTCTATCGATGTTGAAAACAGTTGTGCTGCTTTCACCGTGATACTTATTTTGTTCAGAAATTCTTTGAGTAGAAAGTTCAAAAGAACAGCATGTATATGAAATGGAAACTTTTTAAATGTCTTTATTGTCAATTTAGATGCTTCCTTGATGAATAAGAGTATAAATTATTTTTTTTTTAAATCGTACTGACCCCAAACGTTTGAACACTAGTGTATGTTGACTGAAGTTCGTTAACCTGTTTGTTCTCTCTATTTTGATATCTGCACATGGACACGTTAAACCTTCAGCCCAAGCTTAGCATGGCTAAATGTCGCAGAAACGTTGAAAACTTTTTGGACGCCTGCAGGAAAATGGGAGTCCCTCAGGTGAATATGTAATTCTTTTTTGTGAATGCCAAATTAACTAGATCTGTTTTTCAAGGGCCACTGTTTGTACAGGTTTTGCTGTACTAGTCTCTCATGTACTGTCCTACATTAAAAGCATTCATTTACTGGTGGTGGGGTAAAATTATTTCTTCTCAGTAAAAGAAGTCAATCATAGATTAAATATATTGTTAGTGTTACTGAATGAAAGAAGCACAATTTATTATACTATTTTTGTCTGTTTCGGTTGCTTATTTGAAATGTATTATTACTGACAAACAGTTTCTAACAGTTTCAGTCTTTCCCCATTAAAGTAAATAGGAGCTCTTCTGGTATTCATATTTCCTACATAGAAAATAGCTGCTGGTATTACTGCCAACTGAGCTGTTTTAAGAGACTGTAGTCTAATTCGTATTTGGTGAACAATTCACCCTGTGACTCTGATCCTATACATTTGACAGATTATAACTTGTCTGTCATTGAAGTGGGCTGTTAATGGGGATTTCCACTGAATTTCCTGACTTATCTAAATCTCTTTCTGGGAAACCTGCCCGATTAGTTCAAATGAGTTTTTGTGAAAATGAACCTGTACACCCAGGGCTTCTTAAAAAACAGGTTCTGGTTAAAAACATTTTATCACTTGATGACATAACTGATTTTGATCATCAGCCACCCCTAATCTGATTGGTTGAAGCAGCTGAGATTGCCTCAAACTGGCCTATGATCAGTCATGCCTTTAAATGTTTTGGAGCCTTGTGTTAAGCAGCTTCAAAAGCCTCCTGGACCTTCTCTATTCAATAGATCTGGGGGAAAACTGATCATAGAACAGCAGTAACAGGCACTTTCTCACAACCTCATACTAGAGCTGCATCATGCCCTTGTATTAAGATGTTATCATCATGGCTTTAGGCTTCATCCATTTCCAGAGCTTCATTCCATCCTGTTACTGGCTCTGACCTGCTCTCTGATAAATGATAAATGATGTTTCTTCAAGCTGTGACAGAGAGTGATAAACAGACAATGGAATATTGACACATGAGTGGAAAAGTGAATTTCTGTGTAAATCGTCCATAAAACCATTATTTCAGTGTAACAACATGCGTAATGCATTATCCTAAACACAAAACTAGAAGCAATTAGTTTTTGTCCAAATTAGTAACAATGAGCACAACGACCATGTTCCTTTGAAACATGGACGAAATGTTTGTTGTTGATATCTCTTTTTGTGTGGTCAATTTTGGGTCCACTTTTTACATTCTTGCTCAAACTGTGCAAACGTTTCTATTGGTTGTGCCGTCCTGCCCTCCAAAAAATGGTTATTCTACCATATCAGTGGCCTTTCTAGTAGGAACTCAGATGTTGTCTTCATGTCTTTATGGGTTGAGCTTGGTCCAAGCCATTCATAACAGGCTGTTCTGATGAGCGTGCCGTACAGGAACCTTGTAGTTGTCATAGCTTGTGTCTGTAGTAGCAGTAGCTACTACAAGTCTGCATGGCAGCTAGCTTTGTCATTATGTGTCTTTTGTGTTTGCTACCCAGTTACGCGTAGCTGATACTGTTTAACAGGCTAGTTTATTCTGTTAATGTGTTTAGGGATAATGTGGCAAGCCTTGTTTGTTTGGTAACTTTTGCTCTTATAAAGGTTAGGTTTACACAGTATATCATTGTTTTTATTATTAACTTACTAGGGGTGCAGTGTAATTGTTGAGTTACGCACTAGTGTAGCTTGACCTGCTCTGATCTTTACTAGCTTTTGCAGCTCTCTTGCTTTGTACAGTTTCTAGTGCTGTAGCTTGACTTGTGCCTGGCATACGCTCACTACTCACTACTTCACATGCTCTGCTAACCACCATGCTAACAGCATCTGTCCCAGCCACAGCTGCCCTCTGAAACAGAGACAATGACTTATTATAACATTCAACCTCTCTCTCGGAAAACTCTTTTTCAGAAGGCAGTAAGAGGGTCCTTCTCTGGAAATGGTGCCATTTGTGTTTGAAAATTTGAGGATTTTTTCCTACTTTGTTTTACAAGTTTAAAGGCACACTATGCAGGAATTCCGTTTTTGTCAAACAGCGACCCATAGAGTCGCTGTGGAGTACTTGTATTTAATGTTAATGTCGTAAATACCACTCATGCAGAGCTACTCTGCCATAGACTGGTCTCTGCACTCACAGCCTGATACCCCTTTGAAGCTGTTATATTAAGGTACAAATCTTGCATAGTGTGCATTTTTTGCATTAAATAAGAGATCTAGCGCTAAAATGTGTTTTTGAACTCAAGCTGAGCGCTCGTGCCCGCTGCTATCAGTGTCATGGATACAGTGTTCTCTGTGGCGGCTCGCGCGCAGTCTTCACTCGGACGCGCTCTTCAATCTATCGCCGTTGCGGAGACTCTCTATTCATTCCGGTGAAATCACAAAATAAAATGCACAAAAACGTGTCCCTGCTTGATAGACTGTAACCACTGATAAACATATTCAGTTTTGATGAGAGAGAAAAAACTTAGAACCTGTAACCTCTGACACGCTTGGCAAAAGATTTACCACTAGACCATTAAAGAACTCAAACAAAACTTGCGGATTGATGCATTTATTTCATTCTCTTTTCCTTTTCCTAGTCTCTTCCGACCGCGTTTTCTTTGCTTTTTCCATCGTCGATTATCACGTCTGAAATGCACAAAAGTGTCTTCGTGCTTCATGTTGTGGTTGATGTGTGTGACGTCGTTGCCGTAAAGCATGTTGTGATTCTCGCGAGATTTGTCAGGGGCGCTGCTCTCAAACTTGCATTGCTGGTTTTTCCAGCAGCGTCCCCCCAACGCTTTACTACCAGGATGATTCGCCCTACTATGAGTTTGTTTACCACCGAAATGACTTTGAAGCTGTTATATTGAGGTACAATTCTTGCATAGTGTGCCTTTAAAAAGATGATTTAGAAAAAAAAGCCATACTTGTTTATTATCCCCTCATATTTCTTTTATATTATTCAGGAGAAATAGTCTTTTTTTTTTTTTTTCAATGGTCACAGAAAGTTTGTAATTTGTGCGCTTTCAAACATTATTATATACACTATTGTTCAAAAGTTTGGAGTCAGTAAGATTTTATTTCTAAAGAAATTAATACTTATTCAGAAAGGACACATTTAACGGTTTAAAAGTGACAAAGTCATTTATTTTTACATTTTTAAATGTAAGCAGCACATCAGTTTTCAACTTTGATAATAATAAAAATGTTTCTTGAGCACAAAATCAGCATATTAGAATGATTTCTGAAGAAAAACAAATGTATTTGCACCACACCACATTATTTAATCAATGTTCTTGCCCTTTGTGCCAAGAATTATAAAAAAAAATGAATCACCATTTTTGTTTCTATAAACAGCTGAACTATTGAGATTGATGATGCCAATATGTGTGAGCAAATAGAAATACGTGAAATACTGTAATATATACTACCTTTGTTTGAACCATGTGGTTCAACCACACAAATATTATGTCATTTCTTTAAATAGGTCCGAAAAATAAAGTAATTTATGAAGAGGTAAATGTCACAGTGAAACAGGTTGAACAAAACACTGTTTATAACCCATGTAATGGAGATGTACGAGATTAATTTTGATGAAAAACAATGTTTCAAACTGTCTTTAGCAGCACACACTAAATCGAGTGAAATGTATCAAACAATGTGATTTAGTCCAGTATCTTCTTGTTAACTAAAGGAAGTTTTTTTACACATATGGCACTGTTTCCTGAGAATGATCCAGAATTCTTACCGTTTATTGAGCTCAAAGCATTTTACCTTTGACCTTTATCACTGTCTAATCACCTTCCTTATCTTTCTCTGGTGCCGAACGGATGATCTCTCCTCTTCTCATTTCCCCTCTTATTTGGTTTTATTTTCCCTTTGTTTCTCCCTCCGTCTATACTTCATTCTTACTCTATTCTCTTCTCTTCTTCCTCTTCCTGGTTCTTTTTGTCATCCCCTCTATGTTTTGAATCTCTCTCAGTCCTCTCTCTGTTCGGCTTATGACGTTCTGCAGTGTAACCTGCGTCCACTCTGGGCCGTGGTCGCGGCCTTGCTCATGTTGGAGAGCACAGGAACAAGGCAGAAGGAAGGAAAGGTGGAGGGTGGCAGGGAGAAAGAGACAGAGGTCAAGAAGCTTATCCCTGAGTCCACTCAGACTCCACCTCCTTCCTGGCAAATATGGGATCTGATTGGCTCAAGTCTGCTGCACGTTTTCTGTCTGGTGATGCTGTTTGTGGCCTACAGCTGGAGTGAATTTAAATAACATGCATACACTAAAATACACAAATAACACATTATCTCATTTATTGTCTTAGAAAGCACATTGAACGTCTTAAAATGGACACTGCCTGTTTTTTGAAGGAAAATATGTATCCCTGTCAGTTGGAGCTCATTTTATTTGTAGAAATCTTAACTTGGCTATGGTGAAACCATACATAACACAAAACATTTTTGTAACGCAACATGTGCTCCTTAATACAGGAACTTGATGCTTTCATGTTTGAGGAAGTATTATTTATTAGTTTGCGAATATAATATTTATTAGTCTTTGCAAAATGCTAAGGAAACCATCTTTAAACAGGTTTTTTGCAAACATTTACGCTAGAGGTGCACTGAGCACTTTAATAAGGAATGACATATGGCCACGTTCTCACTCACTTTCAGTCTCTCTAAATCATGTTGCAGAAACACTTAAAAATGAAGGTTCTCTATTGGTTCCATGAAGATCCTTTAACATCCATAGATTTTTTTTATTCCACAAAATGTTCTTTATGGTGGACAAAGGTTCTTTAGATTATATAAATTGTTCTTCACACTGGAAAAAAAAGGTACTTTTCTAAGAATTGATAATGGAAATGTTATTTAAAGAACCCAAAATGGTTCTATGGCATCACTGCGAAAACCCCCTTTTGGAACCTTTATTTTTAAGAGTGAAGTTGTATTTCAACAGTCATAACACTGAACATTTTGGTGGTCCTCTTGAAAAATTCACATATAAACAATATAAGTGGTATAGTTACTAGCATCTGCATGACGAAACTAAAATAAAAGAAACGGATATGGAGGTTTTGCCTCATGCCAATCATGCCAATGACGAGCAATGTATCTACAGGAATCAAGGTCTGCTTCAAAGAAACAATTTATAGATGATAATATGAGGACACTTGAGTAAGTGAAGGCCCAGATGTCATTAAAGCAAAACGATAGCTTTGCTTTGCACAGAAGTCTTGTACGGTGAGGTTAAAAATATTAATCATTAGCATAAGGGCTAATTAATCTGTTGGATGTAAAAAGCAGCAACTTTTGGTTAACAGTGTTTTTAAAAGCAGCAGTCAAGGACTGATCTTTTCAAGTTGATGTGTTATTGAAAATGATTAAATATCATGCACAGTCGAGTCATACATGATTACAGTGTTATTTCATCCAAAACACCATCAATAGCATTTTCTTTCTCCTAATGAGAGAGATCCGAATAGGACTAATGGATCATTTCTTTAATTTCCTGTTAATCAGAAAAGCAAAATAACACACAGAGGGAAACAAATCTATTTTGTAATTAATGTAATATGCATAATTCCACAGAGAGGTGACTAATCCAAACCAAACAATGAGGAATAATGGGCTCTTCATGAAGATTTTCTTTATGCATTCTATCAGTGATCTGTAATAAAGGGCTAAGTCAGGTTTTTAAATTATGAAATATCAGATTAACCCAATTTGTATGAGTTCAATAATTAAGTGCAATCTCTGTTGTATGTAATTACCTGCTGTGAAGGTCTTTGCACAGAGTTTCTCTTGATTCTAATTGGTCTCTTTTCTAATTGGATCCTCTGATTCTCTTTTAGGTCCTGATCTTTATCTCACATAATAGAATGACCTTGTTCATCTCATCACAGATAAAAGGAATCATTAAAAGGAACTGTTAGCAAATGAGCAGACAGTGATGTCACTGAGGCCTCTTGACATCATTTCCTCAAAATATAAAACACTTTGAACCTTATCTGTACGATCACATCAGTTATAATTGGTTCTGCTTTCATCATCCAGTTTGACAAAAATAAAACCCAATACTGACTCTTCAGGACCTTTTGTTTGGTATAATTTCCCAGTTGTTTGCTCATTTCTCAAAAAAGCTACCAAATGCAAAAAGTGTTTGTAAAAGGCTTAAACGAGACTGCATGGGGTGCTCTGACGGATCAGCTGCTTCTGTTTGTCCAGATCTAGACTCTTTGACTCCTCTCAGTGTTGAATTATGTGCAGTGCTGCTGCTGCTTATGGACTTTGTAAGGCATTGGTTTTTATGATCATATGAAAAGGAATAAATGTACAGTTCGGGTTGTTTTTCTCAGCTTTGTGGTTGTTTCTTTTAAGACATTTTTGTCTTACAATTTAGCTCTTGTTAATGTTCAAACGTTTGGAGTCAGTAATATTTATTTTTGTTTTTGAAAGAAATGAATGAATGAATTCAGCAAGGGCTCAATAATGTATCGAGTTACAGTAAAGAATTTTATAATGTAACAAAAGATTTGTATTTCAAATCAATTATTTTTCAAATAAATGCTGTTCTTTTGATCAAAGAATCCTGAAAAAAATTCATCACAATTTACACAAAAATATAAAGCAGCACAACTGTTTGTGTAACATTGATAAAAATAAGAAATGTTTCTTGAGCAGCAAATCAGCATATTAGATTGATTTCTGCTGAAAATTCAGGTTTGCCATCACAGGAATAATTTACATTTTTAAATATATTTAAAGAGAAAAAGGTTATTTTATTTGTAAAAATATTTCACAATATTACTGTTAATGTAGCCTTGGTGCGCAGAAGAGACTTCTTTCAAAACATAAACTGTTATTGACCCCAAATCTTTGAACAGTACAGTATGTGTGTTTAGGCTTTAGTGTCTGAGATTCAAATACATATATATACCGTATATATATAAATGGAGAGAGAGAGAGAGAATTTTTGATTGTTTGAATAACTGATATCATACTGGGCATCACTGCTAAATGAGGTGAGTCTTCATGAGTTTAATTAACTGCATTTAGTAAAGAGTGCATTCAGTTTTAATGAAGTTTTTTTGTCATTTTATTTCTCTTCGTGGTTTCCACTCCTTTTGACCAGTCAAATTTACAGTTGGTGTGATAACAATTAAATGTCTTGATAACAATGAAATGTTTTGAGCTGAGCATAAATGTAAAAATAAATAAAATAAGGATAATTCATTTTTAGAACATTACGTGACTTGAGATTTTAATAATTTGACATCTCATGCCTGAAAATGTCCTTATAACTGTGGGGACCCTGTCTCTTTCCTCTCTGACTAAGCACTTCATTTGTCCTCTTTGTGAATCTCTCTCTTCAGGATAAATTATGTCTGCCACATCATATTCTGGAGGAGAAGGGGCTGATCAAAGTTGGCATTACTGTCCAAGCTTTGCTGGATGAGACTTCCACCAACCAGACACTCTTCACATGAGTCACACACACAAACACACACTATTCCCTGTGGATGGACCTCTACCACCAGATGATCTTTGAGAAATTCCCTGGACAACACTGTCCATTTATTCTTATTATCGTAGCTGATCCTCAACTGCAGGTATATGCTCATGTTTTTCTAACTTTCTTTACTTTTTTATTTAGTACTGTTATGTGATCACTGTTGCCCAGGCCATAGTCGTGTATGCAAATGTAGCTAAAAAAACTAGCTTAAGATATGAAATTCCTTTATTTAATATACATATTTATTAAGCAGCTAGTTGAGAGATGCACAATTCCTGATTTATATATATATATATATATAGTGCTTAGCATAAGTGAACACACCCATTCTAAAGTTGACTAAAAAGAGGAATAAAAAATCATCTTTTATGGGGTACTTTCCATAAGATCATCTCTCAATGCAAATCAAACCAGCTATTAGGCTAACTGAAATAAAACCATGCCAATCTCTAGGTATCGGGAAGGGTGTGTGATGATGATGTGGGGCTATTTTAATTCCGAAGGCCAAGGGAACTTTATCAGGATGCATAGTATCCTGGATCCATGAAATAACTGGCCTTTAAAAATAAAAATGCCTCTATGGGAATTTAACATAGGGGTGTCCTGACTTATTGACTGACTGTATTTTAAGGAAGAACATTTATGTATTTACAATACATTATTCATTCACAAAGAAAATTGGTGTCCTTAAAGGTTGGATTTTTCCTCATTTTTTTAATTCAGCCATTAAGATCAATTTCCAAAAGATGATTTTGTATTCCTCTTTGTAGTCAACTTTAGCATGGGTGTGTTCACTTATGCTAAGCACTATATATATTGTGTGTTTGTTTAGATTATATGGTATTTGTGTTGGGCCTTAGTGATCTAGATTTAAAACACTCGTCCTCCCAGTTTTAATATTGATTTGTTTTAAATATTTTTTTCTCGATTGCGAACACACAATCAATTCAACAATTCTCACAACTATAAAGACCATCTCAAAACTACACACCAACTTGCACAAATCTCAAACTTCCAGGTCAATTAATTTTAGTCAAAATATCCTCTTTTTTTAGAATCAAACTTTGGCCTCAGAAACAAATAACAAATACACAGACTACTTTCCTGCCTAGAGAACAGCAGTGAGAACAATTCACAACACTGTAACAAAAACCTCTGGGCAATAATATATATTCGGGAATACTTTTTCAGCTTTTTGAAAAAGTATTATTACTTTTTCTATTACAGTATACAACATAAAGGAAAGTGCAGATACAGTAAAATACAACAATGAGCTTTAGGAAAAAATTATTTTCATTACACTAAAGTGATCTTACAGTAGATGAAAAGCACCAAATACCAAAGAATTGAACATGATCCTGGTATGCAACACATTACAGTATACTGTCAATTACCGTTGCATCCTCTGCACTTTCAGTCAAATGTCATTACATTATACAGTACTATAGCAGTTTCTTGGTCTTCTGATAAAAGAACTCCCTACCTCCCTTAGGCAGTCTTCTCTCAGTTCTGCAAATATATAGTACAATATAGCAACAAATGAGGGTGTTGAGGGTGTACAACATGTGCTATAGTTTACTGTACATACAGTAGAATAGTGAAAGTACCGTAATTATACTGTGTGTAAGACGTAGTATAAAACCCCTGTAGATAATTCGTTCAGCTCTCTCTCCAGTGTTAGGATGCTTTTTCTAAAGCACAATCACCTGTGCTCCTATTTATATTATCCTGAGATTTGTCATCAGTTTTGCTATACTTCATGTTCACTCATGGATTACATGTGCTATTTGAGTTCACATTGTGACACTTGAGTTAATTATATTATGTGTTTGTTTTATGAATGAGAACGTGGTTAAACCGGTGTAAATTGAGAAAATTGGAATGTGAAACAAGGTGAAATGTGTTGAAGGGTTTGGGAAATTATGACAAATGAATCAGTTATAGTGTGTTGGCAATCAAGAAAAACTGTAAACCACTTTTTAAATTGTTTTTTGGGAGCCATTGATGTTTGTCTCAGGGGAAGTGTGACATCACTATAGTTTTATACAGTCTCTGCTCTGCTTACCTGTCAGTCAGGTATTATATCACTAAAAGAAAATGTCTGAGTGTGTTTACAGTAGAACGCAACATACCTTTCTTTCTTTGTGTATGTGCATTTGATATCTTCAGGAGAGTGTTTCTTTTGTGAGAGTGAGAGAATGGGAGCACATGTTTGCACTTTTTGTATGTAAGTTTGTGTGTCTAAGGACATTTATTATTATTTTTCTTTTTTACTTTGTTCTACTGCGTATTTGCTTACGGGAAGTCTGATGTCCAAAGCTTCATCTCCTCATAGATTCAGCCATGAAACAGACCAAAACATTTGAAGCTGGAATCTCACTGGAGATTATTTGACAGTTGCCAAAATTATTTTCTTATTAAACTGATTTACAAACATAATGGTTTTATACAGTTCTTTACAATTATTTTTAAAATAAGAGTTTTGTATTTGTAGAAGGATTTGTAATGTGATGTGATGTGGTGTGTGAATGTGAAAAATGTACAGAACATTTATATTTGATGTGCTTATTTTAGTAAAAATATATTTGGTTATTTTACTTACATTTAAAGCACAATTTACTTTATTAATGTGAACTGACAGGGCAAAAAAAAAACAGCTTTATTATGATTTAAGTTCTTATATGAAAGCAATTATAACACGTCCATATACAGTATAGTTTCAGAGACTTATTCATGCGAATAATTACAAATAAAATACATTGACAAGGATTATCCCTTTAATTGGCAACAAAAACTGACAAGTTTAAACTCATTTCAAAACGTATTCACATTAGTATACTGTAAGGTGTATCCTAATGGTATTCTTCATACTGTCATAATTTGATTAAAACGCATGGAATAGAAATATGGATTAGAAAGTGTAATTTTAGAGACATTTGAAAGGGAGAGCACTTAGATTTTGGTGTTTGGTGGTAGTTTTACAAGAGGTAAGCCTTAAACATTTGCATTTCTTTTAAAATCAAGTATAGATTAGACAATAGTTCCATCCTATACACATTTTCACTGCTGTATCTTTTGATTAATATATCTAAACTAAGGACAGAATTTAAGTACGGTATCCAAATCTCTGCTGCAGTGGGCAAGTTGTGCATCATTACTGTACTATCAACATTCCCCACCACTTCAGAGAAAACGTAGTGAAACTACTTTACACACTAGATTTTAATGAAGATTTGATTTTGAAATGACTGTGTTTTGCACTTTATGTATTTGGGACTGTCTTTTTTTTGGCAACTGGCAAATAGTATTATGCGGGGTATTTATATTACAGTATTTGGAGGAACTATATCAGCTGATCAGATGACTAATGTGTTTGATAAATCACCTTAAACTGCTGAATGTTATGTTGGGATTTTTTTGTCATCTTCAATGTATTGTAAAGAGAAAAGGCTTGTACTAAACATTTTTGTACTTTAATTTTTATAAATAGGACTTATTTTTCCATGTCTTTTCAGTGTTTGGGATTTTACCCCTTTGTAATTCTGTGAACTTTAAGGTGCATGTACAGTACTGTTTTTGGGAAAAGCATGCATGTCATTCCACCTTTTGCCTTAACCTCTGTAAATATGGTTTATTTGTACCAACTTCTACCAGTAAAAACTTTCACCTTCAAAGACTAGTTTGTTTCTTAAATATTCAGGATACTGTAGACATGACATAATGGTGATTAATTTGCTAAACCACATTAATCAGATGTCTGAACCATTTAGCCTGCTTTACGTGTGAAATGAGGACATGTAGAATAATTGTGCGCAACGGATTCATTTGCAGAATTTATGTAATTAATACAACTTAATTCAAATAAATCACTGCAGAACAACAAATACAAAACCACAACCAAATGCATTTATTTAAGGAAATGTCTCTACAGTTAAACATCACCCTGTTAATTAATTATGAATATGAAAATACAAAGGGTTGCATTGTAGTTTGAGAGGTGGTTCTGATGTAATTTCCAGGTGTGTAGATAGGTTTTGTAATCATCTGGAAGGCACGAGAGCTGGTTGCCATAATCATGTTGCATAGCTTCAGGCATTCAGATATTTGGCATGATGCTTGATGTGGTCGTTGATGAAGGAGAAGATGAAATAGTAACTGTGATCATAACCCTGACAGAGCAAAAGAAAAACAAGATTGAACAGAAGAGAGCAGATTTTGTCTTAAAATGTATACTCCATTGTATAGAGTGACATCTAATCCTGAGAGTTGATTTAGTTGCACTGATGGAGAATTCATTTAAAACATAACAAAAGTCAATGCATTAAAGTTATTATTGAGGTTTATTTAAAGTTCAAAGACCTGCCCTACCACCATGTGGTCCAAAAATCGGAGACCACAAGTGAAAATGCTTTCATTTTATTAGTTTAATTTAATACAAAAAATGTTCCTTAATCATATTATCAGCATACAGTAATAATTCCAGTGAAAAATTCACATGAATTCTAGCATTTTACAGTTCTTGGTATGTGTCCATTTTGGCGTGTGGCTATCAAAGCCCAGGTACTGGATAATCAATTAGATTTCCAAACATGCCATTCCTCTCATTGGTCACAGTGGGTTCAGTACTGACCTGCTGAAGGCGGAAAACTACGGGAATTTTCTTCTTGGAACAGGCAGCGATCAGATTGTCAGGAAGCAGCTGACTGGAAGACAAGAACTGGTCATCACGGCCTTGATCAATCAGAATATCAAGCTCAGGACCGGAATATGATTCAGCCAATACTGTAGCGTCATACAGCTGTGGAAATGACAGAGGAAGACAAATAAAGCAATGTTGTACTTGTACAATGCAGTGTGCTAAGGTAAAACTATGTTAAATAAGAAAAAAAATGATTATGCACTGATTATTATTTCATAAAATTACTGTTTTTTTTATCTAAAAATGCAGCCTTGCATGATAGTTATTTCAAAAACACTAAAAAAAAATCTTACCAACCACAAATTCTGAATGGTAGAGTACACACTTATGATCATCTCTTACCTCCCAGGTGGACTTGTCAGATCCAAGATAGCCAGAGAAAGCTTTCTGTCCCCATGCACATTGTATGGGGTTACAGATGGGTGCAAATGCTGACACTGACTGAAACAGGCAAATGCACAAGAAAAAAAAAAATAATTATATAGACTGAACTTCAAATAACTAAATGATGAAGCAGTGCATATAATATTTAATACACCTTGTATTTCCCAGGATTCTTAAGTGCACAAATGAGAGCTCCATGGCCCCCCATGGAGTGACCAGAGATGGACATTTTCTCCGGATCAGCAGGGAAGTTAGAATTAATCAGTCGTGGGAGCTGAGAACAAGAGAAATGTGATGAATACGATGAGTGCGAGATCCAATGTTTAAGGTGTCATTGTTTAAATTTTCAATTGTGACAGTCATCAGAGTATGACTTTGTAAAACAGAGCTAAATTAAACACCTCCTCGGTGACATACGAGTACATGCGGTAGTTGGTTTTCCAGGGCTCCTGGGTGGCATTGACGTAGAATCCTGCACCTGTCCCAAAGTCCCAGCTCTCTTCCTCTCCTTCAATGTTGCAGCCACCTGACGAGAGCAGAATCCTCTCATTTTCTGAGCATGGGCTTATGTGTAAATGAGGAAATTTTAGTGTTGGTTGACTCGAATATTTCTGACAACAACATAACAATAGCCAGAGGTTTTTCACGTTCTTACTGCAACAGTACAGACTTAAATGGCATAATATTAGTTTACATTTGATGTATGCTTTAACTGGAATTTCTCCAAGCAGTGGAGTGACGGTCTGGTGGGAAAATCTAAACCCTAACCTAAACTGGGAAGTCACAATGCTATTTGATCCTCAGGGGATACTCTTTTTATCTATATGTTGCAGTAATGTTCTGTAATGTTCGGCCTCACAATCCACCCGTTTCCATGATTAATATGAGTTGGTCCGTGTATCTCTAGGATTTGGCCAGGCAGAAATCATAATTATAGGGTGTACTGTCTCCCGAGATGGACAAGCAGGACTCGAAACTGTAGTGGTGGTGTATAACAAATGTTGAGATGTTTACGTGGACTGGTGTCTGGAGCTACGATGATGATCCCATGTTCAGAAGCCGCCTGCTGGCTCCCTGCTTTAGTGATGAAGTTTTGCTCTGTGCATGTCAAACCTAGAAAAAACAGTGTATGGTTAAATACATTTTTAGCAGCCTACATCACTGGTATGTATTACAATTATTGTTGGCTCTTTGACTGATTTGTTCCTCTTTTGTAAGTCACTTTGTCTGCTAAAAGCATAAATGTAAACGTACTTAAAGGCAACAATATAGTATACTTCAGTATGCACCATGAAATAGTTACGCTCATTCACTCAAACTGGCCTAGAGAAGAGAATCAGAATGAATTCAAGTACCTGAAAGCCAATAAAACACTGGGCATTTGGAGCTCTCAGCCTTGGGAGGAAGGTAAATGGCGAACTTCATTTTACATTTTAACTCAGAGCTGGAAATAGAGTTGATGTTAAGATCAGTAAAGGTTTCATTCGGGGGTTTTGATGAAAACTACAGTCTCTCACCTGTCATGCTCGAACACTTTCTGATATCCATCACTGCACTTATTAGAAGAAACTTGCGTCAGTGCCATTGCGCCGTTTACTGGGTTGAGAAAAATCAAAGTTCGAGTGAAAGATCACATTTCATATATAGACTCACTTGTACTCGCATGCAAACACATGCACAAACTCATGATATGACTTCAATACATAAAGGGTCGATCAAATTTCATGTATCTGGACACCATTTGAAGCTTAGCTTCAGTAACAGTATTTCATGTTTAACGCTTCAGACTCATGGAGTCTGCGCATGGGCACTGCAGTAACTGGCCTGCCAAACTCGCAGCATTGCGTGCTTACGGGATCTGGAGAAAACGACCCAAAGAAGCGCCTCGGTACGCTTGAAAGAATCCCAAAGCATACGCTGAAGAAATTAAAGTTTTATTTAGCTCCCGTGTAACAGTCCTCTTCATGCAGGATAATGGCCTGGATATTATTTTGTAGCACTTACCTCTGCAGGCTAAAGGATTCCAGAGTCCAGTGTGACGTCAGGGTTAGCGTAAGACGTAAAATCACGCCCCCTTACGTTTTTGGTCTGTCCTTCTACGGTTTGGTCATACAGGGGCGCTCGAGAGATATGTTTGTTTAATGTCCTTCCTTCCTTCCTTCCATGTGCGCCCAAGAAATGACATTTCCAAACTTTATATTTGCAGCTCATGAACACTTTGAACTACATAATTGTGATCTTGGAAATAGAATGTTTTGTTTTTTTGTTTTTTTTTTTCTGTCCAAAAGTAAGAATGAATTAATAGGCCTAAAGGTCGAATATATTTTAGTGATCAATATTTTGTTGGCAATTGATGATAATAATTTGTATATTTTTGCTGGCGAAATATATGATGCTGGCCTTGTAGATCTGACCAACTGAGTAGGATGTCCGAATGTTTTCTAAAGCCATGTGACCCGAGGAGTCGTCAGATCAAAAAGTAAAACGGAAAGGTGACAAGACAACAGTGAGCCAAGCATCTAGATCTGTTTATCTATCTAGAAATGTAAAGTATTAAGTAAACATGATAATTCATCAGTGTTTATCTTAATGTTTACACTTATGCTCTAAAAGTGTTAAGTGAACACTTACATTGAAAGCTACATAACTGGACATGTTTGTGCCTTGTTAATTATAATATAATACAAAGTATAAACTTCTCATGATGTAGGCTATATTAGTCAAGATTATTCAAGATTAAATTAGGACTTGATGGTTGTGTTGTAGCCTACCCTGGAGCATATTAACGAGTGGACTTTAAGATTGTTTTGGACACGTTCATTTATGGATGTGTCCACTGCAAATGATACATCAGTGCCATGCCTGCCTAACAGCGTAATACAGATGGCACACTGTTACATCAGTTAATGCTTTTTGTGTGTGTGTGGCTCTACTAAAATCGTAATTTTTCCTTCCAATGAAATCAAATTATTTGTCACCATATGCCCTAGCCGTAGCTTATCCTTATAGACCATTAATTAACTTTATTCTTTTAGTGTCCTTCAACCGATTTCTGTTTGTAAACTGTCATCATTTACAAAACACTTGGCATGATTCAGTGCCTGCTTCCACTGCACTGCATAAATGTGATCAGGATGAAATGACAGGCTCCATGGAAATGTGTCACTTTAAGCATCTCAAACCAATAAGCACGTCCTTTCTAAAAACGAGATAATCAGTAATGACCACATACAGCGAAGATACATTAGTGTCCCCTGTTAAAGTCAAATTGTAGGCTGTCCAGACAATTACCAAATTACCAGAGCATGGAACGGAATGCTTACTTAATTTAACTGCAGAAACACAGTGTACTGAAGAACAGGAAGAACACAATCAGTCTCTCTCCATCCATCAGCCATCTGTAAAGGCATTTTACCCTCGACATTTTTTTTTATTGGTTTCCTAATAAACCACAAACGTATTTTGCCTTATCTGGTAACAGCATTAATCCTTTAAACAATTATAATCATCGATCCACCCAGTGCTAATGTTTCCAAATGATGGACACTACTGGTGATACCTTCAGAGTCATACAGGACTCCTCACATATTATAAACTATTCTATGCAACAACAAAAAAAATTGTATAAATAATGTGAGTTGTTTGACACTGAAAATTCCAAAAAGACAAAGTGCACTTATTGAACAGAAAGAGCGCAACAACTCAACTGCCAAGTTTTCCTCTGCTGCTGGATGACAAAATAACGTCTCGGTTATGGATGTAACCCTCGTTCCCTGAGTAGGGAACGGAGACGTTACGTCGTGACTACGAAATGGGGTTTCGCTTAGAAAGCCTATCAACTTCGAGTATTACAAAACGAGCCAATGGCAAAGAAATGCCATGGGTCTGCGGATTTTGCATAGCGTAACTCCGCCCCACCTCGTGGGTATATAAGGAAGTACGCTGGCAACATGCAGTTATGTTACTTACTGAGGAGCCAAGACTGAACTCAGGCTGTTCCAGCGGTACAGCGAAAGGGGCAGGGAGACGTAACGTCTCCGTTCCCTACTCAGGGAACGAGGGTTACATCCATAACCGAGACGTTCCCTTTCGTAGTCACTACGAGTTACGTTGTGACAACGAAATGGGGTTCCCAGTCTAATCACGCCAGTCGGCTGTCTTCCAGTGCCCTGCGTAAGTCTGAGCTCCCTGTCGTGAGACTAGCATGGACGAAGGACTCCTACTTAACACAGGAATACCAACCTCTTGCGATAACGATATATATCACGATATACACTCACCGGCCACTTTATTAGGTACACCTGTCCAACTGCTCGTTAACACTTAATTTCTAAGCAGCCAATCACATGGCGGCAACTCAGTGCATTTAGGCATGTAGACATGGTCAAGACAATCTCCTGCAGTTCAAACCGAGCATCAGTATGGGGAAGAAAGTTGATTTGAGTGACTTTGAACGTGGCATGATTGTTGGTGCCAGAAGGGCTGGTCTGAGTATTTCAGAAACTGCTAATCTACTGGGATTTTCACGCACAACCATCTCTAGGGTTTACAGAGAATGGTCCGAAAAAGAAAAAACATCCAGTGAGCGGCAGTTCTGTGGGCGGAAATGCCTTGTTGATGCCAGAGGTCAGAGGAGAATGGCCAGACTGGTTCGAGCTGATAGAAGGGCAACAGTGACTGAAATAACCACTCGTTACAACCGAGGTATGCAGCAAAGCATTTGTGAAGCCACAACACGCACAACCTTGAGGCGGATGGGCTACAACAGCAGAAGACTCCACCGGGTACCACTCATCTCCACTACAAATAGGAAAAAGAGGCTACAATTTGCAAGAGCTCACCAAAATTGAACAGTTGAAGACTGGAAAAATGTTGCCTGGTCTGATGAGTCTCGATTTCTGTTGAGACATTCAGATGTTAGAGTCAGAATTTCGCGTAAACAGAATGAGAACATGGAACCATCATGCCTTGTTACCACTGTGCAGGCTGGTGGTGGTGGTGTAATGGTGTGGGGGATGTTTTCCTGGCACACTTTAGGCCCCTTAGTGCCAATTGGGCATCGTTTAAATGCCACGGCCTACCTGAGCATTGTTTCTGACCATGTCCATCCCTTTATGGCCACCATGTACCCATCCTCTGATGGCTACTTCCACCATGTCACAAAGCTCTAATCATTTCAAATTGGTTTCTTGAACATGACAATGAGTTCACTGTACTAAAATGGCCTCCACAGTCACCAGATCTCAACCCAATAGAGCATCTTTGGGATGTGGTGGAACGGGAGATTCGCATCATGGATGTGCAGCCGACAAATCTGCGGCAACTGTGTGATGCCATCATGTCAATATGGACCAAAGTCCCTGAGGAATGCTTCCAGCACCTTGTTGAATCTATGCCACGAAGAATTGAGGCAGTTCTGAAGGCAAAAGGGGGTCCAACCCGTTACTAGCATGGGGTACCTAATAAAGTGGCCGGTGAGTGTATAAATTATAAGAGAACCATTTCAGAACAGGTTAGATAGACCATAAGGAAAGCCAAACTGCTAAATGTTTTTTTTTTTAAAGAAACGTACATAGTTTTGAGAACATTTATTATGCAAAACTGTAATTATACACTCACCGCCCACTTTATTAGGTACCCCATGCTAGTAACGGGTTGGACCCCCTTTTGCCTTCAGAACTGCCTCAATTCTTCGTGGCATAGATTCAACAAGGTGCTGGAAGCATTCCTCAGGGAGTTTGGTCCATATTGACATGATGGCATCACACAGTTGCCGCAGATTTGTCGGCTGCACATCCATGATGCGAATCTCCTGTTCCACCACATCCCAAAGATGCTCAATTGGGTTGAGATCTGGTGACTGTGGAGGCCATTTTAGTACAGTGAACTCATTGTCATGTTCAAGAAACCAATTTGAAATGATTAGAGCTTTGTGACATGGTGGAAGTAGCCATCAGAGGATGGGTACATGGTGGCCATAAAGGGATGGACATGGTCAGAAACAATGCTCAGGTAGGCCGTGGCATTTAAACGATGCCCAATTGGCACTAAGGGGCCTAAAGTGTGCCAGGAAAACATCCCCCACACCATTACACCACAACCACCAGCCTGCACAGTGGTAACAAGGCATGATGGTTCCATGTTCTCATTCTGTTTACGCCAAATTCTGACTCTAACATCTGAATGTCTCAACAGAAATCGAGACTCATCAGACCAGGCAACATTTTTCCAGTCTTCAACTGTTCAATTTTGGTGAGCTCTTGCAAATTGTAGCCTCTTTTTCCTATTTGTAGTGGAGATGAGTGGTACCCGGTGGAGTCTTCTGCTGTTGTAGCCCATCCGCCTCAAGGTTGTGCGTGTTGTGGCTTCACAAATGCTTTGCTGCATACCTCGGTTGTAACGAGTGGTTATTTCAGTCACTGTTGCCCTTCTATCAGCTCGAACCAGTCTGGCCATTCTCCTCTGACCTCTGGCATCAACAAGGCATTTCCGCCCACAGAACTGCCGCTCACTGGATGTTTTTTCTTTTTCGGACCATTCTCTGTAAACCCTAGAGATGGTTGTGCGTGAAAATCCCAGTAGATTAGCAGTTTCTGAAATACTCAGACCAGCCCTTCTGGCACCAACAATCATGCCACGTTCAAAGTCACTCAAATCAACTTTCTTCCCCATACTGATGCTCGGTTTGAACTGCAGGAGATTGTCTTGACCATGTCTACATGCCTAAATGCACTGAGTTGCCGCCATGTGATTGGCTGCTTAGAAATTAAGTGTTAACGAGCAGTTGGACAGGTGTACCTAATAAAGTGGGCGGTGAGTGTACATAATAATTTAACATAATGTTGCAGATAAATAAAATTCAAGTACACTAGCTGCAGAGACTTTAACAAAAAAAAGCTTAGAGTATTGGGTTTCTTTCCTTTAGTGCACGTCTGTTTCACACAAGGTGTATGTTGGCGCTATCGACGCACATCACGACGCAGTCGAGGGTAAGTCCGTGGGAAAGCACGACCTGGTCATCAGGTTGCTGAGAGGAGCGAGGAGACTGAATCCTCCTCGCCCTCCTCTCGTTCCCTCTTGGGACCTCTCAGTGGTTTTAACTACCCTGCAGCAGAGTGCTCCCTTTGAGCCTCTGCAATCAGTGGAAGACAGCCCTCCTGGTTGCATTGGCCTCCATTAAGAGGGTAGGGGACCTGCACGCATTTTCCGTTGACGAAGCGTGCCTGGAATTCGGGCCGGCCTATTCTTACGTGATCCTGAGACCCCGGCCTGGATATGTGCCCAAGGTTCCCACCACTCCCTTTTGAGATCAGGTGGTGAACCTGCTAGCGCTGCCCCGCTCTGTCCAGTACGCCCCCTCCGTGCTTACATAGACAGAACGGAGTGTTTCAGGACCTCTGATCAGCTCTTGTCTGTTATGATGGGAAGCTGAAGGGAAAGGCTCTCTCCAAGCAGAGGTTGTCTCACTGGTTAGTGGACACCATTGCTTGGCATACCAGCAGCAAGGTCGACCGTGCCCCCTTGTGTGAAGGCCCACTCCCCTCGGAGTGTGGCTTTCTCTTGGGCTCTAGCGCATGGCGCCTCGCTAACAGACATCTGCAGAGCTGCAGGGTGACACCCAACACATTCGCCAGATTCTACTATCTCCGAGTGGCGCCAGTGTCTTCTCATGTACTCGCTTCAACCAGCCAGTACTTGGATCTGCTCAGGTGTCTTCGCTTGCTCGCCATTCCACTCCACGGACTGGATACGTGCGATATTTCCTCAGGTGAGCTTCCCTGACAAGCCCTGAGTTCCTCCAACACTGTGGACGTCAAACGCCAGAATTATGCCACCAGCAGCTTTCGCATTGGCCAGGTGCCGCCATGTGCATGGTTCCCCCTCTGGGCGACCCCCACATGTGTATTTACACTGTAAGCCTGAGCATATGTCTTTCCATTGGCAAGCCACCTTGCCACCCTTGGAGTTGAAACATTCCACCCTGCGGGCTGGACACCCCAGTGTTTTCCATATGCAGCCCCCTCCTGGGTCATATGTTTATTCTGTAAGTCCCCCCCTTCGGGCAGGCAATAATTGCATATTCCTACTTTAGAATTAAAATCTCTATCGCCCTATTGCGATAATGCATGTTCACGCAATCTACCCGAATATTTAGAGCCACGAGCTGCAACCAGCTGCATCGCATCATCGTATTCGTCATCTTGAGTAAACATGACTGAAAGTGAAACGGAGGAGCTGTTTCACACATACTCCGTTTGCAGTGCATATGCGGTGCGTATTTTTTCCTTACACATGTTAACAGGCCTGCGCGCGAATGCGGTGCGGCAATGCGTTCCAGGTGCGGTGCGGTGCGTATATAGCCTACAGCTGTGCAGCGATCATTTACGCACAGAGTCTATTCCTGCTGTGCTGCACGCGCTGAATTAAAGTGACAGCGCATGGTTCATGGTCAAAATGAACACGGATTGATATGAAAATATAGTAATATCTCCTTAAATGCATTTAATTAAATTATACTACTATTTTTCACAGTCATTTTCTTTTTAACTTTAAGCTCGGGGTAATTAAAGCAAGGAAATCTACACAGTAACGTTGCCTCAACAACGCGACATAATGGATGCACTTGTCTCTTCGTGGAGGTGGAAAAACAAGTTATTTGTGCCCGCAATATTTCTTGTAAAAAAAGATTTAAATGCAAAAGAAAAGGTATGAGAGCTGCTTTTGTCAATATGGTGTATGTTTTAATTTAAAATGTTTGCGATTGTAGTGGTAGGGGATTTTCTTTTCCTTTTTCGCGTTCGTTTCCTTTATATGGGAATGGGTGGATGAGGTAAAGGGCTGGTGTATTTAAGTGCGTAGACGGGAGGCCCTAGAATGTAGGCTTTTTGTCATACCCGCCCCTCTTCCGGTTATCGGTGTCACTATAGTCGAGGTAAGCGACGGAGGTTATGCACGGCTTCGTGTGGTTTTAAAGTGTTTAGAGTATGTTACTTTATCTTTGAAGTGATTGCTGTAGCCGTCTGGCGGCGTGCCCTGGGAGTTGCGTTAAAGGGATACTCCACCCCAAAATACTCACCCTCAAGTTGTTGCAAACCTGTATAAGTTTCTTTCTTCTACTGAACACAAAGGAAGATATTTTGAAGAACGATTGGAACCAAACGGTTGTTTGGCACCATTGACTTCCATAGTAGAAAAAAAAAATACTATGGAAGTCAATGGTGCCAAAGTTCCAATCGTTCTTCAAAATATCTCCCTTTGTGTTCATCAGAAGAAAGAAACTCATACAGGGTTGCAACAACTTGAGGGTGAGTAAATGATGACAGAATTTTCATTTTTGGGTGGAGTATCCCTTTAAGCGCTCATTGAAAGCTTTAAGGTATGTCGGCTATTGCAATGTGTTGTGGTTTCTATGGTGTAAGTTGAGTTTAATGGGGGTTATTGTGTGTTTTAGCAGAACATTCGCGAGTGCATCCTGACATGGTGACGTGTGATTTTCGTGTGTCCTCGCGTACCACGTGATGGCCAACTCGGGTCGCGCTGCTGTTTTTCGTGATTAGGTTATTTTCTCTGTCTTTCGTGAATGGATATTTTTCTCAGTTTTCCATAACTTTATTAGTCTCTGTGTTTTGTTTGTTTTCATTTCACGATTTGAGTTATTTTGTTATTTCTGTATGGAAGTTGATCTGACCAGAGTGATTTGGGCCATGGTGGCCGTGTGGTGTAATTACACCGTGTAATTATCTCGCAGTGTGTGTGTCCATCTAACGTCACCCTTTTAGTACGTTGGGGCCCTCAATGCCGATGAGGTAGGACGGGTTATCTGTGCACCAACTGATTTGGATTTGGTCAACTATCATTTGTGTCTGATGTGATTTGCTGTGACTATTTTGTATTTGTATCGCACCCACTAATTTCTCTTTGTCTTTTTTGGTTCGAGTCAAGGTCGAGTTGAGTGCGCCGAGGGGGAGGCTAATCACTTGGGTGAAACACATTTGCTGTGAGTTTGGAACAAGCGTGCCGCACAAGCCCTCAAAAGTGAAGCCGAAACGTCTCGATCGCCCCCCAGTGACCGGTCCTAGTATAGGTCATGGTTGAGAGCACAATTTCTTACAGCCACCCCTAAGGTAAGCTTTAGCCTTGTAGTTTCTATTCTTTTTGTTATTCATTTTTGTTTGTTCCCTTTCGAGAGGTTCCTCTTATTGCGTAAGTAGCTTACGCTATGGGAAAACTCCTTTTCTCGAGAAATATTGAAGTCTTTATGTAAAACGCATTGCAGCTGCACAGCATACAGCAATGAGCGAGGGAGCTCGGTCATTGGCTGTGCTGCGGCAACTGCACGAACCAATGACGGGGCGACTCTGAACCCGCTTCCAATGAGCGTGCTTCGCGCCCGCGCGCGTCAGAGCCCGCCAAGATGGGCGTGGCCAAGGGCTATATATTGAGCGCCCCGTCGTCTGAGTTCTCAGATTTAATCTCCTTCAGCAAAGACCTTCTCTTCGCTGGATCCTCCGGATTTCTTGGAGTCTTTTCGCCGCCGCCGTCGACAAGCCTACAGCAGGACTGCTTCGAGGACGCCGGCGCCTTCAGCCGCCTTCGATCGCCTTCTGCTAAGCCATCCGGCGCGCATCATCATCATATCCTTTTTCAAAGCTTTCAGTGTTCGCCCCCGCGACACTTTCTAAAAGAGCAAATTAACAAGGCGTTGTTTCAAATGCCTTCCTGCGCCTCGTGTCGAGGCCCTCTTCAGGACGGGGATCGTCACATCATTTGCGCCCGCTGCTTGGGACCGGACCACGCAGAGGCTGCCCTTACTCGAGGCGGATGTCCCGAGTGTGACGCCCTGGGCCTCACCGAGCTGCGCGCTCGCTTCGCCGTTTTCACCGCGAAAGAGCCCACCTCCTCCGTGCTGCCATCCCCTCTGGTCGAGCCGCGCAAGAAAAAGCGCCGCTCACAGAGGCCGCCAGAGCACGCGGTTTGCAGTGATGTCACGCCGGGCCAATCCCCGCGTGCTTCACCACCACCCGAAGACTCCCCGCCGCCAGTCCAGTTCACACAGGCGGACCAGCACCCCTCCAGCGGAGCGATGGGGCTCGTCTCGTTTGGCGCGTCAGGGGATGACGATGACAAGGATGACAGATTTTCCTGTGATGCTGCATCAGACGACTGGCCGGGTTCGTCCTTCGACCCCGCGCCATCGACATTAGCGGGCACAAGCGCGGGCTCCAGCATGGACTCGGAGATCGTCCGCATCCTTTCTAAGGCCGTGGAAGACCTCGGGCTCGATTGGTCTTCCCCGGAAGAACCCGCCCACAGCCGACTGGACGAGTGGTTCCTGCAGGGGCGCCGGCAGGCCCCTCGACAAAGGCCCTCCCCCTTCTTCCCGGAAGTTCACGACGAACTCACGAAGTCGTGGAAAGCCCCGCACTCCGCTCGCCTAAAGCCTTCTTTTTCTTTGTCCCTCTCCTCTGTGGACGGCGCGAAAGAAAGAGGCTATGAGGGGACTCCGCCCCTCGAGGAGGCTGTGGCCAATCATCTGTGTCCACCCTCCAACGCTGGATGGAAAGCTAAAGCTTCTCATCCCTCGAAGCCTTGCCGGTCTACTTCAGCTCTCGCCGGTCACGCATACGCCGCCGCCGGCCAAGCTGCATCATCGCTTCACTCTATGGCTGTCCTCCAGGTGTTCCAAGCTAAACTTCTCCGCAGTATGGACGAGTCTGGACCCGATCCTGAGGCATTCAAGGACCTGCGCAGCGCCACTGACATAGCACTGCGAGCTACAAAAGCCACCGCCCAATCCATCGGCCGTGCTATGGCTAACCTGACTGTCCTTGAGCGCCATCTGTGGCTAACGCTAACAGAGATGAAGGATGCAGATAAGGCGTCATTTCTCGACGCGCCTATCTCCCAAAGCGGCCTGTTTGGACCAGCGGTGAAGGAGTTCGCCGAGCGCTTCACCGAAGCCCGTAAGGATTCACAGGCTATGCGTCACTTCCTGCCCAAGCGGTCTAGCTCATCGCAGAGCCGCCAAAGACCGCCTCAGCAGCAGCGAGCTAAGACTGCGCCTCCCGTCTCTCAGCCCAGACCTGAAACGGATTTTCGACGCCGCTCGCGCTCTGCCAACAGGAAGCAACCGCCCGAGCGACGGGGACCTCGGCCCAAGATTGTGCTGAACTAGAGGTCTGCACGGGCTTTAAACTGAAGCCCGAACCCGGCCCGTACCCGCGATCATTTAACCCGACCCGACCCGACCCGACAATTACATTTACATATTAAGCCCGAACCCGACCCGAACCCGAGGTCCATTCTGTTTCTCACAGCAATACCATTTTTGCAATATGCTATGTTGTATTTAATGATTGCTTGACATATTAAACAAATACATGTAGGCGCAGCGGCCCTATCAGCAGGCAGCACAGCATTAAGAGAAAAAACTTACCAAGTAATTTTTTGCTTTATCAGACTCATGGTTTGCTTGTTGTCGTCGGCTGTTTGTATTGTGACTGAAATAGCGCGCGAGAGCGGTAGCACATGCGCAAAACAGTTTTGTGATATAAATGATATGATAAAATAAAACAAATAATTAAAAATATTATATTCATATATCATTATATTTGAGAGAGAGAGCCTGTATGCACATATTGCACATCTGCGGACGTAGCCTATACTTTCTCTCTCGCGCGTGCCGGTCACCACAACACAGCAAGCAGGCAAAGCACACGGCACGCAAACTATATATAGCCTATTTCGTTTTTCTTAGTTAAACCCGAACCCGACCCGAACCCGAGGCTGTTCATTAACATTAACCCGAACCCGACCCGAAACCCGCACATTTTTCGGGACCCGTCGGGCTCGGGTCGGGTAGCAGACCTCTATGCTGAACCCAGAGCCTCGTAAGTCCTCCTAGCTACAGGGAGAAAAAGGGAGAGCGCGTGTCTCGCAAGAGCCGGACCGTTCTCTCCAAAACGTTTAAAACATTACCCAGTCCCCTTACAGGCGGCTGGAAATGTCTATACAGCAGCCAATGTGCCAGCCACACAGCTCGCCCACCTGCAAACAAACGCCGTTTTTACGGCGACACACAGAAATCACATAAAGAGCCATTTTCTGCCTGTGTCATTAAAGGGTCACGTGTCCACACCAAAGTGCGCATTCCCACATATCAAAACTGTCAACGCAGTGCCAAATTTTTTCCCAGCTCAAGCTGGACGCCCCATAAATGTAGATTGTGTGCCAACTGTCACGTATGCACCACTACACACAAGCACTGTTCCCACAGTTATAAACACTTCCCCAGTAAAAGCGGGAAGTTGTATAAGAGTAGCGCGTGTGCCCGCTGTTATGCACGCACCCCAACTCACAAACACTGTTTATATGGCCAAAAACCTCCCGCCACGAGCGGGAAGTTTCATGACAGTGGCGCGCGTGCCTACCACAGTCTATGCACCCCCACCCATAAGCACTATCCATACAGTGTTAAACATTTCCCTATCTCACTCTGTGAGCATTACGGCGAGCGTGCCGGTAATCTCACACGCACCCCTGCACTCGGCATTCAACAAAGCTGCTCAGCGCGCGCCCGCGCCGCTGAGAGCTGTAAGCTCGGTATTAGCACAGGGCGATTCGCTGGCGGGAGCCATACGTCACTGCGACACGCCCCCAGCCAGCATTCAGCCCATATCTGTGCGAGCGAAAGCTTGGGAAAATATCCCCGACATGCCGAAATGGGTTTTGAACATAATAAAACAAGGTTACTCGCTTCAATTCGCTCGCAGACCGCCCCGCTTCACAGCAGTGGTCGAGACGAAAGTGAGAAAAGATGTTTCACATGTTCTACGCACCGAGATGCTCAAATTGATAGAGAAAGGCTCTATAGAGACAGTTCCTCCCTCTATGAGCGAGGCAGGTTTTTACAGCCGCTATTTTCTCGTCCCGAAAAAGGATGGCGGTCTCCGCCCCATTCTAGATCTCAGACATCTGAACAAAGCTTTAATGATTCGCTCGTTCAGAATGTTAACAACCAAGCATATCCTCGCGCAAGTTCGCCCGGGGGATTGGTTTCTATCAGTGGATCTGAAAGACGCTTACTTTCACATTCCGATAGCGCCTCATCACAGGCCTTTTCTGAGATTCGCTTTCGAGGGACAGTCATACCAGTACACAGTACTACCATTCGGCCTGTCACTGGCACCCCGTACATTTACGAAATGTATGGATGCAGCACTTTCCCCCCTGAGACAGCGGGGAGTGCGAATACTAAATTATCTCGACGATTGGCTAATCCTAGCACAATCAGAGAGCCAGTTAGTGACACACAGGTCTTGGATTATCAGTCATCTAGATTGCCTGGGTCTAAGAATCAATTTTGCAAAGAGCATGCTATCCCCCAGCCAGAATATTTCTTTTCTGGGAATAGTGCTAGACTCAGTGCAGATGACGGCGCGTCTCTCATCAGAGCGCGCGCTCACTATCCGGCGCCTTGCGACATCGTTCAGAGCGGGTGCGCGCGCCCCCGTCAAGCGATTTCAAAGGATGCTCGGTCTCATGGCCTCAGCATCAGCTGTACTCCAGCTAGGATTGTTGCACATGCGTCCTCTCCAACGCTGGCTCAAAAGCCGTGTCCCCACTCACGCGTGGCGCTCGGGCCACTTTTTAATCAGAGCAAATCACGGCTGCATAAAAGCCCTGACACCCTGGAAAGCTGTCGACTGGTATCAGTCCGGCGTGAGTTTGGGCGTGAACACAAGGAGAAAAATTATCACGACAGATGCCTCCAAAATAGGCTGGGGGGCCCTTTACGAGGGCAGGCTTGTCTCCGGCTTGTGGTCAAACCCGGAGAAGCGCCTACATATAAACTGTCTGGAATTTTGGCTCTCAGAGCCCTGCTCCCGTACTTGAAGGACGAGCACGTCTTAGTCCGAACGGACAATATGACGGTAGTCTTGCATATAAATCGTCAGGGTGGACTTAGATCGAGCTCCCTACACTCGATGGCCAGGGAGCTCCTCCTATGGTCCCAGCACAACCTGCGCTCGCTGAGAGCAGCGCATGTGCCAGGTATTCTGAACCAGGGAGCGGACATGCTGTCCAGAGACAAAGTTCTCCCAGGAGAATGGTCTCTCCACCCCCTGACGATTCAGTGGTTATGGCAAACCTTTGGCAGAGCAGAGGTCGACCTCTTTGCCTCCAAGGAAAATGCGCACTGCCCTCTCTTCTTTTCAAAGAGCACAGACGTGCTCGCCCAAATCTGGCCGAGCCGCCCGCTGTATGCCTTCCCTCCGGTCGCGATGCTACCTCAGGTCATCAGTCGGATCAGGGAGGAGAAATGTGCAGTGCTCCTGGTAGCCCCACTCTGGAAGAACCAGACGTGGTTTCCAGAACTGATGCAGATGATGCAATCTGCCCCATGGCCGATTCCACTGAGGTTAGACCTCCTCAGGCAGGCCAACGGGATGATCCTCCATCACCGCCCCGATCTGTGGGCCCTCCATGCGTGGCCCCTCAACGGGTTCCCGAGAACCTCCCCAGTGGAGTGTTGAGAACCATCACTGAGGCGCGAGCGCCCTCTACGAGGCGCTTATATGCCCAGAAATGGAATGTGTTCAGTGACTGGTGTAAACCCAGGAACCTGAACCCTGAGACATGGGAAGTACCGAGTGTGCTCGTTTTCTTACAAGAGCTGTTGGAGGCAGGCCGAACCCCCTCCACGCTCAAAGTATATGTAGCTGCCATAGCGGCATCCCACGACCCTGTAGAAGGACGCACACTAGGAAAAAACTACCTAGTTGTTCGTTTCCTGAGGGGCGCCAGGAGGATAAATCCCCCACGCCCCCCCTCGGTGCCGATCTGGGACCTGGCCACGGTCCTGGACGCACTCAAGAGTGCCCCGTTCGAACCCCTCCGAACTGTGCACCTCAAACAGCTCTCGCTCAAAACTGCTCTCTTCCTGGCTCTCGCCTCAGTCAAGAGAGTGGGCGACCTGCACGCCCTGTCATCAAGCGCTGCCTGCCTGGAGTTTGGACCTAACGACAGCAAGGTTGTCCTCAGGCCAAAACACGGGTATATTCCTAAGGTGCTCTCTACACCTTTCAGAGCACAGGTGATATCTTTGGCCGCCCTATCGTCTCCAGCAGACGAAACCGGCGCTAATTTACTCTGCCCGGTCAGGGCGCTCAGAGTATATTTGGAACGTTCTGCCCTGTTCAGACAGACAGAGCAATTGTTCATATGCTTTGGCGGCCGCACCAAAGGTCTCGCTGTTTCAAAGCAGAGAATATCGCGCTGGATAGTTGATGCTATAGCGCTGGCTTATGAGGCCAAGGGCCTTCAGTGCCCCTTGGGCAACAGAGCTCACTCTACGAGAGGCATGGCCTCCTCGTGGGCGTGGTCGAGTGGGATACCCATTCAAGATATTTGTGCGGCGGCAGGCTGGGCCTCGCCGTCAACATTTATCAGGTTTTATAACCTACAGGTCCCCTCATTGCACTCCAACATACTGCCGGTCTAGCTGTGCATAGGCTGGAGTGTGTACATGCTGAACATTATCTCCTCCCTTATAGGGTCCGTCTCTGACTGACTTAGAGGATTTTTCATACATATCAGTACATAAAAATGTGCTTATGTGTGCTTCTCTGGGCGCCCATTGGGCCGTTCCACATTGTCCCTTATAAAACCCGCCTTCGGCCGGCTCGTGGATAATTACTTTGCTTAAAGGCTCAGGCATCTGCCTCCAGCTTAATAGAGCGAAGTCAGCACGCACTGCGTTTTACATGGCGTTCCCATAGCGTAAGCTACTTACGCAATAAGAGGAACCTCTCGAAAGGGAACGACTCGGTTACTAACGTAACCTCGGTTCCCTGAGAAGAGGGAACGAGTATTGCGTAAGCTGCCGTGCTTGTGCTTGGTCAGTTCGCTTCAGTCGATTGAACCTAAGAACTCAGACGACGGGGCGCTCAAAATATAGCCCTTGGCCACGCCCATCTTGGCGGGCTCTGACGCGCGCGGGCGCGAAACACGCTCATTGGAAGCGGGTTCAGAGTCGCCCCGTCATTGGTTCGTGCAGTTGCCGCAGCACAGCCAATGACCGAGCTCCCTCGCTCATTGCTGTATGCTGTGCAGCTGCAATGCGTTTTACATAAAGACTTCAATATTTCTCGAGAAAAGGAGTTTTCCCATAGCGTAAGCTACTCACGCAATACTCGTTCCCTCTTCTCAGGGAACCGAGGTTACGTTAGTAACCGAGTCGTTTTATTTGGTGGGAACGGTATAGTATTTTCCTTTTTGTGATGTTTGATGTGATTCTGTGTTTAAATCAGATGTGTCTAGAGAGGAATGTTCTATTAATATTGTGATATTTTTAGTATTGCTATAATAAACGTGCCAATGATTTATACTATGATCAAGTGATGCCTGTGGGATGTTTTTCCTAAACAAATAAAATTATTTATTGTTTATTGTATGGCGCGACTCTGTCTTTTCACTGCACCACCGAACCTGTGTTCCTTTTATATTTCCTTGGGTGCAATTCCCAAGGTGGCGTAGTCAGTGCTATCTGGATTAAGTGATATTAAAAGTACAAGGCCAGGCCACACGGTGTTAACATAAATGTATAAATGTTTTGCCACTTGCTTGAGCAACTTAATAAGAAGTAATAATACGTTTTTAAGTGTATCAAGTTTAAACGTTAATAGCCTAAGTCTTGTGAAAGAGTGTAGATGTATTACTAGCCTACTGTGTACAAATAGAATGGCAATGCTGAAACTCTTTTAGATTGTTTTATAAAAGACACTAATAATAAAAATAGTGATTTGAAATAAAAAATAGAGGATAAATGTTGGGTTTGTCGTACAGCCGTAGATCAGTTGCGCACTGCAAACACACCATATGTGAAAGCACAATAGCACGTGCTGCTCCTGCGCCGCATACCACCACAACACACACTGCATATTATAAGTGCATAATGTATAATATATAATTTGGGACACAACTATACTTTCAACATTCCATACTTCGTTTTTTCCGTTAATTTAGTGCGTCATCCGGGTATTTTCAGTGTGAACACAATACTCGAACTATTTATATTACTAAACGTCATACAATAGTGCACAATTATACAAATTGGGACACACATATAGTATTCGAAAAACAATAGGCAAAAAGTGACATACTACTTCCGCCGAGATTCTGAAGTGTGCATTCGTAGGACACGTGACAGTAAAAACAAGCTATGTCCTAATTTTAATTACTACTATCCATAATCATACTATATAGAGCGTACTTTTCTGACAGTCGTGTAGTAAATTCAAACCCAAATGTAGTACCTATACTCATTAGTATGCAATTTCAGACACAGCGCCAGTCTTTGGTTTCCAAAGGAACTTAGTCTTCCGAATGACTCCCACATAATATATGAACATGGAGTCTGTCTAGCTGAAAGGGAATTTGATCACACTTCCCCTGCTATGAATCATCACTAAGGTCTGAATGGCTTACTGATTTCAAAAGCTTAATAATACTCTCTATGTTCGCACGTTAAATAAAAGGCTGACCACCAATGTAAAGATGAAGTGAGTCATAATCTCCCTTTTTTTAACCAAGTGGTTTAGACACATTTGTTACTTATTTAGCTTTATCACATACTGATAAAGCACGAGAGTGAGATTTACAGCTAAGGTGACATACTTGCAACCTGGTTTGATTTACAGCTACGCATCAAGAGCAAGGCCAGTGATTTGTATGGAGTGCAAAAGAATAGAGTCTAACCTTGTGATGGTTAATCTGGATGCCTTTTCCATGTCTCAAGCTTTCTCTAACTGCTGCTAAATGGATCTCTATTTGTTATTTTTATACATGTTTATATATATATAGCTTAACATCAGAAGATGTATCATTACAAAAAAAAATATGTCTATGTGTGCGTATCTGTGTACACACACACACACATATATAAATATAATTATATATATGTATAAATGTGTGTGGTGTTCAGTATATACACACACACAGACATACTATATATAAATATAATAATATATACACACGCATATATAATGTAAACAAACTTTTATGACAGCACTAATTTTTATTCATTTTTATTTATTCGTAATCCTATTAATTTATTGCTCCTATTTAACACACATCAAAACAGCTTTGCAGTTTTATTTATTTTTAATTCTATTGATTTTATTTATTTTTGTTAAATTAAATTATTGAATTTAATTTTTCATTGTATGTATTTCTTTTAAAATGTATTTATAGTTGCTATTTCACAAACATTAAATCTTTTTTGCATTTTTTTTTTATTAATTTAAAATATATTTTATTTTCCGTTTTGGAACATTCACTTTTAATACATGCAAAATTAAAGCATCATTAAGATGCAAATGACGTGAAATTATACCCCCATCCTCTTGTATCTCTATCTGCCCTAATCCTTTACTGATCACCTGAGCATAAGAACGCAACCGGGAAAAAAGGAAATTACATGGTCAAATCATGATTCACAGATCTTGCCGAAACTGTGAAGATATGAACCGGCAAGGGACATTTAGCATTTCAATAGATTTATTTCACACTGAGCGATGGCCTGCACTCCAGCAATTTCCAAATGCTCTGTTTTTGAAACTGAAAGCGTGTTATTTTCTTGGCACTCTCAAAGAAATACGAAGCTGCATGCAAGAAACTGGCCAAGTGGTCTTGACTGCACATAAATCTTCAGCAGATCTTTGATTTTAACAATGTGCTCTAGAATTATGATGCTTTTATGGTGCAGTTTAGATTACAGCTGTAAAAACCAATAAAGTACTTCAGAAATTGTGTTCTAGCAGAGAAAGCAGAAGGTCAGAAAAGCTGTGAAAACATTACCGCTGTGGGTTCCTGCATACACCCTGGACAATGTATGTCACACATGGCGGTTTGCTATTAGAAAATGAATTTAGATATATCAGTATGAGAAATGTCTTGGTTGCGTATGCAACCCCCGTTCCCTGAAGGAGGGAACGTAGAGGAGACGTAGTCGACGTTCGACTGAATCGGATCACACCAGGGAGCCAGTCATGTTCGACTACTATTGAAACGAGCCAATGGTATTGGCGTGTGTGAATTGCATCACACACTCCACCCCCGCAGTGCGGGTAAAAATACAGAAGTGGATGCACGCACTAGTTGCTTTTTCACTGAGGAGCCTAGCGTAACTCGGAGTCAGCGGTGGTCCAGCAATAGTGGCGAAGGGACTACGTCTCCGTTCCCTCCTTCAGGGAACAGGGGTTACATACGCAACCGAGACGTTCCCTTTCAGTCGTTCACGTTCGACGTAGTCAACGTTCGACTGAATGGGATCACCATGAAAACGCCACTATCGCTGCCACCTTCCAGTGCCTTGACAAAAGCCTCATGAACCCTCTGAATTGAAGCGGAGATGGCAGGGCTTAAGCCAGGGAAGTCACTGCTGTTCCACAGGACCACTGGGAAAGTGTACCCTATCAATGGAAGGAAGGGACGCTGCGGAAACCACATCCTGCCTGAAGGGAGGTGACGTGGAGAATACACAAATGAACTGGGTGGATAACCGGGCAGTACAACATATGGAATGTCACTGGGATGACTCCAGCCTATAAGGGGCCTATCAACCGAACAGTGACTGCCGAGGGAAAACACAGGCTCGCTGGAGGGAGCCGTACCGTGGAAGAATACACATATGGGATTGCCGTAGGGATCACAACATATGGACCCAGCCTAACACAGGTTCCACCAGTGCATACGAGTGATGGTCCACCACGTCCGTTGCCGAAGGGTATGGAGGAACTCAACAGGGTTCAGCTAGCAAGGGGAACTCACTGGAGCAAAATTGCGCACGTATCCAGTCCATAGGAGGGGAATGGCGCAGCAAGCCGAAACTTCGAACCAGGCTTATAGTGAAACTGGCTTCATGTGAAGGGAGCCCACGGGAAGTAGTGGTTTGACACATCGGCTAGATTCTAGCGGATGTAAGATAGGTGTCGCCCAGCCCTCAACTCTAACATCTGTCAGCGAGGCACATTGTGTCAACGCCTACGAAGGAGCAACTCACTTTGGAGGAGCTCACCACCTAGTTGGGCACGTGCATCTTGGGACCTTCACCAAGATGAAGGCAACCACTAATACAGTGGGCCAACCTCTTCTTGGAAACAGCCTTCCCTTCTGCTGGTCTCCGTAACAAACAAGAGCTGGTCTGAGGTCCAGGCTTTACATTCTGTGCACGTATAACCGCAATGGAGCGGACGGAACAGAGAAAAGCCAGGGCTGGGTCTGCCTCCTCCGGGGCAGCGCTTGCAGGCTCACCACCTGGTCCCGTAGGAGAGGTAGGAACCTTGGGCACTTATCCTAGGCCGGGGTCTCAGATTTCGTGAGAGATAGCCGGCCCGAATTCCAGGCACCATTCGCTGACCGAAATGTAAGCAAGTCCCTACCCTCTAGTAGAGACCAAGCAAGCAGGAGAACTGTTTCTTTAAAAACAGGACTTTTAACTCACTGCCTGGAGTGGTTCAGGGTCTCTGCAGTGCAGTACCACCAGAGATAAATCCCAAGAGGGTAAAGAGGCGGATTTATTCTCCTTGCTCCCATCAGGAACCTGACGATCAAATCGTGCTTCCCAAGGATTTGCACCCTACTGCATCATGATGTGCGTAAACACAGACACCTCATACATTTTGAGGGTGGAAGAGACAGCCTCATTCCAACCCATCTTGTTGGAAGAAATCATTGAAGTGATTGAACACATTCGGGATCTCCTCACAGAGAGGAGACTCAGTTCAACAAATATGTTCCTCTTCTAAGGGGGAGCATGCCTCATTTTTGAGAGGGTGCTCTCACAGAAGTGATGGTCTCTATGGCATAAGAATTCTTGCGGTAGTTACCCGAACCTCCGCGTCCCGTTCTCTTTTAGAACCAGACCCTGGTGGGGCCAATAAGGGGCAACTAGCAAGACCGGCTACATCTCCTCCCTGACTTAGCACAGTTTTGTGCAAGAAGGCTCACTGGGGAACACATTTCTGTGAGGTCCCCGGGGCCAGCTGTAGCCAGAGTCTTTCTGTGTCGAGGGATGTCCACTCAGACAGGAGAAAAAACAACTGGTGGAGGGACGAGTCCGGAGGGGCAACAGAAGTAACTGCGACCCGAAGTGGTCCCAAAACAGCTGGACCGCCTGGGGACGGAGTCTCCACTCTCACTGAGCCACAGGCTGTCGTGAGGCTTGTCAGCGGCACGATTGAGCAGGCCAGCAGTAATACGTGGAATGAAGCGATCTCAGCAGCTTCTGACTCTGAGGAGGAGGTGTTGGGCGAGTTGCAACATGCGAGGGGAGCGTAGCTCAATGGTCGCAAAGTTGTCTTTTCAGACCAGTAGATGTTCGCTGAGCAGCGGTGTCTCAAAGCGAGGTGAACTGCAAGCAACTCGAGGCAAATGGATGCCAAATGCAGTCAGAGGGCGCCCAGACCTCTGTTACTGCATGCCCTTTGTACGTGGCCCCTCAGCCGGTATTGATGGACACTCATTCTAGGAGCCGTTGGCCCGGAGAAACAAAAGGTCTGTGTACGGGCTGAGGGTTTGGCGGCCTCGTAACCCTTCAAGGGTAGTGAGGGGGGAGGAGCTACTCAGGCGATTTCTGGCAGAGAAAGATGCCATCCATGCCCTTGTCCTTCTTCTCCTCATGCAGTTCAGGAAAGAAAGGTACCGGAGCGGCGGGCTGAGAACCAGACACGGTTCGGGACACGGTGGAGGGTTCCACTCGAGCCCTACCGCCTCGGCGGCCTTCTTGAGCAAAACTGCCATCTCTGGATCCGGCTCGGGCAACGCTGCTCTCCCAGAGGGAGGCAGCGCAGCCGAGTCATCATCTCCAGAGCCCAGCTCCCCTTCCAATGCTGCGATGGACATCCTGTCCTCTGGAGGGGCCCCGAACGAGACGGCTGGTCGGTCCACCACGGAGGGACCAGCACACTCATCGGGGAGCTCCACTGGCTGCGGTGTGAAAGAGGAGTGAGGGATCCACGGGGCTTTGCTGGGTGGATTACCCCTCACTGTAATCCTCAGGTCACCCACCCCAGACGGCACTCCAGCCTTCTTCTGGGAAGGTAGTCCAGAAGAAACACCAGAGCGGGGCACAGGAAAGTGGTGACTCCAACCTTGCGAACGTAGGCGAGTCTCGACCCTTAACACCGAGACGGTCATATTCCCACAATGGGAACACGACTCATCCACAAGAGCTGCCTCAGTGTGCTGTAAGCCCAAACACGTGATACAACTCTCCTGATCGTCAGAGGGGGACAGAGCCCTACCGCACCCAGAAACGCATGGATGGAATGGCATCTTGAAAAAGACGCAAACGCAACCATGTTGCTCTTTTAGAAATGGGACCCGTCACCAGTGCCGGAGCACACAGGGAATGACCGCGGCAACACTGAATTCAGCGAACTGAAACAGTGAAGCACTCACTTTTCTGCCCTCAACCAGCCGTCAACACACACAAACACAGAAATTTGTTTGCTGTAAAAACAGCAGTTGAGAGTTCAAAGCTCGCGACCACCGCTGCTCTACACTGTAGAAACCACCAGCACCGGGAGAGTCTTTCCAGAAGAACACTGACACACTCGCTCGTTGAAAACAACAGCACTCTTCAGAGACATCAAACACGATCGGCTCCGAAGCGAAAGGCAACAACTACATCGAACGTGAACGACTGAAAGGGAACACATAATACATCTTTTGATATCTTTAAGTAGCCAGAACTGCAGTAGATCACAAAGCCCTGCATCTCTGATTGTCTTCAGCTATTATGAACATCAACATATTTATGTGCCTAGACCGTATTATTGGTAATAGTAAAGTGTCACACTTGCCTATGTGTGAAAAATACATGTGAACTGAATGGTTGATCCCATCAGGGAGATGAAGGGACATCTTTAGAAAAAAGAAGCTACGAAGGTCAGGCATCCATAGTCAAAAGGAAGCAGACATTGTAAGCTCTTGAAATCATCACTTCGGTCGGTGAAAGCTCAACTGAGCTGAGTTTTACTGCCAATTTCTGGCTGGATCCGAGGCATCTAAGATCATTTCATCTACTACCTGTCAGTCTAAAAGCAATTTAACACAAGGTAAGAAAAGGAAAGGGGAGAGAAAAAGAAGGTAGAAGATAAAAAAAACAGAGGGGTTTTGTTTGTATATGGCCATAACGTATGGTGATATTGGCATTTTAATTTCAGAAATCTTTTTCGCCTTTGCTCCTTGATTCGGTCCTGCTCTCTTTTAATGAGTCTCCCATGTATCACGGAGGTGATTCATTAATAGGATTACAGGCGTGATGTGACATATGTGAATAATTTAGCATCAGCTCAAAAGAGGGTTTAGGAGAACCCCAGAAAATTCATGAAAGGAGTGTCAAGCAGGGTTCATTCTTTACTCGTGCCTCTTATGGCAGCTTTCTCTCTCTTTTTCACACTCTCGTTTTTGAGCAAATGTGACAGTTGCCATTTCATGCTTAAAGTTCAAAGAACTTTGCATTGAGCCTGACTTTCCCATCTCTCTCTCTCTCTCCCTTAAATATAACACTAGCCCTGGAGGATTGATACTCATATTCTAGGTGGGTGTAGTAGTTAGTTCTGGGTTGGATGAAGCCCTCCAGCATGAAGACTAAACTGTTTACAAAGCATTCTTTAATTGAATTAAATAACTGTGTACGTGTGTGTTTCTGTGTGTAGGTGTGTGTTGGTACGTGTGCATGTTTTTTGGGCCAGTAAATGACATGAATGTATTAAAAAAATTCACCTTAAGGTTATTTAATTTTGAAAGAAAATGCCACCCACATGCCTTCTGATTCCCAGCAGCCGCTGCTGCACCTTGCTGATTAGGAATCGCACAGGTGCCAGTCATATCATAAAAGCCTTCGTGACACAACCCACACGCAGATTATGACACACACAGTCCAGTCATACACAGATACTGAATGAAATATACTGTATATTTACAGACATGATGTGAATATTGTATCATCGGTTCAGAAGGTGGTTTGGTTATCACAAACCAAATATCCTGGAATCACAAACTGAATCATGGTTTATTTAATTCATCAACACTCTTATTTTATCAAAATATCTTAGCCAATATTGGGAGCCTTTTAGTCAAAAAGGTTAAGAAACGCTAAGAGAAACCCTAAATTATATATTATTATAGAATTATATAAATTGATAAAATCTTATATATTGTATATTAAAATGTACTCAAGCATTATTTCATTATTTTGCTTCCTTTTACTATTGAAAACAACAATCAGTTTTCCAGATCAAAACACAATTTTTCGTGTATTTGTTTTACCATGAACAAACATATAGTGATGATTCAGACAGCTGCTCTGAGCCTGCGGGGGATTGGCAAATCACCCCGGCGCTAATGGAACAGGATAGTTTCAAACCGATTGTTTTAGTGTACAAAAATGGTCACTCATATTCATGATTTTGTGGAGTAACCCAGGGAAGACCTGGCATAATGAAAATACTTTCCCTTTCCACTTCTCAACAGAATGTCCAAAAACTGCAGTGTACAATAGTGATGATAGTGTCTGCGCTCTTCACTTTGATGCTCTTTTGACGTTTAATGGAATCACTGGCACATATTCAGCTCTTACTCTTTTATTTTAGCTGTCAGATGGTTATGCAGTTGAAAGGGCATACAAGCTGCTCCACTCTATCTAGGCTAACCGGAAAGCTATTCATGACCACTGTGTCTGAAATTGCATACTGTATAGTAGCAGTGGTGTGCGGTGGTGTTTCAAAATAAGTCCTCACTTTTTTATATATATATCAAATGCAAATTTAGAGACCAAAAAGAGAGACCAAATACAAGTATATTTTGTATTTTTACACTATGTAATGTTCTATTTGTTAAAACCATGTATAAATTTAATCAAGTTAGTGTTTTTAGGCATTTTTACACTTATTCCAAAATAATAACGAAAGGCAGTAACAATATAGCCTATTTGTGAACTAATGTTCAGCTTTTCTTTTCAATAGTCAATTTATTTTCATCAGTCATCAAGCTTGTACACACTGCCTATAGTGAAAAAAAGTATACTTTATTGTATTTGAAATAGATTCCCCTTTTCAATAGTACATTGCAAATATACTAAAAAAAATGTACTATCTTTAAATATATTAAAAGTATATTAGCATCATGCTTTTACCTATTTTCACAATACAACTTTTAACACACTATAAAATAATTGTACTTTAGTATATTTTCTAAAAAGTATATTTTAGAAAAATATACTTGAAGTGAAAATTCAGTTTATTTTTTAAAAGTGTATTTATTTGCCCTTTATTAAAAAATATATTTTAGGTATATTTTAACTGTGCTGGAAATTATCATGGTCACAATGCATTGAAAGTATACTTTCAAAATACATTATAGTATACAATAGTATTTTGTACAAAGTAAGTTTTATTTGTCTAATAATGTACATTTGTTATTGAAGACAAAGTATGCAATTTGTAGTATTTGGAATAAGCCAAATGTATTAATGAGCCGATACTTTCCTGATCCTGTCCTCCTCTCTCTCTCCCACCTCACTTCCTGTCTAGCTACTGTCCTATCCTAATAAAAGGCGAAAACGCCAAAAATATATATTTTTTAAATAAATAAATAAAAACATTTATATAAATACACTTATGGTATATGCTTGTATGTTTTTCGAAGACACTCGTAATGAATTTGTAATGTACTTGTAACAAAAATAAAGTTCACTTTAACATCACTAATCAAGCATCTAATAGTCCCTACACAGGCATATACTTAAAGTATACTAAGTATACTTGAAGTTATTACGATTGCATACAATTATACTAAGTATACTTGAAGTTGGTTCAATTTAGTACACAAAAGTACACTAAATACACTTAAAGTTATGCTTTACTACAATTTAATTACAACTAAAATATACTTGGTACAAAATTAGTTGTTTCAAAATAGTTTCAAGTTAACTAATCATTGACACACTGTTATCGCACGAACCAATCATATCCAATCATTGGCATTGCCTCCTCTCACGTGCCTTTCCCTCATTCATTCTCAATTATCCCCTTATCATTGTTTTATTTTTGTAATTTCGCTTATTTCCTCAAGCAGTTTTTTTGAGACACTGCCTCGGAGGAAACGCCCCAGTATGATAGGTACTGCATTTGGTTTAAGTATGTTCTAGTATGAATGTATGTTGCATGAATGAAATTTGGACATACTACATTAGCCATGTTGTCATTGTCATACCGCTTCAATTGCGTCGCTTCGCCATTCACAAATCCTCTCCTGTGGCCTCATGGTATAAAATGCCTATCAGATGGGCACTTCAAAATCTCTGCGAAAGTAGTAGATCAGTCGGCTACTTTTCACCTTCTGTTTTTTGAATACTATGTATTCGGACATACTACTCTGTTGTTGTACTGTTTTTGGCATACTAGATTCCATATATAATTCGATTTAGGCAGCAGCGAATTTGTTCCCTCAAGAGTTTTCTATGGGTTTGTAGAATAACATTTTTATTAAGTCATGTTTATACCATGATTTTATGGAAATGCTAATTTCTGTATTTTACGGCTCTATAGTCCTATAGATACCCTATAGTCCTATAGCCTCTATAGATATCATTTTGCCTCATTCTGCAACCTACTGAGTCACCTTGTGTTTTACATAGTTCATAGTAGCCTACATGTGCAGTGTGGATTAATGTAACTTTATGTGCTGTCATGGCCACCTGTTACAGAGCCAAATTATGACCATTCTGGTCAAGTGGTGGACTTGATAAATACCGAGGCTGGTAGAAAAGCATTTGAAGAGTTCAGATGCAAAAGCCTCTAAGTGCCATTTGAAATTTTCTTCTAGAATGATAATTTTTATCAAGCTTGTATATTTAAGTCCAGTAATTTCACTCAAATGGCAATGAAGATTACCTATTAATTGTCATTTAAGTGAAATTACTGAACTTAAATATACAAGCTTGATAAAAATTATCATTCTAGAAGAAAATTTCAAATGGCACTTAGAGGCTTTTGCATCTGACCTCTTCATTTGTAACTCAGTGTTCTTCAGAACATCTAGCTCTAGCGCTCAAGCTGATTCAAAATATCTTTGATGTATTGGAATGAGGGCAGATAAACACTGCACATATAAACAAACATCCACTCAGAAACATGAAACAGAGATGACTCATTAAATATCTGCAAACAAGTTTATGACCGTCATCATAACAACAACAACACTGCTGTCAATTCAGACACTGGAAATAGAATCAGAAAGGTGCTGAGATCCGAACCTCAGGAGACGCACGAATGGTCCCGAGATCGCTCTCTGTGTTGCCATGGAACCCTGAATGCTGAACCAAAAACTTACCGGTGATCTTAAAAGCATGTTTTCAATGAACTTCAAATCTGACATAGGTAAGTGTTGGGTTTGAGTACTGCCACTATCTGAACAATAGGTGCAACATCAAAATGTCTCAGAAATAGTTTTTGATAGGTCCAAATGACAAGGTGCAAAAGTGCATACTAAGTTCCCTTTTGAAAAGAACAGCTTTGACTTTCCATGCTGGTCCAGGATGGTTTATGCTGGTTACCATTTTAGTGCTGGTCTAGCTCAACATGTTGTTTACCACTAGAAACGTTCTTTCTGATCTGGATAGTATTCTTTATTTGAGGAGGTTTCTATGGAAGCCTATTTCCACCTCAGAGTCAAGTGTGACACTGAAGACTGGAGTAATGATGCTGAAAATTTAGCATTGCCATCACAGGAATAAATTACATATTAAAATATATTATCTAAAATAGAAAAAAGTTATTTTGAACTGTAATATTTTACAATATTGCTGTTTTTATTGTATTTTTGATCAAATAAATGCAGCCTTTGTGACCATAAGACCATTTCAAAAATATTTAAAAATCTTACCAACACCATACTTTTGGAAAGTATACAGTGTATCTCACATGTTTATATTTTACAGTTTGACTTTATTTCTTATTTTAAACATAATTAATTGTTTTACTCTGAAGTGGAAACAAGCACTTGAACAGGAAACAGAAATAGGATTCTTTTAGTTCTTTTCCATGACATTGAATGCAAATGTATGGTAAAATGATAAACCAGCAGCACACACGTCAGCTCATATGAATGAGGCTACAACATCTCAATCATTTGACGCAGTACAAAACTTTAGTCACATCACAAATTTTATCCACACTTGTTTTCAAAAACCTGACATTGTAAACAAAACACAGCTGATCTCCCATGAATTTAGACTTTGCCTTCTGGAATATAAAGTGCTACATAAAAATGAAAAGTCTTGACATCAAACAGTAACTCTGACTTAACACTTATATACAAGTTTTATTTATCCCATTGATTAAACTGACACTGATGGTACTAAGGACCGATCCCAGTCAGACGAAGGTCTTTTGATGCATCACTGCCCTGTGATCAAGTCATGGACTGTGATGCTGTTTGTTCATAGATGCATTTGGGCTTTGAATACTAATACTTTAGATCAATCTGAGCTGATTTCTGTAGAGGTAAGAAGGATAGAATGCCAAACACGAACCCAGAAGACAATCCAGGGTTATGGTTGGCATTTGTGAGTTCATTGAGTGAATTCACAAGCAGCTGACGCTCTCATTTTTGCGGCTTTTGGACAGATGGTGGTTTTTATTGGGAAGGTGCAGAGAGAAATCCCCATTGCCTATTGATCCAGTAAGCGGCAGGTGTGTGGACTGATAGGCCAGCGGTGGAATGGTGTTGACCAGAATTTGCTGTAGTGGTTTCTTCTCTTCGTGAAACTGGCATCGGATGTATCTAGCAAAGGCTGAGCGGTAAGTCTTGTTGAAGAGCGTGTAAACCAGCGGGTTAACGGCGGAGGAAAGGTAACCGACCCACACAAACACATTCAACAGTCCGTTCATTATATCGGCGTCACACGCCACCGGCTCGCAAACCACCGCCAAAACGTTGGTTATGAAAAAGGGACACCACATGACCACGAACAGGAAGAAGACCACGCCCAGAACTTTGGAGGCTTTCTGCTCGTTGCTGATGGACTGTACGCTGTGCCGTCCGAAAGGTGGCATCACAACCCCCGACTCTGTCCCCACCTCGCGACTCAACGAACGCCGCAAGAACAGTTTCTTCTCTGAGGGCGAGAACGATGGGCTAGGGAGGAAGTTCAGAGTGAATCCTGCGCTCCATTTGGGCCTGGGCACCAGTTGGTCAAGGCAGAGCGTAGCCTCACTCTGCAGAGCGCTGATAGTCAGGAAGTAGGTCACCACCATAATGGTCAATGGCACAAAGAAGGCCACAAAGGACCCAATCAACACAAACGAATTGTCAGTCAATAGGCAGCTGCCATCCTTGAAAACTTTAGTGTGATCGCGGAGACCCAGCACTGGGATCGGCATGGAGATGCCTGCAGAAAGACAGAGGGAAGAAAGTGCATTTGTTTCGCAGTTTAGTTTAGTCTCCAGAAATTGTGACAGACCAAAAAAACAAGGTGGCAAAAAAATAAACAAAAGAGGAGCAATGATGACAGTTGCCTATTTCACACAAAACACAAAAGCAGTAAAGTTGTGTGACCTGCAGTTGCATATCATTTGCAGCTGTTTTATTTATGTCCCTTTCACAGTCCATTTGTCCAAGCAAGCATAAATAAATAATAGTTAATATACTGTAGTGCTATAAAAATAGCACTTTCATAGAAAACAAATTAACATGCAGTTCATTATTCCCTTTAATGGCATTAAATGCAATTTGCAATTCTGACATTATAACTGTTCTGTGATTATTATTTTGTATCAGTAAATCATGGTAAAATAATTTATGTATAATTTACAATCAAAATGGGGTTCGTTGTGATTAATAATAATAAATCAATATTACAATTTAATAAACAATAAAAAAAATTGTTTTCACAACATATGGTAATTGTGTAGATATAAATGTAGTCTATATAATAGTGTTTTTTAATAAAAGCATATAATCATAATATAATAATAATAACAACAATAAAAATAATAATATTATTTATTAACAGCCCATATCTATAAAAAATTAATAGATATGAATAAATATATAATAAAAATAATTGTGTATATTATATATATATATATATATATATATATATATTTTTTTTTTTTTTTTTTTTTTTTTTTTACATATGCTACCAAAGAGTGTGGTGGACATAATTTTAAAGATAACCAGACTCACAATATGCTGTTCACTTGGACTGGAAAGAGTTCATATAAAGGAATATCACTTAAACACCTGACTAACACATATACATCCAAGAAATGTTTTAGTCCATGAACCATCTCTTATCTCAAAGGAAAAACCGACTCGCACACACAGCAGAGATTCTGTCTGATCCCCTATTATCCCATCCTGTTTCAAAAGAGATGGTAATCTTTAAATAGCTCTTGGCTAATAATCAAGTGTAAACACTTTACTTTAATTGTTTCAAGCACTAATACATAATTTAGTTACAAATCATTAAACGGCTTTAAACTGAGAGCGCAGGTGGCGTATATTTATTAAAAACATGTTGTGCGGCTCAATGTGAACCCTGTGATTGATGGATCTCTTGTTGAAGGACATGCTCATATTATTCTACTTACTTAGATATATTGCTAATGCTTAGGCAGCGAAAATGTCCATCTTGTTACATGCCTTCGGGTTACTTTACAGTAATTGATGGGACTTTTTTCTCTCATTGCCTCTAACAGTTTAGGAGTGTAACCTCAACAACACAACTATGACCATTAGTGTTCAGTTCTGTATAACGCTGTTTATAATATACTTCTCATTTCCGCTAGCATCTTGCAAATGGAAAGCTTCTATCGCACAAGGACAAACTTTCAGTGAAACTGCCATGGTGACAAACCATCTCCATGGCAACAGTAAATCTCTGCAAATCGTGATCTCTGGGGTTTGTTGGGGGAAACAGAGCTGGTAAGGAGGGCGGGGGGTGCCATGATGGACCCGGTGCCACTGGATGCATCTGGAATTGGCTGTGAATCTATGGATAACCGCGGGCCTTGGATGACTATGATAAGAGTGTCAAAATCTGAGAGGAATATGAGGAGATTAAAAATAATACATCTGTACGGTTTCTCCTTTAAAAGTGAGTGGGGTTACTTTATCTTACACACTATCAACCTCCTCTGACATCCCATTTCTCATCCTTTCCTGGAGATGAGAGTACACAGAGTTGGAAAAAGTTAGAAAAGCAGCATTATAATGTAAATGGGGATTATGGTGCTTTGCTCAAATCCACTGACAGCACTCATCCTCATCTCAGTTATAGATGCTATGTGATGACATTTCAAGGCAAGACTACATGTGAATTTTAACTAGATATCACCATACTTCCGGTTTATTTTGGATGTCTCTTTTTATCACACTATAAATCAGAAAGCAAAAAAAAAAAAAAAAAAAAAAGGTCTGAAAGAATACATGCTATGGAAGCAAAATAGCTTACAGTCTCAAAATTGACCAGTGCTTGATAAAACATTGGTTTTGTTTGTAATGTCTTGCCTTAAAGCAGATTAAGAGCTTTTTAACATGGAGATGAAGGGGGATAGTTCATCTGTTATGTTTGCATTACAAATACTGGATGGATACTTTTATGCAAGAAAAATTACACCCATAAAATGTTCCAGTACAGAAGACAGATAATTACGCATCTCAGTGGCATGCGCCTCTTCCAGTGATAATTACAAAAGCACTTTTTTGTCTTACCAACCAGACATGCTGTTCTTTGAAAAGCATCTGACTCATGCTCAAAGAGCCCTAATCTCTGAAATGTTAGTAGGTCTTCTTTGATCCCCAAACGATACATAATTACTAATCACTTTAAAGCAACACTGGCTCTCAGCTCTATGCCCAGTCTGAATCTCGCAGAGGCTTGAGACTGGAGTTCGGGGAACTGAAGCTCTATCCAAAAGTGTACCGGCACAGTTTAACTGCTTTATTAGTGAAGATATTTTTTAAAATAGTTATATGGACTGTAGTTATATTGCTTTGCATTATAAATGTGTTTCATTACACTGTTTTGTTTTTCTTTTTGCATTACTGTGGTGCAAATTGTGGGATACACTTTATTACATTTTCTGCTCATAATAATTCATTTCTGTCTGCGCTGCATGCAGATCGAAAAACAGGGCTGGTTTGAGGTCGTTTTGAAAAAGATCAGTGCTTGGGTATTTCTTCAATTTCGGGCACTGCAGAGGGTGATTTTTATTAAAACTAATCGATTTCTTTTTCTTTTGTTATATGAAGGTCATACTAAAACTGTCTTTCCATGCCTTCATTATCTTTTGCTACTTTTTTTTGTCCCAGACAGGGACATCACAGTCTCTAAATAAATAAATGAAACAATATCATATAATTTTTAAACAAATTTCTATATCACTTATCAATTATTTAATAATATTGTTTTATCAAAGGTTAGTGTACTTATTTACCAAGGCAACAACACTTTTAGTGGAGAGTATGTGAGATTAAATACGTAACATGACATGGAATAAAAATTCAAAGGGAAATCAAAGAAACATTAAGATAAATGTCACTCGTGAACAATATATTTATTGAGAATAATTTCCAAGCAAGCTTGAAAAGTATGTGTGAACATGTATTTGTGTGTATTTACTATCTGTAAAATGATGGCTCCATCTGGCTAAGGCTAATACCATATCTATTTTCTTCTGCAAATGTTTAAACTCTCATTTCCATCACTGTCATTTCCACCAGAGAATGATTTGAGATGTGGTGGAAATGACACTGTGCATGGGGGAATTATTCATGTCTTCAGCATTCAATAACCCAGACATGTAAAATTCATTCATTTTTATCTTTCTATTATGCTATTTTTTCCTCATCTCAATAATTTTTCTCCATTGACATAATCAGCAGGATACTAATGAAGGTGCAGTTCCAATCTATATTATAGATGATTATTGCTGCAATTTTACTTCTGATTTACAGATATCCAACTTGTGTTCAAAAAGCTCTCTCTCCCACTCATGTAAATATCATGGTAAACATAACTTGATACATTGACGTTTTGTCCTACAACGCACACTGCACACACTCACAACCCAAGCTGTCTTATCTAGTTATTTAATTTATTAAAAACTTTACGTTGTAATTTACGTTGTAGAAATAACATTCAAACAACAGTCAAGTTATGTTTACCACAGGCTTTATTTTACACATGAATCGAAAAACCCCATTATAAAACCTCATAGAAAAATCTCGAAGGAACCAATTAAGCTCGCCAGTATGGGAGTTTTTTGGATTTAGAGAAAATGAGTCGTTAAACACCCCAGTCTGCAGGACTTGTCGATCAACAGCGAGTGCAAAAGGGGGCAATACTAGAAACCTGTTCACCCACCTCTGCGTCAAATAATCCTTAGTCCAAAAAATGTGCTCATTCGGATTAAAACATGGATTATAGTATGTTAACTTCAAATATCTATAGAGAAATATTTTTGTTGTATTTTTACTAGTGCTGTCAAATCGATTAATCGCATCTACCATAAAAGTTTTTGTTTATATATAAGTGTTTATATATTATTATAGATATTGTGTGTGTGTGTGTGTGTACACACCCATATATGTATCCATACACAGTATATATACAGTAGATACAGGTTTCTATCGTGATATACTGTATACCGTGAATTCTTTTGGCCACGATAACTGTGCTGTGAAAATTCTGACATCATGACAGCCCTAGTACACATAAACATTTAAACCCTCTTTGGATCACTCTTCTTTTTAGTAGCGTCTCTAAACAGCTAATGTCATCTCACACCAATAAGGAAATTATTCTAGGATTTCACAAATTCTAAATGCAGAGTCAGAGGTTAATACCATGTTATCATGAATATACATTAGATCAGAGTCATGACTCATCAGACAGAATGACATCCTGTTCATAACAGCTTCATGGCTTCATGGCTTCACATCACACTACAGCACAGTGTCATGCCCACATGTTGTACCTGCAGAGATGGTCCAGACCGCCGTGATTTTGGCCCGGGCCCGGGAGCGTGAGTTTGATCGATTGTGTCGGATGGGGTTCCGGATGGCCACATAACGGTCCAGGGAGATAGCGCACAGGTGCATGATGGAGGCGGTGGAAAAAAGAACATCCAAGTAGATCCACATGGGACAGAGTGATGCAGGGAGGGGCCAGGAGTAACCTGAAGAGGAGAAACACATTCAGAAAATCAAACCGAAGGAATAAAACTGACAACAAAAGGCTTAAAACATTGACTTTCCTCTGTTGCATACTAATGAGTCCTGTGAGTTCATTTAATGGGCTTTGTCCACTAAGCTCAAGTGAGTGATTTCATTGGAAAGCATGAGTCTGATGAGCTCATGCAAACAGCACACGACTATACTCTAGAAATTAATTTCAACAAGATTGTAGTCTGTCTGTCTGTCTATCAGCTTGTTTGTCTGCCCATCCATCCATCCATCCATCCATCCTGAAAAGCAAGTTCAGACAGTTTTGTAAGTGCAAGAGTTAACTCACTCCGCTGGGGGCAGTCAGGCAGAAAATGACCATCCACCAGACTGACACTGTAAAGTTCATTGTTAACACTCCTGGCACTTTATACAGGACACACACAGACACAAACCATGAAGGGGAGAAATTTTGAATTAATAATACCTTTACCGCAATTTGCAGTTATTGTCGGATACTTTCTTTTTTCGTTTTGTTTTTTTGTCAGTGACAAAAGTTTGAAATGAAGCACGACGGCAAATCCAAAAGAGCCAACACAAATGAAGTGCCACAAAGAAAATAGACTTTCGAGGGAAGAGGAAATGAGGTAGAAAAATATAAAGAAAGAAATGAGTGAAAGGATAACAGGAGGAGGAGCTGCCGGAAATGAAGGGAAGAATGTGGGTGAATGAATATACAGAGCTTGTGTGCAGAAATAGATAAAGACCATCAATCACCAAAACAAAGAGCACAGAATCACACACTTGAGTTTCAGAAACAGCATTCTTCATCAGAACTCACTCAGGTTTGTTATTGGATTGTTACCTCAGCAGAGCCACAGTATTATATTAGTTTCCCTGTGTGTGTTGTGTTTACTGTGTTCTTTCAGAGTGATTGAAAACCTGTGGTTTCTATACAGTTCAAGACAGCGCTCAAAAAACAGATTCTGTGAATTTCTCTGCAGAAGAAAAATCAGCTAAAATTCAGTCTGCAGTGGGATAAACGTATGCGGCAGCATGGGAGATAAATTGTGAGTAAATAACATTATTTTAGTTTTGTAAAGCTCCCACGCTCTCCTGCCTTCACTATCTATTGAGGTACAAAAAGAAGTCTGGGTGACACACTAGCTAAAGATAGATGTCTTTTACTATGAACATGAGATGCAGACTGCCATCACGACTCAAACATAAACTTAGGCAATATTACCCATGCGACTGTACACAGACTGAAACTACTGCCATTCTCTGTGAGTATGATACATATTTTACATCATAATTTCAACATAATCTGATGACCTGATATTAAACTCTTTGTAGTAAAAGTATATGCAATTATCATTATTTTATTCATTTTTATTTAATATTAAAATTTTAATAATTCATTTGAAACTAAATTAATGCAAGTTTTGATTAAAACCGCACAAATAAGACTTTTAAAACTGTATTTAGACAATATTAAATTGAATTTATGTCCCAAATTTCAGTAATTATTACATCAAACCACAGAAAATAAAGTCTTCTGAGCTTGTTGATCAACATTTTTAGAAGGTTAAGCCCCTTCTAAAACTGTATATTGAAAAGAAAAAAAGAGTTTCAGGCCTTATTTTATACCCCATTGCATGGAAAGTGATTAAAGCATGGGCTGAAAGAGAGAGAGGATCAGGGCTTATGATATGAAGAGATGAAGGTCTTTTAAGAAAATATTAAGATGGGGGGCACTGTTTGATGTAGCGTATGCATCATGGCATAAATAAAAATCAAAGTCTTGATGAAAGTTGCACAAAAAGTAAAATAAAGAACTAAACGAATAAAAGTTCAATCACTGCTAGGCATAAGAGGTGCTTATGAATAGAGATGAAGAACGTCATCCCTTTCTCCGCGAGGCTTCTGCCAGCTGTGGCTTTATTCAATAAAGCTAAAAAAACAAGAGATGCCGCATCAAAACCAGAGGCTAATTAATAATACATTAATACAAAATGGCTGGATGTGTGTGTGCTGTCTATGAGATGCATGCATTGGGGTTTGTGCTTGTGACTGAAAGGGAAACAGAAACGATGAAGGGCAAAGACTCTATTTAAAACCCTTCAGACAGTTTGTCTAATTGGAGTTGCTCATCGGCACAGGCTCAGTGGACGCCCTATTTGCTGAAGGGTAATACTCAGCGTTTAATACAGAGACCCAAAAACACCTGACAAATTCCCTCAAATCCTTAAATTGTTTGTGCCTCTGGTCTAGATGAAAGCCAAACGTTATCTAGCCATGCAGGAGAATAGTCTGATTTTGCTGAAGGGCACCTTAGAAAGCAGTGAGTGTGTATGAGTGTATGTGTACCTACTTAACCAAATTTGTACCCAGAAATGAGCTAAATCTGACTAAACCTCCTTTCTGGAATGTTGTCATTTGTAAAAACTTTATAAAATACAGTATATTAAAGAAATAGTTCACCCGCCACAAATGAGAATTATGTCATCATTTACCCTCATGTTGTTCCAAACCTGTATGACTTACTTTCTTCTCTTTAACACAAAAGAAGATATTTTGAAGAACGTTGGTAACTAAACTGTTTTGGTACTTATTGTATGAACAAAAAATACAATGGAAATCACTAGGAACTGAAACTATTTGCTTATCAACATTCTTCAAAATATCTTCTTTTCAGCAGAAGAAAGAAATGCATATAGGTAAGTAAATATATTTTTTTTAATTGTAAATAGCAGGACGTTTTCTGTTATGGTTAGGTTTAGGTTATTTATAACAAACTATATACAAATAGCACACTGAATTTAACCATACAGTCTCTCTGACGACATCAACTATGAATACACACACACAGACAAACAGCACCACCGCCTTAAAAGCTTTGCCTTTTGACCACAAGCCCAATATTTCAGCAAGCTGAATGACAAGTCTTTGGAAAAACTAGACTCTAGAGTGCCAGGACAATTTGAAATGCATTTCATGTGAGCACTGATTTGAGCCGGATGCCTGGGAAATGACCACTGAGGGCATGATTATATGCGTCACTGTGTCACCATGTTGAAATGTTTTTTTTTTTTTTTAAGTCTATGACATTTGCCTGAGGCAAGAAGGAAACTCGCTGTAATGTCACGAGGAGTGTGTCTGCGTGTGCGTTTGTGTCGGTAGATGGATAATTACAATACCGCTGGCTCACCCCGTTTTCTCTGACCCTTCCTGAACTCATCCTCTGCCTCGTTAAACAGCCCTGAATCTATCAGACTAATTAATCTCGCCCTCCTTGCCCACACACCTCTCTCTCACTGCCTCTTTACCTCTTGTTTGTCATGAAACAGAAAAATTTGTATTCTTCCATAATCAATCATCATCATTCTAAACCTGTATGACTGGATGCATGTTTTGAAGAATGTTGATGCCTTTTTTCCCCAAAAAATCATGCAGTGACCACTCCAAAAACTCCAAAGTTTGTGCTTGCACATATTCAAACTTGCTGTGTCGTAATGTGATACAAGAACACAATACATGATGACTCTGCCCTTACTAAAATTTGGGTAGGACTTCTAGCTTGGCAGACAGCTAACAGGTTCTTCAATAAACACCCAGGAAGCAGTAGGACGTTTAGAATGCTTTATCAGAAGCACTGTGAAACTGCAATACAGAAATACAAAATGTACTTATTAATAAACTTGAATAGGTTAAATTCTTATTAACACAGGATTAATACCACTTTGAAAAACACAAAATACAGTAACATAAATTTACCCATTAACCACACATGGTTATATAACGATTAGCATGAATGCTAACTTAACATGGAAAACGCCATAGACAGGCTAACGCGATTAGCATCTTTACCATTTTCAACACTTTTCACACCAATATGTAATTCAAACGATCTTCACTTAAGGTTGTCATAAAAATACACTTTAACCATCACTTACAGACATAAGTTCTTCAGAGTTATGAAGACAAAACGCAGGGTTCTCAAGTTTTATCAAAAGCTTGGAGTGAGATCACATGCGGTTAGGGGAGGGGCCTAAATGGAGCCCCGCCCCCGCCTAGCCCCGCCCCCAATTTTACCCATTGTTCATAATTAACCAGCAAAAATTGAAATTATCAGAATCAGAATCAGAATCAGAAAGAGCTTTATTGCCAAGTGTGCTTGCACACACAAGGAATTTGTTTTGGTACTGAGGCTTCCAGTGGACATATACAAATACAAATACAACAAGAAACATAATACTACAAATTCTAAGAATAAAAAATATAAATATAAATATATGAGAATAAAAGTATCACAGTTGTCACAAGTATCACATATATTACAGTGTTTTGAATATTATGAATAAATAAATCTACATATAAGTATCACCTGAGTTGTAGGATATTGCACTAAACAGTGGGAGTATTGCACTTAAAGCATATGCCTTGGGAGGTGTGTTAACTGTTCAGGAGGGATATGGCCTGTGGGAAGAAACTGTTCCTGTGCCGAGATGTTCTAGTGGCCAGTGATCTGAGTCGCCGTCTTGACGGTAACAGTTCAAATAGGTGGTGTCCAGGGTGAGTGGAGTCTGTGATGATTTTACCTGCTCTCTTCCTCACTCTGGAAGAGTACAGGTCCTGGAGGTTTGGCAGGGGGGCACCAATAATCCTCTCCGCAGTCCGGACTGTCCGTTGTAGTCTCCTGATGTCTGATTTGGTAGCTGAACCAAACCAGACAGTGATGGAAGTGCATAAGACAGACTCAATGACGGCTGAGTAGAACTGAATCAGCAGCTCCTGTGGCAAGTTGAACTTCCTCAGCTGGCGAAGGAAGTACAGTCTCTGCTGGGCCTTTTTCACAATGGAGTCAATGTGATTGTCCCACTTCAGGTCCTGAGAGATGATAGTGCCCAGGAACCTGAATGACTCCACTGCTTCCACAGTGCTGTTCATGATGGTGAGTGGGGGGAGTGCTGGGCTGTTCCTCCTGAAGTCCACAATTGGTGAAGTATAACAATTGGTAAATCTGATAAATGACAGAGCAATTCATCACATCAAATATAGGCCTACTCTTTAATGTTATATTTCAAAATTAGGCTACAAATATATAACAAATTGCTCCAAAATGTTTGGAAAAACAAATATTTTTGCATTTTTCCCTGACATCTTTGAAAAATACAAATGCAATGGCAATGATTAGGCTAATGTATGTTTGACAGGATATACAATATTACCAAGAGCACTCTGCTTTAGCCTTAATGTAACTAGAAATACTATTAATACAGTATAATATAGAATTTAAAATAAACTGAAGAAATACATCTTCATTCCTTCCCATACCCAATAACATTTCCTTAGCCAAACTGAGCCAAAGCTTTTGGCCTGGTTGCAAAGCAGTTGTGTGAAAGAGTTGGGTTGCAAAGAGTTTTTGACTGCATCAATAATGTATACGATGGGCTATATATTAAATGTTCTAGTCTAAAAATGTTAGGCGAGCTTTCTTCCAACTTACTTTCTCCATCACGACGTGTGTTCGCGCGATGTCGCGGTGGCCGAACTTCCGTGTGTGTTCGCGGACTTCGCGCGTCTATAAGTTGCCTAGTAACGAACGCAATCTGGCCGAGATGCGGACGCGCTGGCGGCAGGAAACTTATCTTTGTGTGCATGCGCCTCGTATACAACGTTATATATAAAGCTTGCAGGACAACTTGGTTGGCATTGCCTTTTCAGCGTGAGATATACACGGTGTGGCGTGTGAGCGTGTGAACTGGTTGAATTGCGTGTGTCTCACGGCCGATGCGTGAGACTTGAGAACCCTGCAAAACGTGTAAAAGATGATGAAAAGTGCTCAGCTGTGTTTCAGGGTTGTTGAATGCATTGAGAACTACGGCAAGTCTAAAGAGACAAACAGCGCGGAGTAGTAATTCTTCTACCTGCTTTCTTAAAGGAGCAGCACACTCCCCGCCTGGTATAACATAGTATACCACTATGTCTCTCTGAATAAAAGAACGACTTCTAAGATGGGTCTTGAATAAATTCTAGCAGAACCTCCTTGAACTACCCTAACCTCCACTTGGCGAACGAAAAAGCTTTGCTGGTCCTCTGATAGCGGTGAATCTCCTTAGAGCATTTATGAAGCTCGATGTTGATAGAGACTCCACTACCTCTATGTGCACTGCTCTTGTGACTAGACAGGTAAACAACACTGCCCAGCATTTTCCTTCAGAAAGACCCCCTCTGGTGCGACGAGCACAAACTGTCCACGGGCCAAACACGTCCATCCCGACATGAGTAAATGGAGGAACTTGGGTAACTCGATCGACAGGTAGGTTGGACATTTTTTGCTTTTCTGTCTCGCCTCTTAACTTCAAACAAGTAACACATTTGTGCAGGACACTTGAAACCAATCTCTTTCCTCCCAAGATCCATAAACTGGCCGACCGAATGGCGCCTTCGGTGATGTGTCTGCCTTGGTGTGCGACCCGTTCATGGTAATAACGCACCAACAGTGTTGCAATGTGATGAAGTTTAGGGATGATTATTGGATGTTTCTCTTCCCAAGAAATTGCGGCCGAGGACAGGCGACCACCAATTCTCAACAAACCGTCAGTGTCCATGATGGGATCAAGTTTTCTGAGATGGCTGTCTTTTGACACACTCTCTCCTTTGGACAAATTCTTAATTTCCTCTTTGAAGATTTCGTGTTGTACACAACGGATTATTACAGTCCTTGCCTGTGAGAAATTGTCCATCTTTGTTTCGTCCAAAGTCTTAAAACAAGATCTGACCTTCTGAATAAGTCTAGCTACTCCAAGGGTCAGTTGCTTCCAGCTGGAAAAGCGCTCGAATCTGTGCGAGCCAAGGTGAGCCTTGGAAACATTAGTAGCCAGGGTTGTAATCAGGGGACGCACCTCTGTGTCCAAGTCTGGTTCCACAAGCTCGAAGACTTCCTGCTGAGACGAAGCAGCGTTATCTTTCTTTTTGAGAAAGGGGGGTCCGCAAAACCAGTTGGTTTCCTTCAAGAGAGTAGCTGGTATGTCTCGTGTGCCGTGATCTGCAGGATTGTGTCCTGTGTTGATAAAATGCCATTGTTCGGAGCGTGTTGACTTTCGGATGCGTGCTACTCTGTTGGCAACATATACGTAAAACCTTCTGTTAGTGTTGTATATGTAACCAAGCACTACTCTACTATCTGTGTAGAACTTAACTGTGTGCACCTTCATGTCCAACTCTTCCACCAACGTGTCTGCAAGCTCTACCGCGAGTACGGCTGCACAAAGCTCCAGACGTGGTACAGTGTGACACTGTTTTGGAGCCAATTTGGACTTCCCCATGCAGAATCCAAACTGAATATTTCCCTGATTGTCAACTGTTCTGATGTAAGCTACTGCAGAGATAGCTGTGGTAGAGGCGTCAGAAAAGACACACAGTTCCCTGACTTGTGTAGAGACCAAAGAAACAGGTAAGTATGATCGTGGAATCTGAAGCTGCTCGAGTGCAATGAGCGAATCTTTCCAGGTCTTCCACCTTGTCTTTTTTTCGGCAGGCAATGGGGCATCCCATTCACAACACTCTGACGAAAGTTCTCTGACAAGTGACTTCCCTTGTATTGTTATTGGAGCCACAAAACCAAGTGGGTCGAACAGACTGTTGACTGTTGAGAGAACACCCCTGCGCGTGAATGGTTTCTCTTCTCTGGAGACGAAGAAAGTGAAACTGTCGCTCTGAAGGTTCCAGTTGAGCCCTAAGCTTCTCTGCACAGGTAGAGGGTCTACCCCCAGTGCTAAACCCTTTAGCTCTTTAGCCTGTTCTTCGGGTGGGAATGCCTCCATCACAGCCTTGTGATTGGATGCTATTTTGTGTAGTCGAATGTTTGAAACTGCTAACATTTCTTTAGTCTGTTTTAGTACATGAACGGCGAGGTCACTGGTAGGAAATGAGGCCAAACCGTCATCCACGTAAAAATCTCTCAAGACAAACTGTTTTGCCTCCAGGCCATATTCGTCTTCCTCTTGTAGAGCAGCTCTTCTTAAACCATATATGGCAACGGCTGGAGAGGGGTTATTTCCAAATACATGGACAGTCATGCGGTACTCTGCAACCTCTCTGGCAGGGTTGTTGTTCTGAAACCAAAGGAACCGCAGGAAATCACGATGCTCCTCGCAGACCCTGAAGCAGTAGAACATCTGCTCTATGTCTGCTACTACAGCAACCGGTTCTTTACGGAAGCGAGTAAGTACCCCAAGGAGCGAGTTGTTTAAATCAGGGCCGCTCAAAAGGAGGTCATTCAGGGAAATACCATCATGCTTAGCACTGGAGTCGAATACAGCTCGAATCTGACCTGGCTTGCGTGGATGGTAAACCCCAAAAATTGGCAAATACCAGCGCTCTTGGTCTCGGGGAAGCAGAGGAGCTGGTTCTGCATGTCCTGACTCAAAGATTCTCTGCATAAATGCAAGCATGTGTTCTCTCATTTCCTGACTTCTTTCCATCCTACGATGTAGTGTCTTGAGACGGTTTTCTGCTTGTACTCTATTGTTGGGAAGTTTGCGCCTTGGTTCTCTGAAGGGCAATGGAGCCACCCAACTGTTTGAGTCATCCATAAACATCTTTTTGTCCATGATTTCCAGAAAGATCTTATCTTCCACAGACATCGCAGGCTTGTCATCCTGGGCCGTTTGCTGGGAGACTCCTTTACCAAGACAATCCGTTTCCCTAAACAGGCTGTCAACATCTGCGAGATATGCAACTCCAGGTTGAAGTACTTGAACATCCACCTTCTCTTTGATGTGAAGCTTATTTGGACAAGGATCAAAAAGAGATGGACGGCCATTACTCAGTATGTTAGTCTTGTAGACACTGATGGAGTCTGGTTTGTGAGCTGACCCCAAGCACACTTCTCCTATGATAACCCAGCCCAGATCGAGGCGTTGGGCATAGGGTGCGTTATGAGGTCCGTTGCACTGCTTTCGGACTTTATGCACTCTTGGTACATCACGTCCGAGTAGGATAAGGATGGCTGCTGTGGGATCAAGTGGAGGGATCTTGCCCACAACAACTTTGAGATGAGAATAGTGTTTGGCGATCTCTGGTGTGGGAATTTCTGACCTATCATCCGGCAACATATCACATTCGATCAGAGATGGGAGTGGGATCTGATTCTTACCATCTAAAGACTCCATGACGAAGTTGTTAGCTCGTCGCCCTATGTTATCAATGACTCCTGAGCATGTCTTCAATGTGTATGAGGCTGAACCTTCCTTGATGTCAAAGAGCTCAAAAAACTCACTTCTTGCCAAAGATCTGTTACTCTGTTCGTCGACAACAGCGTAGGTTCTCACGGCTCTTTCTCTATGGCCTACTGGGTAAACACTGACAAGACAGATTTTTGCACATGACCTTGACCTCGAAGCAGGACCACATATGTCTGTGCGTTTGGATGTGATAGCTAAAGAGGCTCCTTCCCTTTGCTCCCCGCCTTGATCTTTCGCCATTACAGAGGCTCCAGAAGTCCACGGAGCTGGTCCCGGATGAAGTGCTGTTGGGTGACTATCACTATTGCACTCTCTGCATTGAATGTTTTTGTCGCAGTTCTTGGCTAGGTGACTGGATGAAGCACAACACCTGTAACAGATGTTCTTGTCCCTAAGGTAGGTTTTTCTCTCATCCAAAGGTTTGCTTCGGAAACCACGGCATTTCCTCAGGGGATGTGGTTTGAGGTGTAGGGGACACTGCTTGTCAAGGTCGATCGGTGCATTTTCTCCCGTGTTGTCTTGATGGTTTTCAGTGTCTACTGAGACGTCCGTCCTCCTGACAGAAACAGGTGTTTTTAAGTTTTGTTTAAAGGGTCTTTCAGTTTTGTTTATGCTTGGACCAGTAAGTACTGCAAAACTCGGGTCGTTCAGAATCTTGGCTTGGTCACAGACAAACTTTGCAAATATAGAGAATGGTGGGTATGAAACTCTGTAGGCTTCTTTGTAACGTGATGCTAGAGAGACCCACTTGTCATGCAGGGAGTATGGCAGCTTCTGAACAATTGGAGTGATGCCACGAGATGTATCCAAGTAACTGAGCCCAGTTAAGAAGCCATCTGCTCTGGCAGCCTCTAGCTCCAAAAGAATGTCTCCAAATTCTCTCAGCTTTTGATTGTCTCTGTTGCTGATTTTTGGAAAATCCTCTATTTTCCTGAAGAGAGCATTTTCTATAGCTTCCGGCGATCCAAAACAGTCCTTCAGCCTTTGCCACACCATATTCACACCCGCTGCTGCATCATGGATATGAACCGCTCTTATCCTCCTTGCCTGCTCGGAAGATTTTGGTCCCAGCCATTTGCAAAGGAGATCTAACTCCTCTCTTGGTGCTAGGTGTAGGCTCTCTATAGAGCTGTAGAAGGATGCCTTCCAGGCCCTATAGTTCTCTGGTTGGTCGTCGTACTTTAGGAGTCCTGAGCTCACCATTTCGCGGCGTACCAAATACTTGGCTAAGTCTGACATAGCTGCTGAACCAGACTCGGGCTCTCTGGAAGCAAAAGTTGAATAAGGCTGAGAAGGTTGGCCATGGTTGTCTGATAGTGTAGCCATGTGTGAGTGATCTCTGTGACTAGAACTTCCTCGTAGTGGATATGAATGATATGGACGCTCAAAGTCGTACAGAGCGTACTTATATGGACTTTGATGGTGGCAACTCGAAGGAGCTTGTTCTTGAGTGAATGTGTATTGAGCGGGTAATTCCTGAAACTCGTGGACGCTGATTTCACTTGACTGCGTTGTACCCTTCTCCATGCTTCTTTTATCTGGCTCACCAACTTCCATTGCTAGCTGGCGTGTTGGTGTTGGCACCGGTTCTTGGGGTTGCGAGTCATGGTGAGGGTGGTCAAATTTTGTATTCGTTGCAAAACCCTGCTCAACGCATTCACTCTTTAAGCTAATGCGATCAGGATCCCCTACTTCGTTCTCAGCAGCTGCCTCTAAAACTTCAGCTTCAGCATTGGCAGCTGCAGCAGCACCCTCTAGTCGCAGAGTGTGTAGGTTTGCTTCAAGCTCTGCTTTCTTCCTAGCAGCCACAGCTGCAGCTTTCTGTTGTTCTTCCTCGATATATGCTTGTGCTTTTAGCATGTCTGCTTCTTTTTGAGCGAATGATGCTTGAGTGCGAGCAGCCTCTGCCTTTGCACGTGCTCTGGCTGCTATAACACTTGCTGAAGAAGACCGGCTGCTACGTGAAGTGTTAGAGCATTGGGATCGTATCTCGAGATCTTCCATAGTGAAGGCAGCTTTATTGAAGATTGCTGTGCATTTCCACGTGGCAACACGTTCCAGATGTAACCCGTCGAATTGTGTCTTTTCACTATTCTGCCCTTACTAAAATTTGGGTAGGACTTCTAGCTTGGCAGACAGCTAACAGGTTCTTCAATAAACACCCAGGAAGCAGTAGGATGTTTAGAATGCTTTATCAGAAGCACTGTGAAACTGCAATACAGAAATACAAAATGTACTTATTAATAAACTTGAATAGGTTAAATTCTTATTAACACAGGATAAATACCACTTTGAAAAACACAAAATACAGTAACATAAATTTACCCATTAACCACACATGGTTAAATAACGATTAGCATGAATGCTAACTTAACATGGAAAACGCCATAGACAGGCTAACGCGATTAGCATCTTTACCATTTTCAACACTTTTCACACCAATATGTAATTCAAACGATCTTCACTTAAGGTTGTCATAAAAATACACTTTAACCATCACTTACAGACATAAGTTCTTCAGAGTTATGAAGACAAAACGTGTAAAAGATGATGAAAAGTGCTCAGCTGTGTTTCAGGGTTGTTGAATGCATTAAGAACTACGGCAAGTCTAAAGAGACAAACAGCGCGGAGTAGTAATTCTTCTACCTGCTTTCTTAAAGGAGCAGCACAACTGTATTATTATAATTTTTTTTACTATTTATTATAAAATCCAGTCTCTTTGGAAAAACAAGCCTGTGGCGATATTTCTAAAAGATGACACTTTCCAATGTCCAGTAAGTGCCACTAAATATGTGTTAAGTTTTAACTGAAAGAGATGAACATGAATATGGATATGAATATGAATAACAACGTATTATGCAGTTTGGAAATGAAATATCCAGAGTGGTGCTAATAATGCTCTATCGCATTTGAAAAACATCCCACCTACCCTACACCAAAACTAAAACCTAACTGATAGTGTTAAAAGTAAGCGTGAGCTGAAGCAAATCAGCAGATTACATTTTAAGATTACAGCAGACAGCATAAAAGATATGACAAATAGCAGACCCCCAACGTAATAATAATAATTTGTTACAATTATTTACATATGGAAGGGGGAAATCTCCCCAACCACCACCAATGTGCAGCATCCACCTGGATGTTGCGACGGCAGCCATATTGCGCACAAATGCCCACTACACACCAGTTTATTGGTGGAGAGGAGGTGGAGTGATGAAGGGGATGATTAGGAGGCAATGATGATGGACAGAGGCCAATGGGCAAATTGGATACTGGGGTTATACCCATATTCTTTTTCAAAGGACATCCTGGGATTTTTAATGACCACAAGAGTCAGGACCTTGGTCTAACGTCTCATGCGAAGGACGGTGCTTTCTTTTTTTTTCTTTTTTCATTTTCAATCAATAAACAACATACTGTATATCATACAGAGAGAGCATTCGGATGAGAATAGAAATAAAATTAAAATAAAGTAAAATAAAAACACACATACGCACAGAACACAACACACTTAACAAACACTGGCAGGAAACTCATATTGACTGTAGAATATTCAAATAAGCTCTTTAAGGGCAGAGGCTATATTCATCCAGATGTTTACAGTGGTTGTCTTTGCCTTATTGATCTTTGCGGTTGTACTCAAGGCAAACTATGTAATGAAATGAGATTATCCAAAATTGCTTCATATCTGGTTATCCACTGCTGTAAAATAGCTTTTTTTTTGCAGCTGTGAACCCTGCCATCAACACTTTTTTGTCACATAAAGAAAATTGGTACTTTGAATCATCATTCAATAATAGTAAACAGGTCCAAAACCAAATATAGACCTGTAAGATCATGTAACCTAACAATCACATACTTCCAGAATAGATGAATCATTGGATAGTCCCAAAACATATGTAGAAATGTACCAGAGGCACCAGTGTTACAGAAACTGCAGTATGGATTGGGTATAAGTTTCATGGGATATCGCCTGAAAGGTGTGTAGTAGAAATGATGGATAGTCTTAAAATGAATAAGTATGTAAGGATTCAGGGCGGATCTAATCCGTGGGGAATTTGCATATCATAATTAATAATTGGTAATTAATAATTGTTCATACATGTTTGGATTAGATCAGTCTTACATGTTAATAAATCTCCCGATAAGGGAGGATCTGTCATTCTACCTGCATGCGTGCATGTGAATCCCTGAAATTAACCACAAGTTGATTGCAGTTAATTACACGGACCATGTTTCACAAACAGGTAAAATGAATTAGCTCAATTGTCAGGATAATATTTGTGGGATCCACAATATCATCTTACTTTATAGGATTTCAGGAAACGCAATTCTCTGGCCAGAAGAATTGGGTTTCCCGCCCTATCAACACATACTCTTTAAAGTATCTTTAATTCGTAAAACTTGTAGCATAAGTTAGACCTTTGGCACTTAAGGGACTTGAAATTGAGCAAAGAGACAGCACATCAATGAAAATGAATATAATGGATTTAATAAAGGCATGTCTACTTATATATTTACTACGGTACAGTAATATATATATATTTACAAACAAAAAAGACATAAACAACACAATAAGACATCAATGAACGAGAAAGTGTGTGAGATATAGAGATATGGATAAATTACACGCGTGAGAGCGAGTAAGAGAGAGAGAGAGAGGGTTACGATCACCTAGACAGTCAACTTTCCTGAAACAACACGAAAACACATTCTTAATGCTCTGAAAACAGGGTAACCCAAATTTACTTGCATGTGGAAGGGTTCTCTCATGTGTTGCTGCGTTCCTTGAGCGGCCTGCATGGTCTAGCCGCGTTTTTTGACGGCAGATCTTTTGTTCTCCGTGCGCGTGCGGCCCGCATGGTTTAGCTGCGTGCGTGAGCTGAATCCTTGGTTCCGTGGAGTCACGTGATGCGGCGCGAGTCTTTGAACAGCAGTCGGAAGTCTTTTAGGTCACGTTACTAACGGAAATAGTTCGGCTCAGGTCATTTCACTTCGTGGAAGTGAAACAAGTTGAGTACAGAAAACAGATCTTAGGCTAGAAAGTAAAGAAAAGATCCAGGATAGGATCTGATCCCCTGAGGGGACATCCGCGTGAATTACATGTTTCTGATGCGCTGGAAAGTTCAAGAGAGAGTTGGGCGGAGCCGCGCTCCTACATTTATCACCTCGGAGAAATCCATCCCCTTCCTGTTCACTGGGCCAATCGGGGAATGGATGTTGCACGCGGGAACCCTCGGTTTTTTGTCCTTTGTTTGGGAGAACGTGCCCCTCGTGGTACAGGGGTGTGTTCAAGGAGGGTGTGAAGTTTAACAGTTTGAATCTTCAATGGCGGTAAAACCTATTAAAAATACACTTTACTTTATATCTCTGTGCATATTCAGATAGCCCGTTCCATGAGCATTTTAGAGGTGTCAAACACATCAAATGAAAGTCAAAGGAAAAATACAGAGGTATTTAATATGCATAAAGAAGGTATTTCTAATGTCTATTTATGCCGTGGCCAAACAAAGATATTTCACTGTGACATGGGGAAAAACACATATACATTTAACAAAATATATTCAATGGTTTTTATGTCTTTACCCAACAGAAATGTCCGTCTCTTTGTTCAGAGACATTCTGCGACATTCCGATGGGTTATAAAGTCTCGTAACAGGAGCTTCACTCGTGTGTTGGGGGAGGGAAGGGCTCGTGTGTGTGTGTGTGTGTTACATTCAGTCTTTTTGGGTCTTTAGCAGGATGTATTTAGTTATTCAGATTCACCCTTTTAGCCCAGTCCTTACAAGTACATAACTAAGGTTTTTAGAAGTAAGGCCAAGGTTTGACCACACTGTTTCCCAGTCTGGGTGGAATCCTAACCAAGAAAGTTCCAAATCCCATGTTGATAGTATCTTTAAAGGCTTATGAAAACTACTGAGTAAAGAATTATAGACTGCTGTGACCGCCCCTCTAGCATCTTTGACAGGATCAATCCAGCTAAACATTGGGTGGTCAGTCAAAACAGAATTCCATGGCACGCCATAAGCTTTCATAGCAGATCGCAACCTCATGTACAAGAAAAAAGAAAAGCCAGGTAGGCTGTATTCTGCTTGGATATTCTGGAATGTGCGCAAACCAGTCCCGTCAAAAATATTGGAAAAAATAAAAACCCCTTTAGACGACCACAAAGGGTAAACAAAAGGTTGTTGATCAGATAAGAAGTGAGCATTGTTCCATAGAGGAGATTGCTGAGAGAATTTCTTTGAATGGGCTATTGCTTTTCAGCACTGTACCATGCAGCTAAAGTGGATGAAATAACCAAATTTATAGCGCGAGTTGCGATGTCCTATACCTGTGAAGGACAGATCTTGAAGTCTACGGGGAAGTACAATAACTGATTCTATGCTTCTCCATGGCACTTTACTGTCTTTGTCCGTCCATGTTCGCATAGCTCTAATCTGGAATGCCCAGTAATAAATCTGAAAATTAGGGAGGCCAAGGCCACCTTCTAATTTTGTGCGCTGCAAAACAGAAAAACGTATTCTGGGTTGTCTGCCATTCCATATAAATCTAGATACTTCAGAGTTTAACTCTTTAAAATATTTGGGAGGTGGTGTGAATGGGATCATAAAAAACAAGAAGTTCAGGTGTGGTAGAATATTCATCTTGACTGTACTGATTCTGGCTTGCATTGAGATCTGAAGGTTAGTCCATCTTTGAACATCAAGGTTTTTTTTTTCTGGCTGAGTTCACTGACATTTAATTGGATGATTCTTGACAGAGAATCCGTTATTTTGATTCCTAGGTATGTGAAGGATTTAGTGAGCACAATATTGTTAGGAAGGGAAATGTGGTGAGAGATATTGTTAAGTGCCATTAAGGAGGATTTATCCCAATTTATCATGTATCCAGACATGCTGCTGAAGTGGTGGAATAACTTTAAGACATTAGGTATAGAGTTTTTTAAGTCTGAAAGGTACAAAATGATGTCATCCGCATACAACGATATGTAATGTTGAGAACCGAGTAAAGTAATTGGAGCAATAGCTTGGCTTTATCTGAGAGCTTGGGCTAATGGTTCCAGTGAAAGTGCAAAAAAAAGTGGTGATAGGGGACAGCCTTGACGACAACCCCTCTGTAATGGAAAGGGTAGAGACTGATAAGTGCCTGTTGAAATAGAAGCTATTGGGTTACTATAAAGAGTTTGAATGGCATATATGAATTTAGGACCGAAACCAAAATGTTTCCGTACTGTCCATAGAAAGTCCCATTCAAGTCTGTCAAAAGCTTTGAGCGTGTCAAGGGAAAAAAACTGCGCAAGTGTAGTATATGTGTGAGAATGTTCAATGATGTGCAATAAACGTTGCATATTGTCTGCGGCCAGCCGGCCTCTAAGATATCCGGTTTGGTCTAAATGAATCAAAGTATCCATGAAGGGCTCCATCCGGGAAACCAAGGCTTTTGCCAGAATTTTGACATCACTATTAATTAAAGATATTGGACGTTAACTAAAACAATTCAACGGATCTTTATTTTTCTTATGTAACAAAATGATAAGCGCTATGTTCTGGTCCCAATGAAGCATACCATGTTTAATAGCATAATTCATAGAATTCAAGATTAAGGGCCCAACAACATCCCAAACAGCCAGGTAGAGCTCCGGGGAAATTCCATCGGGGCGGGGGGATTTCCCTTTTTTAAGAGATTTGGCCGCATTATGAAATTCCTCCAACATTAGATGTTCTTCTAATCTAGAAGGTCTCTGTCCTCTTCTGGTAAGATAGGCAGGTTCAAGTTCAATTAAATGTTTTGCATGTATGTCTGTCAAGAACCACCTCTGAAGAATACAGTGTGGAATAAAATGCTTTAAAGGTGTTATTAATAGCCCTAGGATCTGTAACTATTTTGCCATCACTGTTTCGTAACATATCGATATTTGCTTTGGACTCGGTTTCCTTTAACCTCAATGCAAGCAGATGGCTAGTTCTATCTGAATGAAAATAATATTTTTGCTTAATTCTGTGAATAAAGAACTCGGTTTTGGACATTGACAGGCTATTGTATTCTTTTTTCAACAGTAACAAATTCTGAGCAGCCTCTTCCGAGAAAGACTGGGTCTGCTGATGCTCCAAAGACCTTATTTCTTGTTCAAGATAATCAAAGCGTTTATTTTTAAGACGCTTGGCCTTTGAGGAAAAGGCAATGCAGTTCCCTCGTAGATAGCATTTAGTAACTTCCCATAACACCTGAGGGTTTGAGCAATGATCCGTATTAATTTCCAAGAATTCTGTAAGCCCAGATCTGAGTTGGTCCAGAAATGTAGCATCATACAGCAGGGAGTCGTTAAAGCGCCATACGGGATTTAGCATGAGCTGTAGCAGGTGTGATATTACAAATAATGGGAGAGTGATCTGAAATCAAGATAGGCAATATGACAATATTGGATATATACTGAAGCAAGGGGGCACTAACCAGGATATAATCAATTCTTGAAAAGGATTTGTGCCTAGGAGAATAGAATGCGTAGCCCTTCGTATGGCGATTGTGTATGCGCCATGGGTCAATTAGATTTAACTCTGTAATGAACCTATTTAGAGAGGATGTAGACATTGCACTAGAGGGGTTACAACTAGATGAGCGATCAAGTTGAGGATGAATTGAGGCATTGAAATCTCCCCCTGTGACGACATCCAGATCACTAAATTGTAGTAGTTTTCCACAGATATTATTCAGAAAATGTTGATCAGGCTCGTTCGGAGCGTAGATGGATACCAGCAGGAGTTTGGAATGATTTAGTGTTACAGCCGCATACGCAAAACGGCCAAGGTCATCTCCTCCTAGTAAGTCTATGGTTAAATGTAGTGACCTCTTTGCAAGTATCAGCACACCTTTGGATTTATTAGGGGCGCACGAGTATGACAGTAACTTGTAGTTTTTATTTTGGAAGACGGTGCTTTCTGACAGTATAGTGTCCCCATCACTATACTGGGGAGTTAGGACCCAGACCACAGGGTGAGCACCCTCTGCTGGCCTGACTAACACCTCTTCCAGCAGCTACCTGGTTTTCCTAGTTTTAAAATCCAGGTACTGACCAGGCTCAACTCTGCTTAGCTTTAATGGACAACCAGTGTTGGGCGACAGGGTAATAGCTGCTGGCTATGTATACTCATCTTGGCCTTTAGATCTTGATCATTATCAACACCTCTGTGCCTTTAGGAATCACAAATGGCCCTTTTTGTAATGGAAGAGAGGGTTAGGAAACTCAATTTTAAACCCTACAATCGTTTAGGGGTAAATGCATTAAGAATGATTTGCACATGCTGTTTGCATTGGTTTAGTGCCACTATTATTCACTTTTCTTAAAAATGTGAAAATGTGCTCGATACCACACATCTGGATGTACTGTACACCTTATAACGCTCTTCTCCATCATTTGATGAATGACTGCTCTCCTGATCAATAGAAAATGAAATCTCTTTTTCTTTAGCAAAGCTGATTGTGGCAGGCAAAAAGCGCAGTTATTTTTAAATAGCATACATAGTAATTTTTAGTTTAGCACAATTTATAATCCTAATTTACATAGAAAGGAATGTGCTGAAAAGAATGACAATTATCTAATTTGAATCCGCACATCGCAGTGCTATTCCAGCACAGTCAGCACCTGATTAAACTGAACTCTGGGTGGTTAGTGAATAAGACATAGGCTTTTGAGTTGAAATAGTGGACGCAACATTTAAGAAAGTGAAGTGAGGTGAAGGCCAAGAATGGCAACCAATACTCGGAATTTGTCCTCTGCATTTAACCCATCCAAGTTAGTGCACACACATAAGGAGCAGTGAGTAGTGAACACACACACTGCAAACCGTTGACACACACCCGGAGCAGTGGGCAGCCATTCACTGCGGCGCCCAGGGAGCGATTGGGGGTTAGGTGCCTTGCTCAAGGGCACCTCAGTTGTTTCTTGCCACTATTGAGAATCGAACCTCGGCCTTCGGGTTACAAGTCCGACTCTCTAACCATTAGGCCACAACTGCCCCAAAGTGATGATGGCTATCCATAACCATCCAAAAAGTAAGGGATAATCCACGGCTAGCCATGCATTAAAATCCTTTAATGCATGGCTAGCCGTGGATTATCCCGCTTATACCTCGGTTATTTGCCAAGTTAATTTACAATGTAATTTTTTTAACAGACGTGTAAAAATGACGGTTATTTTCTTAAGTTACGGCTCGTTAGTTCTAGCACTCCGTCCGCTTTAAATAAAGTAGAGCCATCGGATTGCTTTTATTTGAATGAATTAACACATTTATTTAAATTCATTATTAAAAGAGAGAGACAGAGAACTGAAAGAGAAGAAAGAGAGAGAGAGAGAGAGAGAGAGAGAGAGAGAGAGAGAGAGAGAGAGAGAGAGAGAGAGAGAGAGAGAGAGAGAGAGAGAGAGAGAGAGAGAGAGAGAGAGATATGCGTGCGCGAGTTACCTATGAGCGTCTCTTCTTTAAAGTCTACAGTCCCCTCGTTGCTTAAGCATAGGCCTATAGCTAACTTAATGATTCATGGATTTATTAAAATTATTTATGAATGATAGGCAACACTGACAGTGACAAGGCAAGCTTTATTTGAACTAATCATGTCATTTATTTAAATGAATTAGCTGTATTTCAAACCAAACTTTTCTTACGCGGATGATGAACGCTGGTGTCGTTTCCATTTTTCCTGTAGAGCTTTAAAACTGATTTAAAGACGGCATTGCTTGACTTGAAGTCTTTATCCCTTATGATGTTGTATTTTGTAATGTGACGGTTTATACCTGCTCTGAGACGCATCAAACTTGCAACACTGTATTCGCGTCCAGCGGTAGACTGAACAGAGGCATAAAACTCCCGAAATGTCTCATTTAAAAGAGAAGCAGAGTACCGTTAGGTCTCGAAATCACAATTGTTCTGTCTTTGGCGCAAGTCACTGAAAGTGTTAACTGCCCATTTAGTTGTCTTTTTCGTATTGACCTCATCTTTGTCGTCTTCGATCTTATCTAGCTCTGTCTTTTACCTCAAAAAAAAAAAAAAAGCCTAAAACGTATCTAAGTAATATACAGTAGTAGCCTATTTCGTTGTCACCCTGCCTCTCCAAACAACACATTCTCATCCCAAGGCGTCATCTAACTGACACTTTTGACCATGCGTCAACATGCCGACGCACATGGTACCCCTTAACGTCAATATGAGACGCTCATCCTCGGGCGTCATCTGACTGACGCTTTTGCGTCTAAATCCGAGGCACATGACACCCTTTAGCGTCAGTTAGATGACGCTTCCGTTATGGGTAGGTTTAGGTCTGGGGTAGGGTTAGGGTTAGGGTTAGACCACTAGGCGCGTCTCATATTGACGCTTAAGGGGTACCATGTGCGTCGGCATGTTGACGCATGGTCAAAAGCGTCAGTTAGATGACGCCTTGGGATGAGAATGGGCTGCTCCAAATGCATAACTGACATTAACAAAATGCAATAATGCAGTAACAGCTGAAAAAGTACTTGGGTGTGTGTTTTATTTTATATTTACCGGTCAATAATGCAATCGCTGCTGTCTGTCCCATAGAAGAACATGACAGCCCGCGTATGTTTTGTAACTATTGGGGCTTACATGAACCACGTGACAGCCATCGCGAGCGATCAAAGAGCGTCGCAACTCATTCTCTCTATGGCTCTGAGCCTACCTAACGTTTTCATATGTGTCTCTCTCTCTCTCTCTCTCTCTCTCTCTCACGCTTTTGCAAGTGTAACTCTGTTACTATGGTTACCAATGTTTATAGTAGCGGATTAATTTCGAACTGTAATCAAACTGACTGGAACTACCTGTGCATTAAACGGTTTTACTGCACACCTTCCAGCCAATCAGAATCGAGTATTTAAACAGGCCGTGGTATAAGATATTATAACCCACCCCAGATGTACCATGCTGTATGATGTATGATTAAGAGAGAATAGTTAAGCAGATGTGGCACAGTTTCATGTGCTTGAAATGGCCACGACCCTAATGAGAATGAAGTGAAAGATATGTTTCAGTGTCTACGCAGATGCTCGTCATTAGCCCTTCATGCTGCTCATTAAGTCACTCCTCTCTTTTTAGTCGGTGAGTGCCGTGGCAACCTAGAGACCACCTGTGCCAGAGAACCATCAATGCTGCATCAACGGCAGCTATTGAGCTTTGTGTGTTGTTCTGGAATACTCCATCGTCATGGTGACATGACGTGGCGGTGGATTATGGCAGAGCTCTGCTGTGGAGCCGTTTGGGAGATTGAGAGGTTTAGAGAATCAGGGGGAAATTAGTGTCTGTGTGTTTTCTGATCCCATTTATTTTAGCTTCCCTAACTGTCACTCAATGGAAAAAGAAAAAGAAAGAGGAACAGCAAAGACACTGGTGTCTGTCTTTATCATATTAATTCTCATTACCCATAGTATACTCACTATAACACATGGCCTCTAATGGCTTATTGCTTCATTCACATAATTAACATTCATTATAACCAAGTCACATCAAGTTTATGCATTTAACTACTTCAAAAAAAAAAGGAAGGAATATTTTTTTTGAGGAGACACTAGCTCCTTTGCTTCCTAGAGATAATGGCCCAGATTCACACACACACATAGCTATTTTTACCTGTTCAGATAATAGGTTAGAACCACTCGCTGCTATTTATAAAACAGCTCTGATTACCATTGGATTACTCAGAGCGTGCTTCGTCACAACTCTAGTACGTCAGTGCATCGCTGAGACTCAATAGGAGTTCCTCTCTGATTTTATCACCCCTGCTGCTTCAGCTGTGATCCCATTCTCATGGACTAAAAGATCTCTGTCCCATGTGTCAGTTTCTCGCTCGCTCTGTCATCTCCTCTCTTCTGAAAGCACTTCAGCCTCTCTGCTCTTCTCTAAGACCAGTGGAATCAGTCTGTGTTTACAAGTAATTCGGTGGAGGTTTCAGTAGTGTTTCACTAATCCTCATCACTTGTTCTCATGAAATCTCCCTACAAAGACATTCCCTCAAAAGATAATGTGAAGGTGGAGAACACTATGGCTTATGTAAATTATGTGAAATTACAATCAGCAAATTACAAACAGCCATCCAGCCATATCAAGCCATACAAGGTGTATATGACTATCTTCTTTTAGACAAACACAATCGGAGATATATTTAAAAAATATTCTGGCTCTTCTCAGCTTTATAAAGGGAGTGAATGGGGGCCGAGATTTTGAAGCCCAAAAAAATGCATCCATCCATCCAACCCATCCATCATAAAAGTAATCCATATGGCTCCAGGAGGTTAATAAAGGCCGTCTGAGGCGAAGCGTTGCGTTTGTGTAAGAAAAAAAATCCATATTTAAAACTTTATTAGCTATAATACACTAGCTTCCGGCACATGAACGTATGGATACTGCACAAGTCGACTTGCGGCACAAGAATAACCCCTGACGCGATGTATGAGGTAGGAAGTAGGAGTATCGTAAGCAGATGCCTTTCGCGGTTTAAACAAATAGGGCTGGGTAACAAACTCAAGCTCCTCTTCTCTTTACATTTTACATTTACATTTAGTCATTTAGCAGACGCTTTTATCCAAAGCGACTTACAACTGAGGACTAAACCAAGCGAGTCATCGTGAATAAACAAAAAAAAAACAACGCAAGAGGTGCTCAAAATACAAAGTTCAGACATTGCTCGGAGTAGCATAAGCCAGATAAGCAAGGATTTAAAGGAAAAGGAAATAATTTTTTTTTTTTTTTTTTTTTACGTTAAGTGCTCATGGAAGAGATGAGTTTTCAGTTGTCTTTTGAATGCTGTCAGGGAAACTGCATTCCGGATTCTCTTCTCTTATATCGAAATCCTCTGACATTTCTCTTTAAAAATTTCTTGTTTTAGACTTTTAATTTGTGACCAGTGTTTTGTTTCGCTCTATCCTTTGCACTTCCGTGTTCTTCATTGCGTCATGCGTCAGGACATGGGTTACTCTTCCACCGCAAATCGCTGCGTACGTCCGTCTGCCGGAAGCTAGTTATTAAAGCTAATCAAGTTTTAAATATGGATATTATTCTTACAAAAACGCATCTCTTCTCTTCAGAAGGCCTTTGTTAACCCCTGGAGCAGTATGGATTCTATTTTTTATGATGGATGGATGCATTTTTTTGGGCTTCAAAATCTTGCCCCCAATTCACTCCCATTATAAAGCTTCTAAGAGCCAGGATATTTTTAAATATCTCTCCGATTGTGTTCATCTGAAAGAAGATAGTCATATACACATTGGATGGCTTGATGGTGAGTAAATTATGGTATGAATTTAATTTTTGGGTGAACTATCCATTTAAATAAATGGCTCTATCAGCAGGCACAATTTGTTTCCCCCTTACTGTTATGACCATTTTTTCAATTATTTTTATGGAAAAAATACACTTTTTTGCTGTTTATTGTATAGTACAAAAAAGAATTGCCAGGAAGCTGAAGGGGTGGATAGATAATAGATATAAAATGACACAAGGTATTGAAACTCATTGCCCCCAACAGTGCAACCGTGCCGAAGCATGAGTAATATCCACCAGGCCAAGTCTCTGATAAAAGACATTTGTCCATCAGGATATACTGGTACCCTTATTGGAGTCTCTCTCAATGTGTGTGTGTGTGTGTGTGTGTGTGTGTATGTCTCTTGAATGTGTGTGTACATGCAATGTTCTTTATCAGAAAATCTGTGTTAAAATACACTGTTCTGAAGTCTGAAAGTCGGGGAGCAGCCCATAGTATTATAGTGAGTAGCTTCCTTCCTCTGTGTCTGCATGTGCTGGAACAATACAGAGCAGCTGCCTATTGAATCCACCCATTATCAATTCAAAAACACACTAATTATTATCTGTTCAAACAGCTTATACCGAACAAGACCATATTTTTTAATTTTCTGAAGAATTGACACTTTCCTGCGCAAAACTTGCTACTGCTTTGCCAAGGAGTTGTGTTTGGTTGCCAGGGCATTGCAATGCGGTTGCTAGGGTGTTCTGACTGGGTGTTAGCACTCTGCTATGCGATTGCTTGAGTGTTTTGAGAGGTTGCTGTGTGATTGCTTCTAATATTACATTTATGATTTTTTCATTCATGTTTTTTTTTTATCTGCCAGTCAAAAACTCCAGATTGCACTCCTCTCCTTAACAAGCCACATGATTCAATGCTTGAGTATAACACAGATTAATAGAACAAAATGACTAAAATTGAAAGTAAAATTAAAAGGGGAAAAAAAAGCTAATTCAACATATTATGTATTATAATAGTATATAAATAGTCCTATAACAATAACACCGTTGTATAGGGATGCACAATATAACAGTACCATATCGGTTACACACACTTCTATTAGATTTCTGAATTTATTGTATCAATCAATATTATGGATATTTAGTTGTGCAGCTCATTTCCCCTACTTTTACATTTAGATTAACTTGGCTGTAATCTAACGCTCACTTAAAGTAAATCAAAGTTAAACACAAATAATTTAATAACATTTTAATATTTAGCAAATCAATTTATTTTTCATATTGTACATTATGAAGTTGTGATGTCTAAATTTCAGACAAAACCATATAGATTTTTAATATGAAAATATATCAATAGAAAAATGTAAATTCTTAGTACATTCTAAATACATGACCATTTATTAATATAACATTAATATAAAAAATAATCATCAAATATTGGTAAAATTGTAATATCGGTGCATTCCTACCGCGGTGAGTTATGTGCCAAAGCTTAACTAAACAAGATTATTTCTCTAAATACATGGTATTAATTCACAATATTTTGCATATATTCTTAAAAGTATATTTTCATATAATATTTTCATATATTTGAAAAAAAAAATGATAGAAGCTATAATTCATTGCAACATTCTCCGGAAAATATGTGTTGTGTTTGTGTATGCATTCATGTGAGACAAAAAGAAAAGGAGAATGGAACAGACATTGTGACTCACAAACACAAGGACAAAGAGTTTAATCAAGCCAATTAACAGGCAAAATAACAATAGTAATTTCTCCTGAACAATAAAACCAAAAATGCACAGCCAGCCAGGAGACCAAGACAAATTGCTTAAAGTCCCCCTGTGGTGAAAATCAAGCTTTTAATGTTGTTTATGTCTATGTGATGTTTTTAATATGCTTTGAAACAAACCATTTGCAAATTCATAAATCAACATCGTTGCTGAGTATTTTCTCCTTAAAGGGGTCATATAATGGTACATGCACTTTTTCAAGTTGATTGTACCGAAATGTGTGCTGGCAGTGCCTGTACACAACCATCATATAATGATAAAAATCTATCCAGTGTTTTTGTTTTAATCTCCTCATATGTTTTCCCCTGCCTTAAATTGAGCCGTTTGACCGTGTGACGTCACACGGTCGGACGCCCCTCCCGCGATTGTTGATTGACGGCAGCGTTTCAACACAGACCAGCACTGAGTGAGCTGTCATCATAGTCCGCTATTGTTGATACACTGGAGCAGAATGGCGTCTAAGCGATTGTGGTGTTCTGTTCTTGGGTGTAATAACGAACACAGCAGTCATTTTGATGTTCCTAAATCCGAACCGCTGAAGACGCAGTGGCTGAGTTTTGTTTTCGAAGGGAATATTCCCCACGAGCAACGTCAATGCTTTCATGTTTGCGCGAATCATTTCTCACCAGACTGCTTTATAAATGAGGGTCAGTATAAAGCTGGTTTTGCTAAGAAGCTGCTCCTGAAAAAAGAATCGGTACCAACTATTCATGTCCCTCCTGCACCTCCAGAAGAAGTGAGTGTAAAGTTGTATTAACCTTTATATTAATCTTTGCAAATCGCTTGCACGCTTCACGATGAATGCGGCTAAGGTTTACACTCAGGGTACATTACGGCATGTTTTCTATGTACGACGTTCTCAATATAATTCATAATCCCACGTTTATAATGAACAACGGGTTATGGTTATTGTGTTATTCCACCTGAGTACGTATAACGTTACATCCGTAAGTTAAACACATAGCGTTCGTACATCTCACTAAGTTACTCTACCCTGCCAGTACACAAAGATAGATCAAAGTGACATTACGTTAACCAACCATTCAGAAACGTCCTGTTCGAGCCTAAATTGTCGAACTTCTTTGCGGCCGTCATCTTGTTCCGGGTTTGACTCCGGTACAAATTGATGTTGCACAGATGTGTCCTCAGAAACTCCATTCTTTCTCCAAAATATACCCTCAACTGTTGTCAAGGCAACACTCCACTTGCATTGTGTCAAAACGCCCACAGTAAAGAGGGGCGGAGTGAGCGAAGCTCATTATCATTTAAAGGCATATGCACTGAAACGGCGTGCTGAAAATAGAGCTGTTTTGACCAGGTAAAATGAGTGTTTTCTTACAATACTAATGAGAATTTTTAATTAAAGTATATTACAAACTTTTCATTTAGACCCTAATGAATCAAATTAACTTGTATAAAAATGGCATTATATGACCCCTTTAAAACTGCAGAGAACCAAAGAAAGACTCAAAAACACGGTTTGAAATTGCTGGTGTTTCTAATGTCACAAACAACCTTGTAACCAATCACGTCAACGTGTGATCATCAACGAGTGGATCTCTGAGCTGGTGTGAGTGAGTGGAGGCGGAGCTAATTTGCATATTCATAGAACAATGAATACTTAATGAGACAAGGGTGTAGTTATTCAAGCGATAGTATGGCATGAAGACATTTTTTTCAAGGAAACAACATTTAAATATGTAATTTTGGTGCTCAAAGATGCGAATCTCACCAGCATCCAGTGGATTTGAATAGCATCAGTCCAGCGTTTACGCAGCATAAAATAATGAGACTTTCTTTCAAAATTCTCCCTCCACATCATCACCTTTAATGGGTTCTTTTGTTTGACCGTTTAACAAATGCATTTACCAAGCAGCAGAGGTCCTTTTACTAACACACACACATACCTTGAATTGTTAACAAGGTTTTAGCTGTAACACATGACTCTGTCCTAAAACCGTGACATGATGTCATTCATTCACATCCACAGTCTGACTAATAGTACTAATACTTCCCACAGCATACAGTATCTAGAGGGGACAAATGAGCAGAAGAGAGACAGAGAGGGATGGAAACGTTGAAGAGTGTGGCATATTTCTCTCATGCACACTCTTGTGCGATTTTAACCTCTCTGTCTCTTTGAGTTCTTCAAAACGGCTGCCTCGGCACACTGATAACAGCCTGAAATACAGCGTGACAATGACGTTTCACTGTCAAGCTTCATCAGAAAAACACACTCGAATAGTAACACCTTCAAACTCCATCATAAACTAATATAAAAGCTTGTGTCTAAACCATGCATTTTTTATGTGTTAGGACTCATTATAAAATAGAGGAGCAATTAAAATAATCTACAATGTCATCCAGCAAGCCCTTTGCATGAAAATACACTCGTCAGTGTATACAAGGCCACTAATGATCAATTAACACATCCACTTTAAGTAGACAAATAACAAATTACACAGAAATTAGCATTTCCCTAATGAAACAGGAAAGATAATGAATCAAAATTAACAACACAATGTGGAAATGATAAATAAACATGACCCTATATATGCAGTATATATAAAAAAGAAATATCAGCACAGTGAAAAAAACTAACCAGTGAATCAAAACTTTTCTGTCATTTAAAATACCTTAAACTGGGGTTCAGAATAGTATACTAGAAAATTACCATTAAATGCCACAAATACTGTATGCTGCAGTCATGTTCAATGTCATTTCAAATTCTGTGCTATTACACCATATACCTTACTTTACTCAAACAGTTTTTCAAGTATAAAATGGGGATTTGATTGATTTAGATTTGTTACATTGAAGAAATATAGAAATAATGCATGTGCATAACTTGTTTTCTCTTAAGTTTTTTATAACGATTTTATATATTATAATTCAAAGGGTTACTGAGGTAAATTGTCTAGTCCAATTACGTCTGTCTCAAGGCTGTGCCATCACTAGGGATGTGCTACTACTAATGTGTTTTTATCAAACATAGATTATGCAACCATCTATCAACTAGTCTAAAAGTAAACAAACCCCTGGAAGACAACCAAAAAACAGTATGTGCATATGCGATCCCAATGTGAATCAAACAGTCAAATCCTATTCTGAATGGTGCTGAAATATATATATATATATATATATATATATGCAATGTGCTTGCCTTGCATTATGATCAATGTTGAAAAAACTTAAGCATTCACTTCATTACCGTTAGCCACCACAATATTAAGGTTTTTTTTTTTTTCTAAACAAAATACTCCCACACCTCATTTTTCCAGTGAATATTCCTCTGACTCCGCTGTCAATGAAAACGCATGCAAGGCCTGAAGTGAAAAGAAAATGACATTGTTTTCTGCACCAGTTATCCAATTTTCTAAATAACGTATTATTGTTAAAACGTAACATTAACATGTCATTAACAATATTTGAACGTAGCCTTTGTAAAAATATAAAGCAAAACATAAATGTGTAAAACTATTTTTTAGATGTAATAGACTATTTCCAATGTACTAGTCTTGCACATCCCTAGAAATCACACTTTCACCGCTCCAATCTTGTTTTTGTTGGAAGGGGAATATCCAAATACACCACAAGACAGTGCCACAACTCATGTCAATTAGGCCGATTATGGCAAAAGCAAAGGTCACTATAAAAAACAGCAAAAAAAAAAAAAACCTTTAAATACAACATTACAAAAAACATTACAAACAACAAATGCTCAACAGTCGCCCGACCTCTTTTCCATATCAAATGACGCTTCTCCCTGAGGTCAGGATTGATCAATCTAATCTAATCCCTGTCCGACTTCCGAGCACCGTTCCAGTCATTATTTTCAAGTAGGAGGTGGGAAAATTTCTTCTGTCCCTTATTAACATCAGCCATAAGTTCACTTCCAACTTTTCCAGTGGAAACTCATATGGCAATAACTCTTCATATGGTTTCCAATCACTAGTAGTAAACTTCTGAAACCTTGACATTGACATTACTAGATCACCACACATTACTGTCATTCATAATCACACAAGAACATTCAACACTGTGTAAGTGAAAGCTTACATCCAAACATCACTGCCTACATAATCAATCACAACAGTACACACCTATTGCAGCTGTCAAAATCAAAGCAGACTCACCATACACAATGGTCACCATGGAGACAGGCATGACCAGAAGTCCCAGAAGCATATCTGCTACTGCCAGTGACATGAGAAAGTAATTGGTGGCATTTTGCAGTTTTCGTTCCAGATTGACAGCCAAGATTACTAGAATGTTTCCAGAAACCGTAACAATGACCACAATCAAAATCAGCAGTGCAACCCAGTTTTTCCGAACTAACTCCTCTTTACTCGTCTCGCCGTTGCACCTTAGCCATGACAGTGGTTCTTTCCTTTCACTGGAAGTGCCGATGATGGATAGATTGGGCAGGAGAGATTCTTCTGTATCAGCCCAACTTCTGTTACAGCCAAACGTACTGTTACGGACCACATTACCCAGCATGATGTCCGTGTCCGGTGTCCAGGTGTCTGGGTCAAAGGGCATCAGGTTCGAAGAGGTGAAGATGCTTTTGGACACAGGTTTTGAAATGTTGGCATGCAAGTTCATAATGTCCCTTATTAACACTGATAGACTGTCAAAAACAAGTTCAGTTAGAGGTGATGTATCCTTCTTTTCTTCATGGCATCTTTCATACAGCCACGAGTCCAGAGGTTTGCTTCATTCTGTCCAGTTTGAAAACACTCCTGAAGTCTTCCTGCTACTCTTTTACTGTCACCAAAAAGCCTGAAAACTGGAAATGTAAGGTGTATAGATAAAACGTGGTTTCCATAATCCGTGCATTTCAGAACGCGCAGTCTTCTTGTTCCCCTCTGTTCTCGTTGTCAGATTTTATGAGCTGGATGACCTGCTAGTTGAGCACATGCTCTCTCTCTCTCTCTCTCTCTCTCTCTCTCTCTCTCTCTCTCTCTCTCTCTCTCTCTCTCTCTCTCTCTCTCTCTCTCTCTCGCGTGCTCCCTCTCTCTGCTCTCTCTGGCTGTGTGTGAGCTAGCAGAGTCTGGTCCTCCTCAAGTCAGTGATCATTCTGTTCAATCCAGCTGTGCTGAGAGAGTGAGGGAGAGAGAGAGAGAGAGAGAGAGAGAGAGAGAGAGAGAGAGAGAGAGAGAGAGAGAGAGAGAGAGAGAGAGAGAGAGAGAGAGAGAGAGAGAGAGAGAGAGAGAGAGAGAGACAGAAGTGTGAGTCAGAGGTTTAGTGAAAGTTCCTCAGGTGTTCCCTCTTTCTTCTGCACCTGCATCTGCAACTACCAAAATGAATCAGGGAGCTTATGTAATGTGATAGGCGACACAAATACACACACTCCACTTTCTTGAGGCCCAAAGAAAATGTGATTCATGGAAATAGCAGGCAAGATTAGGAAAATATTCAGACAAATATATAAAACACACAAACTTACCTTGAGAAAATAATTATGCTTCCGGTGTTAAAATATCATGACTGCTGGAATAAAATATCATGTCTATCCCATCTATCTGTTTGTCCATCTATTCATGCATCCATCCATCTAAACGTCTATCTATCCCTCTATCATCTATCCATCCATCTATATCTAAACGTCTATCTATCCCTCTATCATCTATCCATCCATCTATATCTAAACGTCTAACTATCCCTCTATTTGTCCATCTATATCAATCAATAAATCTATCTATCTTGTCAATCTATCCCTATCTATCTGTTCATCTATTAAGGGTGTAACGGTTCTCAATAAAAAAAAATCAAACCGTACCGTTCTCCACCCACATCTTAAATCTGATGACATCTATAATATGGTTTGTTGAAAATAACAATGCGTAAAACAGACACAGATATATGTCGATGGATACGCATTCTGGCTTCCCAATACGTTACAACAGCGATAATCAAAAAAACGTGGACAAAAAAAGTAATCTTTGTAAACTTTGTTCAATAGAAGTGCCGTTGGCTATAGCCTATTGAACAAAGTTTAAAAATGCTCTAATATATGACAAGCCATTTATGTTGTCATCACCCGTACGCAGAGGTGAGACCTGAACAGCACATGTTGCTATCTGTGTTTAAACTAAATTTATTTAAGCCTTGCCAATTTAAAGATTCAAGCGCAAAAAGACGTGAAAGAATACTCGCACACGCTGTGTGAAGATTTATGTGTGCACTCATCTTAGCCGCACACGGTAAACCTCGTCTCAGACAGTGCGCAAATATTGAGTTGAGTTCTCTTTCAAGTCTTGCTCTTGAATGGACAAATTTAAACAAAAATTGTCAACATGCCCGTCTTGCCGAGTATCCTAGCAAACTTAGTAGGTTATGTCTTAAGTGAACGTAAACAGTCGGGAAAGACAACGCATGTGTATCAGTGTACTGGATCCGTGCATTATGTCTTAAAGTGACAACAGCCTAATATTCCAGCTGTCTGTTTTTAATGTTAATCAAACAACAAGAGACAAGGAAATCACTCACTGTTCTTGACTCAATAACTTTATTAACTTTAATAATGATTAATCTCTTTTTAATATTTGCAGTGAAGATTATATGCAATGATATTTTACATTTGATTACTTTATTCAATTTCTGTACCAGAAAACTACTGTTTGTTAGATTCCAAAATAACCTGAAAAGCACTGTTTTATTTTGTTGTTTTTTTTATCTTTGCTCTATTGTATTTATTAATGCTGTTCCTTGTAGTTTGATTATTTGTTCTTATATTTTCTTTATTTTTTATTTGACAGTAGTCATTTTTCTCTGAACTTAACACATATCGAACCATATGGAAACCGTGATGCTAAAACCGTGATACAAACCGATCCGTGAGTAATTTGAAACGTTACATCCCTAATATCTATCCCTCTATCCGTCCATCCATCCATTCATCATCCATCCAACTAAATCTAACCCTCTATCTGTCTATCCATCCATCCATCAATGCATCTATCATTCCATACATCTATATTTTAATGTCTACCAATCCCTCTATATCCATATATATAGATCCATATATCCCATATATCCATCCATCCATCCATCTCAGTCTATCTATCTATCTATCTATCTATCTATCTATCTATCTATCTATCTATCTATCTATCTATCTATCTATCTATCTATCTATCTATCTATCTATCTATCTATCTATATAAATGTATATCTGTCCCTCTCCCTGATCATTTATCCATTTATCCATCTTCTCTCACACAACTGGCATTAGTTGTGCAATATATTTCAAGCTTTCTCTCTTTCTTTCTCTCTCTCTTTCTCCTCTTACACTTCCATTTACATTTGAACTGTCTCATTACCCCCAGCACTGTGCCGCTTATCTTCCTTTTTGTAGTACATCTAACCTGGCAGTCATGTCTTGTAGAATAAATGTTTACATGTGAATGTGTGAATATGGCGTGTGGTGTGAAATGAAAAGTGTTGACCATAGACATGAGACTCTGGTAAAAAATGAACCTGTCAGATGTGGACTATCAATAGCTCACTTCCAATAAGATCTCACCTTCTAATGAGCGCTACTCATAGATTTACACATTAAATGTTTACAGAAGACACACACACATGCAAGCTGGTTCTGTAGCAAACAAGGGGAAGATTGAAATGACCTTTGAATTATTCTCTATACAGAAGACTTATAATACACATTGCATGCATGCAAAAATAAATAAACAAATTGATCAGATTTATAGATTCATTGAGACATGGAGGAAGAAAATTACTAATATTTAACTAGCTTTGTTGAAATATTTTGCTCTAAAGTACTTATAAGGGTCTATCATGGTCATCCATGATGACTCTTTACAGGTTCAGTCCTGTACTTCAACGTTTAAATTAAGGGAATATTTGCTAATACAGTTTTTCTCAGTCGCTTTGGTGCATTTCTCACATCACTATTTACATTTGCACAACAGTTAGTTCAACCTCCACAACATTTAGTCATTTGTGCACATCATAGTAGCAGTTTCTCATTCCTTCCAACAAATTGCAAATGCTTTTGGACATGCATCAATTGCTTTCATACAACTCTCTGCTGTTTTATAACATTATCATTTGCTTATGTCATGTCAGTCAAAATTAACTATACTTGTGAATGCTGAATAGTCATTCCATATATCACTAATAGTCCTCATGTCATTGCTTGAGTCATCACATACAAACATGTTGAACTAGTTGTCAAAATCTGTCAAGCAAATAAAAAAAATTATATATCTTTTTTAATCTTTTTTAAAATCTTTTTTAAACCTAAATTGAACAATTTCTCTCAGGTGAACCTCAGCATTCACTGATGAGAAGGGATGTGCATGAATGATTTACAGTACTATGTATGCTGTATGTTCAGTTCCAATATGTATACTGCAATATTGTTTACAGTTGTGCACAGCTCTACCCAAAGGGAGTTTATGTTTGTTGTAAATAAGGGTATATTTTTTCTTTTGCACAATGCTGTGAACAAATTAGAATTGCAAACAGCATGCAGTAAAAATGTGAAACTTACATATTCAGTGTCTTGTACTCAGTTACCTCACAAAATACAGTAACTTTACTGTAGTTTTTAAATGGCTGTGCAAATAGTATATAGTGCTGTCTTAAGCATTTTGTCACCGAGATCTTTTTTGAATTTTTTGCATTGGAAAACATTTACAGAGTAAACTGTCATAATGAAAACATGACAAAGCCATTTGACTATCTTGTTCATAAACAATGGTGTCAGGACTTTTCATCTTGATGACACTGACACTTTCATTGACATGATTACTTGCTTTTGTGGAATGAGCTATCCATTTTGAGCAAGCGACACGCTTTTGCAGGTTATCAAATAGGTTTTGCAGTTTGTACTAATTGTTTTGAGAACGTCATTAACTGTTGTGTAAATGCAACAACAGTTACATCACTGTAACAGTTACAGTTACAGTGATGTGAGAAATGCACCAAAGCGACTGAGAAAAAACTGTAATAATCTCAGTGCTATGACAGAATGCCTTCGGTCTTTATTCTGCTCGGTTCATTAACGGCACAAATGAAAGTTGCTGAGGTGCAGTAATGAATAAGTTATGCAAATATGAACATCACATTTTCAGCTGCATGCTTTTCTTGCCTCATTTCTCAGCTATAACTGTATTTCGGTTGGCATTTGGTGATACAGTGATGCTGTACCACGATTATTAAATGGCAGCTGTATTTCTGATTTAAGGAATTATATCATTTTTTTATTTTTGGTCAGACTGATATACCAAACACATTAATTGAATGTTGTCTATGTGTTGCTTCTTACACAGTGTAAATGGACACCATCCATACATGAGTCTTTTGAAGTTCCAGTTAAATGCTCATAATGGTAATACAGTCATAGGAAGCATGATACGTTGCACTGCAGACCCTCAAAACAACTCCAGGTCACTGGACAGTACATCAGCACTAGCCCTCCAGCTCTGCTTTCCACTCAGATATCAACAAACTCGCTGCCACTCACAGCCAGTTGTTGCCATGGAAAGGCTTTGTCGCTAACAATGCATTCAATAGGGAATGAGATAACCAAACGATAATCACATTGTTGCCTCTTTTTTGACCTATCACAGGCTCATAACCATGGAGATGCTCAGTGCTCGAGCAGATAAGAACAAAGACTGCAAAGGGCAATAGACATCTTCAGAAATAGAAGAACAAAAAGAATGGAATACAGACCTAAGGTGCGTCTCTTTAAAAAAAAAACACACAGCAGATTATCTCTGAAGTGAAAGCACTTCAAAAAATGAAAGTGTAAAAATGTTATAGAAGTTTAAGTTCACTGTAAAGCAAATGTACTGTACTAAACATTTTATACAAAATATATATTTTACCAAATAATACAATTAAAAATAAGTTAAAAAAGTACAATTAAATTAAATTAAAACAAAGTAAAAAATGTTCTCTAAAATTGCTATACAATCAAAGGCATACTGTATATATGTGTTCCAAATTTAAAGTTCATGTAAAGTTGTTGATATCACAAAAGTTCCTATGCGATTTTGTTAAGGCATGATACAAAAAATAGCCACCAGGTGACACCTGTTACGGTTGGTGTAGGCAGAGGAAGAGGCAGCAGTCAACAGGTCCAATTCAAATATAATTTACTCAAACAAAACAAGGATCACGGGAAACAGCAACACACCATACACAAACGTTACATAAACGTACATACGAACGAGAACCGACAAGGAGTGAGGGAGAACACAGGGTATAAATACACTTAGAACGGATAATGAGAACAAGACACAGCTGGGGCAAATGAACTGATAATGACAGGTAGACAGGTGAAGGAACTGAGAACTAACGAGGAGCGGGAAAAGTGACACAGGATTAAACCAAATACACAAAGAACGGGGGAAACACAGGACATACATGTAACATTAGCTCCCCCTCCTGCAAGGCGCGTCCTCGCGCCGAGCAACATCAATAAGGGTGGGGGGGTGGGCGCCCTGGAGGCTGACGAGGGAGTGGCCTACCCGGAGCAGGAAGCCTCCAGGGCGGAGCAGGACATGCAGGAGGCCAGGGCGGAGCAGGACGTGCAGGAGGCCAGGGCGGAGCAGGACGTGCAGGAGGCCAGGGCGGAGCAGGACGTGCAGGAGGCCAGGGTGGAGACTTTCCCTCGGGTGGCCAGGGTGGAGACTTTCCCTCGGGTGGCCAGGGTGGAGAGGCCACTTCAGGAGGCCAGGGTGGAGAGGCCACTTCAGGTGGCCAGGGTGGAGAGGCCACTTCAGGTGGCCAGGGTGGAGAGGCCACTTCAGGTGGCCAGGGTGGAGAGGCCACTTCAGGTGGCCAGGGTGGAGAGGCCACTTCAGGTGGCCAGGGTGGAGAGGCCACTTCAGGTGGCCAGGGTGGCTTATATCCCCCCCCCAAAATTTTCTTGGGGGGAGTGACGGGTTCAGAGACAGGCTTGGGGGAACTGGACGGGACCAGCGGAGAAGGCACGGGAGGACTGGACGGGACCAGCGGAGAAGGCTCGGGAGGACTGGACGGGACCAGCGGAGAAGGCTCGGGAGGACTGGACGGGACCAGCGGAGAAGGCTCGGGAGGACTGGACGGGACCAGCGGAGAAGGCTCTGGCTCGGCAGACGCGCGGGGAAGCTCCGGCTCGGCAGGCGTGCGGGGAAGCTCCGGCTCGGCAGGCGTGCAGGGAAGCTCTGGCTCGGCAGGCGTGCAGGGAAGCTCTGGCTCGGCAGGCGTGCAGGGAAGCTCTGGCTCGGCAGGCGTGCAGGGAAGCTCAGGCTCGGCAGGGCTGCAGGGAAGCTCAGGCTCGGCAGGGCTGCAGGGAAGCTCAGGCTCGGCAGGGCTGCAGGGAAGCTCAGGCTCGGCAGGGCTGCAGGGAAGCTCAGGCTCGGCAGGGCTGCAGGGAAGCTCAGGCTCGGCAGGGCTGCAGGGAAGCTCAGGCTCGGCAGGGCTGCAGGGAAGCTCAGGCTCGGCAGGGCTGCAGGGAAGCTCAGGCTCGGCAGGGCTGCAGGGAAGCTCAGGCTCGGCAGGGCTGGACGTGACCAGCTGTGCGGGCTTGGCTGGGCTGGACGGAACCAGCGATGAGGGCTTGGCTGGGCCGGACGGAACCAGCGGTGCGGGCTTGGCTGGGCTGGACGGAACCAGCGGTGCGGGCTTGGCTGGGCTGGATGGAACCGGCTGTGAAGGCTCGGCTGGGCTGGACGGAACCAGCGGAGAAGGCTCGGGAGGAATGGATGCATGGGCCAGAACTGATGTGTGTGTAGCCCACACACACAAAATCGCCGTAGACATCACCATCAATGCAGTCTCCTCTTGAGTGGACTTACGTGTGGTGTGCTTAGTCTCTGGCGGATAGGCGTGCTCCAGTAGTGAAGGCGGCTCAGGCTCTGGCGGGCAGACGACGGGCTCAGGCTCTGGCGGGCAGGCGACGGGCTCAGGCTCTGGCGGGCAGGCGACGGGCTCAGGCTCTGGCGGGCAGGCGACGGGCTCAGGCTCTGGCGGGCAGGCGACGGGCTCAGGCTCTGGCGGGCAGGCGACGGGCTCAGGCTCTGGCGGGCAGGCGACGGGCTCAGGCTCTGGCGGGCAGGCGACGGGCTCAGGCTCTGGCGGGCAGGCGACGGGCTCTGGTGCAGGATCAGCGGGCTCTGGCGCAGGATCAGCGGGCTCTGGCGCAGGATCAGCGGGCTCTGGCGCAGGATCAGCGGGCTCTGGCGCAGGATCAGCGGGCTCTGGATCGGCTGGTGTTACTATGAGGGAAGAACCACAAACCCACAGAGCTCTGTCCATAAATTCAGCAAAAGAAAGATTTAAGTCTTCTAGCAGCAGTATCTGGGTTAGTGGATCATCCAGTCCTCTCCAGAACCGCTGCTTTAAGAACTCCTCCTCCCAGTAAACGTCCTGATGCAGATGCAGGTAAACTGCAACAAATTCCTCCAGAGAACTCCCATTCTGATTAAATAGAAAAGCCTCCATAGCGTCCTCCATATTTTAGGTCGGTTCTTCTGTTACGGTTGGTGTAGGCAGAGGAAGAGGCAGCAGTCAACAGGTCCAATTCAAATATAATTTACTCAAACAAAACAAGGATCACGGGAAACAGCAACACACCATACACAAACGTTACATAAACGTACATACGAACGAGAACCGACAAGGAGTGAGGGAGAACACAGGGTATAAATACACTTAGAACGGATAATGAGAACAAGACACAGCTGGGGCAAATGAACTGATAATGACAGGTAGACAGGTGAAGGAACTGAGAACTAACGAGGAGCGGGAAAAGTGACACAGGATTAAACCAAATACACAAAGAACGGGGGAAACACAGGACATACATGTAACAACACCCACATTATACAGATTTTTTTTTTTTGTTCTCTTTAATCTCACTCCTACCAAAACAGTCGCTAAATATGGAACCAAGTCTCAGACCTGTCTGATTATATGTGTAAAGTCAAGATTAGAAAAAGTTTTGATAATAAAATAGTTCAAATAAAATTATAAGAATAATATGAAACGTGACTGCCCACTAGGAGAAGCTTGCTAAAAGGATTTAAAGTACTGTTTCCATGCTAACGCAATGGCCGATTTTAAAACGGTTTTCACAGGATGAATTTTTTTTTAGTGTTTAAGCTTTCGAATGATATCTGATTTATGATTACTAAAATATGTGATGGGGGGGGAGGGAAACCAGTAAAAAACCAAGCAGTGCCAAGCAGTTAAGGGGTTAAATACATTTGTCATGCTCTATATGGGATCAGCCTGGCCACTTTGAGGCTTGTATAGAAGTTATTATATATGATTAAGCTTAAAATAATCCTTTGTTGCCCTTGGCTCTGATAGTGCTGCAGTGCACTCTACTTTTCAAAAACAGAATCAAATTTGAATAATGATTCAAAATGCATTCTAAAGGCATCTTCTAAATCTGTGCATAGTCATTTTCCGGTAATTTGTTTGATCTATTAATAGCAGACTGAAAACAAAAATTGTTAAACTCAGGTCTAATCAAACACCACCAGATTATCAAGGTTTTTGGAGTTTGGTGCAGTCACTCAAGGAATTGTAAGACTGTAAAACTGGTTGGAGGAACTGTCCTGACCACATGGTCTATTGAAACAAAGGAACTTGCTGAAAATTAACATTCGACCTCCCCCTCACGCAGTCTCACCTGATTTACATTTCATTCTCTCACCCAGTAACAGCTAAAACTCACATAAGAATATATATATGGTTTAATGTGAATGATTATTGTGTTTAGTATCATTTTAAAGGTCTCAGGGCTGGTTCAGATGTCTCATTCCAAATAAGTAAAACAAAAGGAAATAAGGTTTTTAAGAGTTTAGAAATAACTGGCACACAAAGGAATGTGGTCTCTAGGCACTCCCAAAGGTGTAAATTCATGAATGCTAATTTCCACTGTTCTTAGCAGATGGTCAAAATTGTACCCCCAGTAATGGTGGGGGAATACAGTAAATTTCCACTAAACTCTAGTTTTACATATCAAATAAGGTCTGGCTATATAAGGAAAATGCAACGAAAGCTCAGGGCTCTTTCTGTATTTCAGATAGCCCGTGAGGATTAGCTCATGTAGTTCTTAAATGTTGGGTTTGCATCTATTTCTCTTATCCTAAAGCATTTGATGTTTTGTATTGATGATCTTTGAACTGATTATGAAATTGGCATAATACTGTTACCTGACATAATAAATTGTTATATTTGATTATTCTAACAGACTTTGACTTCATTTTCATTGGAGTTAAAAGGAATAGTCAAACATTAAAGTATATTTAATGATGCACAGATATCATTGAAAAACTTTCATTTTATGGAGTCAGATAAAGCAAGTTAATACATAAGATAAAATGTATTGTATTTAATTAAAAATCCCTTTGCCTTGATGGGAAGAGATGGAACACGCGTGAGACCGCTAATTTGAATGCCGCCATTGGATCAAATTAGACGGCCTTACAGAATTGAGTATGTAAAATTACTTCAGAGTTCAGACTCTGCAGCAAATAAAATCAATTATAATAAAATGATTACCATTTACAATCTGTGTTAGAATTACAAATAATCACAAATGTTTAATTTCAGGTTTATACATCTAATAGTCCTCTAATTGGACTGTGTAGAAAAAAATGCAGCATCAATGTGGAAAGTAAACTAAACTAAATATGGATTTGTAAATTATTTGTGACAGTAGTCATTCTATTTCTCTTTCAGTCATCAGGCATGTATGTGAAGAAAAGGCAGAACAATTTGGAAAATCATGCTGAAATTGCTGAACTAAATCAGACAGTCTCCTAATTAGTTGGCAGCTCAGCTGACATCAAATGTCAGTTTCTTCTTTTTAATTGTTGATCCAAAAATATAATCACAGTCACCACAATGGACATTACATGAACAGTTTGGCTTTTACATAATGCTCATTTTCTCTGTTTGCCGCTCATTTCCAATTATCATCATCATCTGTGAGTGTTTTTATGCTTGTGGATAAATATAAGCACTCAGTCTCAGTCAACACCTCTTGTTGCAGCAATCTGATACTTTCCAGCCTGTGATTCATCTGCTGAAGATTGAAATCTTCTTGATCTGCTCCAATTCACTACCAAGATGTCCAAAAAAAGTAAATGCTCACAGCAATGTCATTTACTCTGTCATTAACTTTAATTAAGTTAAAATGAGTATGTGAGAAAAGTGACAAAATCAGTTATGACATCTTCAAAAACCAACTTCAATGCTTCTCAGTGAATGAATTCATGTTACTGAAAGCAGCTAACGGAGATAATTGTCAGATTACTCACTGACATACCCAACAGATTTCTTTTTTTCTGTCAGGCATCATCTTTTGTGTTGTTTGTCACATCATGTTGGTTTTTGTTCTTCGTCTGAATCTTCTACAGCATTCAAACTGCAAGTGAAAAACAAAATCTATAGGAAAAGAGAGTCCGGATGTGATGTCCACATTTAGTTTGCCAAGGATAAGCTAAATAATGTTAAAATGAGATGATTTAAGACTCAAAGATGCACTGACTGTATCCTTTTAGTGAAAAAAAAACATTAGATAATGTGGATAATACGCCTCAAATTGTATTTTAAGATTTGAGAGGGGGAAAAAACACCAGGGATGTTATAAAACAGATTATGAGACAGAATTTTCATTTTTGGGTGAACCCTTTAATTTTCGATTATTATTTTATTTTTTTGTTCCTGTCATCATTTACTCATCCTGATGTTGTTCCAAACCAGACTTTTGTTCATCTTCGGAACACAAATGGAGATATTTTTAATGAATTCTGATAGATTTCTGTCCCTCCATTGAGAGTCTGCTCATCTACCACTTTGACGCTTCAAAAGGTTCATAAAGAGATCATAAAAAATCCATATGAATTGAACGGTTTAATCCAAATTTTCTGAAGAGACAAGATCGCTTTATATGATCAAATTGAATCTAGGCTTTTATTCACATATAAACATTGATCAGTGAACACAAACAGAAGCTCAAGCGTAACTGCTTGATGCGCAAGAACAAACCTCATTGGTTCTTGTGGAAGCTCAAAAGTGCTGTGTGACACACGAGAATGAACCTCATTGGTTCTCACATCATAACTAACGTGTGCAACGTTAATGAATGTTTATATCTGAAAAAAGCCTAAATTAAATCAGTTCATCATACAAAGCAATCGAGAATTTTTTTAATAAAACTGCTTAATTCATATGGATTAGTTTCTTTATGAATTTTTTGAAGCAAATTTTTTGAAGCAAAGTGAAACTGTCAATGGAGGGACGGAAATCTCTCAAATTTTATTAAAAATATTTTCATTTGTGTTCTGAAGATGAAAGAAAGTCTTACGGGTTTGGAACGAGAACGACATTAGGGTGAGTAAATGATAACAGAATTTCTTGGTGAACTAACCCTTTAAATCTGCACATATATGGAAATACAATGGTTTTCTCTTCCTCTGTTTTAGAAGAGTGATAGCCTGCATTTAAAAAAATATATTATATATTAAGTATTTTAACAATAAATTACTTCCTTTTTAATTTCGAAAAGATATCACAAATGATCTTGACTACCGTGCTAAAAGCATGAACCAAATAACTCAAAAATTATTTTGCAATATTCCTGTTACATCACAATTTTAATTGCTGCATCTATGAGAATGACAGTGCTATTACAATTTCCAGTCACAGCTGCGGTTCTAAGATTTTGATCTATGCCAACATATCCACAGTGTGTGTGTTTGGTGCCTGTCTGTTGTCCTTTTCTGCTTCCCTTACTTGTTACTTTATCACAAGATGCCAATCAAACATTTTTTTGCCATGTCATTTGTAATGCATTAACTCATAGCTCAAGATCTTGGCCAGTTTGCAACCCCCTTCTGTGTTCACACCATCCCAGCTGGCACTCATTTCACTGCTGACGGTCAACAAACCTCCTCAAATGCCAAATAAATAAGAGTCTATTGTCATAAAAAAGAGAGCAGTCAGAAAATCAGAAGTGGACATCTGGAGGAACTTCCCCAGACATTTCTGCAAGTATAAACAAGCCATCCAGCATATACTGCTTCAAAACCAAAAATCAAAACCAAACTGCTTCAAAACCAACAAATCAATCAATTGACATAATAAATATATTGTCAGCTTACAGAAGGAGACAACTCAGGTAACTGGTAACGGGTAGTTCATTTACAGGTAGCAGAGAGCAAGCAGGATAAGCAGGTGAGTGTTAAGCAGAGAGATAGTTGAGTAGACTTAGGCCCTGTCCACACGGACACGGGTATTTTTATAACCGTGACTTTTTTTTACGCGGTTCGGCCGTTCGTCCACACGGAAACGCACTGAAACCGAACATTTTTGGAAACCCCTGCCAGGGTGAGGATTTTCAGAAACGCCGGTTACAGTGTTGTCGTGTAGACAGTGAAACCGGGGTTTTTGCCTTGCGACGTCAGAGTGTGCGCCGTTATCCGCTGTGTTTGACGTCAGATTTGCGCTTCTCATTGGCCAACGTGGCTTTACCTGCTGGCGTGGCATGCTCTTGACCGCGCTTGATAGCGTGTTTTTGCGTTTTCATGTAGACGGAGACCGAGCATGTGTGGACGGGATTTTTTTTTTAAACGCTGTAGGAAAAACTCCGGTTATAAAAATACCCGTGTCCGTGTGGACAAGGCCTTAATTTGAGTGGTAACAGTCTGTGATTTCCTTGCAGGTGCAGTGAGGGTGACGATGATCTGAATACAAGGAGCATGAAGGATGAAGATGAGAAGGGATCATAGAAGGTGAGTAGTTTGGGTAAGTTGTACGGGTTGTAACAACAAGACCAGACAATTGTGAAGTTAAATGGTGACATGCTTCTGAACTGTGTACTGATGAGCTGGTGCAGGTGTGCTCGATTAGTATTCAGGTGAAGCTGAACGAGTGGGTGGAGCTGAAGAGTCTTGTGTTAATGATGCTATTGCATCCGTGACATTAATGTAAAATAAATTAAATTAAATGAATGTACAAATCTATTATAAATAAATGATGTAAAATACTTTAAAAATAAATACAAAATGTAAAATAAATAAATTGTGTCAAAATATCTAAATTGTGTAAAATAAATAAATAAACAAATAAACAAATAAATAATAAACCAATCAAATGACATGGGAATTGATGATTTCAGTCAGTGCTTGCCATTTTTGCAAGTAATTTGTAGCCGATTCATTGACTTTGTTGCAAGTATGCACAGATGTATCGGCCAATAAAGGGTTTTCTCTGAGTTCACTGTGTAATCTGCTCCCCGAATCGTCGCGCTTATTCATTTGTGGATGTTAACTGAATCTGTAAGTCAGCTACACTGTTTACTTCTGAATATTATATTTTATTCTGGTGCACTTAACGTTATCGCTACTGTGTAATAGTAGCCTATGCTATTCACCAACTAAACATACAAGTTTGACTGCCTTATAAAATAAGATATTGTTTAATATATTGGTAAAAGAAGCACACATTGGCTTTTGCCGTTCTAGCCACTGGCCACTCTGGCTCACACTGCACACTGAGTGGTCACTCCCCAAAATAAACATTCTGACATTAGAGGGTTGTGGTTTAAAAATATCTGAATATTATATTTTATTCACGGCCATCATTTGTAGTAGCCTATTCACCAACTGTTTGCTCAAGCGTAGCGTTTTCTCGGAGTTCACTGTGTAGCTGCTCCAGCCAAGGTCTGAACCTCCCCTGAATCGTCACGCTAATTCATTTGTGGATGTTAACACTAGAAGTGCCAGAATTCCATAACTACTAGAACTGCCACAAGCGGTCATTTTGACCGTTAGATTGCAAACTCCATAAATCTTTAATGATAAATACCCAATTGAGAGATTAATGCATTTATTGTATTAGGATATCTTTTAAAAACAAAACAACACCAAACTGGACATTTAAACAAGTTTAATTATACATTTATAAATAATAATAGCATTAGTAGGCTAGCCCGTAATATCGCATATTCACAACAGATAGGCTATATATTCCATATCCATTCAACATAACTCAGAACAAGATAATAACAACTAAAAGTATCTTATTTAGATAGTCTTTTGACAGTGAGAGAGACAATAATGTCACGGTTTATGAATTCGCTGTCTCCTTTCTCGTCTTGTTGTGTGTGTGTGTGTGTGTGCGCGTGTGTGCGTGGTCGCTGATCATCGCCGCTGATCAGCACGCCCGCTGCTTCTGATCAACCCACCAGCTGCAGCTGATCAGCGAACCCTTTTTAGTGTCACTATTGTCGCCTAGTCTTTGTCAGACCGTTGTGGATGCTTCCTGCGTGTTTGTTCCCTGCCTGTATCCGTTTTCCGTGTGTCATCCATCCGTGTTCAGCACTCCATGGTTCTACACGCAGCGTCCCTCTGCTGCCAAGGGCTTCATACCAGACATTTGCACACCTTAACTCTCCCAGCATCTGACCAGCTCTCAATAAACATATCTGTCATTTTGCAATTGAATCTTCTGATTAGATTAGATATTTTTTAAACAAGTTTTTGAGGTGATTGGGCCCATTGTTCAAAAGATCATTAACAACTGCCTTGAAGAGGCTACGGTGCCAGATGAAATGAAGCATGCCATTGTCCATCCTCTTCTCAAAAAGCCAAATTTAGATCCGACAGTCTTGACAAATTTTAGGCCAGTCTCAAATCTTTCTTTTATGTCAAAAATTGTATTTCACCAACTACAGAGCTTCTTAAAGGGTCATGAAACCCTGAACCAAATTTTCTGAGATTTTATCAGAGGTATGTGTGTTGAACACCATTGAAGACAATGTTAGCATCTGTTAGATTTAATAGTAGGGTGAAAATGGTTAAATTTTAGTTTCTTTCCGCTATTTTCGTCTTCCGGGTTTAAAATCTTCATCGCAGGCTGTGACGTGGCAGAGCACAGTATAGTGCGTTGATGACTCATCGGTGTCTCATAATTATTAATGAGACTGAGTTTTCATATCCTATGAGAAGACACTGTCTCTTAATTATTCATGACACCACGTGGATCTTTCCAGTGACAGACATGTCAAACTGTGATATCGCGTAGTAGATGAGAGAGGCAATCATACGCACGAAAGTGTTTGTTTTCGTGGTGCAAAAGTCCAATTGGGTTGAATATGTTTCCCCGCGATGCTGCCCGGGCTAGACTCTGGCTCTGGGCGGTTGGTTTTCCATCAACCACGGACACATCTAAACGTGTGTGCCGCAAACATTTTTGAGCTTCGAGAATTGGAGAATGGACTTCACCTTGTTGACAACCAATGCAGGTTGCGTCTTGCGAGTGATGCGTTACCAAGTCCCGAGGACTTTTCTATCCCTTCAGAGGTGTGTGTGTGTGTCTAAAATGAGAAGTCATCCACCTCCACAGAGCCATCTTTATAATGGGGGTTCAGGGGGCGCGTAGATCTACACTGTAAAAAAAATCTGTAGAAATTACAGTATTACTGGCAGCTGCTTACCAGTAACTTACTGTAGTTTTAAATTGATGTTATTTACTGGCAACAGTTTGTTCAAAGTTAAATGAACATTAAACATTAACAAGTCTTTATCTTTACAGAATAAAACTAAAATAACAGCCTCATGCAAAGCATTCTGGGAACCAAAATCTGAAGGAAAAAAACAGAAAAAGGTTGATGAAGATTTCTGGTTCCCAGAATGCTTTGCATTAGATTGTTATTTTATAATTTTATTCTGTAAAGACAAAGACTTGTTAATGTTTAATGTTCATTTAACTTTGAACAAACTGTTGCCAGTAAATATACATCAATTTAAATCTACAGTAAATTTCTGGCAAACAGCTGCATAATTACAGCAATTTTTTTACAGTGTAGGCTATGCACGGAACGTTTTTTTAAGCGGAAAATTAATAATTTTCAAATATATGTATAGTGTCTATAAACAACTATATATTTTATAATGACATTATAATTATACATGTAGCCTACATTAATATGTTCTCAATAGAATTACGATTACTGTAGGCTTACTAGGCTAATATAGCAGGGCATTCAGTTACTTTTGAAAGGACAATAATAAAGTGTCGTATTTCATAAGACTTTAACTTTGCCAGCTATAAAAAAAAATCTAGCATTTCCTCACGTTTTACCACTGCTTTTAGTGACTGTCGATATGCATGGGATACTGGCGATGACAGTGATGGCCATACCACACCCCTTCTCACAGCCATCCACGCCCATTTAAGTTGTATTTTTCAAAAAGATTGTGAGCTAGACTTGAGCTGAAAGAGGGGGGTTTCATGACCCTTTAAATAAAAATAAGATTTTTGAGGTATTCCAATCAGGCTTTAAGAAAAACCACTCTACAGAAACAGCACTGGTCAAAGTTCTAAACGATACTTTATTAACTCTTGACTCTCAACGCATTCTCATCCCAAGGCGTCACTAAAATGACAATTTTGACCATGCTTCAATATTCGACGCTTTAGGCACCCTTTAGCGTCAGTTACATGACGCGATCCTAGGGCGTCATCTTACTGACGCTTTACCTTTAACGTCAGTTAGATGACGCGGGTAGGTTTAGGTCTGGGGTAGGGTTAGGATTAGATAGCGTCATCTAACTGACGTTAAAGGTAAAGCGTCAGTAAGATGACGCCCTAGGATCGCGTCATGTAACTGACGCTAAAGGGTGCCTAAAGCGTCGAATATTGAAGCATGGTCAAAATGATTCCCAAGGCGTCAGTTTCATGACGCCTAGGGATGAGAATGGGCTGTGACTCTGGCAAGTCTGCTGTGTTAGTGCTGTTGGATTTGAGTGCGGCGTTTGACACGATTGACCACTCTGTCCTTATCTCACGTTTGGAGCACTGGGTGGGCATCCGGGGAAATGCCCTTAAATGGTTTCAATCCCATTTGAGTAATAGAAGGTTCTCTGTTAGTATTGGTGACTTTACTTCTAATGCAGTGTCTCTTACTTGTGGGGTCCCTCAAGGTTCTATTCTTGCCCCGATTATATTCTCTCTGTACATGCTTCCCCTAGGGTCGATATTTAGGAGACATGGTATCTCCTTTCACAGTTATGCTGACGATACCCAAATCTATTTACCCCTGGGAGCAAATAACACGGGTTTGGATAATCTGTTAGCTTGTCTAGCGGAGGTAAAGGCTTGGATGTCCCTAAATTTTCTTCACCTTAATGAAGGCAAAACTGAGATTATAGTCTTTGAATCACCAGAAGCTGCTAGTTCCCGTTGCTTAAATTTTGGCCCTCTGTCTCCATGTGTGAAATCATTAGTGAAGAATTTGGGGCGTGTCGATAGTGGTCTTAAATTTGACAAATAGATTAGTATGGTAGTCAATACCAGTTTTTTTCACCTCAGAGTCCTAGCTAAAGTGAAATCGTTTCTCTCTTTTAAGGACTTCGAAAGAGTGATACATGCCTTTATTTCAAAAAGGCTCGACTACTGTAATTCCCTGTATTTGGGCATTAACCAAGCACCACTCAACCGTTTGCAAATGGTACAGAATGCAGCTGCTAGGCTCCTTACTGGTGTACCCAAACAAAATCACATTACTCCAGTTCTGAAATCTCTGCACTGGCTCCCAATCAATTACAGAATTGATTTTAAAGTATTGATGCTGGTTTTTAAATCCTTGAATGGATTGGCTCCTGTATATACACTCACCTAAAGGATTATTAGGAACACCATACTAATACTGTGTTTGACCCCCTTTCGCCTTCAGAACTGCCTTAATTCTACGTGGCATTGATTCAACAAGGTGCTGAAAGCATTCTTTAGAAATGTTGGCCCATATTGATTATATCCTAACAGACAAAGGTTAACCGCGGGAAATGCAACAAAAGAATACCGCGAAATTCAGTGCGGTCAATATGACCGTCTATGGCCGAAATAGGTAAATATGTTCATTTGTTTTTTTGCCTTATGTGTAATTTATATTAAAAACATTTTAAATGAAAATACAGACACTTTTAGGAAAAGTCAGGTACCAGCAGGATTTTATTTATTTTTTCAACAAAGTTATTGCAGATATAAAATTCAAAACGGTCAAAATGACCGCCGTGGCCGTTCTAGTGTTAACTGAATCTGTAAGTCAGCTACAATGTTTAATTCTGAATATTATATTTTATTCTGGTGCGCTTAACGTTATCGTTTTCTCAGAGTTTAGGCTCATGTGTAATAGTAGCATAGGCTATTCAGCAACTCAAACATACCAAACCAACAATTACTAAAAACACACAAAAACAGATTTTGCACGGGCATTGCACTACACTGTAAAAAATAAATAGTTGAGAAAACGTAAAAATATGAGGCAACTTGATGCTGTAAGACATTTGAGTTGTCTCAACAATTATTTTTTAGTTCTTCTCAGTAAAAATACTTTGTTTAGCCAACGTAAATTTGTTCGTTCATGCAATGTTGATTGTCGTATTTTGCTAATAAATATATTCTTGTCGCAGCAACTGAAACAACAATTACTGTGGTTGAGGTAATTAATATTTTTCTGTTTTCTGGATGGAAAAAATTTAATTTGTAAAATAAGGCATCACCACACTATTCATCTATTTACAAATGACAAACATGGACTTATTCCTTTATCAGTTTATTTACATTTATTCATTTAGCAGATGCTTTTATCCAAACGACTTACAAATGAGAACAATAGAAGCAGTTAAACTAACATTAGGACAACAATATGCAAGTGCTATGACCCAGTTTAATCTTACGCAGTAGTTAAGTATAATTATACATTTGTTACAGTGTAATTATATGTCTGTTACAGAGTAATTGTACATTTGTTAGTGTAGTTAAACATTTGTTTCAGTGTTATTATACATGTATTACAGTGTAATGATACATTTGTTACAGTATTATACATTTATTACAGTGTAATTATACATTTATTACAGTGTATAAAGTTTAATTATACGTTTGTTACAATGGAACATATTTGTTACAGTTTATTAAGTATAATTATATATTTGTTAGTGTAATTATACATTTGTTAGTGTAGTTATATTTGTTTCAGTGTTATACATTTATTACAGTATAATTATACATTTATTACAGTGTAATTACACATTTGTTACAGTGTCATTATACATTTATTACAGTGTAATTATACATTTGTTTCAGTGTTATTATACATTTATTACAGTGTAATTACACATTTGTTACAGTGTAATTACACATTTGTTACAGTGTTATTATACATTACAGTGTAATTATACATTTGTTAGTGTAATTATATGTCTGTTACAGTGTGATTATAAATGTATTACAATGTAATTATACATTTATTACAGTGTAATTAAACATTTATTAGTGTAATTATATAAACAGATATATTGGGCGATAAATCTAAATTCAAATATTTATATACTTTGATAGCCACATAAACAAAAGGCTCACCATTAAAAGCTATGTACCAAACACTTCAACATAAATCAAACATATACAATACAGTAGCCTAGTTTGAACCAGTGTAAGATTCCTTAACTTTTCAAATTAAAGTTGGGGAGGTTGAGGAGTCTTCCTCTAAACTTTCTTTTGGGGTGGGAACCATGCAGCAAGCTCCGATGGCCACCGAGCTTGGCCCATCACAGTCACCAGCATGCCCAGGTCTGATGATTGCTAGTCCTGTGTTTTATGTACCTCCCTGTCCTTTGGTTCCCAGACCAGAGCCTGAGCTTCTTCACGTCATGCCGAGCCTGAGCTTCTTCACGTCATGCCCGCCGAGCCTGAGCTTCTTCGACTCAGTAACGGTATCGGCTCCGATACTCCCATTCTTTGCCGGATCGGGTATCAGTCAGACGAGACTGATCCAAATCCGATATTGTATCATGTATACTATTCTGTTATTGTTAAGCCACACAAAAGGCACAAAAACATTATAAAGCACCATAAGGTTGTCGTGTACTATATTATAAGTGTTCTGAAGCCATTCTATAGTAAAATGTGAGGTAGAAATTAATAAAGTCGTTAAATTCAAGTCCACCTAAACTCTTCCCTCCGCTGCGGCTGTCAGTCATTCTCCATTCAGCATTCAAACTGTGCGTCGCGTTTTGTTACAACAGTCAACACGATGAAACTCTCTCCAAGATGAATCAATGTTACTATTATTATACTTGATCTGTAGATAAAGGTCTATGGTTTCGCATAAAACAACTTTATCTTGCTGGACTTTATTGCTGTACCTTAATCATGTTACTTTCTACCGGGTGTCTGTTAGATCACAACACTGGAGTAGAGAGCACTATAATTGTTCTTCACGCGCACAGTAACTGAAATTTAAAACTGTTAAGAGAAAAGGCTCAATAAAGTATTGCATTGATAGATACTGTATTATACACTACGCATCGATATGTCTTTCCTTTGTGCTTTGAACTTTTCAATGTTTTCAAAGTATTTGTTCATGAGTCGTGTAAATCACTCAATCTGTGTTTCAACCGCGAAAAGACGTCAGTAAAACAGCTTGTGAACAATATCTCTTAATGTTACATTCACCTCAGGACAGTTAACCAGTGTTCACAGTTTGTTAGTTAGCTATGAAAAACACTAGAGAAGAGATTATTTACTGTTAATTATATATGAATGTTTGAATAAATTTGCCATGAAGAAGTGTTTATGAAAACTACCTTATGTGCAACTGAGTTGTATAAAAAACATTTCAGCTTTTATTTGAGTGTAAATATTATATCTGGAAATAAATAGCATTTGAATATAATAGCTGTTGTTAATTTTTACCTCTAATATCATAGTGTACCAAATGAGAGGGTTCCCTGTATAGTTTGCAGCATTATTTGGGAGAGATTTTCTTTTCCTTAAGAAAAAAAAATCGAAATATCTGTATCGGCATCGGCCGAAATCATTCTGAACAATTGGCTGTCGGTATCAGTGGAAAAAATGTGTATCTTTGCATCTCTACTAGTAAGCAACCACCTTGGTTAGTATAATATAAGATTTAATTTTACAGTGACATTGTTGTCACCGAGGCCAACTGTCAGAAGATGTGATTTGGTAAGGGGGGAATACAGTGCTAAGACTAAATACATCAAGGGATCTTTGGGAGAGAGTCTGTGATATCCGATGGTGTTCAGGGGACAGAAGTGTTTAAGTGGTGTTTTCTAAGGAGGGCTATGGAGATGGACACAGTTAATATGGCAATTCTACAGTGATTGGCATTAGCTCAATAGGATGCTGTGCCACCGGCTTTTCAGGGCTCCAGACTGCTATCAAACGGTCACATTTTGTGACCATTTTTCCTGCTGGTGCGACCAAATTTTGGAATATGACAGCGTGACCACAACGTTGCCCAGCATCAAATGGCAAATGAAATGAAATCGGAACGAAACTGTGCTACTCATTTGTGCTTCACGGACCGTTTATTAGTTCGGACCAATAATAATAGACAGCACAGCGTCGCGAGCTACTCGCGGGCCGATATCGGTCACCCGACACCTTTACAACACAGCGCTGGGGTATCCAGTGAAGAAATCCATTGACTTCGCCACAGAATTAATAACATCGCTGCGAGATCCATTGAGAAAAATTCAAATTCGGCGCAGAGTTAACTCTGTTATAAACCATAGATATCAGAACAAATATCGCTGACGTGGAAACCAGGAGAAACCATGAATGTTGTGCCATGAATGAACAAGTTATAGAAGACTTTAAGTCCACAAATCAGCAACATTCACCATGGATTTAATGTAGTAACACTAACCCTAACTATTGTATTGTGTTACATTCCACGTGTGTTTGTGTATTTTGCTTTTTCTTTTGTGCTTTTGTTCAGAGGTGGGTAGAGTATCCAAAAACTGTACTCAAGTAAAAGTACTTATAGAAATATTTACTCAAGTAACTATTAAGATTATTACTTTTACTTTGAGTAAGAGTAAAAAGTATCCAATGAAAAAATTACTCAAGTAGTTAGTTACTAGTTACTTCGGATCATATAGGCCTATATATATATATATAACATGATATTATTTAGATATTTTTCATTTAAATTACTATTATTATTAGGGGTGAAAATCGGAGCCTTAATGACGATTCGATTCGATACCGATTTCTTAAGCCAACGATTCGATTATTTTCGATACTTCAGAATTTCCCGCGATACGATTCGATTCAATACTAGATTTTTTACATGATTTCTATTAAGTTTCAAATAAATCAACAAAAAAAATAATAATTTGCCTTTTATTGAGAATACAGAAACAGTATTTGTGGCGAGCAGGACGAGGGACGTGAGAGAACGTCGCGAGGCCGGGGGCGTGAGTGTTAATGAACGTCACCTGTGAGACGCACCGGTCTCTTGATCTTCAGCATCGTCGCTCCTCTTTTTATGCTTCTGCTCCTCCGTGAGAGATGCGAGACCGGTGCGTCTCACAGGTAACAGGTAACACTCACGCCACCAGCCTCGCGCCGTTCTCTCACATCCCTCGGCCTGCTCGCCACAGTATTCTATTCACATAATGTGTATGTTACACTATAGCAGTCTTTCTCTTTGCAAACGTCAACATCTCTTACCACTGCTCCATCTGTTTTCCTGAAGCCAAAATACTTCCACACCCATGACTTGACGCCGACTGTAGTGTGTAACATTTCACTTTCATTGCCAGCTCACTCTGACGGTTCCATCACTCTTGAAAGTCAGACTCAACAATGTGTGTGAACATAGATAGACTGTGAAACGTAAGTAACGGGTGTGAAGCGGTGTGAAGAAGAAGACAATAATGAGGTTAGCGCCGACCGCAGCTTACGAGTAGGTTGTACGTATGTCGGAGCGGATGCTGAAAATAGACAGGCGAACAGACAGGCGGCAAAATAAACACATTAAAGGGTTAGTTCACCCAAAAATGAAAATTATGTCATTAATGAAAATGTATGTACGATATACTGTCTTGTCCAGAAAGGAAATAAAGACATCATCAAAGTAGTCCATGTGACATCAGTGGGTTAGTTCGAATGTTTTGAAGCATCGAAAATACATTTTGGTCCAAAAATAACAAAAACTACGACTTTAGATGACGTAAGACATTCTGTCTAACATTAACCCTGGCCTGTCCTGCTCTCTTGGCAGCATAGCAGGCTCATGATTGTATGGCTGTGGTCCGTCATACGAGGAAGTATGAACAATTTCCTCAGCGTCCGAAATGTCATTGCGATCCATTGTTTTCCTGTTGTTTGAATCGACCGCTCTCCCGCCCGTTACGTCACGCCCGCCACGCCCATTTTCAGACGCGGAAGTAAAATTCTCACAAAAACGACTCCAGAAGCTTCTGTAGCGTATTTATAAGTATATTTTAAAGAAAATCTAGTTCCTACATTATTTTTCTATACATTGACTCGTTGGGTCCTCTAACCTGCAATATGCCCTTTAAAATCAGACCTCAGGAATACTGCTGTCACTTGCAATGCATGGATATGCATGGATACACATGCGTTATCTTTCTAGAATGTTTATGTTCACTTAAGAAATAATATACTGTTTGCTAGGATACTCGGCATGTTGACAATTTTTCTGTAAATGTATCCATTCAAGCGCAAGACTTGAAAGAGAACTCAATATTTCCGCACTGTCTGAGACGCGGCTTTCCGTGTGAATCGTCTTTCACGTCTTCTTGTGCTTTGCTCACTGAATATAAACCCAACAGATCATTCAGATCATTAGGATCACATCAGCCAAAAATACAAAGGGTTCACTCTAAGCATGGAGAGTCTGCTTTTAGCTATTATGCCAGCCGCAGCTGGAACCAGCTTCCAGAGGAGATCAGATGTGCTCCTACAGTACTCACATTCAAATCCAGACTCAAAACACATCTGTTTAGCTATGCATTTACTGAATGAGCACTGTGCCACTGTTCGTCCGACTGTTTTTACTGTATTTTATTTTTTATTCTAAACTGTTTTAATTATTCTTATTTCTTTTGATTATTTGAATTTCTTCTATGTAAAGCACTTTGAATTACCATTGTGTATGAAATGTCCTATATAAATAAACTTGCCTTGCCTTGAATGTTTAAATTGGCAAGGCTTAACCCTCTGGGGTCGGCGGTCACGCCGGCGTGACCAGCTCGCTTTTTTTCTTATCAGTGCAAAAGAGACTCAAAATACTCTGTTAATTTTGATCTTACATAAGTGTTATACATCATTCAAAACTGTTAAATGTCTTCTTTTATTTGTGTACACTCATAATAAAAACAAAATGTTGCGTTTTTTCGTAAAATAAAGAAAATAAACATGATGCGCGTTCTGCCGTCTCTCTCAATGTGAAGTTCATTCTGAAACGTGACAGAAAATGTAACTGTAACTCAGCGAATGTTTGTCACATAGACTTGAGACGTATGTCTTTACAAAGCTTGGAGTCTCTATTTTTAAATGTAAATATCAAAAACAAATATTCTCTGTTTAAGTAATCCGTATGAAAGCAACGACATGTACAGTTTCTCAAATGCTCCTCATTAACTCTAATGTGACCGCGCGCACTAGCGATTGACATGCAAATAGTCCACGTGAAGGAACGCAGGCTTGTAAACGCCCATCACCTCAAAAACAAAGAATCAGAGACTCCAGTACTCCTCTGCTTTTCATCGAGTTTGGAAGACTGTTTTGTGCTGTGCTGTTTACCTTGGATTTACCTCAAAAGAATTAGAAGAACGCGATTTGAAGATGAGAAGATTTTTAAGGTAAGTAAGACATTTCCACTCATAATAGTAAGCATGTTATTGTTGTATAAATTTTACATTGTAGCTACTAGTTTAACTGGTGCCAGACTAAAATGTACGTTATGAAATGAGATTAGAGTAAAAACATGAAGCCTAATGTCATACATGTATGTATCTATATATAGACAGAAACACGTTGAAATGAGAACTAGACAGGTAGGCAACCTTGCAATGCTAAATTTATACATGTACGACATGAGGATGTTTATCAATAATAAAACACAGCATGATAAAAGTAGGCTAGTATGAATGTTTACTCTAATATGGTGAATATTATAATGTTTAGACCTGTGTTTACTGTTAAATACTGTGTTTGTGGATATCTGCTCAAACGTAGATATGTATAATGTAACAATAATGTTACATAGTTTGGAGCGGCTCGATCGCTTGAGTAAATGTTCTTTGCACGCGCTGTGAGTTTGAGTCACTCGTGCTATGTGTTTGAAAGGCAAAACACGCCAAACAATAGGCTTCACGTTTTTACTCCAATCTCATTTCATAACGTTATAACGAATTGAAAGATTTGAAGTAACATATGATAATCCATATATTTTTCTCTAGTATAGTGTTACTGAAGTGTTCCTTTTTAACAATTTATAGGCTGCCTGCTATTGGCTATTGTTATTATTTTATACAGCGCTACACGTAGCCTACAAGGCACAACAAACCTGGTGTTCATATATATATACATACATAAGTCTGTGTATTTTGTAAATTTTAAATCGCAATTTTAACCAGAAATATCTCAAATATATTCCCAAAATCGTGCAGCCCTATAGTTTCTCTTGATATCAGCATGTTCACAGTTGTTTGTTTTTTACAGGGACCAGATGCCACTGATGAGTCCTGCTGACTTAACCCTTAATTCTTCAGTGGGGTCATTTTGGGGGTCTTTTTCTTTGATTTTTAAAAAAAATGTTCCCTTCATCTCAGGGCCATGAAACTCTGGGACTTTTCCTAAATAATCTATCTAAACATGCACAAAAAAACTGGGTTCGATTCGGTTGTTCTAAAGGTGTGTACATTTTTTTTTACCATTTAAGGTGTTTGGGGTCAAAATGACCCCAATTGAAAATGAATGGGAAAATGAAAAAAATGACTTTTTTTGTTTTGTATATCAAAAAAATAAAAGTAAATCCATTATAAATCTGAAATGTTCTACATATAAACCAAGGTCTGGTCCTAGAGCATAAATAGAAAGTAGAACAAACTTTCTATCTCATACACACGCACAGACACACACACACAAACATGTCATGACTGCAACAGATAGCATTTTTACAGAAATTGGCAAATAAAATAAACAAAACTGGCATAAATTAAAAATAAAAGACATATAAATCAAGGTCTGGTCCTAGAGCATAAACACAAAGTGGAACGAACTTTCTATCTCATACACACACACACACATACACACACATACACACACAGACACAAATCTATGACTGCAACAGAGAGCATTTTTTTACAGAAATTGGCAAATAAAATAAACAAAACTGGCATAAAAAATAGAAAAAATCACATATAAATCAAGGACTGGTCCTAGAGCATAAACACAAAGTGGAACGAACTTTCTATCTCATACACACACACACACAAACACACATGTATGTGACTGCAACCGAGAGCATTGTTACAGATATTGGCAAATAAAATAAACAAAACTGGCATAAATCTAAAAAAATATATATTTAAATCAAGGTCTGGTCCTAGAGCATAAACACAAAGTGGAACGAGCTTTCTATCTCACACACACACACACAAACACACACATGTATGCATATGTCTGCATCCTGTTCATTACAGTTTATTGGTGCTGTTGTTTTGTATTATATTGGTTTATTTAATTTATTTTGTTCTAAAATCTCTTGTTCTAAAAAAATAAATAATTGTTGATAAATAATTTTCTGAAATTACATGTTTTTTTTTTCAATTTTCATGTCATAGTGCTGACTTGTAATGTTTATGGAAATGTATGTATAATAATTTGCAAAAACAAATAATTCAAAATATATCAGACAACAACAACAAACTCTAACTGTGACATATATATTTTGTAAATTGCATAAACTATTTTTAGCATATATATCAAGTTGTGAAGAGAATTTGAAGCGTTTAGAACGGTTTAGACAAATGAGTGAAAATGAATGAGTCTCTATGGACCTCTATTGGACAGATGTGGTCATTGCACTTTAATTTCTTAACTATAAGAAAAACTGTTTTTCGACTAACCACCAGATGGTAGTATTTTATCCCTAACACATAGAGCAATGTCCAAAAACTATTTAGATTTAATTATCATCATCATTAAAGTGATTTTTTCTTTAAAAAATCATTTTTCATGTGCCAATTTATGGCCTAGTTGTGTAATTGTGCAGTAAATATGTAAAAAAACTAAAAATTTCCAAAAAAACACAGCATTATTTAGGGCTGGGGTAAACGATTATTAATTAAACGATTAGTCTGTCGATTATTTTATCGATTAGTCGACTAATCTAACGACTAATTGAACGATTGTTTTTTGTAACATGGAAATTGCAGGAGTGCACATTCAATGCACAACAATTTTGATCTGGTTCTTACAGAGTATCTACACTGTAAAATGTTTGGTAGGTTACTCAAATGAGCCCTATCACACTTGGATGTGGTGCTCATTTTAATGTTTTCAGTGCTCATAAAAAACATCCGGACTGATTTTTCGGTTTTGTTGACGGGGGTGGGGTTTACATGCGCTTCATAAGGCACACACGCACACTTGCACACACACGCAAGGTCTCTCGCTCTCTCCCTCGCTGCGCGAGTGCGCGCGCTACACGGTTTGGAGCTCGCGAGCTCTAGATTCCGGGAGATTTTAACTAATTTGCGGGCATCAGGGAGCCGCTATTAATATGCGGGAGGTGGGATGTCAACTCCATTTGACAAAGAGCGCAAATAACGACACCTTTACGTTTGGGACTAAATTTGAAGTATTCCCATACCTTCGATGATTTAGTACGAGCTGGGTTTTTTTAGGACTTTTTCTTTTGTTGGGACTTTTGCATGGCTTTGTTGTGAATTCTGTGAAGAGGTTGCTGTTTCGTTCTCGATTCAGCAAAGTTTCGGTCTCCCACGTGTGTGTGGCGAGCTGTACCGCCGGGAACGGTGCAAAAAAAAAAAATACATAAATAAATAAAGAAGCATCGACAAAAAAATATGACGTCGACGAAATTTTGACGTCGAAGCGTCGACGTCATCGACGCGCCGCTACAGGCCTAGCATTATTGTATAGTTGAGGAGTGAATAAAAAAAATGATATATAGTTTTCCATATAAAAATTTATATTTCCTTATGCAATCACTCTTTAAAAGTTTGGGGTCAATACGACCCAAGAATCAAACACATTGGAAATGACAGATATGTACTATGTTTCAGGAATGGCACAAAGTCTTTAGATCAGTGTGTTCAATAATGTGCTTTTTTGTAATTTGTTGTGTATCTTTGTATTATGTTGTGTTGTAAATAAATCCAAACAATCAAAAAGCCATTTTTTTTTATCTCCTCGTTCTTTGTGCAAGGTTCCTCATAATGATAGGGCCTGATAGCACCTCATAGGGCCATTATGGGAGGGTCTTTGTCTTTCTCAGGTGTGAAAAACATCAATATTCATGATGATTCACGCCTACTCGCATAAAGCTTTCTTACACAAAACATGTCTTACAAATTTGAAATCAATATATTGTCTTTTCTGAATGAGTAGGCAGGATGATTTTCACATAGGTTTGGAGCAAATATTCTTGGCTACGTGATACAATTTTCAAGTCTTGTGAAGAAATAATCAGTATGGGTTTCATGACCTTATTTCAGTGACAATTTATTTTTAATTTTTTTCACAAACCACGCATAAATGTCATTATCTCAAAACTACAAACTTTTACATACATGCTCAGGGTTTTTTCCTGCATAGAGAATTACGAGGCGGCCGCCTCCGTCAAATTTCGTGCCGCCTCCGGCTCTCGACAAAACTCGGATAGACAGTCACATGCTCAGATACACTTTTTCCACCGTGACGGTTCTGTTGCGGGTTCCCGGCCTGTGTTCATTCTCAAACCGTATCGTTTGCCGATAGTGCTGCACGGATCATAATCCGCGGGTCGGGCGGGCCAAGAAATAAAACACAACATTCCAATTAATCGAGGGTGGATGATAGATAAATCATTATAATGTGTTAAGTTTAATAAAGACACAGAACTCTCATCACGGTAAAACGCAATGAACGTGCATCACTCTTTTGCTATCGTTTTCAACAACGTAATTCTCTTCAGGGAAAACCAATCAAGAAAAACACATGCCAGGGCTCGACCGGGACATGTGTGTTTTTTTGAAGGGACAATTGAAAGAGAATTGTACTTGCCCAACCGGACAAATGCCCTGATTAAAACAATTTTTAATATAAAAAAATAACTAGGAATCACGAAAACGCGAGGATGATTCTGATTTTATTTCATTTAATGTAAGTGGCGATTGATAATAATATAGGCCTACCTAATGTAGGCCTGCTGACGGTAACAAAGTTGCGCTGTTGAGGCTCGCGCATTTATTTCTAACATATTATAGGCTACAGTTAAGAAGAATCACACCAGAGTGCTGTTTTCCGGAATACCCTCACGATTGAAACCGTGACAATTTTAACTATTTGTTTATTGAACTGTTATGAAATCATTAAGTCACTTACATTTTAGATGCAATGACTGTTTTTGTTATTTCAGCAGGGAAAATAGTTCCAAACAAAGATCACAGCAGAACCATATCGCATCTCACAGTAACACTCAGCCGTGTTTCATTACTGAATGATTCAGCGTTTTGAACGAATCGGTTGAGTCAAAGATTAAATTACCCATTCATAAACTGCCTCATTCTGAATAAATCAGCCGTTTGAACGAATCGTTTGAATGAATGACTCAATGACTCGCTCATTAAGACGGTCGCCTGCCGACACCTACAGGCAGTTTAGTTTCAAAGTGTCATTCTTTTCAACATTCCTTATTTGTATATTCAAACAATATTTAAAACACTCTCAAAATTTCATTTAATACAGTTGTAATGTTTCAAAGTAAATGATTTAATTTGATTGGTAACAGCCTAGTGTCTTATTATTCTAATTGAATGTATTGATCAAATTTAAGAATTTGAAATGAAAGATGGAGCATACATTTAATAAAATTAGGGAAAACATGCCCTTTATAAAGGTAAAAAAAATGTATTCTGATAATTGTGTTTTCCAAAAGTGATATAATGAAACATTGACAATTTAAGTTTGAAGGGAGTAAAGCCTCTGTTTAGGCCAGGGGTCGGCAACCCAAAATGTTGAAAGAGCCATATTGGACCATATTGGATTTCTATTTGGTTTTAGTAGAGTGAGTGCATTACCGCACGCGCCCACGCGCACTCGGCCATCAAATCTAGTCCCGCGCCGCACTCTATTCCGTTGGGAGTGCTCAGCTATCTTTCTCTTTTTCCCCTTGGGATCCATGGCCCATGACACACCCGCCGGTTTGTTTGTTTGTTTGTCAGCCCACCGGTCTAGCATCACGCCGATCTGACAGACACGTGTGTCACAGTCTATGACGTAAATTCTTCGTTGACAGAAATGTTGAAATTAAATATTTATTATACACATTTTTACAACGTTGAAAAACTTTAAGAATATTTGTCATGTTTTTCCTCCTACAGAAATTATATTAAAATAAAAAATATTTTTTCCATTTTCAAATTTTTGAAAAAGCTCCAGGGAGCCACTAGGGCGGCGCTTAAGAGCCGCATGCGGCTCTAGAGCCGCGGGTTGCCGACCTATGGTTTAGGCTATTAAGGAAATGTAATCCCCCCTAGAGGTGCCGAGCTCCACCCACAAATATACTGTGGGAAACACAGTAGGCTATATGATGGTCTACAAAAAATACAAATTGAATTATCTTATTAAAATACATTATAAGGATTTTACCACCTCCGCCTCGGTTTGAGCTAGGAAAAACCCTGCATGCTGCTGACATATTATTGTAGCAGAGTTTGTGCTTAATACAGTGTAATCAGACTTTGGCCATGAAAATGTCACAAGTAGCAGAAATAGGCACAATTGTCAGAGCATGACAGAACACCTCCAGGACCCAGAAAACACTGCATCTCCAGGGCTCTATGTGGTTTTCTTAAGCATGACTTTTAAAATAACCCCATTGATTTCTCTCTTTCAAAAACATAAAACCTATTGCCTGTCAATCAGCTGTGGCGTCACATGCAGTATATCCAAACACCTCCAAACACATACACATGCAGCTGTAAATACACCAACTAATTCAATGCATCCTACAAAAGCCAAATTTTTCTTTAATTTACATATTCAAGCATGTGGTGAGTTATAACTTTCCTCAAATGCATTTTTCTTCTTTGTTCTTTGACTGCCTGTGGTAAATTCTTCAAGCCTATGCTCATAGCCTGTTGTTAAGTGAAACTGCCAGAAACCGTGTGCTCATTGATCTGAAGTCTCTGGGTCTTGGCAGCAGGTTGTTGAGCTCTCCTCTGATGCCTTTCTGCCCTTTGAGTGAGTCATGTTCCCCGCACAAAAACAGACAGGAGCGTGGGGACACGACATGGTAAAACACTAACTCAACCCCCTTGCCTCCCTCTCCCTCTCTTTATTGAGCTCCTTCACCTGCAGAGCTCCACATCACAAAATGATCTTCTGCTGGTCCCCAGAAGAATGCAGCTTTTTTTGTTCTTTTTTTCTCTCATCTAAAAAAGGTAAGATAAAAGCAAGACCAAGAGCAGAGAAATCATTTAAATGTAAGATTTTTTTGTTGAATTTGAAGGCAACGGGCTTATTACAGTTAACTGAAACTAAAACCATAAAAACGTTTTTGTTGCTGCACAAAAGATGCATGTTTTATTTAACGTTTATAAAATAAACTTTAAATAAAATAAAATAGAAAAAAAATTACACTTATTTTATTTCAGCTAGTTTCCAAGGCAACATTACATTTCTCATTTTTATTTAGCTTAACTTGATGTAAAACTGAAGAAAAAAAATGTATAAAAACTATATAGACATTAAGAAAATATATAAAAATTGCTAAAACTTTAAAATGCAAATGAAAAATATAAAAGAAAAACTAATTCAAACTTTTAATAAAAACTATAATAGTATCTAAATGATCTTAAAATAACACTGGAAGACAACTTCCAAAATATCATAATCTTTAATTTTAAAGTGTTTTAATATATATGATGGTGCATGATACCTCTGACCATGAGCACAAATAGATGGTTCATGTGTTATAATAAAATACTATTAAGAAATTAGATAATCATTCTATTTATAGTAATTCATTTTCGATGTTAAAACCCCAACAAACCTAATATTAATTATAATATTATCTATGTTTTAAACTCAAATTACACAAATAGTACAGAAACATTTACACTTGAATACGCTCGTTTTCAGCCGGGCACGATTTACAATTTACATCTGTTGCTTATCAGAATGTACGATCATGATCCCCGCTGTAAGCCATGTCACACTCTGGGATGTCAGTAGTCATTAATGTCAGACTGTACGGCAGTCAAGATACATTCAAAACAGACGCACGTGTAACGTGTGCTTGGGCCTTGCTAGCCGATATTAATCTATAATCAATATTAGCTAGACTAACTTAAATAGATCAAATTAGATTCAAAATCATAGAAGTCTAAAGTTCGACTACAGGAGCTGGTGGTCAGTAACAACACAGAAACAGGAAGTTAAAGGAACACTCCGACTTTTTGGGACTTTAGCCTATTCACCTTATCCCCCAGAGTTATAAGTCCATACATACCTTTTTCATCTCCGTGCGTGCTATAAGTCTGTTTGACGCACCCACCGCTAGCCTAGCTTAGCACAAAGACTGGATGTAAATGGTTGCAGCTAGCATACCAATCCAAATAAGTGACAAAATAGCGCAAACATTTTCCTATTTACATGTTGGGATTTGTATAGTCACAGAGTGTACAAAAAACTACGTCACATGAGACACAGACATATTTTAACAGTATAAATACTGGGAACTATATTCTCTGAAGGCGAAGCACTGCTACTTGGGTGGAGTGATAACCGCAGCACCTGAGACGCGCCGTGGTGAGGAGCAGAGAGTTCGTTCAGAGTTTGGGTACGGTACGTCTCAGGTGCTGCGGTTATTACTCCGCCCAAGTAGCAGTGCTTCGCCTTCAGAGAATATAGTTCCCAGTATTTATACTGTTAAAATATGTCTGTCTCATGTGACGTAGTTTTTTGTACACTCTGTGACTATACAAATCACAACATGTAAATAGGAAAATGTTTGCGTTATTTTCTCACTTATTTGGATTAGTATGCTAGCTGCAACCATTTACATCCAGTCTTTGTGCTAAGCTAGGCTAGCGGTGGGTGCGTCAAACAGACTTATAGCACGCACGGAGATGAAAAAGGTATGTATGGACTTATCTAACTCTGGGGGATAAGGTGAATAGGCTAAAGTCCCAAAAAGTCGGAGTGTTCCTTTAAATTTGGTACTGGTACCATATATTGAAAAATAATTAAACAAACATAATTACAACCAAAGATAATGAAAGAAATATGATAAAAACTCTAAATATTGAGACTGCAGTTGAATCGGGTATAGTTAAGTGCACTTTTGTGGTTATTGTTCAAGTCAGATACAATGATAAAGATTACAACAAATACCACATACAAAATGTTCGGATCTTTTTAGATTTTCAGCCATCCGAATGGGCTAGTGACAGGCAGCACACATGGCACGACTCGTGTTTGTCATTAGTCTTGTATTTTTGTTTATTTATACAATTGACCACAGGTCATAAACCTGAAATAAGAAATAAACCAGTGTTACAAATATATCCATTGAATATATAATGCAAAATAAACAAACATGAAATAGTTACAATAAAATAACTAGATCTATTTCTGTTGTAAATAAGAATACACTATCATATAATCCCCTATACAGTTTTACACAGCTGCGTCAGAACACCGCAGAAACTACATTTCCCATAATGCATAGCATCACTCCTGCGCAGAGTATAGCTATCACACGAGTAACCAGGCAAAGTGCATTAATCATTACAATGTTTTACCAAAATGAATGCAACTCCGTCGCCTACCACAACCATCTGCTACATTAGTTTACCTGGTAATTTGTTAATTATCCAGAGTTCGAACATATCGCAAACCGAGAGAACTGAACAGTGCACGCACTAACTTAACTACAATTAAGTCTCTCAGCACGGACTAAGCGCGGCAAATGTCAACAATTACACACGCACGAAACTTTAAACATTCCTCAAAGTACAGCAGACCGTACCCAGGGCCGGTTCTAGACATTTGGAGGCCCTAGGCAATATTCATGTTGGAGGCCCCCCACCCCCAATAAAAAACTCTTGAAACAAATATGATTCCTAACCTTTTAATTTATACAACGTTTAATTTTAAATGTTTTTACTTACACAGTACATAAGTTTGAACACATTACTATTTTTAATGTTTTTGAAAGAAGTCTCTTATGCTCATCAAGCCTGGATTTATTTGATAAAAAAATACAGAAAAATAATATATATTGAAATATTATCAAAATTTAAAATAATGGTTTTCCTATTTTACTATACTTTAAAATATATTTATGTGATGCAAAGCTGAATTTAGTGTCACGTGATCCTTCAGAAAACTTTATAATATTCTGATTTATTATCAAATGTTAGAAATGGTGCTTAATATTTATTTTATAACCTGTAATACTTTTTTTCAGGATTTTTTTTTATTATTAAAAAGTTGTTTTAAAAAAGTCTTCACTATCACTTTTTATATATTTAACACATCCTTGCTGAATATTCCTGTTTTTTTTGTATTTTTTTGTATTTTTGATCAAATAAATGCAGGCTTGTAGAGCATAATAAAAAACTTCTTTCAAAAACATTAAAAATAGTACTATAGTAATAGTTAAAAATAGACTTTTTACCCGTAGGCTATATGTACATATTAATCAAACTTCATCTAAGGTAATCTCTTTTTTGTTTAATGAAGATGTTATTGTTATTTTGCTGTTTTATTCAATTTATTCACAGTTCCAGAATACCACTTCAGTGATGTATGCTTTTATCTTTTTTTTTTTCATAGCTGCGGTATGGGCAGGATTTCCCCTCCCATTTAATCAATACTGACTGCAGATATTGTCATATTATTAATATAAGTAAATATGATATTATGCATTGCATTGCTAGCTTAAATATGCTATACACAAATCAAGTGGAAGAGAAAGACACGATCGCTACTGATTAGAAAAAAACATTCTAAACTGATATTATTGACGAAAGTAGGCTGATGTCAGACAGGGTATAATCTAATCATCAGCCGAATTTAGAGACCCATGAGATCCTTTATTTGAAACATTTAAAATGTTGTAGCGTGTTGGCTTTTTAACTTTGAATACAAACGTCTTGTCTTTCACTTTTGTAGCGTTTTTAGTCAGCTCCCGACGCGATGTTATTCATTGTACGCGCAAATTCAAAGCGTCGAGTCTGGGCACGTTAACACGCTCGCGCTCTTTTAAACTCGTAATAAAGCGGTGAATGATTTTTTCCAGAAATGACGCTGATCTACAGTACAAGATTATATTTGGAATACATTGCAATCACTCCAAAATAGACGACGACAACTCACACACCTGCATTAGAGCTGTGCTTCTTTGCGTGCCTGCCTAGGCTTTTGCTTCGCAGCACCTGATGGGCTGGCGTTAATGTGACGTAATGTAACAGTCTATGGTTAAGATAAACATCGTCACTATTTTTAGTTAATTAATAAATATTGAAATAAATTGTAGATAGGACATTTTTTCACTTTTTTTTTTTTTTTTTTGTCCTTCTGTCTGGGCCCCATCCCACCAATCGGGCCCTAGGCACGTGCCTAGTTTGCCTTTGCGTTAATCCGGCTCTGACCGTACCTCCTGGTAAACATTTCAAAAGGTTCTAAATTCGCTACATACCAACGGGCTGTGTGCTCCTGATGATGGGTTGTGTGCTCAGGGCATTCCGGTTGTGAATCAACAATAGACGCTACTCTACGTTTTTCTGAAGCTTACGGCACAACTGCGCATGCTCAAATCATCACGCAACAAATACTCATTACGAAATAAATATAATTCGCTTAAAATAAACCCTACTGTTCTCAATATTTTAAGCTATAACCATGTATTTTACCAATATATATTTTTTTCAAGTGACCCAAAAAACCGAACACCTCCCACTTGGCCGACTGATGCAAATTCAAGGAGGCCACCACAAAGTAACTTGATTTTTTTTTTTCTTTTTTTTTCTTTTTTTTTTCTGTTCAGTAAACAACAACTTAAAGTCAAATTTTGTAGCATACACAGAATTAACAAAATGCTTTTCAATGTTGTCATTTTCTCAAAAGGACTCACTAAGGAGGTAGGCCCCACCACCTTACCTCATACTGAGTGTAGGTTTGCCCTTGAACCACTCAGCCGCCTCCCAGGGTTACCCACTAACTAAACATCTCTTGGGTACCCAATGGTAAGGACTTTATACTTTGTTCTGGTCTTCAACAGGAATCAACACGACCAGTCTCCGCACATCCCTGCGAAGGACGATAGTAGAAGGTAAGGTAGAATCTTTTGCCTGGGTCCTGGCAACAAGGGAGGTAGGAAGGCCTATACAGGTTGCCACGTCGGCATCTCGGACCACTCCAGACTTGTCCGGATAGGTGACGACGATTCGACCAAGCCGGAACTGTCCTCTCAGGGCATTCTGGTCTGCGATCCAAACAAGATCTCCAACCTGGACATTTCTTTCCACTCTGTGCCACTTATGCCGGATAAACAAGTTCGGTCCCGCTAATTCACTCCACTTTGACCAGAATTTGTCCACTCCCGCTTGAACGGCCCTCAGCCTACGCCAAGAGTGGGTTTCCAAGTCAATACTGTGCATATCTCCTCTTTGTTTGGTGCGTCCTAGGATGAGGGAGTTAGGAGTCAAGTACTCTACTGTATCCTCTTGCTCTTGCGCCTTGGCGTCGATGGGTCGTTCGTTAGTTAGGTTGGCTGCTGAGTAAAGAAGAGTTTGGAACTCCCCCCAGGTGTAGCTGCCGGTTGTTCCGCCGAGGCTATTGAGAGCTCTTTTGACAAGTTTGACAGCTGCCTCGGCCGCTCCATTTCTGTGGGGCGAGTCCGCAGGATGGAAATCCCACTGCCATTCAGTTCCATTTTTTGCTGCTATGTTCTCGACAGCCACCTTCTGTAAGCATGCTAAGTGGTTGTGTAGATCTCTCAGAGCAGACTTGGCACCCACGAAATTTGTGCCTTTGTCAGACCATAACTTCCGAGGGTGCCCCCTCAGGGCAGTGAATCTGGAGTAGGCTTGAAGAAAGCTCTCGGTAGACAAGTCGTCAACGAGGTCCGCGTGGATGGCTCTGGAAGCCATGCAACAATATACAACTCCCCAAACCTTTTTCTTGGTCCGTTTCTTTACTGCATCTCTGACCTCAAAGGGACCGAAGAGGTCCAATGTGGTATACTCAAAAGGGTTTGCTCTGCTAGTACGCTCATGAGGAAGGTCGCTCATTACTTGTCGGCATAGCTTTGCTCTTTGCTTCTTGCAAGTCACGCACTCGTTAATAATCTTCTTGACTATCCTTCGACCTTCTATGACCCAAGCTTTTCTTCTTGTACGTAGCAGTGTAGCAGCAACACCTTCATGATTGGCCTTGTGAGCTTCTCTAGCCAGCAAAGTCCCCAACCATGACTGGAAATCAACCAACGGTACTGCTCTACCATCTTCACTCCAAGATTGTACTCTACCGCCACAAAGCAAGAGTCCTGTGTGTTCATCTTTGGTTACAACTAGGCGGTTCAAGGCTGTAGTCTTAAAGTTCAAGCCGTCCTGGGCAGCCAGGGCTAAGTCTTGAAAAGCAACTTTTCTCTCTTCTACAGACAGCCTAGAGCTCTTTGCCTCCCACTTTGCTGAATTCAAGGCTTTGTACCTCACACTTAGCCAAGATTCTGCAGCTCGTCGAACCCAAGCGACAGTTCCACATAGTTTTGACAAGCTACTGAACCGTTTGGGCTCCACCAGGTGCACAAGAGCCACGCCCCCAAGTTTCTTTCTCTGCCTTTCTACTGCTTGAGTTGGACCTTGGTCTTTTGGCAGTGGTTGTAGTATATTAACTCCCACGTTAGCGCCATTATCAGTGCTGCAGGGTCTTCCAATCTTTTGCGATTGAGCTCTGGTAGTTACAGCTGAGAATGCTTTTCTTTGTAACTTTTTCACCTTATCAGCAACCTTGATCACAATTTTGCTGGCCATCTTCACAGGCCATTCAGCTTCAGGCCTTTTTAAGAATTCGGGGCCTTGTTGCCATTCCGACTCTTCATTGAGCTCTTCAGGAATTGCTCCCCTAGTGACGATGTCAGAAATGTTGAGGTTGCCGTCAACCCACCTCCAGTCAACCACTGGCCCAGCCATCTGTATTTCACCGATTCGGTTGGAGAAGAATGTTTGGTAGCCATAACTATCCTTCTGGATCGCCCCTAGGATAGTTAGGCTATCCACGAAGTGGACCCAGCGTTCGACCTCAAGGCGGCAGTGCTTCTCAAAGTACCTTTTCAACCTGGTTGCGAAAACAGCGCCACATAACTCTGCCTTGATCACGTCCCCTTTCTGGTTGAGAGGAGTAAGTTTGGCTTTCGATTCAACAAACCTCACAACCACTCCTCTTTGCGTTTCCCAGCGGAGATAAAGCACGGCGCCGTAGGAAGCCTCACTCCCATCCGAGAACGTGACACCCATAGGGCGGCCCATGGCTCCAAAAGGTGTGAGACTTCTTTCAAACTTTATCTTGCCAAGTCTCACATACTCTTCAAAGAGTCTAATAGCAGTCTCCCGGATTTTTGGCGACAGTGGGTCATCCCAAGTATCTTTAGTTGGATTACCTATCCTTGCTTCTTGGTAGGATTCCCTTACGAGCATTACTCCTTTCTGCTTTGCTGGAGTGCCAAGACCGATAGGGTCGTAGAACCCAGCGACCTGACTTAGAAGCACTCGACGAGTCAAGGGGTTTGGGGTTCCACTTCTTACTTCATCTTCCTTCAAATCAATTCCTGTCCTCATCTTGCCTCGCTTCTTTGAGAAATTGATGGACGTCATCACCCGAAGTTTGTCGGTCTCTGGTTCGTAGCCGACACCCAGCGCTTTACTTTCATCGTCTCGCACCTGATTAGGCAACACCAGAGTCTTAGGCGCAGACAAAGTTGTCTCACTGTTACTGGAGTTGGCTGCAGTTTCCAACCTCCCACTTCGGCCTGTCAAAACCCACGGTTTTGGGGAGAAGCCTCCAGCCTCTAAGATCTTTTCAACTCCATTGGTGATCTTTTCCAGTGTTTTGCTGTCATTGTGGGATGTTAATACGTCATCGACATAGCTGTCTTCTACCAGAACACGGCGTTCTTCAACCATGACTGCAAACTGTGGAAGATTAGCAGTCTCCCTCATAGCGACCTGGGCAATGCAGCCAGCAGGTTTATCCCCGATGTTAACTCTGACGACAGCGAAGGTTTGAATCTCATCCTCTGGGTTGTCTCTCCGGAAAGGAATCGATGGAGATGAACTTCTTTGTCTTTAAGCCAGACAGAATTATACATTTTTTTCACGTCGCCTAAGGCGGCGTACAATCCAGTCCTGAATCTTAGGAGGACTCCTCTGATCTGATTGAGGACGTCTGGGCCCTTGTACAAAAGGTCATTCAAACTCACTCCGCGGAACTCTTGGCTGCTGTTCCATTCAATTGTTACAGGGGTAGAGGATGAGTGTGGATTTTGTGCAACTAAATGGCTGATGTACCACTTCGGTCCCTTCCAGCTATCAAGTTCTTCTTGAGTTAGTTTGGTGGCAGCTCCCCTTGAGATCATCTCGTGGATTTGCTCCCTGTACGCAGCCTTCCATTCCGGCTCCCTCTCGAGGCGTTTTTCAGTGTTGAGGAAAGTCGCCTCCACTACTCGTCGGTTGTCTGGCAGTGTCGCAGGGTCTCCTTTCCACGGATAAGTTGCATCCCAGTGAGGAGACTTGCTGTGCTTGTCTGCTTGTACATAGGTGAGGCATTCTCTGATCTTTTCTATTTCTCTTTCCTCTCCTAGTGTCATTTCTTTACCACCAGGGGGACATCTACCGCATTTGCAGCCACCACATTGAGGGTCGCAGGCAGCGCCGACGCTGTCCCACTTGAACCAATCAAAAATTTCTTTGTTGGTGACCACAGTACTCCTGAGAATTGTTTCTCCACTAACCACTTTAGTTTTAGCAAGTTCAGTTGGGTCAACAAGGACTTCTTTATAAGCCTTCGAAGCTGATCTCATTGAACGTGCAAAATGAGTTTCGGACCTGTGCACTTCTAAATCTACTTTCTCGAAGAGATCAGGATGAGCTCCACCGACCGTTATTCCCAGAGGACCGTCCCAGAGCACGAGGTCTCCTTCCACTTTGATTGGCTGTGGGACCAGGCGACCTTCCCTGTGACTTATTAGTAGGTCAATCTTCTCTGGACGGACCAAGTCGTGAGCGGCGATGTTAGGAAAGAATTTCAGTAGTTGCTGTGGTGTGACTGCTTGGTTCACTTTTGCAATGTTCTCCAGGCCGTAACACAGGAGCTTGTGCTCCGCCACTGTACCCTTCTGAGTTTTTACTCTTAGTCTCAGAGTAAACCTTTTAGTAGCAACTATCTTCTCCATTCCTCCAACTCCTTGCACAATCAGCTTGATATTTTCGCCTTTCAGCTTAAGACGCTCAGCGGCTTCATTTGAGATATAATTGGTATCTGAAGCAAGATCAATTAGTGTACCGATTAACTGGCCCGAGTTAGTCGTCACGGAGAGTAGCATCATTACTACTGGGTACTCTATTGGCTCACTGTCTGAAATAGTGCACACTGTTGTTGAAATTTTATTTGAGAAAGCTTCTCTGACCTCAGCTTTTAGCTCTGGAGAGAGTTTGGCAAGAACCTCCTCTTGTTTGTCTGTCAATCCAAGTCTCTTCTTCTCTACTCTCACTTTGCATTGCTCCTCATTCTTTTTCTCGTTCTTTTCCGTCTGGGGCAACGGGCAGAGTAAGTAGTTGTGGTCTGAGGACCCTCCTTTCTGACAGTCTTCTTTGGAGCATAGAAACCTTTTAGTGCAGTAGCCATCCTCAAAATGGATCCGCAAACATTTGAGGCATACTCCTGACTTCTTTAACTGAGCTTTCTTGCTTGACAGGTTGAGCTTCTTGAAGGCTTTGCAAGCAAACAATCTACCTGCATGCCTTTCGTCCCCACAGGTTATGCATGACCTAGGTTGAGAGCCCTTTTGAATAGATGTAGCCTTGGTAAATGCCTTCTTTTCTCTACTCCTTTCCTGTGACCTCTCCGTATAGTCTTTTGAGCTAGGCTGCAGTTGATCTAACTCTTCAAGAATGTCCTCCTGTTTTTTCAGGTACTCCAGTAGACAATCGAAGTGATTTCTGGGTGAAAAGCCGCTTGCAGGGTCATTCTTATGAGTTAGCCACTTTTCTTTCAGGGAGTCTGGTAACTTGCTCTCAATTGACTGTGCTACTAACCGATTTTTCACAGCATCTTCCTCCCCCAGGACTTGGAGGTCACGAAGAGCTCTTTCCACAGCTTGAATTAGTTTGATCGTCTTTCTAGGGCTGTTTCCCCTTACAGGTGGTAGGTCATGTACTTCTTTCGAGATAAGTAGCACTATTTTCGGCTTATTTCCATATTTGTTGTCCAGGAGCCTGAACACGTCAGTGGCAGAACCACAGCTGGACAAGACGAGGTCTCTTTTGACTTTGTCATCTAAACTTCCTATAAGATGGAACTTTCTTATATTTTCCAAACCGTGAGGGTTCCCCAGCTGCTGAAGGTCCTCCCATTCAGCCTTCCAACGGTAGTAATCTCTCATGTTACCAGAGAATGTAGGTAGGCGTGCACGTTCCAGCATGATTTGGGGCTTGAACTGGAAAGGCCCTGGGTACATGTTGGGAGCACCTTGGACTTGCAATTGCGTGCTTGTAGCATTTGGAAGACCACCATGACTGAGATAGGTGGGAGTGATGGGCGGGTTATGCCGAATTTCGCTTATAGGGATGCGACTGTCTACTGGACAGGACAGTTTCCGGTTTGGAGAAGAACTTATAGATGCGGCCTGCTCACCGGTCTGGCTTTCCTCGTCTTCGTCTTTCTTCCCAGTAACTTTAAGTTTCACCAGTTCTTTCTGCTCCTCTTCGTCATCAGACCAAGTGCTGCGTCTCCATGCCCATTTATCCCACAGTTTCTCTTGTCGCTTTCTCGCCATCCTGCTACGGTCTCTAGATTCTGTTAGTACGGCTTGAGGGATCATTTCCGTCCACGCAGTTAGTACATTGCTGACTTCACAGACCTCTCGTTCTAAGTTTCTATTTATCAGTTCACACTCCTTCCTAGACAGCTGCAGATGATCGGTTGCTTCGGCCTGATCCAGGGCTGAGTTAGCCTCTTTTATGAGGGTGGAGATTTGCTCCTCAGCAAATCTGGTCCAGAAGCTGTTTTGGATGAGATGTTTAACTGCATCAAACTTGCGATCGCATTCCAATGTTTTCTCGTCAACCTGATCTGCCTTTTTTGTGGCCTCCTCGTCTTCTAATTCTCGTAAGGCCATAGCATACTCAAATCCTGCATCTTCCACTCTGGTATGATCTGCTTTGAACTCTCTCCACTCAGCCTTTAGATCCCTTTCTTCTAGCGCATTGGCCCTGGAGGTAAGATGGTTGGCTCTTTTAGTGAACGCAGTCTGGGCTGCTGACCGCTTCTGCCGTAACCTCTCTATTTTCTCCTTTTCTGCCATCTTGTTAATTTGCTTTTTTTTCTTAGGTTTGCAGACTAGCAAGTGAATAGGCAGTATAGATGGGCTTTTTTTTTTTTTAACTTAACTAGATAAGGTAACCAGTCACTGATTTATTTTCTGGTCTTCAGGCTTTGTCTTGGCTTCAGAACAGGGCCACAATGTTTGAATGGCAGGCCTATGTGGTTTATGACTGTTCGGATCTTTTTAGATTTTCAGCCATCCGAATGGGCTAGTGACAGGCAGCACGCATGGCACGACTCGTGTTTGTCATTAGTCTTGTATTTTTGTTTATTTATACAATTGACCACAGGTCATAAACCTGAAATAAGAAATAAACCAGTGTTACAAATATATCCATTGAATATATAATGCAAAATAAACAAACATGAAATAGTTACAATAAAATAACTAGATCTATTTCTGTTGTAAATAAGAATACACCATCATATAATCCCCTATACAGTTTTACACAGCTGCGTCAGAACACCGCAGAAACTACATTTCCCATAATGCATAGCATCACTCCTGCGCAGAGTATAGCTATCACACGAGTAACCAGGCAAAGTGCATTAATCATTACAATGTTTTACCAAAATGAATGCAACTCCGTCGCCTACCACAACCATCTGCTACATTAGTTTACCTGGTAATTTGTTAATTATCCAGAGTTCGAACATATCGCAAACCGAGAGAACTGAACAGTGCACGCACTAACTTAACTACAATTAAGTCTCTCAGCACGGACTAAGCGCGGCAAATGTCAACAATTACACACGCACGAAACTTTAAACATTCCTCAAAGTACAGCAGACCGTACCTCCTGGTAAACATTTCAAAAGGTTCTAAATTCGCTACATACCAACGGGCTGTGTGCTCCTGATGATGGGTTGTGTGCTCAGGGCATTCCGGTTGTGAATCAACAATAGACGCTACTCTAGGTTTTTCTGAAGCTTACGGCACAACTGCGCATGCTCAAACCATCACGCAACAAATACTCATTATGAAAAATATAAGTCGCTTAAAATAAACCCTACTGTTCTCAATATTTTAAGCTATAACCATGTATTTTACCAATATATATTTTTTTTCTAGTGACCCAAAAAACCGAACACAAAACAAGAAAGATCAAAAAAGAAAAAAAATTATCCCCACGATGTTGACGTTCTTCAAGACACACGCAACAACCCACAAGGGTTTTATGAAAGTTTATGTTGATTAATCCATAGGTTATTGTTCATCAAAGGAAAAGATATACCTGAGGGACTGAAGCGCTAGTCTACGGAGAAGTGTGTGGGGGACAGGCTGCGGACAACCTTCCTACCAGACCAATAGAGTGGCTGTTCAGTGGATGCGGCGCAGATGATCGGCTCCCAACCGTAGTAATTCAGCTCGCCATCATTTATCTCCAACCAGAGAGAAAGAACCTGGCCTATAGCACACAACAGGACCAGTAAATAATAGAGCTGAATTGGAACTAGGTTTGCATTACATTTTTAGCTAAATCCACACTCAAATATCATCCTCATGTGTACCCAACTCTAGATCCTTACAAAATAATCAATAAATGTACAACCTACAAATAATAAACATTAAATGCAATATTAAATCAACACAATCAAAAAAACAATATTGAAGTTGCATTACCGGCACAAACTTCAAACAAATAAACCAACATTACTATACCCTAATTGCCATAGTGCATATAAACACACTTAATACAACGTAAACAAATCCATTTGTAAACCAATTAAAAATAACAGACTTCACAACGACATACAATGAATCAAAACATTTGTTTAAAGCAGGCAATGCTAATATCAATGTTCAGCGCCACCAATTAGCATCCAACACACAGCTCATTCATTCAGATTACTCACCAGTTCCTCTTTAAACATAACCTGATGGCGGCGGCGGATTCCCTACAGCCAGTAAGTTGTTCTAAAGAGTTACAATAATATGCTTAACTTGAAAGCATGAATCGATCACAAGAGTGAAAAGTTTGTAAAACACAAACATGTCCACAGCCGTCGATAGACTTCCCCACACCTCTGAATGAGGAAGACGCTACGGCCTGATTAAACACGTGCTCCCAGACGCGATTGGCCAAGCATAGTCACATGACCGAGGTTACGTTAGGTCGCGGGCACACACGTACTCCGCGCAAATACATTAAATATACATATATTATATAATATATTATATTATAATATACATTGAAAGGATTAACAGATTTTAACCTGGGTTACACCCTCCCCCCTTAAACCCATGCACGTCCCGTTGCATATTAAACTACATGAATAACTGAACTAGTGGTAGGCGCAGGATTTAAGGCGTCTGATATATTGTGTAAAAGAGTTTGAACCACAGATATCAGGGGATTACCAAGGAAACTGTACTGCAACCTTTTAGGCGGTAATCGTTGACTCACAGAACATCTTGGAACGGGTTCTGGTTCTATCGAATCAAGGGTTAAATCAAAGTTTAAGGGCTCAGAGACACTAGAGACTGACGTCTCAGGATCGACAGACTCTTCAGCGTCTTCAGTGAGTGGAATTGTGACAAATTCGGGACTGACAGAATAAGGTGAGTAGTAAGATAAGTTTCTTTCCACAGATAGCTCGACAGACTCTTCTTCCTCGAGTTCAGACTCAGGTAGATGTTCAGGTAAGTCAGTTTCGATAGGTGCTACAGATTCTTCAGCTTCAGGTAAGTGATCAGGGGTTACAGGTAACGTCTCTTCTTCAGGTAAGTGCTCACTCTCTGACCCTGGATCAACAACGACTGGTTCACTCACAGATGTCATGGATGGAGAAATATAGTCATTGGCAACACTTGGAGGTGAAGCTCTTTTGTAAAACTTCTCCACAGTGAACTTCATTGGATCTGGGTCCAGACCGAGAACTGTTGGTTCAGGTGAAGAGTCTTCCTCTTCAGAGACCTCAGAGTCAGGAGGAATCTCACACTGCTGCCGCGTTCTTGGCCTTGAGACTGGACTGGCCTCAATGGACGGCTCTTCAACAGCAGGGAGAAAACCACACGGTAATAAAAGATCTCTATGAAGAGTACGTTTAGGACCATCACGACGCTCTGGCATCACTGTATAGACTGGCAGGTCTCCAGCTTGATCCACCACAACGTAGATGTCCTGCTCCCACTTATCACTGAGCTTGTACCTCTCAATCGAACACTGCGGACAAGCACTCGATCCCCAGGCTCCAACTTTGAAGGGATGACTCTTTGATCAAAGCGGACCTTGTTCTTTTCAGATGCTTTGGCGCGTTCTTCCGAGGCAATATCGTAGCTTTCTTTCAACCGGGACTTCAGATTTTGGACATACTGTGAATGAGGTTGGTGTTTTTCCCCACTCAGCGGTAAACCAAAAGCCAGGTCGACCGGAAGACGAGGAGAACGTCCAAACATCAATTCGTATGGTGCATATCCTGTAGTCTCATTCCTTGTACAATTGTAAGCATGTACCAAGGGTTTGACGAAGTTGTTCCATTTCGTTTTCTGGTTTGTGTCCAGAGTCCCCAACATGTTGAGCAGAGTGCGGTTGAATCCTTCTACCGGATTTCCTCGCGGATGGTATGGTGTAGTCCGACACTTCTTAATTCCAGCCACTTCACATAATTCCTTGATCAGTTTGGACTCAAAGTCCCGCCCTTGGTCTGTATGTAGTCATTCTGGTATCCCATAATAGACTATAAAGTTGTCCCACAGACATTTGGCCACTGTCCCAGCCTTCTCATTTGGGGTTGGAAAGGCTAAGGCGAATTTAGTGAAGTGGTCTGTTAACACAAGGATGTCTTTGGTGTTGCTGGTGTCTGGCTCAAGGCTGAGAAAATCCATGCAGATAAGTTCAAGTGGTCTGGAAGTGCGAATACTAATGAGAGGAGCGGCTCTCTCAGGAAGAGCTTTGCGACGGACGCACCGTCCACAAGTCTTTATCTTGTGCTCTACATCAGCAGACATCTTAAGCCAATAGAAGCGAGTGCGAGCGAGATCTAACGTACGCTCTATCCCCATATGACCCATATCATCATGGAGACTCTGCAGAACAGTGGAACGGAGTTCTTCAGGCAGGACAAGTTGATATGAAGTCTGTTCATTGTCCTGTCGTGTTCTATAAAGAATGCCTTCGACCAGTTTAAGCTTGGTGAGCTCCCTCAACAGCAATGAGATCTCAGGCAGCCTCTCCCTGGCAGTAGGAGGAACTTTCTCACCTGTCTCCAACTGGTGTATGACTTCCCGGAGATTTGGGTCAACCCTCTGTTTGTACCGGAGCTCAAGATGGGACAGAGTCGGAACCACAGGCAAGCCAGGATCTTCTGCATAACTCTCAGGCAGGACGTCTGCCATGATGGACAGAGACTCGATCCCTGGCCTTGCTGCTTCCACTCGGATGAGGCAGCTCTGACAAATGGCATTGACAACCTCAGATGAAATTGAGGGGTCACCAGAATCGGGAAGATGTTGTCTGGTAAACTGACTAAGGAGTTCTTGATCAGATTCGCCGCTGGGCGAGTATTCCTGTGGTCGACGGGAAAGTGCATCCGCGTCCAGATTCTGTCGTCCAGCTCTATATTGCAGCTTGAAAGAAAACGTGGAGAGTGCAGCCAACCACCGATGGCTCGTTGCATCCAACTTGGCTGATGTCAAGATGCAAGTAAGAGGATTACTATCAGTAACCACGGTAAAGTTGGCACCATAGAGGTAGTCCTGGAACTTTTCTGTCACGCTCCACTTAAGTGCTAAAAACTCAAGTTTATGAGCTGGATAACGACTTTCACTTGATGAGAGTCCTCGGCTTGCAAAAGCAATAGCCCTAAGCTTGGAGTCTTGTTCTTGATAAAGCGCTGCACCCAGCCCAACTGCGCTCGCATCCGTATGCAGAATGTAAGGGAGCTTAGGATCAGCGAACCCCAGGACAGGTGCACTAGTAAGTTTCTCAATCAAGATAGTAAAAGCAAGTTGACACTGAGGACTCCACCGAGAACCGAACGATTGCTTTGAGTCAAACTGAGGGACCTTTAAGTCAGAGGTTTTTAAGTTCTTTCTTGTGGAAGAATATCCACGGGTCAGGTCATTGAGAGGCTTTGAAATGGCTGAATACCCCTTAATGAAACGGCGGTAATAGCCTGCGAATCCCAGGAAGGATCTTAAGGTCTTGAGATTAGTGGGAACTGGCCAGGATTTTAGTGCAGATACCTTCTCTGGGTCGGTTTCAACCCCATTTTCAGAAACAATGTGTCCTAGATATTTGGCTGTTGTCTGAAAGAATTTACATTTTTCAGGTGACAGTTTCAATCCATACTCCCGTAAACGACTCAGCACTCTAAGCAAACGGCTCTCGTGCTCCTCAATCGTGTTGGAAAAAATGATCAGATCATCCAAAAACACAAGGACCTCTTCCAAATGGAGATCACCCATACACTTTTCCATCAACCTTTGAAAGGTTGAAGGTGCATTAGTTACCCCCTGAGGCATCCTATTAAATTCCCAGAATCCTAGAGGTGTGACAAAGGCTGTTTTTGGTTTATCCGCTTCATTCATTGCAATTTGGTAATAACCCGATTTGAGGTCTAGCACCGAAAACCACTTGGATCCAGTGAGTGCAGAAAACGATTCCTCCAAGTTTGGCAATGCATAAGCATCTTTTACAGTCTGCAAATTGAGCTTGCGGTAGTCAATACATAATCGAATATCTCCATTTTTCTTCTTGACAACAACTATAGGCGACGAGAATGGTGACTCGGATTCTCTGATAACACCGGCATCTAGAAGCTCTCTCAGATACTTGCGAACCGCTTCTATATCCTGAGGATGAATTGGTCTTGCTCGGTGCTTAAATGGAGTGTTGCCATGGAGATTAACCCTCTGGGGACCAGAAACGCGCCCGCGCGTTTTGCCGTTTTTTTTTCACATAGCAGAAAAATAGACTTAAAATACTCTGTTGATTTTGATCGTACATATAAGTGTTATACATCAATCGATCCTGTTAATTGTCTATTATTTTTCTGTATACTCACAATAAAAACAAAGTTTTGTGCTTTTTGTCAAATAAAGAAAAATAAACATGATGCGAGTTTTGCCTTCTCTCTGTCAGTGCAGTCCATTCTGAAACACGTCCGAAAAATTAACTCTAACTCTGCAAATACTTGTCATACAGGCACGAGAGGTTTTTCTTTATGAAGCTTGAATTCTCTTCTTTTTAATGATGTAATTTATATAAAAAACAAATATTCTCAGTTTATGTAATCTGTATGAAAAGAGAGTGCTGTCAGATTTTTTTTCCCCAGCTCATTACACTTCATTACGCGTTAATCTGACACGCCCACGGAGGACGCGCGCTATTCAAACGCAAATGTCGAGGCAAGCCATGACAATGCCCACATCAGCCGTTCCACCGCGGCGGTAAAATGTGGGGTGTATTTGCTGCCTTTTACCGCCAAGAGGCGCTACAATCATAGACTCTGAAAAGTGTTTGTTTATTCTCTCTAATGCGTAATCTGCTGCCGCACCGCACTGATTCAGAGCGTTTGAAAGCTGGTAGCAGATGAATTCAACAAGTGAAACGTAGTTAAAATAATTCATAATCACAATACTGAAATTAGGCTACTGAAATGAAATTGAATAAATAATGAAAAAGTAAAACATTGCAATAAAAACAGTCACAGACGTATAGACGATAGCTCAGTGGTTAACGCAA